>NC_088648.1:28647175-29389675 GCF_964019385.1 Sycon ciliatum
CATGCACATCAATTGTGCCTGAACACCAGCACAGGCTGTCTGGAGAGGTGCGACAAACTCCTAAACATGCACACACCTACACATGTATAGGCATGGACTCTCTTACACAACAGGAAAGCTCGACCTGAAGAACTTGATTTACAGATGTTGTTTCTAGTGGCGCAAGAATAGTATAATGTATAGCAGCTATAAGGGCAAAGGAAAGGCATAGTGCTCATGTTTCTAGGATGCAACAGACGGTGTCATCAACAAGGAAGTCTGAACTTGGGTTTGACGGTCAGCATGATGGCTGGCAATACAGGGTTTGAGCACCTGGCATTGCAGGACACCAAAATTGCCTTTTCGGCTGCTGTGGATAAAAAGAAAAAAAGCGTTACAGGAGTGCTAAATTGGCGAAGGGGCATTTTTTCTGCAAACCTTTATTTTAACAATATCGTTGATACGACAACTATATCTGTCGGCTGCGGCAGATGTTTTGAGACATTCAGTATTACTACTGAACGAAAAGAAGACATAATGGCAAGCAAGGACAAACAGCAAACAACATGCAGCTAATGATTAAGCAATATACAAACTGCGCCTTTCATTCCTTGGTGGTGCATGGGGAAAAGAAAGAAACATGGAAAGGACTGAAAGTTATGCCGGGCTCATTGTTGCATACTGTGGTTCGGGGGTTGTTTCGACCACAGTTGAAGTCATTTCGTACGCATCATTCTTTGTCAATTGACTCACAAAAATGGCCGATGGCTTCGCGTTGTCGCTCTCTGTCATGGTGATAGTCTTAGCCTTGCCTCGATATCGCACCAAATAAATTATTATCAAAGCACCAGGTATAATCAAACCAACGAGAAAACCAATGGCTCCTGCTACAATATAGGACGATGTGGAAGATGGTGTTGTCTGTTCCGCTGAAGGGAAAACGGATCAGCGACATAACACAAAATGCATAAAACCATCTTATCTGTGATGAACATGCCCTTCTGAGTATGAATATTGTAATCCAAGCAATGAATTTCAAACTCAATCTGGCGGATTTCCATTGCCCTTCAAAGTATAGAGGAATGTGTTCCACGAGTGGGCGACTCACTTTTAATATTTATTTTTATTTATTTTATATAGCTATGAATAGGATGAAGGCCGCAGACATCACGCAACTACGTTACTTGTTCGACATGTATTTACTGTGTATTTTATAACAAATTATTATTGAAAACCCATAATCGATTTTCTTGTTCCTATCATCAGTGGGAAAAATACGGAACTAAGGATACAACCAAAGAAACTGAAGTTAAGTGCTGTAAATAGAAATGTGTTAGAAATAACAACAAAATACAAGTGCAATAAAACCACTAGAGGAAACGCAAAAAGGTAACAAGATTACGTAACCAAAGGCGAGAAGGCGCTAAACGAAGTGTCAACCTACGAATACAACTTCAGTGCTACAACGTGCTCCTTCTGCTTACACAAAACATTTTTTTATTTTTTATTTTATTGGGAACACAGCCCTACAAAGAGATATTTGGAGACAAACACAAGACAAGACACAGGGGATGTAGGGATGACGTGCCGCTACAGGGAGCAACTCGACCGACCAGGGGTCTCAGCGTGGGTAGCAAAGTCTCTCCCCGCAGAAACAAATACAGCGGAATTTGACATAAAGGTTTGTAATGGCTTCTTGCACCATCGCTTTTTTCCGAGACTGAATTGCAAACCATGCAGCCCTAAATGATCATGCAAAACGATAGGCACAATTATTATTCTAACTGGTTTGAGGGAAAGAGACAAACGGGAAAAGTCTGAAGAAAAATTGACTGTCACCACCAGGACTCGAACCAGGGACCCTCGCTTGTAGCCAGCGATGCTCTAACCACTGAACTATGGTGTAGTCGTTATCCCAGCAGAGGCCGTTCAACATTTTCTTCAGACTTCGTAACTCACACTTCCTGTGAATCCACACAGGCGGGTGGGACGCAGCCCTCACTGTAACCCACACACTTCACGTACAAACTAGCACGCGGGGAGCCCCAAGTCGTAAAATACTAACTGGTTTGAGGGAAAGAGACAAACGGGAAAAGTCTGAAGAAAAAATTGACTGTCACCACCAGGACTCGAACCAGGGACCCTCGCTTGTAGCCAGCGATGCTCTAACCACTGAGCTATGGTGTATTCGTTATTATTATTATTATTATTATTATTATTATTATTATTATTATTATTATTAGTATTTGGAAAGGATTGGGAGAACTTCAAATTCAAAGGATCAGTCGGGGAAGTGAACTGCCTGAAAAGAGAAAAAAAGTCCTGGTGGGTCTGGCGTTTTTTTCTCTTTTCAGGCAGTTCACTTCCCCGACTGATCCTTTGAATTATTAGTATTATTATTATTATTCTCAATTCATGGATGATATGGTGTCAACCAATATTATGAATGAGGGCTACCAGCCATGGAATAAAAGACCAAGAAGGCAAAAATGCACACGCAAAATATGGCAAGTTATATGAAAATGAAAATGAAATAAAAGTAAATCAATCCAAAACCAAAATCAATTATAAAAATCAATCCAAAACCCAAATGAATTGTACAGGTAGCATATGTGATTTACTTTGGAGCTTGAAGTAATACACAAAGAGAATTGAAATCAATGATTAGCAAATGAAGATCGACGTACGTGTTTATTTATCAAGCTTAAAAACGCATTGAGGGTGTTGCTGGACTTTAATTGCTGAGGAAGAGAATCCCATAATTGGTATGCTAGGAATATAGGCGATTTGCTCATAGAATTGTTTCTTGCAATCGGGAAACGAAGCGAGTTCCGGCTTGTTGAGGATTCATTGAACCAGTTTAAGGAATGCTGCACATGCTGAGGGGCAGTGATAAGTTTGATTTTGTGAATGTATACACGCAGGAGGATCGGTCAATGTAATGTTTCAGAGGAAATGTACAGCGATGTTCATAGAGAACGGCTATGTTGGTCTCGGGCGGCAAACGAAGTATTGCCCGGAGAATCCGTCGATGCACAATCTCCAGCTTTGCAAAGAGGCCATTACCAGCGCCACACCACACCACACAGCAATACAAGAAAATAGGCAAATCGTATGTATGATAAAAGGTCTTTCGGCATTCTGGTGAAATGTGGGGGAGATGGCCATAAAGAATACCGACGACTGAGCTTGCCCGCTTTTCCAGATTCCGGAAATGGTGGGACCAGTCCAATTTGCTATCAAGTGTAACGCCAAGGTGCTTGTGACGAGAGGTTATAGGTATCGGGGTAGGATCATCGGGGAAATGGAAAATATAAGTTTGAAGATGTGCAACATCTGATGACGCGTTGGGGACGACACACATGATCTCGGTCTTGGCGGAGTTCGGCCGGAGTTTCCACCTTCGCATCCACTTGACCACACAGTCTATTCCTACCTGCAGGTCTTGACACGCGACGGGGAGCGACCGGTGACTAGCCAGCAGAGTGGTGCAGTCCGCATATAGCAAGGTGTTGGGAATTGCACCGATGTCATTCACATGTATTAGAAAAAGCAGGGGCCCCAGCATTGATCCCTGGGGGACACCAGAACACACGCGTTCAGGGTGGGACAATTGACCCGAGATACTCATTTGCTGTGAGCGACCACACAGGTAACTCTCCAGCCACCGCAGTATGCGTCCTTGAATCGAGAATGATGCTATCTTAGCCATCAGCCCACGGTGCCACACAATATCAAAGGCTTTAGATAATTCGAAGAAGCAGACTAGGCTGTACTCGCTGCGATGGTGATTGTCATGCAGGGGTTGAACAACTCGAAGTAGCTTCCAGGCTGTTGAATCACCTCGACGGAATCCGGACTGTGATTGATGGAGATATGGATCTACATGTGCATAAAACTTGTCATACATTATTCGCTCACACAGCTTTGATATCGTTGAGAGAAGGGATATGGGACGATAGTTCGTCGGATCCGTTCTTGCGCCTTTGTTTTTGTACAGCGGGATGACGACAGCAGCTTTCCAGGCAGTTGGAAAAATACCGGTGGAGAAAGACAGATTGAATAGCAGACTCAAAGGAAGCGATATCGACGGGCCAATCAATTTCAGCAGCTCGTGTGTAACTCCATCAATAGATGATAGACATCCAAATGACTCCTTTGTCACTGTCAGAAAGTTGCCATCTAGTTTTTATGCTGTCAGCTTGAATACATTTTCTAGTAACCTAGGCAACTAAAGCTAATTTAAAAAAAATCCTTTCGATTTGGTGCCAAATTTCACCATATGGTCAGTTCGTACTCCCCCAAATCCGCTTTTTTGCGAAATCTATTATATAAGCAACATGACTCCAACTTTTATACATTGGATAACCCATTATAATCGCGATCAGTCAAGAGTCAAGTTTAAGCCATGTCGGCGGAATAGCGGGAGCAAACCATTTTCAAATGCAAAAGAAGAGAGGATAAAACAATAAGAGGACGGAAATGTGTTTAAACTCTGAGTTTCATTCACTATGCCATTATCAGAAAATAGTAAACCCAGAGCTAAAACACTTCTCGGTCCTCTTATTGTTTGAACTAGCTCTGCCTCTCGGTATTGAGCACTCTTATCGACAGCCTGGAACCTCTCTGTTGTAAAAGGAGAGGATCAGGAAAGAGAGAAAAAGAGAGAGAGAGAAAGGAAGAGAGAGAGAGAGAGAGGCAGATATTGGAAGCTGGGTTTGCAACTGCAAGATTCACGTAGTAACGTATTTGCAATTAAGGGCCCCAGCGCTTGTGCTGACATTTACATCTCTTCAGTGAAGGTTAAATATATTGAAAATCTATAATTTAAGTATGAAGAAAATGTTGAACAGTCTCTGCTGGGATGACGACTACACCATAGCTCAGTGGTTAGAGCATCGCTAGCTACAAGCGAGGGTCCCTGGTTCGAGTCCTGGTGGTGACAGTCAATTTTTTCTTCAGACTTTTCCCGTTTGTCTCTTTCCCTCAAACTAGTGAAAATCTATAATAATTATTTTAATATTATTTGTCATTATTCCCCTAGCTATGCAGAAGACGTTACTTCAGTAACGTCTGGCGCTAGCCAGGGTCCACACAGCTTTAATTTGGTGTTTGTTTGTTTGTTTGGGTGTTTGTGTGTTTGTGTCATACAGCTGGCCGCACTATTCAAATAGGGCTTTCAAACGCAAGATCATAACGTGAAGCAACTTGGACAAATGAGTATGAATGCGAAGTGTATGGGGGAATGCATGTAGGGCGATAGTGCAAGTTCGAATCCCAGGTAATGCCTTAAAAAAAATTAGGAGAACTGAAAAATTATAACATCTCTTTTCTTTTTTTGCCGTCATCAAGGCGGTCATTGCGGTCATCAAGGCGGTAGACGGTGTATTACCCTCGACCGTACCTGTCCCGGACCTGTCCCGGACCTATCCTGTACCGTACCGTACAATCAAAGACGGCTGGCTACAATGCATATTTAGAAAAGCGATCCTGTCAGCTTTTCTATTATTGTGTTCACATGGCAAGAAAAACGACACCGCTATGCTACGTAAGCTTCTACGTAAGGTGCTCGGTATTTCACTTAGGCTACGTAAGTCTCTACGTAAGGTGCTCGGTATTAGATCTACCAACGGGTGGTAGCCGCGTGCGGTGCACGTGCACGGCAGACATTGTGTTGCAGTGCAGTACTAGTACTGCAGTCCGTGTTCGAACGTTCGGATGTGCATGCGCGAGGAACTTCCTTCTGGAACTGCTTCTTGTATGAGCTGTTTCGGAAATTTCGTCTCCTGGCCTGGCTTATTTCGTTTCGGCGCTGCTGAGACCTCCTTTCGCGGAATATTACTCAATGACAGGTGAGTTGACCAGTTCCCTTGGATTATTTGCTTGTGTTGACTCTTTCATTTACGAAAAGTGTGCTGAATTTGGGCGGAATGCAATAAAATTAATAATGGAAAAGCTGACAGGATCTCTTTGTTTCCTTCGATTCATTTGCTTATACTCACCCTTTCATTTACGGAAACGTGTGCTGATTTTATTCGGATTTAGATCCATTTTTATCTCTTTGCCCTTGTCTACAGTGTGCGAAGAGCGCGAGTTCACCTTCTTGACGGTAAGGCTTATGTTAGATGTGTTGTCGAAATACTCGTATTCGTTGTACATTGGTACGTTACAAGTAAGGCACTGGTCAGTGACATACTATCGTTGGCAGTTCCCAATCTGGAGGGAAAGGTTCAAGGACCCATTGACCGAGTTTGCAAAATATATTCGCATATCAGGGAAAATCTCCATTGTGGAGAGGATCAGTAACTTGTTTGCTTCCTACGAAACAAGCCAATGGGTGCAGTCTCGTCTCGTGAAGATCTTGTACTTGTAAGTTGTATGATTGGATTTGTTTACTGGAGTCTGGGCTGTTTGATTTATTAATTGTGAGTACCGCCGAGATTGCACTGCCCCAAATAAAGTTTCGTGCCGCCAAAGCAAGAATTACGATCTGCAAACTGTTTGTAGTACATGTACCTGCAAGAATGTGCTGTACATGTATCGTACTTTCTCTGTTGCTGTTTCAGTTGCCGTCATGTTTCTAAAGAAAGGTTCAGTAGAGAGGTTCTGCAAAACGAAAATTCGAACGAAGTTTCGCGACAGTCCTTGCGAAAGTGTGTACGAATTTTGCGTTCTGCACATTTTCGTAGTTTGTGCGGGCCAAGTGCACGTACGCCATGACCCGATCTCACGAATTGTCCTACGACACTTCATTTCGCGTTCCCTGCAAGTTTCGCGTCCAAAGTTGCGAAAGTTCGTGCGAAGTTTCGCACTTCATGACGTAGAACGAAAGTTTGTACGCGTTTTCGTTTTGCAGAACCTCTCTAGTGACTCATTTGTTTCATATGAGACGAGTCAATGAGTTGGTGTGGCTTAGAATCATCTTTCGCTGTAGAAGAAATCTTATCGTTTGTGTATTGGAGAAATAATTGTATTCACTGGTTATAAATAGGTTAAGACAAACTCACAGAATAAATACCATCGGTCCCTTGGTGTTCGTCCTAAAGAGGTTCGACTGGATATCATTCATACTCACCAAAAGATGTGTAAGATTTTATTATTATGGAGTGCCTTGTTTATCTCTCAGTACCTCCAACCATAGCCTTGCCCCTTTTATCCTCAAGATCAGTGTAGTTGTTGGAAGGAGGTGTCGGACTCAGCAATGTATTTGTTTACATTTTAATACACGTTTATTGTTCCTCTTTTGCTGTGTTGTTTTAGAAAATCGTGGACTAACAGTTTGAAGTCATTGAACTACTTCCAACAGTTGTATCGACATCAACAGGATTACGATTTCAGTGCAATATGATGCAGGATGACCTTATCACGAAAACCCATGATTATAAACCATTATAAACACAGAATCAAGAAAAACATCTGCGACACGCACCTGGTTACATTTCTCAAAAAAATCTGATCGAGGGTGGGGAGATCTGAAATATCTGAATGGCAAGACAATTTTATGACAGGGTCATGAAATTCTGCTACAGCAACATGCACAGAATGACCTCCGTATAAAAAAGTATCACCACGGTCCACCACTACGTACTCACATGTTTCCCCGCAGAAGAACATGCATTTTGCCATTTTCTGCAAGAAAAGGCTTGCACATCAATGCGTATTAATACGGTATTGATCTCTTGATATGATGTGAAGGTCATCATTTAGTTTAAATTTACATATTGAGATAGGGCATTCCATTGATTGGTGACAGAAAAAACAAAAGAAATTATAGCAATAAAAACTGCTTTATGGCAGTTTTCTAAAAAAAGTTATTGTGTTCTAGTCCATGGACCCCGTCTAAAAAGTAAGAAATTAACGAAATGTGATAGCCGAAAATTAAAATTTCACACAAAACCTCACAATAATCACACACAGAATGAAAAGCTACATGTAGAAGACCTTTTCCCCCCGTGATCCTCTTTCCTATGCATGCATGACATGCATGTTGCCAATTGTTTGTGCAGTACAAGTTTAGGGTTGAAAGCAGCATTTCAAGTGCTGTGATTGTTGTGAGGTTTTGTGTGAAATTTTAATTTTCGGCTATCACATTTCGTTAATTTCTTACTTTTTAGACGGGGTCCATGGACTAGAACACAATAACTTTTTTTAGAAAACTGCCATAAAGCAGTTTTTATTGCTATAATTCAAATAGGGCTTTCAAATACAAGATCATAACGTGAAGGAACTTGGAAGAATTAGTATGTATGCGAAGTGTATCGGGGGATGCATGCAGGGCGATAGTGCGGGTTCGAATCCCAGGTTATGTCTAAAAACAAAAAGTAGAAACTTAGGCCTAAACAAAAATAGGCAAAGTTTGCTTGCAATCATCCTGCTTGAATTCTCACAGCATTGGTTCCAAAATGTAGCATAAAATCCTGGATTTTTGCTATTTTCCCTCCAAAATTGCAGGAAAAGTGCAAAGAAATTGTCATTGTATCTAACTGAATATGTATGCAATCCACCTAAAACTTCACCAGAAGTCGAAGAAAGGGTCATGGGTCAACAATCCAGCACAAACTCAATTTCGCCAAAATAGCACCTAAGGTCGGTTTTCGCAGAGCACTGGTCCTATTAACATATAGCGATAACAGATTTTTCAAATAACGAAAATAAAATGACACCTTTGGCTGTTCTAGGGTTAAACGTTAGACTTTGTGACTCGTTAGGCTTTCCGGTTTTACAGTAAAGTTGTTTTCCGCACGAGGGACTCGAAATTTTCAGATTGAGATGATGAGATTAAGAGAGCTGAGAATGAGATAGAAAGAAAGGATGAGACACGGGGCTATGAAAGGACTGGGCAGGTATGTCAACGCGTTTACGAAAGGGCGAATGCAGCTACCCAGGCCAAACGAATTATAAAGGTACATGTAAAATTAGAAAGCAAAATTGATGTATGGCACCGCCGTAAACTCAGATACATACTTGGAATCATCTTTCCCAATAAAATTTCGAATAATGCTCTTTATGCTAAAACTGCTCAATGCCCAATAAGTGCAGTCTGTAGACGCCGGCGCTTATTATGGTTTGGACATGTCATTCGTGAAGGGAAGGACGCTGTGTCGTACAAAGCCCTTCACATGGCAATGAATATAACAGATATAAAGAAGCCCAGAGGTCGCCCAGTGACCAGATGGGTAGACAACATTAGGAATGACCTTTTACTTATCAATATGTCTCTTTTGGAAGCGGAGCAACTTGCCTCAGACAGAACGCACTGGCTCGACGTTGTCGACAGATGCATGACCCTCATTTGATTTTTCATATGAGCTATATGCGTGCTGTACTATTATTATTATTATTATTATGTAAAATGGGAAAGGGAGAGTGCGAGAGCAAGAAGTCGTAGGGTATCCGAGAAGCTGAACGGGAAAGGGTGCGTGCAGCAATGTTTGTATGCGTGCGTGTCTAGAGCAGCCATGTGGCGGGCTCTCTCCAGGCTCGGCGTGCCGGATAAACTGATCTCCATCATTCGATCGTTCCATGAAGGCATGTCTGCATCCATCCGTCTTAGCGCAGATCTGCTGGACCTTTTCCCGGTGGGAAATGGCCTACGTCAGGGATGCACTATGGCCCCGACCCTGTTCAACTTATTAATGGGTGCGGTTGTGGAAAAGTGGCATGCTACCATCGCCAATGACGGGGATATCGGTATCAAGGTGTCGCAGTTCCGCAGAGACTGATTGTTCAGTACGCGCCTCAGAGAGAGTCGCAGACTAACTATAACGGAGTGTCAGTTTGCAGACGATTCGTCGCTGTTCGCCAAAACCTACGGCGGTGCTGAAAGGGCCTTGTCCTCGTTTTGGGAGGCTGCAGCATCTTTTGGCCTGTCAGTCAATCTGGGCAAAACTAAGTTCATGCCTATGGGCGTTGGTGTGGTGGCGTCGGATAGGTTGCCTTGGGGTGAAACCGTCGAATGCGTGGACAGCTACCAGATCACTCCTGATGCTAGGAGTAGCTTTGATGTCTCTAGCAGGATCGCCGCAGCTTCGGGTGCATTTGGCGCCTCGAAGAAGGCTGTGTTTGCGAACCCCGAGTTTCCGATTGGTATCAAGCGTGTTGTGTACGGAGTTACTGTGTTGGCGGTACTCGTCTATGGTGCTGAGAACTGGACACGGAGGCAACGGGATCTCCAGCGTCTGGAGTCGTTTCACCTGCAATCTATACGCATGGTCCTGGGCATCAGTCGGGCGCGCCAGATGGACGAGCATGTGACAACCCTTCAGGTACGGCAGTGGTGGGGAGACATGGAGCAGGTATCTGACACAGTCCGGCGCCATCGTCTCCAATGGCTGGGCCATCTGGCTCGCATGGATGACCGTATTCCCCGCCAATTGCTCCTTGTTGCCTTGCCGTCTAATCAATTGGGAGAATTTGAGATTGAGACAGGACATAACAATAATAAAGGCAGTGCACCGTAGGAAGATGGAGAGAACTGATAATTGCATATTAAGGCCTAGCGAAGGGGATCAAGAGAGGTTAAAGGGAGCTGGAATGCGGTCAGTATAATTAGGCTGGTGTGTTGGCTGCGATGGAGAGATCATAACTTTCTGTGGCCCACTCCCACTTGCTGAGTCGCAAGTGGTCGTGGACATTTTTCTTGAAGGAGTGCATACCTCTGCGAGAAGGGGGAGACTGCAGAAGGGTAGGTGGGAGCTGATTCCACATTGCGATGAGGGAGTGGGGAAATGAGTGGAGTGTGTTGTTTCTTGACTGAGGAGGAAGGATACTGGTGAGTTGCGATGGATGATGTGTTGCAGATCTGGTTGTCTCAAGAGTAGACATGCGCCATTGCGGTGCGGCTGATGATGGTGGCAGAATGGCTTCCACCATTCCGGACCCTCCACAAAGTTCAGCTTGTACAGAAAGCAGAGCCCAGCTACGGTACGTCGAATGTCGATGCTCGAGAGGTATGATCCGTCTCCAATTTTTTTGCAGGGTACGGCGCCAGATGGCAGTGAGGCGGGTCAAGGTGGTGGTGGCTGCGCTCATCACACCAGCATGCCATACTCTAACACAGGGCAGACAAAGTCACGGTACCCGATTGCCCTATGTTTCAAGTCTAGCGCAGCCAATGCGTTATGGAGGAAGCCGAGCCGCTGAGCTCCACATACATAAATATACATCAAGTATAGGGAGGAAGGTCATTGGTTTGCGAGTGCAACTGCGTGCATGCATGAAATCGTGAATCTAATGTCACTAATGAGAGGACTTCACCAACATCCATCACATTGATTTACTACATTCCTACGAACATGGTGCTGGTTAACAGCGGAGTAGTGGTTTCCTGCAAATTCTCTGCTCATGGCTTCGTTTAAACCACAGTGAGCAAATCGCCAGTTGCCTATCCGCCACACCTGATTTGTTGTACCTTGTAGAGAGCACCAATTTATTGTTATTGTCTTCAGCTATAAAGTCGGCAAAATTCTTAGTGAGTGGCTAGCAAATATCAAGGAGGCACTAAATGTTGTTGTTCCATATACTGAACCAACTACTTTTTATTACAAGCTATGATTCATGATTCATACTGCTCGAGAAGTAACGGTTCTCCTCACTCTTCCTTAGGAGAGTGAACCTTTTTCAACAAATGGAGCGAAGAAGGGAATGGAGCGAGGGATTAGAGCTCATTAACGGTCAAATGTGGAGTCGCGACTTGCAGCTGTTCGGGTTGTTGGTCACCCGGAGCTCCGGCAACGCGGGCATACAGCTGAAGCGAACGCATGGCCGAGGTTGCGCTGACTAGTTGGCGACGGCTAGCCAAGCTCCTTGGCATGTACAGCCGCAATATCAGAACTGCCACCACAACACCGGCAACGCAACAGCTGCAGAATGTTGGAGTGTTTGAGTCTGCCTTGTTATATCAAGCAAGTAATGTTCTTTATTACTTGGTCCGGCTCATCGCAATTGTCGCTTATCTATCGCCAAGAACAGGAGTTTTGTGGCCGCTCTGTGAATTTTTCAATAGGCATAGTGAGGAAGCATGATACTTGAATACTCTCCGCCAGAAGAAAAAATTCAGCCATGGAATCAGATGAAGCGAGTCATAGAAGGGAATCAAGGTAAGCAAAATGCACGAAATAAATCAGCGAAGGAGCGCGTTCTTGCATTCACGCCCTTGCAGGTCCAGAGTTCATTCAACTCTCCATCACTCGAGCTGCCGCCGTTACATGAGCTGACATTAAATTGCTGGTGTCTAGCTGCTAGCGACTGGTAGAGTACCTCTGGCTTTGTCAGCCTGTCGTATGGCAGCAATGGGAAAGGAACAGTTGTGTCTGTCTGTCACTCCGGTGCTTGAAGGAACCGTGGGCAGTGTGACCTGTGTGTCACCACAGTGTGTTTCAACAGAGCCTTTGAATGAGGCGTACAGGCCTCTCCAGACAGCTGTCATACGCTCCACTAGATACGCTGACGACGACTCTTGTAATGCAGCTGCCAGGTCCACGAAGGAACAAAAGGAACAACCAAACCGTCCCTTGCATACTCATCGCATCAAAAACACTTTTCTTCTTCAGCATGACGCTCATACTCCTGTGCTGTGCACGCGTGCCTGTCGCGCTCTCCAGGATGTCAGTTGCCCCTGCTACAGTTCCGGTCTTCGGGTCGCTGCGTTTGGCTTTTGGCAACACAGACAGTGTATGGCCAGATTTCCACTTCCCAAAAAAGTCGAACACATCGCGATTCAAAGCGCTAGTCGCGATCATTTTTTTCTTTGGTGCCTCATTTGATCTTGCCATCACAACCTCCCAAGCAAAAGTAAGTTAGATATCGTGATTGGACTGTGTTTTACCTGTCAAAAAGTGCGTGGGAGATAAGCGAAAATTGCGATGAGCCGGACCAAGTATGACATTTTTCGCAAACTGTCTGTACGCACCCAATGCGTTCCACTTGTTGTGAAGCTTTCGACTTCTTTGCTCTCGGCTGTAGTTCATTAGTAAAATAGTAGGGCATATTTGCTCGTAGTATAGTCATGTACAATCTCTCAACGGAAGTGTCCTTGCTGGTGTCTGTATGGTTCGGCTGAAGAGCGCGTGGTTGTGTTGAGTTGCAATAAATGCACAATCATGTACAATGTATGTCCGCGGCTTTTGACACTCAGTAGGTCTACGTCAACTATCTGTACAATGTCATAACTGTATACATGTACAGTATCATTACAACAGTACAGTACTCAGCAGTATTTTGAGTTTTATTTGTTGAAGTAGTTGACCGTTCTTTTATTTTTAGGACTGTTTTAATATTTTTTATTTCGCCTATTCTGCAGTTGCATGAGTATAAGCACCTCATTCCTGCTCGTTCCTCATTCTTCCTTCCATTTGGCAAATACTGGTTTTTATACATTGTGTAATTACTCAGCGTTATTTGCGATATTAATAATAATAATGATTCTGGCAGGATATGGACTTCAATGAAAAACACAACACACTTTCTGTTGACCGTCAGATTTTTTTCTGTTAGGCGTTCTTAGAAATTTTACATTGTGCTGGAGAGGTAATGTACTAAAAAAGATCAAAAGCAAAGCAAAACAAACATAGACTCGGATGGAGAGCCAAGGTTTCAATTTATACAAAAGAGAACTACAAGTTACGCTAAATTGTCCACTAACACCACCAGTTACTGAACAATCAGCCCATGCAATAACATTGCACGACACTGACCCACCCCTCCTTATGTTATTTCTATAACTTAGAACTATCCAAGTTGGAAGGCTGTTGGAGTGCGCATCCAAGATGTGCTAGAGCTGTTAGCCAGTTAGTTGTAGAACGTCAGTACGGTCGGTCAGTGTCGTGCAATGTTATCGCATGAGCTGATTGTTTAGTAACTGGTGGTGTAAGTGGACACTATAGCGTAACTTGCAGTTCTTTGGTCTTTCTCTTTTGTATAAAACAAACATAATCTTGACTTACATGTACAGGGGGGAGCACAGGCTGGAGCTGGTTCAGACCAAAGTCCACCTTTCAAGCAAAACGTTGTTGTCGGATCCATTGTTGTGTAGCCAGCAGAACAAGAGTACTTTCTCCGTGTTCCTAGGTCCAGACTACCATTGTCTATCAGCCCGTTGGCGGGGGCAAGTAATTCAGGGCACGCCATTGTGCTGTCTGCAAGTTAAGGCATGTTGGCAGAAAAGTGGCTTTAAAACTTCTTTTAAAATGTGTTCCGGGAATAGTGAAATTTTGGGATATTTTTTCTGGGATAGGTTACTAAGGTCTAACGTCAACCGAGAGTGAACCTCACTAATCTACCTTTGCAAAAGCACTTCAGCAAAGACCAGTAAATGTACAGAAGATATACAAACGCACCCTATTAAAGTTGACAGTCTTGCTATAATATATATCTCTTCATGCGTTAACGTTGTCCAGTTACAAGAATGATAAGTCTCCTGATAAATTAACTTTTTTGATGGCCCAGAGATTATCTACTAACGAGAGAGAACCTGAACGCAGGGGAATGAACTGGATACCAGTGAGCAAGCCACAACCTTTTCATAAACAAAATTGTGCCCCTTTATATAATTAGCTTACCAATACATTGAGGTGTTGCATCAGACCACGTTCCATTTGATAAACACACAGATGCTGAATTGCCGACAAGATTAAACCCAGTGTTGCAAGTGAATCTCCGCACGGTGAATAATTCAGTATCACCAGCTGATATAGCTCCGTTCGTGGGCGAATTAATGGGAGGGCACACAACTCCTACAAGGAACACAGAAAAAAATGAAGCATTGCAGTACTAATCACATTAGAGAGTCCATTGAGCTGTAGTAAGCTACTAAGCCACATGCAGTTCTTCAAGAGCACTCTATTAAAGGGCAAGTGGATCGATTTTTGGAGAAGGGTCCAAAAGGAAGACAATCAATTTTGATATCGGTGCAAATGGTTTCTCTCCCACTTCTCTACCATACGCCAAACTTGCCAAATCGAATATTTAATGCTCACGTTTGTCATCGCGACCAGCGCACTGATGACAGAATGTGGCAATTTTAAATTGGTTTATTGTACTAGTGAAGTGAAAGAAGGGCTGTGTTTAATGCTGCTAGTGCTGTGAACTGTTTGTTAGCAGTCCTCTACATGGTGTACGGGGCCGTGACACCGACAGGAGAAAGCTGGAGCGTGGAGACATCAGCAGACAAGCGAAAATAGTGACGAAGAAATGTGGAAATCTTAGCTGGGACAAATCAGACGTTTAGCATTTACCCCAAACCAAGGATCATGCCGTTTGCTCTTTCGTCTTTCTGAAGATGGATGTGATGCTTCCTGGCGACTCTCTTATCTCCCGTAACATCGTTTGAAGCGAGGTGAGATCACGGTTGATGGTGATTAACGAATGAAATGATATCGTAGTCTTGAAAGTTTGCTTAAAATGTCTCTGGAGAGACGGCAAATACCAAGCATTCAATCCAAGAAGAACTATTTCCTAGGCACAGTCAGCCTAGGGAAATGCAGGAGAAGGCCTAAACCAGTTCATGACACAAGCAGCATTGAACACAGCAAGTATTTCACATCCGGAATACAGTAAGACAATTGAAAATGACAAAATTCTGCAGTGATGCACCTTCTCCATGGCGGAGCTAAGCCGATAGTACGTCCTCACTGTGTTGGTCGGTATTGCAACGTGAGCATACAATTGGCGATTTGACAAGTTTGACTTATCGCTTGGAAGGGAGAGATATTCCATTCGAACCAATATCAAATAGTCTTTCTTCTGGACACGATATGGGCGGGGACACAATTTCCCGGTTATCCTCCGTTCTATGGTGAACATACCTCATGAACTGCAGACAGCAGAGTTAGGCCTTGTCACTCATGCGAGTGCAGAACGACAGTTTATGATTCAAGATCTCTTTCATGAGAAGAAACACTACGGAGAGCAATGTTACATGTACTAAGTAATCTCGAAACTGGTTGGTGAGACTCTACATACTGGTCTCCGAATTTTCACTTTTAAAATAACCTAATTTCAAATGATTTACCCATGTATTAAATCTGAAGAACACAGCGAGCACTGCAAGCCTTTCACTAGTATTTCGGGAAGCTAACTACGCCGCTCTACAGAAAAGTACATGTTTAGGGTATTCTCTATCTGCAACAAATAAGAATGACGAGTTTGACCAACAAAGCCAAGTATTAGTTAGCCCACGCATGCACGTGTTTTGTCACAGGTTCGTCACGCGGCACATGAATAAAAAATATTTTTTTCCGAAAATGGTGGATGAAAAAATAAATCTGGCGGGGCCAATTTGCCCTGCCTCGTGTCAGCAAAGCAACTTCCTTGTCAACAATTTCTGTCATCCAGTTAGTCAAAGTGACTCAAGGTTGTGTTTTCTCCGATTTCTCCTTTATCTCTCCGCCAAGCTGTACAAGAGGATCAGTTGTGCTAGTCTGCGTAAACAAGCGCTGACCCGTGGGAGCTGGAAACGCTTGAAAATTCACAACTTCAAACAGCGATCGATCCCGCTTGGTTGAAATATTTATTTGTTGTGTGGGCAGATAGAGTAGATCATGGTCGCAGTAGTGAATTTCCTGGAATCCATGAGGCCAAGCAAGAACTACTCGAAGCATAGGACCAGGTATTTAGGCCACGACATGGCGAGTGGCGTTGACGCCAACTCAGAAATGGCTGTGATTACCTGTCTAGCCAAAGATGTAGACAAGGAGCAGAGGCATTGACATGGACAACGTACGATAGTGGTTTGCAACATGCTACTACTGCTGGAGCGACGTTGAGTGCAGGGACGATCGTTGATCGTCTACGTATCAGGTGTGGTTGTCCAATGCTTGTGGCCTTTGATGTGGATATGAAGATGTTATGCCCACTGTGCGTTCGTTATGCACCACATCTGCTGTGCACGGGGCATTACCCTATCTCAGGGAGAAATCATCAACCCAGTCATTCTGGGTAAAACTATTCCTCATAGCTGTGCAGGCCGTCACAAGAACCAGTACGCTGCACTAAACAAGGTGCTTATGTTCGTGTGTTTGATGTCAATGGAATGAGTTCAACTGAAAGAAAGGGTTCCGCAGGTCTTCGACAACCTCAGCAAGGTGGTCGGCCAAGCAACCGTGGTGACGGTACTTGGCATAGAAGTCAACCCCTGGAGCAGGTGATGCGGCTACCTGACCAGAAGTTATTGCCTTTCTAGCGGCTTTGAGTGAGTAGTCCACGCGCACTAGCAACACAACGCGAAAACTGCTGTCGCTGATCGGAACCTTGTCCTTGCCGCAAAGGTGGTTCCTCCTGGCAGGACCTTCGTCCGTCAACTCCTGTATCTTAGCTGGACAACTCTGTCTCTTCAGTCAGTAGTCAACATCGACACAGAAGCTCACTTAGACATCAAATGGTCGCGCTCCTTTGCCGCAAACTGGAATGGCCAATCCTTCTTCTACGATGTCGAGTGTTCAAATTCTCCTGACCTTGAGCTATTCACGGATGCCTCTGATGTTGGCTTCTGCGGTTTCTATCATGGACAATCGTTTTTGGGGCAATGGGCCGCTGAGATGCAGCATGAACCTATTGTGATTACTGGTTTCCGAGAACTGGCTTCAACAGCCAACCAATGCCTGGTGCCAACTCCTCCGCTGAAGTCGCCGCTCTGATTGCTGCCAGCAATGATCTCATGAGCGACTCAGACCTTTAAGCCCCGTTCTTGCGCACACATAATCTGATGTACCCAGTTTCGGCTATGGCCTAGTTCCGGTCCCTGACCGCTACTGCCGGCAGCTCACGGCCACTGTTTGTGTTCGTCGACGGCAGCTACTTCTCCCGAGTTTGCTCGACTAATATCCTCAACTGCAACCGGGTGAGCTCCCATTCTGTGCGCATTGGCGGGGCCACACTCATGGCTCAACGGAGTACAAGTGCCTGTGAAGAAGCCAAATGACGTGCAGGCTGCTAGCGAAGTGCAGCATCCGATCACTATGTCAGGCGTGCAGCCGGTATGCCCTCTGTGCAATGGCTAGCAGCAAAGACTGGAACAGCCCACGCCCATGTGTTGAGAACAGAAGTGAGGTACATTTGTAGTGGTGTACAGTGTCGTGCCGTCCGCTATTTGTGCAGTCCTTGTGCCGGTGTGGCTCTGTGGGTATCACTTAGGGGTTTGGCATGGTTACTTGTAGGAAGTTATGCTAATGGGCGATGCCGTGATAAATGCTTGGTCGTGAACACCCTTTTTTTGGGAGGGTCAAATGCATTTGCCTCTCAGTGTTGTGCTGTACTGTCTCAAAGTTGTGACACCTGTATTTTGTTGTGTGGTTGACCCGACGGTTTGAGGCATGGATGGTCAACTGTGTATGTTGTATCGGTGTGTTCCCGTTTGAAGTTGCCGGGCCACCATGTGGTTGACCCGCCGGTTTGAGGCATGGGTGGTCAACTGTGTCTGTTGTATCGGTGTGTTCCCGTTTGAAGTTGCCGGGCCACCATGTGGTTGACCCTCCGGTTTGAGGCATGGGTGGTCAACAGTGTCTGTTGTATCGGTGTGTTCCCGTTTAAAGTTGCCGGGCCACCATGTGGTTGACCCGCCGGTTTGAGGCATGGGTGGTCAACTGTGTCTGTTGTATTGGTGTGTTCCCGTTTGAAGTTGCCGGGCCACCATGTGGTTGACCCGCCGGTTTGAGGCATGGGTGGTCAACTGTGTATGTTGTATCGGTGTGTTCCCGTTTGAAGTTGCCGGGCCGCCATGTGGTTGACCCGCCGGTTTTGAGGCATGGGTGGTCAACGTGTCTGTTGTATTGGTGTGTTCCCGTTTGAAGTTGCCGGGCCACCATGTGGTTGACCCGCCGGTTTGAGGCATGGGTGGTCAACCGTGTCTGTTGTATAGGTGTGTTCCCGTTTGAAGTTGCCGGGCCAACATGTGGTTGACCCACCGGTTTGAGGCATGGTTGGTCAATCGTGTATGTTTATCATTGAAGTTGCAATACGTACATTGCTGTGACTCGCCCGATTGCTGTTGCCGGGCACCTACACATTTATTTGCCTACTTGTGAAGAGATATCTCTTCTGGTTTATTGCATTATTCTTGGCTCAGCGTTATCCACGGTGTCGCTTGATGCAAAGTCTCGTAAATATTTATCAGTCAAAATTGAAAGAAAAACTACTATGGCAAACCCCATTTCCTTGTATTCTATCTGCTTGGTGTACATGTGTCCACGTTTTGTACGTTTGGCACGCACATGTGTGTGTGTGTATGTGAGAGCGTGTCTGGATAAATGTGCATATTGATGTTTTGTTTGTTTTAAGTTTTATTGTGTGTATGCGTGCATGCATGTGGGTTAAGTGTGAATTAAGAGGTCGGAAGGAGTGTTGAACGTGTCTCAGTTCGGACGAAGGCTGCATCAGACCTCTGAGGTTAGACCACAATTGGACTACAGCGAATGACCCTTGTTTGTTATGGTGATGATTACCTTAAATGAATTCGTTTTTTAATCTAATTCAGCGCCCTTAGCTTATGATTATCTAGAGTAGATTCAAACACATCATGTAACTTACTTTGGCAGGTGGGTGGTGACGACGACCATAAACCATTCAGAAGACAGTTTGTCGCTGATTGACCAGAGAGAATAAATCCAACGCTGCATGTGTAGGTTGCTGTTGATTCGAAATCAGTTCTTGCCGTAACCACACGACCATTTGTTGGGTTTGTCAATGGGCCGCAGTTGACTCCTACACGAATAAGGAAACGAAAACACAGTTTTTGCTCACCTTCCCCCCTATGTTTTCATCTAACTAAGAACCTTGCAAGTTGGAATGCTGTTGGAGTGTGTGATGAAGCTGATAGCCAGTTAGTTGTAGAACGTCAGTGCTATCGGTCAGGTGTGTGCAATGTTATCTTATGAGCTGATTGTCAAGCAGCTGGTGGTGATAGTGGACATGATAGCGTAACTTAAGAGAGTCCCAGGAATGGGAGGGGACATGATACTTCCCTGTGTTCTATGTTACTGGGGTCCATCTTGACCGCGCCCGAATTTTCCGTAATAAAAGTGAAATCCATCATGAACCTCTAATCCTGACTACTTATTTATCCCGGTTATTGTGTTGTTGAGGAATACATGAATTTTCAGGTATACCCACTTATGCGAATTTTCAGGGAGATATGATGCTGCAAAGTAATAATATTTCAGAAATCATACCCCTGGGGCCCGTTTAGACCCCACAAATGGAATGAGGGTTATACTTATCTTACTTAAGGCTATGATCGTTTGGTCCGATCCGGATCCAGATCCAGATCTCAGATCCGTCGGATCCTTCAGAATCAACCGATCACTTTTTTGGGGACCTTGGTTGGACCTTGGTTGTTGCCATGTTAACAAAGTAAAACAGTGCGCTGACAGGTTACCCAAAAAGGGTGAAAGTCGTACTGATCGCGCATGATGTACGAAAGGACAACAAGAGTCATTTATGGCCGCTGTGTCGTACTCATCGTACTTCCACCCTCGTGGTGCTCCACCTGCTCCTCGTGCAGCTCCATTCCATGCCGTAATAATATCTTGCCTTTTGTCATCTGCATCTGGTTCGTTATTCTTTTTGCTTCCATGTTATTTTCCCTGGTCTTGTGCGAGCTGCGCAAGTATGGATCGCGCAGACGAAGTTCGTCGTCGGAGAATTCGGATTATTGTTGGTCTTGTGGCAACTGTGGTCGCCAGCCTCTTGCAAGGTGATGACATGCCTGCCAGCATTAACGACGAGATTTGTGTCTTGTCCCAAGAGCCTGGCATTCCTGAGCTTCGCCGACTTCGTGGATTGCAGCCGGGTGCTTCCGTACCACGACAGATGAACTATCTTGAAGCAGTAGTGCCAATGCAGAGTGACCTCGACTCCTGCCGTCATTTTCGACTGCAAAGAGCAACAGTGGATATTGTTTGTGGAAAACTTGCACAATATGTGCACATGGCGGTGGAGAGCAATTGTGGTCGTGCACCTGTACCGATAAGAAAGCAGCTGCTTATCACACTATGGTGGCTCTGGAGCAAAAGTACGATGCGGGAGTTGGCATACAAGTGGAGGATATCGAGGTCCACAGCATGGGTGACTGTTCGGCGGGTATGCTCCGCCCTACAGGACATGGCGACATTGTTAATCTGTTTGCCCAAGGGAACCAGCATTGATTAGGTACAAGCAGAATTTCATGCTGCACAACATATTCACGGTGTAATGGGTCCCATCGATGCATGCCACATACCCATCATAGCACCCAAAGAGGCTCCAGATACCTACCTGAATCGGAAACGGTTCCAATCTCTCGTATTGCTGTGACAGGAACCTGATGTTTACTGGCATGTACTTGGTCCGGCTCATCGCAATTGTCGCTTATCTCCCACGCACCTTTTGACGGGTAAAACCCAGTCCGATCACGATATCTAACTTACTTTTGCTTGGGAGGTTGTGATGGCAAGATCAAAGGAGGCACCAAAGAAAAATGATCGCGACTAGCACTTTGATTCGCGATGTGTTCGACTTTTTTGAGAAGTGAGAATCTGGCCATTCACTATCTGTGTTGCCAAAAGCCAAGCGCGCAGCGACCCGAAGACCGGAACTGTGGCAGGGGCAACTGACATCCTGGAGAGCGTGACAGGCACGCGTGCACGGCAGAGGAGTACGAGCCGCATGAGCGTCATGCTGTAGAAGAAAGGTGTTTTTGATGCGATGCCCCCGGCCGACGGTTGTTGTTCCTTGCTTGGTGGACCTAGCAGCAGCGTTACAAGAGTCGTGGTCAGCGTATTCAGCGGAGCGTATGACAGCTGTCTGGAGAGGCCTGTATGCCTCGAAGGCTTTGTTGAACACGCTGTGGAGACACACAGGTCACACTGCCCACGGTTCCTTCAAGCACCGAAGTGACAGCCACAGCTGTTCCTTTCCCATTGCTGCCATACGACAGCCTGAGTGAGAAAGCAAGAGATACTCCGTCTACGCCAGCAGCTAGACACCAGCAAATGTCAGCTCATGTTACATGTAACGGCGCGGCAGCTCGAGTGATGCAGAGTTGAATGAACTCTGGACCTGTAAGAGTGTGAGTGCAAGAACGCGCTCCTTCGCGGATTTATTTCGTGCATTTTGCTTACCTTGCTTCCTTTCTTCGACTCGCTTCACCTGATTCCATTGCTGAATTTTGTTTCTTGTGGCGGAGAGTATTCCTGTATCATGCTTCCTCACTATGCCTACTGGAAATTTCACAGAGCGGTAAAAAAACTCCTGTTCTTAGTGGCGATAGATAAGCGACAATTGCGATGAGCCGGACCAAGTACTGCGGATGGCCGGGGTCCGTCCACGCTAAACGTGTTTTTGACAACCATCCGCTTAAACAACTTGCCACAGCCGATGTTAACCAGTTCTTCCCTGGTGAGTCATTTATTGTCGGAGATTCGGCATATCCTTCGTTGTCATGGGTAATGACTCCTTTCAGAGACGACGGCCATCTCACAGCAGCTCCAACAAACTATGACTACAAGAATTCATAGACCCGGATGTGCATCGAGCGAGCATTTGCACTCCTGAAGGGGAGGTGAGGAGAGCTTAACCCTTTAAGAGCCGCCCCATACTTGAATGCGTCGTAAACGACGCATTCAAATGATAAACTTCAAAAGATCGTAACTCAGTCCAATCTCCAAACTCAGTCCAAGAACGGCGGGGGAGGCTTCCGTGCACTCACGGTCTTTTGTTGCTGTCCATGTACGCTTTACAAACTTTCATCAGGCATTTCCACCTATTTTCGCACTGTTCAGTGGTGGGTAGCAACACTTCATCCGGAAACGCACGTGCAATCCTTTCTGCAATCCTCATCCACACACTTCTTTTACGCCAATTTACATCTTGAAATAGATGGTCATTGTCCGATCTTGCTGCTATTAACCCTTTATTGCCTGGCCCAAACATTGATCGAACACCCAAGTCTGTGGACAGCAACTGTTTCGCTCCGTTAGAGCTCATCAGCACAGCTCATAGGACCGAAGCGCAGCTCTTCGCAATGAAAAACGTTTCCGTGAAGCAAAGCATTTTTTATAAAGAGCTGCAAACCCCGCCAAGAGTGCTCGAAATGTTCCAAGAGCAGTGAGCGCGACCAACACTCGATGGGGTAGGCATTTGGAAATTATCGTAACTTGGTCAAATCTCAGTCTTTCGGAGAGATCGAAATATGTAGGTCGAAGAGGAAACTCTCAGCTGTCGCCTTGTTTAACTTTTCATCCTATGCCAGTACAGTATATCAGACCTTCTTGAGTAAGGGTGGGTTCTTATATTCTCTAGCTTCTAGGAGAAGAAGAAAAGAAAAGTTGAAGAAACTGGTATAATTCAAGAACGGGTCTCGAAGAATTCGGAGATATTTTGCACATGTCAAGCAATATGAAGCGCCAAAGCGGCCGAGATCTTGAGTTATGAATGTATTTATGCACATGTGCGTATGCGAAAAGGGAAATGCGTACACTCATGATCAACACGTGGCTTTTAGCCGTAGTTTGCATGCGCTGATCCCAAACCGCGGGAATCTCCAAGTTTCAACCACCTCTAAGGCTTGGAGAGCTTGGAGAGCTTCGGAGAGCCTCTCAAAAGTCGGAGAGGATATAAGAACTGCTTTCGGACTTTTCGGAGAGTCTCCAACTTTTCAGAGAGGATTTAAGAACGCACCCTTAGATGGCAATCTAGTTTCGTACACTTACGGTCACAACTGGGTGTTGGAGATGACCACATTCCACTTCGAGTACATGTTGCGGAAGAAGATCCGTTGAGGTTGTACCCAGCAGAGCATGTGTATAAAGCAGTGGAGTCAAAGGTATTGCCACTCATGAACACCAGTCCATTGACAGGGTCTCCTAATGACACGCAATTGCTTGCTGCTACATTTTTGTGTTGAAACAGTGAACACATGAAACGGTAAAGGATCAGCTGTTGAAGAATAAAAATGTGTAAATCAGACCTGCTTGAAAATTTATGTCAAAAACCTCCACTGTGCTGAAATTATTCCTTCTTGTCTAGGTCAAAATGTCTCACATGCATCCTAAGTGACCTGGTATTGAAACCGAGATCTTTGCCGGTCTACAAATTTGGACTTTTATAGTTGGATAGAGGCGCTGTCCTGATACCGGTAGTTTCAATGGCCAGCACCGTAGACGATCTACTCCCAATAATCATGTTCATCTTCCTCTTGAACTTGAAGTTTAGTCAATATTTTAGTCAATACCAAATCAAGACTATTTTATTGTTTGTTATGGAAACAGGAAACAAGGGTCCCATTCTCACCGGACGAAAGTAAAAAATATTCAAACTCTCTCACCAGACCACATTACGTCTGTCCATGTTCCAGCTGATGTACAGTTGATATTGCCACTACCACTATGTCCAGTGTTACATTGTACAACCACACTGTCATTTGTTCTTTGAAACTCGGGTATTGAGCCAATAATAAAAGTAGAAAGGAAAAGGACATTATGGAATCGAGTTAAGAGCAACTCAGTGTCTCAGTTCTCTGTCAGTTTTGTGCCTAGTTGTTGCACTTTCTGACTGTATATAGTATCTAGTTACAGTGGTGGAGAGTTGCTCTTAACTCGATTCCATAATGTCCTTTTCCTTTCTACTTTTATTCTCTTGTTAGTTTGGGAACTTTTGGAAACAGAAAACAAGGGTCCCATTCACACCGGACGAAAGTAAAAAAATTCAAACTCTCTCACCAGAGCACATTACGTCTGTCCATGTTCCTGCTGATGTACAGTTGATATTGCCACTCCCACTATGTCCAGTGTTACATTGTACAACCACACTGTCACCAAACGCGTAGGATTTTGTTGGGTTAGCTATTACAACAGCATTTGTGATGTTGGGTGGGCTAGGGCATGTTCGACCTGCGAAACACCAACAGCATAACAGAAAAAGAGAAAAAAATTCACGGTTCGCGTCAGACTCGGTTCATCTATATAGCGGCCGAGTTTTCCGCATCCGTAGGAACGCCACCACCCTTCAAGGATCAAGGCGCAGATGCAGCTCCTAAAGCGGTGGGAGATGAGTAGATCAGCTCCATAACAGTAACTTAGCATCACTGAATGTTTGGAAATATGTATCTAATATTGACTGAGTACGAGGTCAATATAGGAAATAAAAGCCGAGTAAAAGACCGAGGCGAAGCCGAGGTCTTTTACGAGGTTTTTATGTCCTATACTGACCAAGTACGAAGTCAATATTAGATTTATCACGACAAACAGTCCGTATTTCAAATTCCAGAACGATAACCTCATGAATCCCGGTTTTATGATTGCACAACCGTTGCACCACGGCCTACTCATGCAGTGAAACTGCTGCACTAGGCACCGTTCAACTGCGCAACCCCTAAGGAGTCAAATATAAGCGGTCAATATAGCCCTAAGGAGTGAAATATGCAGGAATATTTGACTGCTTAGGTATGGCAAAAATCTATGTGAGTCAATACTAAGGGAGTGATAAAGTGTGTTATTACTTCAGAAGTACAAAGCGATGGAGGCTGCATATATAGAAGGTCCTGCAATAAAACGTCGTATTTATAGTAATGCAAAGGTTTTACAAATGGTATCGGTCAGGCAGTGATAGTATAATTATATTAGACGTACGTGCACAAGTCACACTAGTCAATGACCAGGTTTTGTCTGCTTGACACACGGTGACTCCAGTAGTTCCAACGAGTTCAAATCCAGCGTCACAGCCGAACACAAGTATTGACCCAAGTGTCTTAACTCCGGTTGTGAGGAAGCCATTGTTTGGAGTAGCTGGAATACTGTTACAAGTTATCTCTGTTGAGAAATGGAAAGCAGTGAAATCATTGGAAATGTTTGTTTTGCACTGTACGCTGTAGCATTTCCTTCACTTTTGAACCACAGATGATAGTTTGTCTTCACATTATGTTCTTGAAGCAATGAGCTACATCTACAGCGGTAGGATTCTAAGTGCCCGGTCCCACATGCAATGGCGGATCCGCTGTTGCCACAAGGTTTTGTGGGAGTGGTGTCGCACCTCTCCTGCGATAAAATGTTCGCGTGGTCACACATGATCATGCGTGCACGGCGAATCAAGTGAGCGCGCCTAACTGACATCCAAACAATTCACTGCAGCTCTCCTGCAACTCAAGCATGCTTTTATTTTCAAGTACAATTACGCGCGTACGTGTACTGATGACGTACAGACTCAGTACTGTGTCAGTGCACAGAACTGTTTCGTACTTTGTGGACACATCAACGCAGCACTGATGCACTGATGATGCACACACTAGGTGTTGGAAAGACCATTGTTTTTGTTGAGTATCAAGCATTAGCTACATGTCGTGGGTTCAGTATTGTTGACTTTGAGTCTTTGTTCTGTATAACCTGAAAGAATGGATTTTCAGTTGGGTAGAGGTCGATTGGCAAGACATTGTCGACAGGCAATGGAGACCACAGCAACATTTTTGTTCCTGAATACTAGCACGAACTTGTTGAGCAGCACGTCGACGATAACTGCTCCAGATACTAGTATTGGTCTTCCCAGTCCTTCATGTACCTCATCCTTTCATAACAGGGTCCCCTTGCATGGTGTTACATGATGGCCAGGCTTGGCTGCTCACGGATCCGGGATTTGGTCTTTCGCTGACGCCGCAATCGTCAGTTTCAGCTTCACCTTCTCGGCTATGCAAGTATACCGCTCTGTATTTCTCTTCATTCGTTTGCCAAAACGAGTTTTGACTTCAACATACACGTACATGTACAAATGTAGCATTAGCGGCTCTTACTCAAGTCAAGTGTCCACTTCAAGATCAAATTAAATACGAAAACACAAACATCACTATGTCGGAGTGTTGCAGGAGCTGAACTTCCGCACGAGAGTATATGCTCCTAATATTGTGGAGTAACGGAGTTGAACTTTCCGCCACGACGGAAGTTCCGCTACTCGCAGTTTCCATGGTGATACACGTTGTTGTGACACCGCTGCAGGGGATCCGCAAGTCTCAAGTGCATGTGACACCGGGCCATAAGACTCTTTTGATATTATGTACACAGGCATGTGCAGCCTGCATTGTCTGTGCTGGTCGATCATTCTCTCTTTTTAGTCCAACATGATTTTCACACAGAAGCACGGGTCATGGTATGACTGCAGTAAATTATCTAATCTTCAATATTAGGTTTCTTGTTTCTCTGCCAGCTTTCTTTTACTCATGATCAAATGTATGATATTGCCAAATGTTCTAAACAATTATTTTTGCCAAGAAAGAAGCCTACTGTCATGACAACAAAAATCACGGGTCGCGTGAGATTCGGCTGGAAGCCGAGTTTTCCCCATCCGCAAGAACGCCACCAAACTCTTGGATCAAGGAGCAAATGCACGTCCTAAGGTGTTGGGAGGTGAGTAGATCAGACAGACCACAAAGTGGTGAAAGACTGAAAATCCAATTCACTACACCCATGTTTCCCTCGTGCCAGGGCTCGAGTTTCCATTTAACTGTGGGTCGCAGCACGGCTGGAAAAGAAATCCTGGAAAAAATCCTACCGCTTCCAAGCAGAACTTGAACATGGTACCCTCAGTTTCTCAAGCACAATCTTAGACCATCCCACTAAGCTTCTCATGACAGACGCAAGGGAAAGAGAACAAACACTGCATTAAATGTCGTGCTTACCATTGCATGTTGGAGGTGACACGGACCATTTTCCATTAGTTTGACAAGCGGTAGATTTGGCACCTTGAAGTTCATAGCCTGGGCTGCATGAGTATTCTCGTATACTAAAGAACACATTATCTCCTTTGGATATATTGCCATTCATTGGAGGGGTGAGAGGGGCCAAGCATCTTATTTCTGAAGGAAAAAAAACAGTCAAATGATTGTTTATAATTATTGTTCAGTATTGTAATACACAGACTACTAGGATCTTAGGCAGTTCTTAGATTGTACAGTTGCACGAGGCTAAATACGTTTTGCATGAGCTCCTTTGCCCCGTACAAGCAACTACACATTCTCGTATTCACACACTCCTGTACACATCTGCATACCCATCTGCACACCACTGTACACAACACACATTCATATGCTCCCCCCCCCCCCCTGATCTTTGCCCTGGAGACCTTCCGGTATGTTTTCTGCACTGCTGACCTATATCTTCGCGTTCACCCTGTGCCCTTCAATCTTCCCCTCTCATGAGTAATTGCTGTGTTGCACTGCAAGCATTTCTTCTCTCACACTATCCCCTTTTTTGGTAAGATCAGATACACTCTAGTCTCTTCTTGTGATGTTTACCCTCTTAGTCTAGTCTTGCTCATCCACTCTCCCGGCATAGTCTCCCAATGGTAAGTATCCAGTCGTCCTTAAATCATATAAGTAGGCCTTCCCTAAGCCTCTTTTTATAATACCCCCCCCCCCCCACTCCGCCCCCTTCTAAATTTTCAGCACAAATATAAAAATATGAGTGTTCCCAACTTCTTAATCCTTGGTTTGTAATTGCGTGTGCACCGGTACGATGTCACAACCCTAACTCCATTGCTGCCCAAAGTTTGAACCATCCCAACCCTTATCACGTCACGACCTAAGTTGCCTCGGTAGCTATGGCAATGTATGGACGCCGAGCACGAATGTACCCAGGCCAGTGGATAATACTGGAAAGCGAGATCATGTGCGAAAGAGTGCGAGGTCAAATGGTTTAACTTAAGCGGGAAGGGGGGCGAGGGAGGTTGCTACCCTCAGTAGCCATTACACACACCAAATATTGCAAACAATTTAAGACGCAGAGATTGTTGCATTATTCAAAAGCCAAATGTTCCCGTTCACAATTTCATGGATCGATATAATGCGGTGAAAAAAAGGAGAAAGAGATATATGGCGAGAGCATAAAGGGCTCGGTAGCCTTGGCCCAATATTGGTAAACATTATTGGATACTTACGTGAACATGTTGGTGCTGTAGACCAAGTGAGATCTGATTGGCAAGTTATAGTGCTCATCCCCGAGAGTGCAAATCCTTCATTACAGCTGACAAAAGCAGTGCTGCCTCGAATAAGTGGTGCTCGACCAGGTTGGACATTGCCGTTAAAAATGGACGGAAGAGAATTGCAGTTTATGCCTAATGTGAGTATTGGAGAAAAGTAGAAGACCTTGTTGCACATAATTCATTGATAATATTTACCAAATTCCCCTACCAACATACCCGTATTGAATTCTGACATAGCCAGCAATCGCATATCATCACGGACATAGAAAATAAACATACTTTTGCGAATCGACCTTTTTTCAGCATAACCTTTCCACGAGGACGAAGCAAAGTTGGCCGAACGAAACCCAGAGGAAGAAAATCACCCTGTCCACTTCACCATTATGATACTGACATAGGTACGAGACGAAACAACTGAAAAATCAACAAGAAAACTGAACCCCCACTGACTTTGGTTTGAGAATTTTCTACTACCATCAAAATGTACAAGGAGCATTCAAAAATCAGAGACAGACCTTTGTTGCTCCTTACTCCTTTTTCAAGGAACAAAAGTCGACTGTCCACTTTCAACCCGGGAACAAGACATACTAGTAGTCCTTTTCAGGTGCTCCACGAGCGCAGGTAATGTTCACCAAGGGCCGCAGAGCAGGATTAATTCCAGAACACAGCTAAAATTCAAGGGAAGCTGCATGCTTGAGTACATGAATACCGTATTTACTGGTGTATAGTGAGCACCCTGAAATGTGAATTTTGAAGCTCAAATCCACAGTGTGCACTATACACCGAATACGAGAATCTAGTACAAAAGTGCCAGAGTTCAAGAGTTCAAGGGCGCACTATACGCAAAAAGCACTGTATCGTACGGAGCGAGTGCTCAGGTTCATCGATGTTCGAGAACATCCACGGAAAAAATAATGTTGTTTTTGTGTTCAAAGTTCGTAATTCCATCAATTTCATAGTCATAGTCTGACTTACCGGAAAATATTCTTTGACGAGATCAATTTCAGAACCAAATATCCCCGATTTGACTGCGTGTTAAACATCGAATAGAGCCATTTTGTGTGAACTTGTGGTTGAAGATTGGGGGTGTGCGTTATACAAAGGTGCGCGTTATACTCCGGCAAATACGCTACATGAGTACAGTCATGCAGGAAATAGTCAATTTCAGTGTTTCTGCTCCAAACAGCAACTAAATTTGACTACTCGAAGTAGCTACAAATACTACCTCAAAGAATCAAACAGCAACCATTTTCTTAATTTTTTCGGCAGAAGGCCTTCTCCTTGTGCTTGGCCAAGGCCAAAAATTACACATCGGTTGAGTACAATAATTACAGCTCCCAGATGTCCTCGATTGCTGGCCATGATTAAGGGGTCGTCGCAAAAGTTTTTTGTTGTCCCTGAAAGAACATGATTCATTTGTTGTTGGGAGGGGGGGGGGGGGGGAGTGGGTGCGAGCCAAAATCGCAAGTCGACAGACACTGTACATGTGGCATGTACATGCATGCGATTTTCGTTGTCCAGCATAGCAAGCTGTGTTCGTTTCAGAGGGAGGGGAGGGGGTCTGAGTACGAAATGAACGATGCTCGTTTCAGGGACGACAGAAACTTTTGCGACGACCACTAAGCTGACTATGAATACCATTGGAGACTGGAATGTTGCACAAATATTTGGAAACTTACTGGTACAAGTTGGTGCCGGTGCAGACCATTGGCCCGTGGAAAGGCAGATGGAATTTGTTTCGCCAACCAATTCATACCCTGAGTTGCAAGAATATGTCGATACACTAAATACTGAGATAGTTGATGTGTTGACACGCCCGTTGGTGGGATTTGCTAAAGGTCCTGAGCATTGTATTCCTGCATAAAGGAAAAAATTCTTCGTCATGTTGTGACAGCTTGGACAATCCACTTGTCCAGGCAAGAAGACAGCAATGCCTGTTCATCCTGGCAAAGTATAATAAAATATACCAACCAGACAACAAATTGCTTGGTTAAATTAATGTCAAAATGGGATTACAAATAAATATCTGACATGTGATGGATAAGACGTACCGGTTTTCATTTAGAAGAAAGGCATTCGATCTGACGAGCTTTCACCCCATGGCTCTGAAAAATACTGAACTTTGTTTTGGTCATCCATGTTTCAGCAGCATTTCTGCATACGGAGCATCTTTAGGGACAGTGTGCAAGCTAGGCAAAGGAACAGCTATATATACAGCCAGCTATACAGAGCAGGAATTGTGTGTATATGTGTCATGCTGGTCCACGTCTTGTAAATCACACTGAATAATAGGGCTAAACAATTAATTCTCTATGTGTAATGCAGCACGATGTGTTCTCTCCACTATCCACACTATTATGGCAACTTATTTGCGTGTCAACAATAGGAAAAAGAACTGGTGGTCCGGATCATTTTTTACAGTAGATATAATTACAATGCGTGTACGTTAGCTTCAAAACAGTGACCACCCTGCCTTCTAAGAGTAGGGCCTGACCTTCGAATCTCAAGTCGAACTGGAGTCTCCCTATCACATGCACTGGCGATAACTGACACGGAAGAGAGGACGCTGTCACCAACAGCTAGTCTCTCCCTGGCATACTTAGACCTCTTCTGGTTACTCCACAGCTGTTCTTTTGTGCGCCGGCGGGCCTGTCCACTATGCCCCATCCATCTTGCCATGATATTTTCGGCACAGCGGAGGTTGCATGCCTCGAACTGCCACCGATAGGCCTCGTGATACAACTACATTAACCTATGTGTTGCACTCGGCCGTATGCCCAATACAGACCTCACCTCATTGAAGTTAAGCAGTGGAATAGAATAAAAGTGAGTAAGCCAGAACTATGCAGATTAACTCACCAACACATTGAGGTGTGACATTAGACCAAGTTCCACCTGATAAACACACAGATGCTGAATTGCCGACGAGATTGAACCCAGTGTTACAAGTGAATCTTCGCAAGGTAAAAACCTCACTATTACCAGGTGATATGGCTCCGTTCGTGGGTGCATTAAGGATAGGGCACTCCACTCCTACAAGGAAAACAGGAGAAATTGAGAACTGGAGCTGGAGCGAGCAACTTAACCCAATGCTGTTCTTCACGAGCACTAAATTATGACATGCTAATAGAGCCTAGGTATCATTCAGGTAGGCACTAAAAAGTCCAATGACATTCCGAGTTTCAAGTATACGTGAAATACAGATAGCATCGTCTGCCATTGTCCCATTGTCGAAATGCAGATAGCATCGTCTGGCATTGTCGCTCATGCAGGTGCACAATGACCGTTTGTTATTCCACCTATTCTTGACGAGAGGAGATGAAATAGCAAGACGTTTTTAGCATTCACCATTTATAACTGGGAAGTTGACCCTTTGCATGCTGAGTACGAGTTAACTCGCGCTTTTGAAGTGTGCTGATCCACTACTTTCGAGTTAACTCGCAAATAAATTCGCGTGATACATCACAGTGCATAGATTAGTTTCTAAACTATCGTAACTCGGTCAAACATCACCGTATCGAAGATCAATAAACCATGTGAAAGGTCTTGCCCTCATCTTTGTGGAGGTATGAAGTTCTTCGCGATAGGATAAAGATAAACCGAGTGGCGACAAAATGAACACGGAAATCAGGGCCCAGAGGGAACGCGATTTTGTGGTGCAGGACTTTGCAGTTTTTGGAGCCTGCCAGGGTGGTTCCCTTTGGCACAATGCATGGATGATGGACATCAAATGAAGCGCTTGGATCCCAGCTTTGCAGCACAGTTTGAATCGTGAAATTCGGTTGAATTTGGACAAGAAGCCGAACAAGAGTGTGGAATAGAGTTGTTGTGCCGTTCAGAGGCACGGTGAAGTAGTTTTGAGAGGAGTTGGAAATGGCCCTGATGTGTCTATGGAGCGAGGAGCTGCCAGGATGGATTCGCTTGGTCCTGATCTTTCCAATGAGCCCAGGATGATGAAATCCATCAAGGTGGAGTGAAATAAGAATAGAATTCGTTCGAAGCTGTGAGCGCAAATCCACCCAAGAGAGTCAGTGTGGTGAAAAGCCAGTGGATTGGTGAAAAGGGGCTCAGGATGCAAAGAGTAAAGGCTACAAGCACCTCCAGAATGCTGTTACATAGCAGCAGAGTTCTTGAAGTCTCCTAGTAGCATTCATGAGCATTAGTAACCCACCAATTCCTCCCTTGGCTGTTGATGAAGCAGTCTATATTTTTTTCTTTGTCTTTGAAAACCTGAGAAAGAAGGGCTGTCACATGTAAATAAGTCTTCTGGCTTTGTTTCCTCAGTACATGCTCTGTTCCTTCGTTGATTCTGAATCTGTAACTGAAAGCGAAATACAAAAATATAAAATCCCAGTCCCAAACAAAATAGCTCTATTAAAGCAAATTCCTGCATACGTTTACATGTAGGCGTTGGGGTCGACCAGGCACCAGTTGAGAGACAAATTGTATTTGAACTGCCTTGCAACTGATAACCAGAATTGCAGGTATATTGTCTGGATATGAACACGTCATTAGTTCCAGTGACGATGGCTCCGTTAGCAGGTGTCGGAACAGTAATTGGACATTGTATACCTGCACCGAGAGAGGAGAGGATAGAGAAAGAGAGAGAGAGAAAAGAGAGAGAGAGAGAGAGAGAAAGAGAGAGAGAGAGAGAGAGAGAGAGAGAGAGAGAGAGAGAGAGAGAGAGAGAGAGAGAGAGAGAGAAAGGGAGAGAGAGAGAGAAAGGGAGAGAGAGAGAGGGAGAGAGAATTAGAGAGAGAGAAAGAGAGAGAGAGAGAAAGAGAGAGAAAGAGAGAGAGAGAGAGAGAGAGAGAGAGAGAGAGAGAGAGAGAGAGAGAGAGAGAAAGAGAGAGAGAGAAAGAGAGAGAGAGAAATAGAGAGAGAGAGAGAGAGAGATAGAGAGAGAGAGAGGGAGAGAGAGGGAGAAAGAGAGAGAGAGAGAGAGATAGAAAGAGAGAGAGAGAGAGAGACAGACAGATATATAGATAGAAAGAAAGAGGGAGATAGAGATAGAGATAGTTGTATACTAAACACACTGTACTTGGATATCAAATGTCCGATAATTCCCGCGATACTTCCCTGGTTGTTGGATGGTTTTCGTATTTCATCATCATGTAGCAATTGTTCAAGCAACATCTTGTGGCTTTTAAGTGCGGTCAAGTTTGGCCATTCTATTCTCGGATTAAAGCATCCACATGTCTATTTTGCTCATGCTACTTATTGCACACTTCTCCAAAAGTCCAAACATTGGGATATAGCCGTATCACGCCACAGTACATGAGCCGAGCCAAGCTAAAAGGTGGCTTAGGCATAATTTTTGGAAATTTCTTTTTTTCATGCCAAAGTGATGTCTATATATCCAACTTCCATCATGGAAATTTTGGTGCCCATCTGAAATCTATATGTGCCATAAATAAGCATACATTGTGCACATGTCACAGAATGGCTGGTATCAATGACACTAAGGATTCCAAGACATTCCGAAACTCCAAGAAAACATGGGACACCAAGTGGAGACAAAGCTTAGCAGGTGTGCAAGCAATACAAGAAGAATAAGAACTTGTGTTCTAATAGAAGATCCAAGAAAGAAGAAATAACAGATCTACATTTTAAAATTTTCATCCTGACTCATGTCAATTTATCGCGCAATAGTATTTTCATATCCTTCATCATGATGTTGTGACTATATTTTTCGCTGGGTTGGGGAACGTCGCATCTTACCAAGACAGTCCGTCATACTCTCTCCAATCACCTATGCCAGGATGAATTAATCCTTTCATGTAGCTCGTAGTGCTGTGCCAGACATCTCCTACATATAGGTCCAGTAGACTGCACATCGTTAACAAGCGGCACTGGTTCTTTGTCCGTCCTAGTCCATGTCATTCTTCTTCCCTGCCAAGGATACTGGTAGAAGGGGTCACGGGACAATATGCTAGCGGGTAGAGTCAATGCATCGCTTCGTCGTGTGGCACTATTTCCTTGAAACGAGGAAATTTTGGAATCCAGTACGCCACGCCATGAACACTAAATTGAAGTGAGCCGAAACAAAGTGAAACATCGCAGGAAGAGCCAAGTCACCAGGGCCGCTTGTCAGAATGATAGTCGGAAGGCTTGTAGACGTCTCCCCATAACTATACTCGTCGCTCTAGTCGTGGCCACGATAAGAAACACAGCCACTATGAATGAGCGACTCTTCCTCGTCAAGTAGGTTTGGGCGCACATGGATACAGAATGTCATCCTGCTCACCTCCACATTCTCTAGAAGCGCCATTACGATCTCTGGCAGCGCTGAGGAATCCCCACAACGATGAAAGAGGGAACACTGAAGAAGTGTTGCTCAAACATAAAAAGGCTTCTCTCTTTGATCCTCTTGCAAACTTGAATGAAAGACAAGTGAATATTTTCGCGATCGCGCTCGAGTAGAATTTTACCAACTGTGACGTTTTGGTGATTTTCTCGATTTGTTGGCAAAACACGAAGCCACTTTTTAGCTTGGCGCGGCTCACATACTGTATATAGCATTTTCTCCAGTGGCTAATTGGCACATCACTAGAGGGGTATTTTTTATAACTACGCTATCCCGAGGCCAAGTTCACCCATTGAAAAGTCTATCGGCACTCTAATACTTTAAGTTAGTTGATCGATTAACAATGTTCAATATAATTATGCATATTCCTTATGGAAAGTGATTATACCCAGCTAATATTAAAAGGAAAGTGCACCGATGGGAAATAAGTGCTGTCTTCAATGTTGTTAGTTCTGTTAACTGTTTATCAGTTGTCCTCCCGGTTGTGTACTGAGACGTGAAACCAACAGGAGAAGGCTGGGGTGCAAAGACATCAGCAGACAAGCGAAAAAGCGATGGACCAAGTGAAGAAATCTTGGTTGGGTCAAATCAGACGTTAAGCATTTACCCCAACTAAGGACAATGCCGTTTGCTCTTTCCACTTACTGAAGATGGGTGCTATGCTTGCTGGCGACTCTATTATCTCTCTTAAAATCTTCTGAAGCCAGGTGAGCCACATGATGTTGTACTTTTTTTAAAGTTTGCCGAAAATGTCTCCGGAGAGATTACGAATACCAAGCATGTTCCCCTGGAGGAACCATTTCCTTGGCTACAGGCAGGCTCCGAAAATGCAGAAGAAGGGCGATAAACAGTTCACGGCACTAACAGCATTCAACACAGAACTTCTTTCACATCGAGAATATAATAGGACAATTGAAAATGACCAAATTCTGCAGTGAGCGCCTTTCAGTGTGTCAGAGCTAAGCAGATCGCACATCATCAATGCGCTGGCCGCTACGGCAATTTATATCACACGATTGGCGATTTGGCGAGTTTGGCTAATCGTATGTAAGCGAGAGATATGCCACTCGGACCGATCTCAAATTGTCTTTCATATGAACCCTACTTGAAAGATCAATGCACTTCCCCTTTTACCCCCACTATTTCCTGTGAACTATAGGTGGGGTTTATAGGGACGTTTAGCAATGCGAAAGTTCGAAAGAAAATTCGAGTCCGGGAATGAGTACAGAAACAAAGGTCGAAACTTGCAGTGGTTTGCGAAAGTTATTTTCTCTTTCCTTGGTACGCATTTGACTGCGGGGAGTAGCAAATTTGCAGCCCCCTGCTTGAGACTGAGGAGCATATACGATACGGTACTTGAAATAACGTTTAGTTTTTTCACGGCTGAGCGTAGCGAAAGAGTGCAAAAAACGTATTTTTCACGCACAAATATTTTCGTGCATTTGCTCTTGTTCTGCGCAACTCCGTTGAACCTGCCATCGTGGTCTTTGTTTTCCTCGTGGTAGTGGAAGTTTTCAAGGTCTCTAGTTTTTAGTTTCCACTCGCAGCCACACAACACCACAACTCATCGTATTATTTGTTCAGAGTAGATCTACAGTGTAATAGTCCAGGAGAAAGAAACGACAGTGCCGTGCACCGTCTATAATGAATCGGTCCAGCCTACAAAAGGTCCACATCACCTGGTTGGGCCTGCAAACTGATGTACCAGTAACCTGACGTTTTTGGGAGCTGCAGATCGATCTGCGAAAGGCGGAAACAGCTAAAACGAGCTGAGCGTAATCCGCCACACACAAGCAAGTTTGGTACCAGGCGGAGCAGAGTCACCGTTGACAGCTACACAAATCAGGGCGTTTCGGACGCCAGCAAAGATTGCGGAAGTAAAATTTAGTTGACAAAACAATTGGTCACTCAGTTCCGACATACCGAGTCGACACCTACCTGTACCGCAACCATACTCTTCAAAGTTTCAGCGAGTCCTTGAGAGTTTTCCGTGGGCGCAGTGATGAGATCGAGAGTCTACGAAGTCGGTGATGAGCGCTGTCGATCACAACATCGTGTCCCAAATGGCGGCGAAGCTCCTGGCAGAGGTGACACCGCAGTCATACTGAAGTAGTTGTCTGACATCGTGGCGATGGGCAGCAAGGTCGTAGCTGTCTGTTGACAACACCAACCGGAGTTCACTGGGACAGCCAGCCAGTTTTCGGACCGCACATGGACCGGAGAGAAAAGATAAGTATCAGTACTTGAGACTGTGGATGTTTTTTCGATAATTTAAGAAGTACATAATCATCTAGTTGACACGATCGAAAGGGGTGTACATGCCGTCGTATTCAAGGGAGCAAACAAACGCCCAGCCCGCACCGCTCTAGGCCCTACACAGGGTGCATGATCAATGTCACGGGACCATCAGAATGTTATGGATGTGCAGAGCGATGTACATGACTGTATCGTGTTTGTAGAGGCAACCATGAACAACAAGAGTAGTAAGTTTGTCAGTCTGAGTACAAAAATCGGGCAACAATGGCATGGCAGTAAATGTTGTCCAAGTCAAACATCGTGCAAAATGCTAGTAGATTTCCGGCCAGGTGTAATCGGGGTGTAACAGATTTCGACGTCCGCAGCCATCGGACACACAAGGGGGGACAATTGGCCGGCAGGACGAGACAAATGTTTGTTTGTTTTTTCACAGGTGGGGCCCACCAGACAATGTTCCGGAAGAAATTCACGCAACAGTTGACTGCTTGCTGACTTCAAACTTGTGTTCCCGAGGTGCCCATCCACCTCACTCACGTCAGATACTAGTAGTATTATTCACACATTTCTACCAAATGAGTACGCGGCTAAGCAGTACAGGGAGCCAGCATATGTTCTCTCAGCATAAAAGCAAGCAAAGAATAAGGAGTACATGGGCAATGGAAACAGTTCCAAAGTACAGCCTGGGATTGTATGAGTGCAAACAAGTACGACAATAGTCATGGGCTATTGCAGCAAGTGACAACAACACAACAGATAATGGGACAGCAACCCCAGGGGGGCATGCGATGTTGACCAGGGGTGGGAAGCAATACTTTCCAGGTTTCCTTCGTCCAGAGAGTAAGACTAGGGTTCCCGAACACGCTCAATATCAGTGTACGTTCCAGACGGAGCGATAACTAAAGCGGAAGTAGCGCGTAGTCCTCACTCGGTCGCTGCAGTCTGCAATGTGCGAGGTGAGGTAACATGATGGCGCACTGCACAACTCCACTGTTGTAACGCCAAATTAATTCATAAAAGTAAAGCCACCACTTTGATTGTGTAAGGCGTGCGAGACACCCCAGTCAGCTACCAGGCCAAGTCAACTGGTTAAAGCTTTACGTATCTTGATCTCGCTTGTGCATGCTGTCCTTATGTTTTCGGTGTTGAATCTTAATGCAGTATTTATATTATATGTGTTCCTCTTGCTGTCCTTTCAGTACCAAGCCAGTACCTAGGCCGTGGAACAGACACCGGATCACCCACGACTGGACATGATGCAAGCGATTGGGAACGGCCTTGTGTGGTGTATAAATGGGTAACCCGGCTTGCCATTATTTAGTGTGTATGTGAGTGATGACGGAGTGAGTAAGAAGCCCGATGGGCAGTGATGACACATGATTGCGTAGGGCTTGATGCCATAGTCACGGAGAAGCCCAATGGGCAGTGAGGACACAAGATTGTGTATGGCTTGATGCCATAATGAGGGAGAAGCCCGATGGGCCGTGATGGCACATGATTGTGTATGGCTAGATGCCATGATGAGGGGGAGGGAGAAGCCCGATGGGCAGTGATGAGTATGGCTTGGTGCCATGATGAGGGAGAAGCCCGATGGGCAGTGATGACACATGGCTGTGTATGGCTTGATGCCATGATGAGGGAGAAGCCCGATGGGCAGTGATGGCACATGGTTGTGTATGGCTTAATGCCATGATGAGGGAGAAGCCCGATGGGCAGTGATGACACATGGTTGTGTATGGCTTGATGCCATGATGAGGGAGTAGCCCGATGGGCAGTGATGGCACATGGTTGTGTATGGCTTGATGCCATGATGAGAGAGAAGCCCGATGGTCAGTGATGACACATGATGGTGTATGACTTGATGAACGATCATGTGGTTATGAATGATCACAGACATGTTGAAACCGAGAGAGAGAGAGAGAGAGAGAGAGAGAGAGAGAGAGTGAGAGTTACATAGAGGTATGTGGGTTTTTTATGTCTCGGTACCGGCTTTTCACCCCGTTTTTCGTCGGGGCACGCGGAGGAGTGTACGTGCACGGGCAGTACGTGTGTGAAAGTATGTGTGTGTGTACAGTACGTGTGGGTACAGTTTGTGTGTGTGTGTGTACAGTGAGTGTGTGTGTGTACAGTGAATGTGCGTAAGGGTGCATGAGTGTGCAGTAAGTGTGTGAGGGGCGGACGTGTGCATTCGATTCAGGATTCCTTCTCTTGCAGGAACTGAACGGACGTCAAGCCCAATCACGGAAGTACAGCACCTAACATTGAATTAACTGGCAGTACTACTCCATGATGTAGCACTCGCAACCTAGCAGGGGAACTTTCGGGCATTTCCCAGAGATATTGTCTGCTCGGAGTGCACTGCTGATCATGTTATCCTGGCCGATGTGTGCTCGCCCGGTTGCCACCGGACCCAACCTGGCCTACTAGTGAGCATCCCAGGGCAAGTCTGGCCGGGTCTCCATAATGTTCATAGTAACTATACACTTGGCCACAGATGGTGGTCACAGTGCCCAAGACTTTGGCACACTGGCGCCATGCGCCACACTGCTCGTTTTCCTTGTCCAAATCTATGTGTGCTGCTCTCCTATCGGCCTCACTATCCTTTACATCGTGAGTGTGATTGCTCTGGTAGACCACTACCCCATGTACTGAACAGTCGCTTTGTGAGTGAAAAGTTTAGTTTTTTCACGGCTGAGCGTAGCGAAAGAGTGCAAAAAACGTATTTTTCACTCACAAATATTTTCGTGCATTTGCTCTTGTTCTGCGCAACTCCGTTGAACCTGCCATCGTGGTCTTTGTTTTTCCTCGTGGTAGTTGAAGTTGAAGGTTTCATGGGAGTCGTCCGCTGTTCTTCTTGACAATCTATGCCTATGTGTGTGGCTAATGATTATGACATACATGTACACCGGTTATTACATACCATTTCTTGCTATCTCTATTCTTGGGTCTGACTGGCAGCGGGGCAGGAATTAATGAAATAGAAAGGTTTTTTTGGCCGAAAGGCGTGTTTTTCCTCTAGCCCGGTTGAGCGGTCGCGGCTAGGAATGTAGGGAGTCATTGTTTTCCAGGCGCTCCCCTGCTGCCCAGTCACCCATGCCCACCACTGGCCATGCTGTTTCACTTGATTTCACGGCCTTTTCTCCCGCTTGCTGGCGGTTCTTTGATGGATTTAGATGTTTTTCGGCTATTTATCTATTATGTGGCTGCGAGTGTGGTTTTTTGCTTCTACTCATTTCTGGAAAACCACCACGGTGGTGAGTGTGATTGCTCTGGTAGACCACTACCCTATCGTGGGTGTGATTGCTCTGGTAGACCACTACCCTATCGTGAGTGTGATTGCTCTGGTAGACCACTACCCCATGTACTGAACAGTCGCTTTGTGAGTGAAAATACAAAAAGAAAAAGTCATTTCGCATTGCTAACCCTGACAAGGTTTCCTTTTTCGAATTAAAGTTCGCAAGATTTCATTCCACCAGAAGCTCGAACCTTCGTGTTGCTAAACCTCCCTAGTATCTCCATATTCACCACTTTAAATTGGGGTATACACGTTGCTAGATCATCTACTTATAGGTTGAAACTCTTCGACCTTCAAATGACTTAGAAATATTCTCTCCAATTAGAAAATTCAAATTATTATTATTATTATTATTATTCTCAATTCATGGATGACATGGTGTCAACCAATTTTATGAATGAGGGCTACCAGCCATGGAATAAAAGAACAAGAAGAGGCAAAAATGCACACGCAGAATATGGCAAGGTAAATGAAAATGAAAATGAAATAAAATCAATTATGAAAATCAATCCAAAACCCAAATGAATTGCACAGGTAGCGTATGTGATTTACTTTGGAGCTTGAAGTAATACACAAAGAGAATGAAAATCAATGATTAGTAAATGAAGATCGACGTAAGTGTATATTTATCAAGCTTAAAAAACAAATTGAGGGTGTTGCTGGACTTTAATTGCTGAGGAAGAGAACCCCATAATTGGTATGCTAGGAATACAGGCAATTTGCTCGTGGAATTATTTCTTGCAATCGGGAAACGAAGTGAGTTCCGGCTTGTTGAGGATTCATTGAACCAGTTTAAGGAATGCTGCACATGCTGAGGGGCAGTGATAAGTTTGATTTTGTGAATGTATACGCAGGAGGATCGGTCAATGTAATGTTTCAGAGGAAATGTACAGCAATTTTTATAGAGAACGGCTATGTTGGTCTCGGGCGGCAAACGAAGTATTGCCCGGAGAATCTGTCGATGCACAATCTCCAGCTTTGCAAAGAGGCCATTACCAGCGCCACACCACACCACACAGCAATACAAGAAAATAGGCAAAACGTATGTATGATAAAAGAAAGGTCTTTCGGCATTCTGGTGAAATGTAGGGGAGATGGCCATAAAGAATACCGACGACTGAGCTTGCCCGCTTTTCCAGATTCTGGAAATGGTGGGACCAGTCCAATTTGCTATCAAGTGTAACGCTAAGGTGCTTGTGACGAGAGGTTATAGGTATCGGGTAGGATCATCGGGGAAATGGAAAATAAAAGTTTGAAGATGTGCAACATCTGATGACGCGTTGGGGACGACACACATGATCTCGGTCTTGGCGGAGTTCGGCCGGAGTTTCCACCTTCGCATCCACTTGACCACACAGTCTATTTCTACCTGCAGGTCTTGACCCGCGACGGGGAGCGACCGGTGACTAGCCAGCAGAGTGGTGTCGTCCGCATATAGCGAGGTGTTGGGAATTGCACCGATATCATTCACATACATTAGAAAAAGCAGGGGCCCTAGAATTGATCCCTGGGAACACCAGAACACACGCGTTCAGGGTGGGACAATTGACCCGAGATATTTACTTGCTGTGAGCGACCACACAGGTAACTCTCCAGCCACCGCAGTATGCGTCCTTGGATCGAGAATGACGCTATCTTAGCCTTCAGCCCACGGTGCCACACAGTATCAAAGGCTTTAGATAAATCGAAGAAGAAGACTAGGCTGTACTCGCTCTGATGGCGATTGTCTTGCAGGGATTGAACAACTCGAAGTAGCTGCCAGGCTGTTGAATCACCTCGACGGAATCCGGACTGTGATTGATGGAGATATGGATCTACATGTGCATATAACTTGTCATACATTATTCGCTCACACAGCTTTGATATCGTTGAGAGAAGGGATATGGGACGATAGTTCTTCGGATCCGTTCTTGCGCCTTCGTTTTGGTACAGCGGGATGACGACAGCAGCTTTCCAGGCAGTTGGAAAAATACCGGTGGAGAAAGACAGATTGAATAGCAGACTCAAAGGAAGCGATATCGACGGGCCAATCAATTTCAGCAGCTCGTGTGTAACTCCATCAGGTCCCGCAGCTTTCCAGAGCTTTAGACGCTTGATGCATTTATGCACGGCATAGGGCGTGGTGAAGATAGAGAAGAGCAACTCCACCATACGCCAAAAGTTCGGACCTTTTTGTTTTGTTTTCGGTTGTAGGTCTGTCTCTTCGATAACAGTTGTATCCTGGGATAGAGAAAATTTGAGCTCCGTGCTGCCATGTCTCAGTAATAGAAACGAACAGCGGGTCCCACGTCGAGCAGAAGTCAGTTAATTCCGCGACTTTGTTCCGTATTGATCTAGCGTTAAAGCAGACAAATGGGTGACTGGTAGCCGGTAATGGCAGGGGCTGGAATGTTTTCGCTTCGGGATTTAGCAATCTACTCTGGAATAGATCAGCATTTGCGTGTGAAGTTGTGTGCGTGGTTGTCGGTGCAGGACGGAAAGGTGGAGCCAATGGGTTGAGTGTTAAACTCATTCTCATTTGCTAGCGGAGTCGGCATAGGGCCATTTGCGGACAGTGTGCGCAATGGTGTCGGGCCAGAATTCCTTGTCAAGCAGGGTTTGCTCAAACTCTTCCGCAACAGAAACGCGTGCATAGCAGGTACCAAAGTATTGGGTTTCGGCAATTGTGCAAAGAGTGTAAAGAGAGCATGCCTGAAAATACCTAAGTATGTGTGCAAGTGGATCTCTCCGATTTCTCTCCATATTTGCAGGTAAGTCCCTTTCGGGTGTAGATCGATTTTGCAAAGCCGCTGAAAAAATTTCTGAAGGGAACCTTGAAACTTGCATACCCTTCAAAATGGCCGACTTATCACTTTGTTTATGGGTTTAGAAACTTGTCACGCCATAGCGTAAAAAGCAACGAACAAAACTCCATCAAGTCAACATTGCCACACCTTAGAAAAGTTCATGGAGCAGGACCGCTTATCCATGCCAGGATCCCAGAAGACGAGGTCCATAACTCCCTGACGCTACAAATGATCGTCTTGAAAATTGCCAATTTATCCCTTTGTGTACGGACTGTACAACTTTCGATCCCCTGGGATCGAAACTTTTCAAATTTTCAATCGATCTTAACTCAGTCATTTCTGGGTTATTTCCAAAACCTAAATTATGTAGGTCGAGAAGAAACCTCCCAGCTGTCCATCGAAACAATCGCAAAAACACTCCGATGTGCGGTTCCAGAGTTACGAAGCTCGAAAGTCAAATCGCGGCAATTGTCGCTCAATAGCCGCGTGCGCAGATTTGAATAAGGGATTTTCCCATCTTTCTGGGCATCCAGTGACATAGAAACACATTCAAATTGGCAAGCGGACTCGTGGCAGAAGCCCTGCCAAAACAGCCTGCAACGTCCTCAATTGGCAAGAAGTATACACCGGCAGATAGTAGAACACCTCTTCTAGCGCTGTGGACATGTCCCCCATCTTCCTTTTGAGTTTTGAGGTTAATAACCTTGAAACGAGAGAGCTTGGAAGCTCAGGGCCCTACGCTATGCTTTTTTACCTGGCTCATCATACGTGTTATTAGAACTGATGGAAGTGTTTTTCCCATTGATTGGCTACATCATTGTATTGCAAAAACGTTTCAATCAGTTTGAATATGAGTTAGGCAAAAGCAATTGCAGAATTTAATGGGGATTGCTAATTTCTTCCACTTCATCCACTTTTGGTTTACTGCTTCTTTTAATTTGGATCTCCTTATAATCGCATTTGCGCTTGTTACTCGCCTTAAACGCCCGTTGCCGTTGGTCTGGAAGTGATCACACTCGTGTTGTTACTTCCCTCAAGAACACGCTGACTGTATTGTAGGCCAACGAACCGGGACTTTCACTGACCATGTAGATCGAAGACCAGTGAAATGATGATGAAATCACGTTCTTTATGACGTCAGAAATCTCTCATGCAGTTCACGCGACAAGTGCGTGCAGTCAGTGCTGCTCGGCGAGTGCTCGCTTGCCAGTCAACACAAAGCGAGGGAGCTAGCAGCTTTTGTCGAGCATCGACATGAAACCAAGGGACTTTTACCGTTGGACTATGTTCGAGATTACAGGAGTTAAGTGTGAAATATGCATAACTCTCTCTGCTGTCGGGGGGGGGGGGGCATTTTTCAACGGCTTGCTGCCATTGCAACACTCCTAGGGCAGTTTGTGGGGGGTTCTCAGCAGATCAAGCAGGAAATGCAGCTCGTCTTATCTCAGCCATCACAGTCTGTTCTGAGTAGCGTCCCAGGCACGATCGCGATCGATGGCCGCGTGTCGTGATCCATGATCCAAGAAGTGTCATCCTACGTCACAGAGCACGCGATCTTACCGTGCATCTTGCAATAAAATTCAAAAACTGCGCCCAGGACTTCAGTTACTTTTGCATCAACGGCGCACCAAAAATTGTTGGTGGCGCAAGGAGAAGCTTGTCGTTTGGAGTCACAAGTGATCCCCCGCTGCTTTTCCTTGTCCGAGTCAACAATACACTTTGTTCTGTGTTGTTGGGAGTAGTGTTGGAGTAGAATTTGCTGAGGAGATGTCGCGGAGGGGCTAGCTTTCCTGCGCAAGTATGATTCTGGCCATATTTCAGCATGGTCGAGTGAAAAATTCAAAAAGGTTTATTTCAAGAAAACCCCAACAGGAAGATGGGGGACATGTCCTCAGCGCTAGAAGAGGTGTTCTACTATCTGCCGGTGTATAGTTCTTGCCAATTGAAGAAGTAGCTGGCTGGTTTGACAGCACTTGTAGATTGGCTATTTTTAAGACGGTCCTCAGCGCTAGAAGAGGTGTTCTACTATCTGTTGGCTTGATGGAGCTTGACTCGTTTCTTGATCCATAAATAATGTGGTATTTCGGCCATTTTTGAGGGGTGTGCAAGTTTCAAGGTTCCTTTCAGAAACTTTTTCAAGGGCTTTGCACCATCAATCCACACCCCAAAGGGAACCTACCTGCAATTTGTTGAGCGAAATTGGAGAGATCCACTTGCACACATACTTTGGTATTCTCAGACATGCTCTCTTAAAGAATTTCAGCACTATTTGAACCTGCAACCACAATATTCCAAAGCACCTACCTTGACCACTCAGCCACAGGGGTTGTGATGCTGAAGTTCGTTGAAAGATGTGTCTTAGGTCTGGATCACCCAATGCTGCCTACACATAATACTAAACTATAGTATACTGGCATACTAACTAGCTATTTTCGGACCAGTATTTCAGGCCAAAAACGAATGTATGGTGTAGTTTTAAACAGAATTAACACCCCTGCATTGTTTTAATGATATGCTGTTTATAAAAAACTGCAGTTTCACTTTGTTTTTTAAGCAGTGTTTATATTCCCATCAACGCTACGACATTACTGTTTATCATACACAAGGCAGAACAACAGAGACCAAAAATTTTTCTCCTTACTCCAAGTTTCGTGTTGAAAAACACTCATCGTCTGTTGTTCTGCCTTCTGTAGTACGCCCTGCCCTTTTTGAGGTCATGATTGAGCACTATTTGCAGCAAGGACTTCAGACACTTTGTCCCTGTTTATTCTATACATATTGTGCGTGAATAAATATAGAGCTCACAGCAACTAGAGCAGAAAATGCAGATGCAGAAGGATCTTCAATCGTGTACTTACCCTGGCAAGTTGGCGGTGAAGTTGACCAATTTCCACTTGGAAGACACACAGACGCGCTGCTGCCAGCTAAATTGTACCCCGAATTGCACGTAAAAATGGTTGCACCATTTCTCTCCATAGACATACTGGCAATAGCTCCATTCAGAGGAGCAACTTGACTGCTACACAGCACACCTACGAAAATACACAGGAAACAGCAAATATGCCTAACATCAGATATTGTCAGAAGATCATGGTATAAATTTTCTTAGAGCCGAAATCTACAAGCCTGGACTATGTGAGCTGTCAGAGTTTGATTGCACCTTCTGTTATGAAATTAGTCATTCAAATTTGCAATTTCCAGTCTGCGGTGCGATTGCCTCAGTTGATCTCAGCTTTGATACAACCTAGGTGTGAAAAATCACTACTTGTTTCGTGTACAGTGTGGGGCCTGTATTTGCAGTAAAAATCTAAAGTTTGATCAAAAATTACATTTGATACTACTGAAGGTGGGGTCGACAAGTGCTCGAGATTGACATACTGTGAAATTAAAGTCAGCGCACTCATACCACTAGAACAATGGAACAATAATTATAATATGACTTAAACGTCGTTTCCACGTGATAATCTTCAGAAATAGGCACCACGCTAAGAGTGGGACAATCAAGGAAAGATATTTATGGTACCATAAAGGAATGTGAAACCAAGTGTAGATTGGAGAAATGCAGGTGAGAAAGGTACATGTGAATCGCGATCTATAAGGCTTGGCATTCTTGTGTCGCGAGGCACGTGATTTCATCGTTCCTTTTGCCCTAAAATTCAAAAACTACAAGAAAATCTTCAGTCAATTTTGCATCAACTGTTGCACAGAAAGGTTTGGTGGCGCAAGGAGAAGCTTGTCGTTTGGAGTGACAAATAATCAGCGCTGTTTTTCCTTATCAGAGTCACCAAAACACTTTATTCTGCAGCGTTAGGAGTAGTGTTGGAGTAGAAATTGCTGACTAGATGTCGCGAAGGGGCAAGCTTTCCTGTGCAGGTATGACTTTGGCCGTACTTCAGCACGGTCGAGTGGAAAAATTCAAAATTGTTTTTTTCAAGAAAACCCAAAAAGGTAGATGGGGACATGTGCTCAGTGTTAGAAGAGTTGTTCTACTATCTGCTGGTGTTTAGTGTTTGCTAATTGAGGACGTAGCTTGCTGTTTCATCAGCGCTTGTAATTTGGCTATTTTCAAGACGACCATTATGGCATCAGGAGATGACGACCCTCGTCTTCTGGGGGGGGGGGGGGGGGGAGTTGTTCTACTATCTGCTGGTGTATAGTGTTTGCTAATTGAGGACGTAGCTCGCTGTTTCATCAGCGCTTGTAATTTGGCTATTTTCAAGACGACCATTATGGCATCAGGAGATGACGACCCTCGTCTTCTGGGATGCTGGCGTGGCTAAGCTTTTTGTAGCATGTTCTGGTACGCTGAGGCATGTCTCGTTTCTAGTCTCGTATACGCTTAACTTCGCTTATAACGACACTCTGCGGGGCATCAGAAAAAGTGTCCTTATTCGCGAAGTGTCGTTATATCCGAAGTCTCATTATATGTGTCACAATTGGATGGGACTTTGCTCTGGGCTTGAAAATTATGTCGTTATCCGCAAATTTTCATTATATCCGCAGTCGTTATTAGCGAAGTTGACTGTATCATGTGAATTTTCCACTATTTTTGAGGGTATGTCAATTTCAAGGTTCCCTTCAGATACTTTCCGCGGGCTTTGCGTGGTCGATCTACAACCCAAGCGAAACTTACCTGCAAAATGTGAGTGAAATGGGAGAGATTGCACAAATGTTCTTGTTTTCTCAGACGTGCTCTGTTAAACCGTAAAATATTGTGCTCATGGTATGAGAAGTCCCATTGAATGCCTCGAAAATCGCAAAACATCGCCGGACAGAAAGTAAGAAAAAGGTTCAGATCAAAATAGCGCGATCATCGTCACTCAATCATTTGTTGAGCTAACGCCACACCGGAACCACCTTTGCAAAGCCATTTTCAAGACTATTCCAATACGGTATTGATCATGGTAATACGACATTTCGTTCCCGAGTTATGGCTGTTTGTACAGTGATCTTTCCAGTGGGTACGGTATGTGCACTGTACGAAACGTATAGCGCTAATATGTCGTTGCCCAGACGCGATGAGGTCTGCATGACGACTGCACTCACCATAAACCCGGAAAGGACTGCCAAACTGTGAATCTTTGATATGTGAACATGCTCAGCACTTACTATCACCTAGAAAAAGGTAAGATATGCATTAGACATGTTCATTGTTGGACTTCAATAGTCAATTTTCTCTATTCCTACTTTAGTTACAGATCTGACTTCAGCACCACTCAACTATTCAAACAACCTGGACAAAAATGAAAACAAGGTTATCACATAGTACTGACGAGTGCATGTTGGTGGTGTACCCGACCATGCTCCAGTTGTTTGACACACAGTTGTTGTTGCTCCTGAAAGTTGATATCCTGTACTGCACGAGTATGTTCTGATCGCGAAAGCATTTCGACCACCAGCAGACACTGCGCCGTTTGTAGGAGACACTGGGTTGGCAGGACATTTTATCACTATTACACCAGAATCACAAATACACCAAACAAAACATCGACAGAAGAACATGCTAGAACAGGCAATGCTGACTTACTATGAACAACAAACAATCAAATATCATCTCATGATTTTTGAATAATTCACAAAGGGAGCACAGCTTAGCCACTCTTGAATTTCATAAGACACCTGAAGGGAAATGATGGGAAACCCCCTAACGCTTCATCTTCTTCTTCTTCCTCTAAAGCGGGATTCACAGAAGCTTTTTTGCGATGCGACACGCGATGCGACGCGATCTGCAATGGACGCGTGCGATGCGAACTCGCGAAATACAATTCACAGAAGAAGTCAGCGATACGACAAAGTCTAGCTGATTTGGGAACGTCACCATGATATTCACGCGGTTTGATACAACTTGTACAAATCTTGTACAAATAGGCAACTCTTGAACCTTTGTACAACTTTGCTGTAGAAAAGGTCAAAATCGTACGCCAAATCGCTTGTCGCATTGCATCGCAAAAGTTGAGCCAATCCAAGCTCAACTTCTGCGATGGCCTGCGATGGTCTAGTTGCGGCAGATGCGTGGGGTGCGACATGGCTGCAATTTGGGGTTTTCCCGGTGTCGCGTCTGTCGCATCGCGTGTCGCATCGAAAAAACGTCTGTGAATCCCGCTTTAGTCATGAATACAATGTCTGTATCCACACTTGTCTTTGGTTATGACTCTCTAATGACTGATTTCCTTTTTTAAATTAACTGGAATAATTGTATACGTACGCTTGCAAGTTGGTGGCGAAGTCGACCAAGTTCCAGTTGGAAGACAAACAGATGCACTGCTGCCGACTACTTTGTATCCAGTATTGCAGGTGAAAATAGTTGCACCATTAAACTCCAAAGACTCCAATCTTCAAATTTATGATACAGTAAAACTTGTAACTAAAGACCGCCCCTTGGGGCCAGAGAAAGTGGTATTTAGGGGCAGGTGGTCCTTAGTCAGAGGTTTGCACTGCACAGCCATATATGACTGTGAGACCGTCTGTGCCTGACGAAGTGGTCTGTATTACCAGGCTGGTCGCTAGTCACGGTGGTCTTTATTTACAGGTTCTATTGTACTTTGAGTTTTCTCAACCCAGTTTTCTGCATACCCATCAGTGGGATTTGTCATGTGGCCCAACTTCTGCGAAAACCAGGCTTAGGGTGAAAATAATTTTTTTGAGAAAATGATGTATTGTAAAAAGGTTGTGTCGCGTGGACGCTCGAGTGCAGTGAACTGGAACCAAAGAGAATCTCGCTTGTTTGAAGAAGTAGCAGTCATGGCAGGAAGGGTTTCAGCAGTCAGGGAAGTCAAAGGGCTTCCGGTAGAATATTCCCTGCTACTCCTCTAGTCACAACGAAGAGTTTTTGAGCTGATCGAACGGATTCCATCTCCTTCACTCAGGGATGGCGAAAATTTCTGCGCTAGCTGCTGCTTGCGGAAAATGGTGAAGAAATCGTCTCCAGTTAGAGTCGTGATGGCGATAGCGAGGAGAACCTGGACGGCATCGACCCAGCCGATCGAAGTATGGAGATAGTAGCTGTTTCTGGGCCTCACGCAAAGGGAACACGCGCAGCAGAGCTCATACGTTTGCAGCAAGTTCACGAGGAAAAAGGCTAGAAGCGCAGTGTGAAAACTGTTTTGAATTGAAGTCCTTGGCGATGAAGTGCTACTGAATGCCAGGCGAATGAGCGAGCAGATCGAGAGGCCTCCACTCGAGACTTTCCTCGCTGGACAGATAGCTGCAAGGGATTGTACGGCGTGCCGAGATTTCACTTGCTGGTCAGCACCAAGCAGACACTGCAGCACGCCTGCACACTATCACTATGCGCATACTACGAACAGTGGAACAGTTTGAAAGGCCGTGTTCTTGCTTGTTTTTGAATAGTTGTACTAGATTCACCCTTCAAAAGGTGCCATCTCAACTGGAGTCGGGTTTCCTTGTGGTGTGTAGTGCCAGAGCATGCCAGTACATGTATGCAGCCCCAGAATGTGCTGAGTGAGGAGCAAACAAAATTCATGCAGAACTGTGCATGGCCACTACAGCCTGCAGCACCAAGGCCAGGGGCCACAACAAGCCCTCCCCCACATGCCTACCTTGTCATGTCATCTAAACAAAAATCATCCATGTCTCTTCCTTCACTCTGGTGGATCTCTCTTCATTTCTTTCCTGTGATAACAATTTTGTTTTTTTTTGGATTTTTTAACACAATACCCTGGTGTGTTTGAGATACTTTTAATACCACTATGAGTCGACTCACACCTGTAATATTTTGTCTCCTGACCTCCTATGCCCAGTAGAAGCTGAAAATGGGAAAAAGTCATTTTGTGAAATTTCACCCTAAGCCTGGTTTTCGCAGATTCTGGGCCATGTTAGGTACGCTAACTACCTCTATTTGAACTAACAATGACAATCACATCCTTTCCCCGGTACTACAAGCCTCAAAGGGTTTAGTGATTTAGATTGCATACTGGAAGCACGCCTGCCTATACATGTAGATATTCAACAGCTCACAGAGTCCAACAGAATTACTACTGGGGCATAAAGCATCAACTTTAACCATATCAATGGAAACTCCTTGAAATAATCAGGAGAGACTTTACTTTTGTTGTTCTTACTCTATCCCAATAATATATCGCTTGGACCCTAACTGTGGTCGGACTCTGTCTCACCTAAACTCGATCATACCCATTTTGCTTCCATTTACCTGTCAAACTGTGAATCTTTAATTAACTCTTTCCATGCCAGCATGTTTTCCTGTGTTGGCCACGCATTGTTCAGGCGCTGAGCTCACCTGTTCAAAGCTGCACGCGCACCTCAGAACGATTTTTTTGCTATTTCACTGTACCTTGTTGGATTTTCACGATCCATGGCTTGTTGGAAATATTTGGACCACAGGAAGCCATTTCAGGGACTCACAGCGCGACAGGCATACCAGGGCCACTTCCATCTCCTCTCCAAGTCCCCCTTCCATTGCTGAGAATAACAAAACGACGGCCTCTCATGTTTTCTTTCATCTTCTTGCTCATTGTGGACTGATTTTCACAATTCAAACTGCGTTGGAAAGTCGAGATTCAAGCGACTTTTTTGAAGCTGACTATGCACTCGCTGTCTCTAGTTGAAATCCCGTAGCCCGCAGGGAGTCGCGAACAAAACATTTTGAATCGATCGCCAAAAAGTGAAATTTGGGCATTCTGGCCGTTCAATTTGTCGTCGCTCGGTCATGCCTTGTCGTATCGCAAAGAACGTTATATCCCTGGAAAGATGAGCCCAATACCTTTCCAGCGGTGTCTCAACCTTAGCAGTCTGAGATATTGTGACGGAGTTATGACGGTTTGTACACTCGTCTATAGCGCTTGATACACATGTACTGTATAGTGTGCATTGTACAGTGTCGTCCATGGCCAATCGGTTCGTACTAAAAAAACGCGTATACGCATCCATGGCATAGCAAGGGTTAATATGATTGTGAACATGCTCAGTACATATTAATGCTAAGAAGAAGAGGTAATAATATGAATTATACATGCACACCCTTACATTACATGACTTCAACAGATTATTTTCTATATTCCTACTTTATTTACAGACCTCCTGACTTCAGCACCACTCAACGTCTCATGCAACCTGGACATAAAGAAAAACAAGGTTATCACATAGTACTTACGAGTGCAAGTTGGTGGTGATCCAGACCATGTTCCAGTTGTTTGACACACAGTTGTTGTTGTGCCAGAAAGTTGATATCCGGTACTGCACGAGTATGTTCTGTTCGTGAAGGCATTTCGAGCACCACTAGACACGGCGCCATTTATAGGAGACACTGGGTTGGCAGGACATTGTATCACTATAACACCAGAATCACAAATACACCAAACAAAATATCAACAGAAAAACAATGCCAGAATTGGAAATACTGACTTACTATGAACCACAAACAGTCAAACTAACATCTAGTGACCTTAGAAGAATTTTAAAGGCAGCACAGCTTAGCCACACCTGGATCTCCTATGACACCTGACGGGAAGTGCAGGGAAACCAACCACCTGACGTCCCATCTTAATCTTCCTCTCCGTCTTCCTCTCAGCCATGAATACAATGCCTGTATCGACATTTCTTCGGCTCTGGCTCTCCAAGGGTCGATTTCTTATTTTCACCTAAATGATCGTATACTTATTTTCACCTAAATAATCGTATACTTACGCTGGCAAGTTGGTGGGGAAGTCGACCAAGTTCCAGTTGGAAGACAAACGGATGCACTGCTGCCGATTAAATTGTATCCGGAATTGCAGGTGAAAATAGTTGCACCATTAATCTCCAAAGACATGCTAGCAATAGCCCCATTAGAAGGTGCAACTTGACCACTACACACAACACCTGCACGGCACAGGAATCAGCAAACATTGCAACATCAGAATGGTCTTACTTCTAAGCCACAGCACAAAGTAGCTCAGTGGGTTGGGTCTCAGCCAGATTGATGCTCCACCAGTAGGGCCTGATGATCACTCAGACTCGATGACTGGTTTGCATGCAGCTGACACAATCCAGGCAGCTTGGTCTCCGCTCAACCTCACAGAGAACCCAAGCACCGTGCCTACGCAATAAACACGGCAGAAACAGCAGCACTTGACTTGCAATGCTACATGAAAACAGTGTGCAGTATAACCCTCGGGCTCATCCTTCCCGGCTCGTTTGCGTCCTTCGCAAACACTGGATAGTTCTAAAGCCAACGGACCTGAAAGCCAGAGCCAACAGGTGCTTTGTAAAACAACAGTCCTAATCATTCACTCTTCCTCAAGTCATTTTGCAATTTTTCCAACTCCAACATTCAAACAACCTGGACATAAGTGAAGACAATGTTATCACATAGTACTGACGAGTGCATGTTGGTGGTGTTCCAGACCACGTTCCAGTTGTTTGACACACAGTTGTTGTTGTGCCAGAAAGTTGATATCCCATACTGCACGAGTACGTTCTGTTCGTGAAGGCATCACGAGCACCACTTGACACGACGCCGTTTGTAGGAGACACTGGGTTGGGAGGACATTGTATCACTATAACACCAGAATCACAAATACACCAAAAAATACATCAACAGAAATACATGCCAGAACAGGAAATACTGACTTACTATGAACAACGAACAATCAAACTAACATCTAGTGACTTTAGAAGAATTCCAAAGGCCGGACAGCTTAGCCACACCTAGATCTCATAAGACACCTGACGGGAAGTGCAGGGAAACCACCTGACGTTTCATCTTATTCCTCTCTAATTCTTCCCCTTAGCCATGAATACAATGCCTGTATCGACATTTCTTCGGGTCTGGCTCTTTGAGGATTGATTTCTTATTTTAACTTGATTATTCGTATACGTACGCTGGCAAGTTGGTGGCGAAGTCGACCAAGTTCCAGTTGGAAGACAAACCGAAGCACTGCTGCCGACTACATTGTATCCAGTATTGCAGGTGAAAATAGTTGCAGCATTAATCTCCAAAGACATGCTAGCAATAGCTCCATTAGAAGGTGCAACTTGACCGCTACACACAACACCTGCAAAACACAGGAACCAGCAAACAATGAAGTCAGAATGGTCTCCTTTGGAAGCCGCAACACAAAAGCAGCTCAGTGGCTAAGGTGTCAGCCAGCTTGATACTCCACCCGTAGCCCATGATGATCACTCAGACACGATTACTGGTCTGAATGCAGCCGACCAACTCCAGACAACTCGGCCTCCACTCAACCTCACGGAGAGCCCCAGCAGCGTGCCAATGAAATAAAGATTGTATGTACAGCATTATACCTCACTCCATATACACCCACACTCATATACCAGATCTCCCATGAAGTTTATAAATTTCCATATACACTGTTCAATATACACCACTAAGGAGGTATATACACCACTGAGGAAAACCATCAGAAAAAACCTCACTGAGGAGCTTTCTTTCTCTAAAAAGGAGTGTATATAGCTTTCTCTCTAACGCTATATTCACTCCTTTTTAGGAAAAGAAAGCTATATTCACTCCTTTTTAGAGAAAGAAAGCTCCTCAGTGAGTTTCGACCAGTTATAAAAACCTCGGCTTCGCCTCGTTTTTATACTGGTTTTTATTTCTCGATATACACTCGGTCCCTTGTTATATTATATACGTACTTGACTTGCAATGCTGCATGTCCACAGTTTGCCGTATCACCCTCGGGCTCATCTTTCGTTGCTGATTTGCGTCCTACAGGAATGCTGGGGAGTTCTAAAGCCAACGGATCTTACAGGGAGAGCCAACAAGAACTTTGTATAACCGTGCTCCTGGGGTTAAGTGTTCATTGAGATAAGGGGCATGGAAATATTTGGCGTCTATGTACTTCTACAAAGAAGGACAAAGAAATGTTGCTCCATTATCTTTTCATTTACATTCCTTAACAAATGCCAAATCGATTTTGTTAAAAATGCACAAGCTCTGGGGTGGGGAGCAAACATCTTTCTATAAAAGTAATCCCAAGAAATCAATGCCAACAAATGAGGAAAAATCATCACATCTCTACGACTATATCTTAGGTAACAGTTTAAACTGCCTTTCTCAAAATCGAATATCGCCTGCACCCTAACCATGGTCGGATGCTGTCCTGCTTTATAATATGACTCGATTATAACCTCTGATTTTGCTTCCGTTTACCTACCAAACTGTCAATCCTTGATATGATTGTGAGCATGCTCTGAATATACTACATGTACTGCCAAGAAGATGTTGTATTTCTCGCCGGCCGAGCGCAGCGAGATAGGCGAGAAATGATTTCTCGCGAAATATTTTCAGTTGCAAATATGGCATCTGGTGTGTTCTTTGTTGTCGCTTCTTTTCCTGACTTCTTCAGTCAGTTTTGAGTCTCACCAGTGTTCCTGCCCTCCCACCCTTTATTTCTGTGCATATTATCAATGCTTTTGTCCCTGTTTGCCGTGATGTGCTTGCTATGCCTACATCAGTGATGCATAATCGCCATTGGGGATATACACCCGTTTTTTTCCCCTCACAAATGCGTCCGTCGGCGCGAGGGATTTTTCCCGGCTGGCTCGGTCCAGAAAAATTAATCTGACGGTCCCAAGTGGTTCTGCATCATTGCCTATTTCTGCTACCCAATGGCACGCCTATTCTATCTGACACACTCTGTTCTCAGTCCTTGCTTGCCTCCATACCTCACTCGTTATCTGGTTCACATCTGGCTGCGGCCAACTACCCTTCTGGCTGCGGCCAACTACCCTTCACTTTGTGTGTTGTCGCTATTGCTGTCTATGTCTCTGTGTATGCCAGTACATGTGGAGCGAGAAATGAATTAGACACGTACACCCTGACATCACACGACTTGTACAGATTATTTTCTCTATTCCTACTTCATTTACAGACCTCCTGACTTCAGCACCACTCAACTATTATATAAACCTGGACATAAATGAAAACAAGGTTGTCACATAGTACTGACGAGTGCATGTTGGTGGTGTTCCCGACCATGCTCCAGTTGTTTGACAGACAGTTGTTGTTGCTCCACTAAGTTGATATCCGGTACTGCACGAATATGTTCTGATCGCGAAAGCATTTCGACCAACAGCAGACACGGCGCCGTTTATAGGAGACACTGGGTTGGCAGGACATTGTATTGCTATAACACCAGAATCACAAATAGACCAAAAAAAGTAGAACAGAAAATCATGCTAGGAGGGAAATGCTGAATTTCTACGAAACATTAACAATTGAGCTAAAATTTATTGACCCTAGAAGAATTCCAAAGGCAGAACAGCTTAGCCACACTTGGATCTCATAACCCACCTTTCGGGAATTGCTCGGAAACCACCTGACATCTCAAGTTTTTCTTCGATTAGAAATGAATACAATGCTTGCATCCACGTCATTTCTTTGGCTCTGACTTTCTTATGACTGATGTCTTATTTTTGTACAGATTAACTTCAATAATCATAATACGTACGCTGGCAAGTTGGCTGTGAAGTCGACCAAGTTCCATTTGGAAGACAAACAGATGCACTGCTTCCAACTGGCAACTATTTCAGTGTGATATTCCACACAAAGAATTTTTTTAGAAAGAGGGACACATCGACAGTCTGTAAAATCACTTGCAACCTTCTGATGTCTGAAATACTGAAACGGTGTGAGTGAAGATATGGTAGAAGTCAACTATCTGTATACCACATGCTAGATACATACATCGATCGAAAGTCTTCTTTTCGGGAGGATTTCAGAATTTGCCACTGCCGATTTTTTCGGACTTCGAGTCCTAGCAGCCTTCATTGCGGTCTGCTTTTCTCAAAAGGTCCTCAAAGTAAGAAAGCGAAGATGGTTTTACCAGGTCATGGCCATGGCAACCATTCCATGGCCATGGCGTTTTTGTCATGCTAAGGGTTGATTTCATGGAAGCTCAAAGAAACTTTTTATATTTAATCTTATGAAGACACGGGAAGTATGCTGTGCTTAATTAACCATTGACAACATTTTCGACATGAAGAGCACGATAAGCGCAAACTTCGAGAAAAACAGATTTTCAGCTCCGTGTTCTTCAAAGGTCTACAGTCAGTTTCAAAAAGATTAGCAATCCAGGTGATCGCCCGGGGAGTTTGCCGTATTACCGTATGAGCGCTCAGCGCTGCCTGCAAAAACTCACTGTGAACTCGAAGAAATATTCCGCGCGAAAGCATGAAAAATGACAACTCACTCAGGTCGATGTCGGTACAGTCGTGTACGTCTGGTTCACAACAAACGAGCTCTTCCTCGTATCGATTATGGAGTCAGTGAGGACATGTCGAAAGTATAGTAAATGCCAAGGCTGATGAGCGACATGGGCCCCAATATGTTTTGTGACCAAATAGTTTCTTTGAGCTGCGATGCAATTTACTCTCACCATGTGACGAAAACGACATCGACAGAGACTCAGCACGCAGCGCAGAAAATTCGAAATGTTTGATCGCTCGCCGCTCACTCAAACTTCATCGGAGAGACTTCGGATCTTTTCGAGGCGATAGCTGAGTTTTCTCTACCATCTAGACCCTTCGATTGTTGAATTTGGTCAAGATTTGGCCGAGAACCGAAAGTTTGACTGCGCCCACAGGCATACAAAATGACCATGGTTCGAAATCGAACCATGGACTCCAAAGGGTTAAAGGGAGTGGAGGGGGTCCGAAATGAACGATGTTCGTTTCAGAGACGACAGAAAACTTTTGCGACGACCACTAAGGGGCTATCCGGCATTATCGATAATTTTCACGAAACGAAAAAGTTTAGTTAGGACCCTCCCCCACCCACCCACCCCCCTGAACGAAATATAGATTGACTTGATAGCAAGAATGCGGGGATGTCTCTCATATCAATATTTTTCAAAACGAAACTCCCCTTGACCCACCCACCCATATACGAAACTTTTTCTCTTCGTGTAAAAGATCGATAATTATGGACGGCCCCTAAGGCTGTGTTTACATGAGAAATTTCAACCCGGGTCGAGTTCAGCCCGGGTTGAAAGTCTGTACGACAAAAAAAAGAGATGAGCGTTTACATGAAGACAGTTGACCCGGGTCAAATACTGATATGCCGCCAAAAGTCCACTTCTACAGTCCTGTATGGTCACGTGAATCCGTTCGCGCGAAATTTGCATCTGCAGTGCTGTTCAAACCTGGCGCGAGATGCGCACAGAAGTACGTTTGTACGATTTTCTTGACCCGGGTTGATTTCAACCCGGGGCGAAATTTCAACCCGGGTCAAGCGCAATGCGTCATGTAAACGCGCCATTCACTTTGTGCACATGGCGGGTTGAAATCTGACCCGGGTCGAACTCAACCCGGGTTGAAACGCTTCATGTGAACACAGCCTAAGGGCGCGCTCACACTGCGACCATGAGCACGCGTCCATGCGTCAGCAAAACGCAGAAACGTGGCAGTCGTGCTCACACTAGGCCTCGTACACGCGTAGACGTGAAGTTGTCACACAAACTTTACGAATTGCAGTTCGTATCCAAAAGAGTTCGTGCGTTTCCTATTAAAGTTGTGGCCCGTTTTGGATGTAATTTTTCGCATGTTGCATGTTGGAGGAAGTGCCGCGTGGCTCGTATTCTTGAAGTCGACAAAAATAATTCATACAATCAAGTAGGTTTGGACTCTAGAGGGATTGCCGCTGACAGCCAAGCGCTTTCGCTTTCCTGACCTCGTGGTCAGAGCAAGTGCCAGTGCAGTGGAAATTCCGGTAGTGGTTTCTTTCGTCTGTTGCCGAGATGAGAATTGTATTTTCCGATGATATGTAACTGAAATGTCTTGAGGTATGGCATTCCATCAAAAGTAGAGAAAGATGATTTCCCAAAACCGAAAAGCCAGACCAAGCTGCCATCGTATTGAACGAGTACACTGTAGAAATTGGTCACTGACCCGATCAACTGTCAACGCTCGACGAAGCAACTACAAAAACAAAAACAAAATTGACATCGTCCAAAAAGGGCAAAGAATGCATATATGGCGGTGCGTGCGTGCAAGACCACAACTACAAAATTTTTAAATGTGTAAATGTCGAGGATGACATCGACAACCGCCGAGTTTCATGAATCAACACACCAGAATTTGAGAAATTGAACATACTTCAGGCCAGGTTGTACGCAAATACGCTTCACGTCTACGATCATGTTGCCGCCAAGTCGTGGCACCCCCCTCCGGAGGTCGCGGTCACGATTTGAAACGTGGCCGCGACGTTTTGGTCAAGTTCATGCCGTTGCCATACAACTTGGCCGCATGGCCGCATGGACGCTGGTTTTGGTCGAAGTGTGAGCGCGCCCTAAGGTGACTATGAATACCATTGGAGACTGGAATGTTGCACAAATATTTGGAAACTTACTGCTACAGGTTGGTGCCGGTCCAGACCATTGGCCCGTGGAAAGGCAGATGGAATTTGTTTCGCCAACCAATTCATACCCTGAGTTGCAAGAATATGTCGATACACTAAATACCGAGATAGTTGATGTGTGGACACGCCCGTTGGTGGGATTTGCTAAAGGTCCTGAGCATTGTATTCCTGCATAAAGCAAAAAAATCTTCGTCATGTTGTGAAAGCTTGGACAATCCACTTGTCCAGGCAAGAAGACAGCAATGCCTGTTCATTCTGGCGAAGTATAATAAAATATACCAACCAGACAACAAATTGCTTGGTTAAATGTCAAAATCGCTTTACAAATAAATATTTGACATGTGATGGATCAGACGTACCTGTTTTCATTTAGAAGAAAGGCATTCGATCTGACGAGCTTTTCCCCCATGGCTCTGAAAAATACTGAACTTTGGTCATCCATGTTTTAGCAGCATTTCTGCATACGGAGCATCTTTAGGGACAGTGTGCAAGCTAGGCAAAGGAACAGCTATATATACAGCCAGCTATACAGAGCAGGAATTGTGTGGATATGTGTCGTGCTGGTCCATGTCCTGTAAATCGCACTGAATAATAGGGCTAAACAATTAATTCTATATGTGTAATGCAGCACGCTGTGTTCTCTCCATTATCCACACTATTATGGCAACTTATTTGCGTGTCAACAATAGGAAAAAACTGGTGGTCCGGAACTTTTCAACAGTAGACATATAATGCGTGTACCTTAGCTTCAAACCAGTGACCACCCTGCCTTCTAAAAGTAGGTCCTGACCTTCGAATCTCAAGTCGAACTGGAGTCGCCCTATAACATGCACTGGCGATAACTGAAACGGAAGAGAGAACGCTGTCACCAACAGCTAGTCTCTCCGTGGCATGCTTAGACCTCCTCTGGTTACAGATTTTCTTTTGTGCGCCGGGGGGGGGGGGGGGGGGGTCTGTCCACTATGCCCTGTCAATCTTGCCGCATGACATTTTCGGCACAGCGGAGGTTGCAGACCTCGAACCGCCACCGATAGGCCTCGTGATACACCTACAAGAACCTCTGTGTTGCACTCGGCCGTATGCCCAATACAGACCTCACCTCATTGAAGTTAGGCAGTGGAATAGAATATAAGGGAGTAAACCGGAACTATGCGGATTAACTCACCAACACATTGAGGTGTGACATTAGACCAAGTTCCACCTGATAAACACACAGATGCTGAATTGCCGACGAGATTGAACCCAGTGTTACAAGTGAATCTTCGCAAGGTAAAAACCTCACTATCACCAGGTGATATGGCTCCGTTCGTGGGTGCATTAAGGATAGGGCACACAACTCCTACAAGGAACACAGGAGAAATTTAGAACTGGAGCTAGAGTGAGCAACTTAACCCAATGCTGTTCTTCACGACCACTAAATTATGCCATGCTAATAGAGCCTAAGTATCATTCAGGTAGGCACAAAAACGTCCCATGACATTCCGAGTTTCAAGTATACGTGAAATACAGATAGCATCGTCTGGCATTGTCGCTCATGCAGGTGCACAATGACCATGGTTATTCCACATATTCTTGAAGGGAGGAAATGAAATAGCAAGGCGTTTTTAGCATTCACCATTTATAACTTGGAAGATAACCCTTTGCATGCTGAGTACGAGTTAACTCGCGCTTTTGAAGTGTGCTGATCCACTTCCGAGTTAACTCACAAATAAATTCGCGCGATACATCACAGTGCATAGATTAGTTTCTAAACTATCGTAACTTGGTCAAACATCAACGTCAAACATCAACGTATCGACGATCAATACACCATTTGAAAGGTCTTGCCTTCATCTTTCTGGGGATATGAAATTCTTCGCGATAGGATAAAGAATTAAAGATAAACCGAGTGGCGACGAAATGAACACGGAAATCAGGGCCCAGAGTGAACGCGATTTTGTGGTGCACGACTTTGCAGTTTTTGGAGCCTGCCAGGGTGTTTCCCTTTGGCACAATGCATGCATGATGGACATCAAATAAAGCGCTTGGATCCCAGCTTTGCAGTGCAGTTTGAATCGTGAAAATCCGTTGAATTTGGACAAGAAGCCGAACCGTGAAGGAATGTGGAATAGAGTTGTTGTGCCGTTCAGAGGCACGGTGAAGTAGTTTTGAGAGGAGTTGGAAATGGCCCTGATGTCTATGGAGCGAAGAGCTGCCAGGATAGATTCGCTTGGTCCTGATCCTTCCGAAGAGCCCAGGATGATGAAATCCATCAAGGTGGACTGAAATAAGAATAAAATTCGTTCGAAGCTGTGAGCGCAAATCCACCCAAGAGAGTCAGTGCGGTGAAAAGCCAGTGGATTGGTGAAAAGGTGCTCAGGATGCTAAAAGTTAAGGCTACAAGCACCTCCAGAATACTGTTACATAGCAGCAGAGTTCTTGAAGTCTCCTAGTAGCATTCATGAGCATTAGTAACCCACCAATCCCTCCCTTTCCTGTTGATGAAGCAGTCTATATTTTCTTCTTTGTCTTTGAAAACCTGAGAAAGAAGGGCTGTCGCATGTAAATAAGTCTTCTGGCTTTGTTTCCTCAGTACATGCTCTGTTCCTTCGTTGATTCTGAATCTGTAACTAAAAGCGAAATACAAAAAATATAAAATCCCAGTCCCAAACAAAATAGCTCTATTAAAGCAAATTCCTGCATACGTTTACATGTAGGCGTTGGGGTCGACCAGGCACCAGTTGAGAGACAAATTGTATTTGAACTGCCTTGCAACTGATAACCAGAATTGCAGGTATATTGTCTGGATATGAACACGTCATTAGTTCCAGTGACGATGGCTCCGTTAGCAGGTGTCGGAACAATCATTGGACATTGTATACCTGCACCGAGAGAGGAGAAGATAGAGGAAGAGAGAGAGAAAGAGAGAGAGAAAGAGAGAGATAGAGAGAGAAAGAGATTTAAAGAGAGAGATATAAAGAGAGAGAGATAGATAGAGAGAGAGAGAGAGAGAGAGAGAGAGAGATTGGGAGAGAGAGATTGGGAGAGAGAGATTGGGAGAGAGAGAGAAAGAGAAATAGAGAGAGAGAAATAGAGAGAGAGAGAGAGAAAGAGATTTGAAGAGAGAGGGAGAGATGAAGAGATGAAGAGAGACAGAGAGAGAGAGAGATGGAGAGAGACACAGAGAGAGAGAGACAAATAGATAGATAGAAAGAAAGAGAGAGATAGAGATAGAGATAGTTGTATACTAAACACACTGTACTTGGATATCAAATGTCCGATAATTCCCGCGATACTTCCCTGGTTGTTGGATGGTTTTTGTATTTCATCATCATGTAGCAATTGGTCAAGCAACATCTTGTGGCTTTTAAGTGCGGGCAAGTTTGGCCATTCTATTCTCGGATTAAAGCATCCACATGTCTATTTAGCTTATGCTATTGATTGCACACTTATCCAAAAGTCCAAACAATGGGATATATCCGTATCACCCCATAGTACATACTGTGTTTAGCATGTTCTCCAGTGGCTAATTGGCACAACCCTGGAGGGGTATTTTGCATAACTACGCTATCCCGAGGCCAAGTTCACCCATTGAAAAGTCTATCGGCACTCTAATACTTTAAGTTAGTTGATCAATTAACAATGTTTAATATAGTTATGCATATTCCTTATGGAAAGTGATTATACCCAGCTAATATTAAAAGGAAAGTGCACCAATGGGAAATAAGTGCTGTCTTCTATGTTGTTAGTTCTGTTAACTGTTTATCAGTTGTCCTCCCGGTTGTGTACTGAGACATGAAACCGACAGGAGAAGGCTGGGGTGCAAAGACATCAGCAGACAAGCGAAAAAGCGATGGACCAAGTGAAGAAATCTTGGTTCGGTCAAATCAGACGTTCAGCATTTACCCCTACCAAGGACAATGCCGTTTGCTCTTTCCACTTACTGAAGATGGGTGCTATGCTTGCTGGCGAATCTATTATCTCTCTTAAAATCTTCTGAAGCCAGGTGAGCCACATGATGTTGTACAATTTTTTAAAGTTTGCCGAAAATGTCTCCGGAGAGATTACGAATGCCAAGCATGTTCGCCTGGAAGAACCATTTCCTTGGCTACAGGCAGGCTCGGAATATTAAAAGGAAAGTGCACCAATGGGAAATAAGTGCTGTCTTCAATGTTGTTAGTTCTGTTAACTGTTTATCAGTTGTCCTCCCGGTTGTGTACTGAAACATGAAACCGACAGGAGAAGGCTGGGGTGCAAGGACATCAGCAGACAAGCGAAAAAGCGATGGACCAAGTGAAGAAATCTTGGTTCGGTCAAATCAGACGGTCAGCATTTACCCCTACCAAGGACAATGCCGTTTGCTCTTTCCACTTACTGAAGATGGGTGCTATGCTTGCTGGCGAATCTATTATCTCTCTTAAAATCTTCTGAAGCCAGGTGAGCCACATGATGTTGTACAATTTTTTAAAGTTTGCCGAAAATGTCTCCGGAGAGATTGCGAATGCCAAGCATGTTCGCCTGGAGGAACCATTTCCTTGGCTACAGGCAGGCTCGGAAAATGCAGAAGAAGGGCGATAAACAGTTCATGGCACTAACAGCATTCAACACAGAACTTCTTTAACATCGAGAATATAATAGAACAATTGAAAATGACCAAATTCTGCAGTGAGCGACTTTCTGTGTGGCAGAGCTAAGCAGATCGCACACCATCACTGCGCTGGCCGCTACGGCAATTTATATCACACGATTGGCGATTTGGCGAGTTTGGCTAATCGTATGTAAGCGAGAGATATGCCACTCAGACCGATCTCAAATTGTCTTTCATATGAACCCTACTTGAAAGATCATGCACTTCCCTTTAACCCCCACTATTTCCTGTGAACTATAGGTGGGGTTTATAGGGACGTTTAGCAATCCGAAAGTTCGAAAGAAAATTCGAGTCCGGGAATGAGTACAGAAACAACGGTCGAAACTTGCAGTGGTTTGCGAAAGTTATTTTCTCTTTCCTTGGTACGCATTTGACTGCGAGGAGTAGCAAATTTGCAGCCCCCAGCTCGAGACTGAGCAGCATATACGATACGGTACCTGAAATAACTACAAAAGGAAAAAGTCATTTCGCATTGCTAACCCTGACAAGGTTTCCTTTTTCGAATTAAAGTTCGCGAGATTTCATTCCACCAAAAGCTCGAACCTTCGTGTTGCTAAACCTCCCTAGTATCTCCATATTCACCACTTTAAGTTGGGGTATACACGTTACTAGATCATCTACTTATAGGTCGAAACTTTTCGACCTTCAAATGACTTAGAAATGTTCTCTCCAATTAGAAAATTCAAATTATTATTATTATTATTCTCAATTCATGGATGACATGGTGTCAACCAATTTTATGAATGAGGGCTACCAGCCATGGAATAAAAGAACAAGAAGAGGCAAAAATGCACACGCAAAATATGGCAAGTTAAATGAAAATGAAAATGAAATAAAAAGTAAATCAATCCAAAACCAAAATCAATTATAAAAATCAATCCAAAACCCAAATGAATTGCACAGGTAGCGTTTGTTTGGAGAGTGAGTGACGCCGCTCGGTCATGGCCGTCAGCTTCGGCTGGCCCATGGGTAATGTCTTCTTCGCCAGGAAACAGGCAAGCTTGTGGAAGTATTTTGAGTAGTGGAGCAAAAGGCGAGGGCTTGTTTCGCATTCTCACGTTCAACGTCCGTGGACTTACTTCAAATTTCAAAAAAAATTAACTTATTTCAGACCTCAATAAATACAGAGTTGGACTCTGCTGTCTTCAGGAGACTAAAATCTCCGAAGGCTACGATGGAAATATTGACAACTACCGTCTACTGTGTCTCTCGTCGTCGTGTCGACATTATGGACTCGGATTCGTGGTGGAAAAGCAGTTACTGCACCGAATATATAGATATTGGCAGGTGTCGGACCGTATCGCCGTGCTACAGTTATGGCTCTCCGGGAGAACGCTGTGCTCATTTGTAAATGTCTACGCCCCGACGTCAACACGCGTTGCAGCAGACCACTCATGCCTAGACGAGTTCTACAACAGCTTGCTGGAAACAATTCAAAAACTAAGGTCTTCATCGCTGCTGTTCCTGATGGGAGACTTCAACGCAAAACTTGGGAAACGACCACGCAGTGACTGCCACTCCGTATCCTATGCTGGTTCACACTCAAGGGGCCATCGCAACTACAGTGGCCAGACTTTGGCTGATTTCGCGTCCAGCAATTACCTATTTGCCTGTAACACGGCGTTTCAGCACCGTGCAGAACATATCACCACATGGACAGGCTGGCGCCACAACCCTAGCGGAGGTCCACCTTTACCCATTTACAACCAAATAGATTATATCCTTTGCCGTCACAGTGAAAGGTTTGTGGTGACGGATGCCAGATCATACGCCGGGACAAGCTTAGAAAGCGATCACCGTCTTGTGCTGGCAAACCTCAACCTGACTAAGTTGTACAAGAAGCTCAAGAGGCCGCCAGTAGCCATATCCAGCAACGCAAAATTCAATATATCGGAATTTAGTGACCCGACCAAGAAAGCAAAGTACAGAGAGGCTATCAACGAACATCTACAGGACCTCGGCAGAGAGCAGGAAGGTGTCAATGCGGAGCAACATCTGCAGTATATTGTGAACGCTATGAGTGAGGCAGCAAACACATCGGTGGGCCGCGTCCCTAAAACAAACAAGACGCATAGAAATGGCTTCAGCGGGGAAATTGAAAAGCTAGCAGCAGAGAAACGCAAACTGCGTCTCGACATTACGGTGTGCAGAGATGGAACGAAGGTAAAAGAAATGAAGACGCGACGCAACAGGCTGGCACACCAAATTCGCCGGGAATGCCTCAAGTTAGCATCGACTCGACTGGACGAACGTGTAGCTGAAATAGACCAAATGAAAGACGACGCGAAAATGTTCAAAGCAACACGACTACTGCGCCGACAGCAGCAGTCACCAGTTGTGGTTGAAGACTCTGATGGCAAACTCATTGCACAACCTAGTGAATCAGTCGAAGCATTAAGGCAACACTTCCGTGCTATATTCTGTGATCCTGCTTTGGAGTCATCTAGGCTCTTAAGGACAGAGGAAGACCTTAAAAACCCTATAAAGCAGCCAGAGGTACATGCCGCAGCTAAGCGCTTGAATAATGGCCCAGCTTCGGGACCAGATGGGATACCTGCTGAACTTATCAAATATGGAACACCAGCACTGTTCTCGAACATTGCCACTACATTCAACAATTATGCCAAAGACAAATCACTCAAGCTAGGCGATGGGCTACTGATCCCGATACCAAAGCCGGGAAAGAAAAGAGGTCCTCCTGGAAATGTAAGGCCAGTTACCCTGTTGAACACCCTACGTAAACTTCTTTCATTGGTCATCCTGACGCGGATCAAGCCAGCTATCAACGGGTACTTGTCACTGAACCAGAGCGGGTTCCGGTCAGGGAGAAGTACTGGAGACATGGTATATAGCTATCGGTGGTTATCAGCAAGATGCCAGCGTGTTGCGTCGGAGATCTCAATCTTAGGCATTGATATGTCAAAGGCATTTGACACTAGATCAAGGGTCAGGCTGATCGATATACTGTCAACAGTCATTGATCATGATGAGCTGCACATCATCCAGTGCCTTCTGACAGACACCACAATAAAAGTAAAGCTGAATAACATTCTCAGCCAACCATTAGTCACACACAATGGAACCCCACAAGGTGATTCTCTATCGCCAGTCCTGTTTACTGTCTACCTCGAGGCTGCATTGAGGTTGATTCGAGAGCGACTCTCACCGCGACCAGCATTGGATATTCAGCTTCAATTGCCCAATGAAACAGCGTATGCGGATGACGTAGACTTCATCAGCACCAGCCTACAATATTTGCATGACAATCAACCCATACTATCATCCTCGTTAGCGGAATACAATTTAAAAATGAATGAAGCCAAAACCGAATATACTACAATTAAAAGAGAAAAGGACAGAGTAGACGAGCGATGGCGGAACACGGTCAAACTAGGATCGATGCTTGGAGTGGAGGAAGATATCAGTCGGAGAAAACGTCTAGCAACATGCGCCTTACATCAGCTGTGGGTGATATGGCTAAGAGGTAACCATGCCCGTGAACCCCTTCGGATTAGGTTATACGGCAGCTTTATTCTCCAAATACTTCTTTATAACTGCGGCACATGGAGCCTGACAGAGACTCAAGAAAAGAAACTTGACTCGTTCCACCGCCAGCAGTTACGAGCAGCCATAGGGGTCAAATATCCCCGTATAATACGCAATGAAGCACTGTACAAGCGCACTGGCTCCAAGCCACTCAGCAGAATCATCCAGTCTGCTAGGTGGAGAATGTTTGGCCACATGCTTCGACTAGACACCTCATCCCCGGTCCACGTCAGGCGAAATTACTGGTCAGTCGGCGTCACGCATTTTTCACAAAAATTTGCGTTTCACCTGCTGGGAGAGTATGCGTGTACTCGAGTCTCGTCCTGAGCACGTTTTTTTCTTCTTTTTTTCAGCTCCAGTATAGCTATATTTTTCATTGCAAAGCCGTCCTCGATTGTTGTGTTCGTTGTTCAAACGAAGTGGACATTCAATCATGAAGGCAGAGGACATAGGAGCCTGATTGGAGTTTCTCGTGGCATAGGACGGCCACACAGAGACACTTTGGGATTTTCTGAATATAAAATACCGTACGCACGATGCTGAGATCAATTTGTGCGATATCAAATTGTTTGTGATCTACCACATCGAGCAGAATGGGATCCAAACACAAGCTTACCGACGGTTAGGCTGCCGACCTGACTGGACAAATGATCCCTGGCTTCATCAGACGCCAGACGTCGGACACCATGTCCTTTGCCGCGACGTCCATCTCCAAAAAGAACTCCATCTTCGTCGTGAAAAGGCTTGAAATACTCAATATTCAACCGAGATTCGCGGTCTCACCCTTTCTCAGATCGAATCATTTTTTGTTGTAGCAGTTGCAGGGCAGATCCCCGCCACTACTTCAACAGAAGATGGCTCCAAAGCATGCCTGGAACAAGCCATATCGAGGTTGCAAGCCACCCCTCTCAGCACTTTTTTTGAAAAAATTCGAAATTTCAATGGTGGAAGATATACTATGAAGAGAATTTCAAAAAGTATATTTCGCGGAGCGATCGCTCAACCTACGTCATTCAAACTTTGCAGAATGATTCAGACGTACATGCTAGGCATGGAACCACAGAAGATGATATCATAGCTGACACACAGAGTCACACACATAGCAGATTCGTGTGCACAGATACTAAATTAGTGGACGTCGTCATCTTCTTCCCGCTGATCTCAAATGTACGATGACGTGCTATTTCGCCTGACGGCAGGCTATGTCAGCATACTTTCAGCCAGGAAGCTCAGGGTTCCGAGGCCGCCCGAGAACAACACTCCCGCGATCCATCAACAACGACCTGAAAAATTCCAGATCCACAAACTCCCTCACATCACACGAGGATCTAGTTGCACTGAGGCAGCTCGCCCAGGATCGTCGAAAGTGGAAGGAACTAATGTGTGCTGTGTGTAATGGCTGAAGTTATACAATTACACTAGATACCCTTAACAATAATAACGGATACAATTACACTAGATACCCTTAACAATAATAACGGATACAATTACACTAGATACTCTAGATACTAGATACTCGGTACTCTAGATACTAGATACTCGGTACTCTAGATACTAGATACTCTAACAATTTTATCAAACATTATGATAATTACCACATCAAATGCTGCGGAGACCTATCCAGAATCGGCAATATGCTGGCCCTGGCCTGGAGATCTGCAACTATAATCAGCTTCTACTTTGCAACACTAACGGATTAGTCCCCTTTGTCGATTGATGGATCAATCGGTAGATTCGGCTCTGTTTTTCTTCCCTTTCTTTCTTGTTTTGAATTGTACGTTGAACTCATTGGATTTCTTTGTATTCTGTATCTCGTTATCGTTATATTTCCCTCTAGCCCTCTCGCTTAGGATGAGCTTTCTTTTTTATGGCAGCTTAAGCGAAGGCTATATACCTGCTTTATGCAGGTTGATGCCAACGCGAACAAGCAAAATAATAATAATAAGCGTATGTGATTTACTTTGGAGCTTGAAGTAATACACAAAGAGAATGAAAATCAATGATTAGTAAATGAAGATCGACGTAAGTGCATATTTATCAAGCTTAAAAACAAATTGAGGGTGTTGCTGGACTTTAATTGCTGAGGAAGAGAACCCCGTAATTGGTATGCTAGGAATACAGGCGATTTGCTCATGGAATTGTTTCTTGCAATCAGGAAACGAAGCGAGTTCCGGCTTGTTGAGGATTCATTGAACCAGTTTAGGGAATGCTGCACATGCTGAGGGGCAGTGATAAGTTTGATTTTGTGATATACGCAGGAGGGTCGGTCAATGTAATGTTTCAGAGGAAATATACAGCAATTTTTATAGAGAACGGCTATGTTGGTCTCGGGCGGCAAACGAAGTATTGCCCGGAGAATCCGTCGATGCACAATCTCCAGCTTTGCAAAGAGGCCATTACCAGCGCCACACCACACCACACAGCAATACAAGAAAATACGCAAACCGTATGTATGATAACAGGTCTTTCGGCATTCTGGTGAAATGTAGGGGAGATGGCCATAAAGAATGCCGACGACTGAGTTTGCCCGCTTTTCCAGATTCTGGAAAGGGTGGGACCAGTCCAATTTCCTATCAAGTGTAACGCCAAGGTGCTTGTGACGAGAGGTTATAGGTATCGGGGTAGGATCATCGGGGAAATGGAAAATAAAAGTTTGAAGATGTGCAACATCTGATGACGCGTTGGGGACGACACACATGATCTTGGTGTTGGCGGAGTTCGGCCGGAGTTTCCACCTTTGCACCCACTTGACCACACAGTCTATTCCTACCTGCAGGTCTTAACACGCGACGGGGAGCGACCGGTGACTAGCCAGCAGAGTGGTGTCGTCCGCATAAAGCGAGGTGTTGGGAATTGCACCGATATCAATCACATACATTAGAAAAAGCAGGGGCCCCAGAATTGATCCCTGGGGAACACCAGAACACATGCGTTCAGGGTGGGACAATTGACCCGAGATATTTACTTGCTGTGAGCGACCACACAGGTAACTCTCCAGCCACCGCAGTATGCGTCCTTGAATCGAGAATGACGCTATCTTAGCCTTCAGCCCACGGTGCCACACAGTATCAAAGGCTTTAGATAAATCGAAGAAGCAGACTAGGCTGTACTCGCTACGATGGTGATTGTCATGCAGGGATTGAACAACTCGAAGTAGCTGCCAGGCTGTTGAATCGCCTCGACGGAATCCAGACTGTGATTGATGGATATATGGATCTACATGTGCATATAACTTGTCATACATTATTCGCTTACACAGCTTTGATATCGTTGGGAGAAGGGATATGGGACGATAGTTCGTCGGATCCGTTCTTGCGCCTTTGTTTTTGTACAGCGGGATGACGACAGCAGCTTTCCAGGCAGTTGGAAAAATACCGGTGGAGACAGATTGAATAGCAGACTCAAAGGAAGCGATATCGACGGGCCAATCAATTTCAGCAGCTCATGTGTAACTCCATCAGGTCCCGCAGCTTTCCGGAGCTTTAGACGCTTGGTGCATTTATGCACGGCATAGGGCGTGGTGAAGATAGAGGTGAGCAGCGGCGCAGTCGAGGCGTCCTGCAAAGGCGGGAGCGTCCACTGAGGGTTATCCGGAGTACCAAAATGCAATGAACTGCTTATTCAGGGCCTTTGCAATGTCGTCAGGTGATTTTTATGTCAGCTCTTCGGACGATGAGGAGTGATACAGTGGGTTCTCCGGTGGAGTCCGACCGCATACTTCGGATAAAATTGTGTAGATTCGGTGATGGTGTTTGGGCCTTTTAGGAGAATGAATTTAGAGTGCGGAGAAATTTGCGGTGCTCCAGCCGCGAGAGGTAACGGGTCTTATTCCGTTCCGCCTTATACACAGCTTGATTTTTAGGGGTTTGATACTTCCTGTACACACTGTACGGATTGTCGATTTGCGTCGCTCTAGATGGAAATGGTTTTTCCCATTGATTGGCTACATCATTGTATTTTGCAAAAACGTTTCAATCAGTTTGAATATGAGTTAGGCAAAAGTAATTGCAGAATTTAATGGGGGTTGCTAGTTGCTTCTACTTCACTTTTGATTTACTGCTTCTTTAAATTTTTATCTCCTTATAATCGCATTTGCCCTTGTTACTCGCCTTAACCCTTTACCGGTCTACCATAAGCGTACCGATACTATAGTATGCGCACGTTTGGCCCTCATTTTTTTGGGGACTTGTTGCTAGGAGACAGCTAAATTGGTGCTCTACGCGTAGCTGCGGTCTAAGGCTTTCTGACGATGTGCAAAACAACCATGCTTACCATACAAATTTTTGCCGTATCGATCGACTGAAGTTTGTTGAAATTGGAAAAGACGACCATCTGCCATGCGCGCATTTCAAGAATGCGAGTGCATCTCTTGGGGCCGTGTTTGACAAGCGTTCTGAGAGCAGTAACATCACCAGTCGAGGCTGGATCTCCCGGGAGGTTTTGCAGTGTAGTTTATTGAGAAAAAGAGCTCCGTTGAGTCCTGCTAGTTCAAAAATATATCGTCCACGAATGAAGAAACAAAATTCTCCAAACAGAGAGGAAGCCTTCTTGCTGCCGACACGGCGACAGCGACTGTCACAAGGACTCGTCAGGTGCGATCAGCTGATGCGCTTGGCCGTGAGAATCACGGCATGCATAAGCTCGCGCCTGAGTACTCATCTGAGCGAGAGTGAATCTGACGTGAGCAGCGCTGAGATGAACACACCGAAACTGCGATATCGTGGAATGGGAATTGCTGCTGCTGGCGTGTCGCCGATGGCGAGAAGTTGGTGTTCAATGGCGATATTGTAGAGAGCCTACATTTCTTGTAAATACGTAGCCCTTACCTCATTGTTTATGTACGACTTCAGCTCCATCACGAACTTGGTATGCCCTTTGTGCTGTGATATTCGTGTATTTCATTCGCAATTGTATTTTCTCTTCGCTTGAAGGGCTACCATGGGCTCTATCCTTGCCTGGACCTAGTCATATTTGAATTTTCTGGAAGCGTTCAGGCATACAGATTTTGAAAATATATGGTTTACCCATACCTACATCACATGGTTCTTGAGTTATTGCTGGTTGTGTGTACATGTATTTGCGTGACCACCACTCACATACATTGAGTTAGACCGGGAAAGGGTTAAACGCCCGGTGCCATTGGTCTGGAAGTGATCACACTCGTGTTGTTACTTCCCTCAAGAACAGGCTGACTGTATTGTAAGCCAACGAACCGGGACTTTCACTGACCATGTAGATCGAAGACCAGTGAAATGATGATGCACTCACGTTCTTTATGACGTCAGAAATCTCTCATGCAGTTCACGCGACAAGTGCGTGCAGTCAGTGCTGCTCGGCGAGTGCTCGCTTGCCAGTCAACACAAAGCGAGGGAGCTAGCAGCTTTTGTGGAGCATCGACATGAAAACAAGGGACTTTTACTGTTGGACTATGTTCGAGATTACAGGAGCTAAGTGTGAAAGATGCATAACTCTCCCTGCTGTCGGGGGGGGGGGGGGCATTTTTCCGGCGTATAGTTCTTGCCAATTGAAGAAGTAGCTGTCTGTTTTGACAGCACTTGTAGATTGGCTATTGTCAAGACGATCCTCAGCGCAAGAAGAGGTGTTCTACTATCAGCTGGCTTGATGGAGCTTGACTCGTTTCTAGATCCGTAAATAATGTGGTATTTCGGCCATTTTTGAGGGGTGTGCAAGTTTCAAGGTTCCTTTCAGAAACTTTTTCAAGGGCTTTGCACCATCAATCCACACCCCAAAGGGAACCTGCCTGCAATTTTGAGCGAAATTGGAGAGATCCACTTGCACACATACTTTGGTATTCTCAGACATGCTCTCTTAAAGAATTTCAGCACTATTTGAACCTGCAACCACAATATTCCAAAGCACCTACCTTGACCACTCAGCCACAGGGGTTGTGATGCTGAAGTTCGTTGAAAGATGTGTCTTAGGTCTGGATCACCCAATGCTGCCTACACATAATACTAAACTATAGTATACTGGCATACTAACTAGCTATTTTCGGACCAGTATTTCAGGCCAAAAACGAATGTATGGTGTAGTTTTAAATAGAATAAACACCCCTGCATTGTTTTAATGATATTATTATTTTATGACTTGGGGCTCCCCGCGTGCTAGTTAGTACGTGAAGTGTGTGGGTTACAGTGAGGGCTGCGTCCCACCCGCCTGTGTGGATTCACAGGAAGTGTGAGTTACGAAGTTTGAAGAAAATGTTGAACGGCCTCTGCTGGGATGACGACTACACCATAGCTCAGTGGTTAGAGCATCGCTGGCTACAAGCGAGGGTCCCTGGTTCGAGTTCTGGTGGTGACAGTCAATTTTTTCTTCAGACTTTTCCCGTTTGTCTCTTTCCCTCAAACCAGTTAATATATTATGACTTGGGGCTCCCCCCGTGCTAGTTTGTACGTGAAGTGTGTGGGTTACATTGAGGGCTGCGTCCCACCCGCCTGTGTGGATTCACAGGAAGTGTGAGTTACGAAGTTTGAAGAAAATGTTGAACGGCCTCTGCTGGGATGACGACTACACCATAGCTCAGTGGTTAGAGCATCGCTGGCTACAAGCGAGGGTCCCTGGTTCGAGTCCTGGTGGTGACAGTCAATTTTTTCTTCAGACTTTTCCTGTTTGTCTCTTTCCCTCAAACCAGTTAATATTTTATGACTTGGGGCTCCCCGCGTGCTAGTTTGTACGTGAAGTGTGTGGGTTACAGTGAGGGCTGCGTCCCACCCGCCTGTGTGGATTCACAGGAAGTGTGAGTTACGAAGTTTGAAGAAAATGTTGAACGGCATCTGCTGGGATGACGACTACACCATAGCTCAGTGGTTAGAGCATCGCTGGCTACAAGCGAGGGTCCCTGGTTCGAGTCCTGGTGGAGACAGTCAATTTTTTCTTCAGACTTTTCCCGTTTGTCTCTTTCCCTCAAACCAGTTGATATTATTATTATTATTATGCTCTATTCGCGTTAGCATCACTGAGCTTATAAAGCTCACATATAGCCTTCGCTTAAGCCGCAAGAAGGAGCAAGTGAGCGCGAGGAAGCGCAATGCACACAGAGCGTCAAAACAAAACAAAACAAAAACAGAAAAAAAGATATGCTGTTTATAAAAAACTGCAGTTTCACTTTGTTTTTTAAGCAGTGTTTATACTCTCATCAACGCTACGACATTACTGTTTATCATACACAAGGCAGAACAACAGAGACCAAAAATCTTTCTCCTTACTCCAAGTTTCGTGTTGAAAAACACTCATCGTCTGTTGTTCTGCCTTGTGTAGTATGCCCGGCCCTTTTCGAGGTCATGATTGAGCACTATTTCCAGCAAGGACTTCAGACACTTTGTGACTGCTATTCTATACATATTGTGCGTGAATAAATACAGAGCTCCCAGCAACTAGAGCAGAAAAATGCAGATGCAGAAGGATCTTCAATCGTGTACTTACCCTGGCAAGTTGGCGGTGAAGTTGACCAATTTCCACTTGGAAGACACACAGACGCGCTGCTGCCAGCTAAATTGTACCCCGAATTGCACGTAAAAATGGTTGCACCATTTATCTCCATAGACATACTGGCAATAGCTCCATTCAGAGGAGCAACTTGACTGCTACACAGCACACCTACGAAAATACACAGGAAACAGCAAATATGCCTAACATCAGATATTGTCAGAAGATCATGGTATAAATTTTCTTAGAGCCGAAATCTACAAGCCTGGACTATGTGAGCTGTCAGAGTTTGATTGCACCTTCTGTTATGAAATTAGTCATTCAAATTTGCAATTTCCAGTCTGCGGTGCGATTGCCTCAGTTGATCTCAGCTTTGATACAACCTAGGTGTGAAAAATCACTACTTGTTTCGTGTACAATGTGGGACCTGTATTTGCAGTGAAAATTCCAAGTTTGATCAAAAATTACATTTGATACTCCTGAAGGTGGGGTCGTAAAGTGCTCTAGATTGCCATACTGTGACGGTAAAGTCAGCACACTCATACCACTAGAACAATGGAACAATATTATTTTTATGACTTAAACGTCGTTTCCACGTGATAGTCTTCAGAAATAGGCACCACGCTAAGAGTGGGACAATCAAGGAAAGATATTTATGGTACCATAAAGTGAAGAGTGTTTGTGCTAAAACACTAATATTCTAAAGCTAGTGTAGTATCCCTGCCCGACCAATACGGAAGCAGTACGGAACTAATACGGAGCTTTGCCTGATGTATATTTAGTGTATCTCCGTATGTAAGCGTACGGCGTCTGCTGCATATAAGCGGCTGCGCATTTCTGTTTTGATTAAGATGAGATTTTGATAATAACGAGCTATTCAACCTCCAGGTGTGCACCGGAGAGAAAGTCAGTTATTTTGCCGCTTCTTCTTTCACTAATATTTATATCTCAGGTGTGTACCTGAAAGAAGTAGAATAAAAGTAATTCTTGTTGATTTCACCGCGCCTACCACTCGGCTACCCATTACACTAGCACTATTGGAGTCGTGGTGACATGAGCAATGATGAATGTGAAACCAAGTGTAGATTGGAGAAATGTAGGTGAGAAAGGTACATGTGAATCGCGATCTATAAGGCTTGGCATTCTTGTGTCGCGAGGCACGTGATTTCATCGTTCCTTTTGCCCTAACATTCAAAAACTACAAGAAAATCTTCAGTCAATTTTGCATCAACTGTTGCACAGAAAGGTTTGGTGGCGCAAGGAGAAGCTTGTCGTTTGGAGTGACAAATAATCAGCGCTGTTTTTCCTTATCAGAGTCACCAAAACACTTTATTCTGCAGCGTTAGGAGTAGTGTTGGAGTATAAATTTCTGACTAGATGTCGCGAAGGGGCAAGCTTTCCTGTGCAGGTATGACTTTGGCCGTACTTCAGCACGGTCGAGTGGAAAAATTCAAAATTGTTTTTTTTCAAGAAAACCCAAAAAGGTAGATGGGGACATGTGCTCAGTGTTAGAAGAGTTGTTCTACTGTCTGCTGGTGTATAGTGTTTGCTAATTGAGGACGTAGCTTGCTGTTTCATCAGCGCTTGTAATTTGGCTATTTTCAAGACGACCATTATGGCATCAGGAGATGACGACCCTCGTCTTCTGGGGGGGGGGGGGAGTTGTTCTACTATCTGCTGGTGTATAGTGTTTGCTAATTGAGGACGTAGCTCGCTGTTTCATCAGCGCTTGTAATTTGGCTATTTTCAAGACGACCATTATGGCATCAGGAGATGACGACCCTCGTCTTCTGGGATGCTGGCGTGGCTAAGCTTTTTGTAGCATGTTCTGGTACGCTGAGGCATGTCTCGTTTCCAGTCTCGTATACGGTTAACTTCGCTTATAACGACACTCTGCGGGGCATCAGAAAAAGTGTCCTTATTCGCGAAGTGTTGTTATATCCGAAGTCTCATTATATGTGTCACAATTGGATGGGACTTTGCTCTGGGCTTGAAAATTATGTCGTTATCCGCGAATTATCGTTATATCCGCAGTCGTTATTAGCGAAGTTGACTGTATCATGTGAATTTTCCACTATTTTGGAGGGTATGATTTGGGAACGTCACCATGATATTCACGCAGTTTGATACAACTTGTACAAATCTTGTACAAATAGGCAACTCTTGAACCTTTGTACAACTTTGCTGTAGAAAAGGTCAAAATCGTACGCCAAATCGCTTGTCGCATTGCATCGCAAAAGTTGAGCCAAGCTCAACTTCTGCGATGGCCTGCGATGGTCTAGTTGCGGCAGATGCGTGGGGTGCGACATGGCTGCAATTTGGGGTTTTCCCGGTGTCGCGTCTGTCGCATCGCGTGTCGCATCGCAAAAAGCTTCTGTGAATCCCGCTTTAGTCATGAATACAATGTCTGTATCCACACTTGTCTTTGGCTATGACTCTCTAATGACTGATTTCCTTTTTTAAATTAACTGGAATAATTGTATACGTACGCTTGCAAGTTGGTGGCGAAGTCGACCAAGTTCCAGTTGGAAGAGAAACAGATGCACTGCTGCCGACTACTTTGTATCCAGAATTGCATGTGAAAATAGTTGCACCATTAATCTCCAAAGACTCCAATCTTCAAATTTATGATACAGTAAAACTTGTAACTAACGACCGCCCCTTGGGGCCAGAGAAAGTGGTATTTAGGGGCAGGTGGTCCTTAGTCAGAGGTTTGCACTGCACAGCCATATATGACTGTGAGACCGTCTGTGCCTGACGAAGTGGTCTGTATTACCAAGCTAGTCGCTAGTCACGGTGGTCTTTAGTTACAGGTTCTATTGTACTTTGAGTTGTCTCAACCCAGTTTTCTGCATATCCATCAGTGGGATTTGTCATGTTAGGTACTGTTAGGTTCACGATTTCACATATGCACGCACTCGCACACTCGTACGCACTCGCACCCTCGAACTCACCTTTTCGGGCGCGCACTCACTTTCACTCTCGTACTCACCTTTTCGGGCGCGCACTCACTTTCACTCTCGTACTCACCTTTTCGGGCGCGCACTCACTTTCACTCTCGTACTCACCTTTACAGGCGCGCACTCACTTTCACTCTCGTACTCACCTTTACAGGCGCGAACTCACCTTTATGGGCGCGCACTCACTTCCACTCTCGTACTCACCTTTTCAGGCGCGGACTTACCTTTGCTCTCGTACTCACCTTTACAGGCGCGAACTCACCTTTTAGGGCGCGCACTCACATTCACTCGACGTACTCACCTTCACAGCCTCGTACTCACCCTGGTTGCTTTTCCTAATCTTTTCTTTCTTTGGCCTGGGTAGCTGGACTCGCGCTTTAGCACATTTATCTCCATAGCTACCCAGGCCCTAGATAAGCCCTTGCTGGAGCATTTGCTCTCCCCCTTCTAGCCTGTCTAGCCTTGTCGTGCTCGCCTTGCTTGGTCTTTCTTACCTTATCCTATCCCGAACCTTTGAGATTCCTTGTCGTGTCGACTTGCTCCGATCGTTGAAGTGTGACTGTATCAGTCCTAACATTGACGCCCGATCTTTCGCTCGACCTCACGACCCTGAGAACCGTAAGTACCCCTGCTCTACCGACTGTATTGCATTTTACTTGTGTCTCGTTTCGTTTCGACTCGACTTCGTTCTCGTAGCACCTTGTTCGTCGTGTTAGCTTTCAATATTTGTATCGTTCCAAACTTTCGGTAGGCGCCCTTCTTGCATTTTACTTGTGTCTCGTTTCGGTTCATCTCGACTTAGTTCTTGTAGTACCTTGCTCGAAATTCTAGCTTACAAATCTTTGTGTCGTACCGAACTTTTGTTAGGTGCCATCTTTCTTTTTTCTATCATTCCAAACTTCTGTACCGTTCCAAAATTTATAAACGAAAATGACTGTTGATCCGTGTCGCATACCTGCTGGTAGTTTCCCTGTGTTTTCTGGCGCGCCTGGCGAAGATATCGAGGTATTTTTTCTAGAGTTTGATTCGGCTTGCGAGGCGTATGGTTTTCCACCTGTCGAGCGCTCCGAAAATTTGTTAGATACCGATTTTGATCAAAGTTGTAGTTCACCTGTCGCCTCGTCCTCGAGACTTATGATTAATGATCGCGATGCACTGCGGTACCGATTCTTGCGCAAATCTTTGAGGAAAGAAGCATCGAGATTTTTGTTAGCTTGCGATAAATCGGTAGTCGAAGATTATGTACAATTGAGAACTGTGTTGGTTGATCATTTTTTGCCGAAAGAGAATTCGTCTTTGTTTCGAGTCAAACTGCGCCATCGTAGACGATCCCCAAACGAATGTTTGGTAAAACTCGCCACCGATATAAGACTAATGACTGCACGTGCATATCCTTCTGCGACGTCGGAAGTAATCGACGACATCGCAAAGGAAGCGTTTATCGATGCTTTAGATCCGCCAATTAAAGATAAAGTAATCGATTTCGATCCACAGACACTTGACGCCGCACAGCGTAGAGCTTTGGTAGTGGAAACAAACTTACAGAAGTCGAGTACGGTCCTCGCAGCTGCGGCCGCCGAATTTGCATCTGTTTCTCAAGTACGCGCACCATCGAAAATGTTTGACGAAGACGAACTTGTTGAGCGTGTAGCTGAGCGTGTTAGCAAAATTTTGTTGGAACACCAGAAACCGGCGAGTAGTCGACCACGCTCACCTTCGCCTGAGCGCCGAGATTTCAAACGTCCGCACAGCTCGGAATCGCGTAGCCAAATGGGGGATCGTAGGTCGGATCGTAGAATCAGTTTCCGCGAACCGCCTGTTTGTTTCTTTTGTCAGCGTCGAGGACACATTGAACGTGACTGTTTCACCAAAAAGCGTTCCCAAAACTCGCAACATTTTGGCGACCGCTCGGACTCACGTAATTCTTTAAACCGCTTTTAGTGGCTGACGAGAGGCTGCCAACCACTTCGACTCCGATATCGAAAATCACCACCGATACGAACACTTTTGCCTCGACATTTAAACCTTTTACTTTGTTACTGCCGTACTCGATCCTGTTATTTACGATGTTCCTCCATGCTGTTCATTCTGTTAAGTCGACTGTCACTCTGTTATTACCGTACTCGATCCTGTTCTTTAAGATGCTTGTTCACGCCCTTAAATTTGTTACGTCGATTATAGTGAGATTTCCGTTTGTCGCGAACGCGATCGTAATTTCCATAATTATCACTTAGACATAAATTTGTAGTGCTAGAGCCTACTTTTTCTGACCTTGCCGCGCTCCTTCCATATTCTGAATGGCTATAGGCATGCGCAGTATGGTACGCGCGCATATTAGGCATGCGCGATCTTGACCCGTATAAATTAGGCATGCGCGTTCCTAATCAGCCTCTCCTTTTTATGATCACCAAGATTGACCTCGTGTTCTTATGGCTCTTGTGTGAATCCAAGTTTGCAGGCAGCTCGCCTTTTAGAGCAAGATGTCATGAGTGGATTGTTTGTAGTGCAACTGGCATGAGTATTGTTAGATCAGGGTCACAGTAGTAGTCGCACGGCGACATTTTTGGTGCCGAAACCAATACTGATGCCGGATATGGTGTGAGACCGAGAGCAGATATGGCAGAACCAGACTCCATCAACGCCCAGGCGAAGACGAAACGGAAGGTGCTGCAGGCCCACGTGAAGTTCTTGAACCAGCGCTCCGCTGAGGCCAACACATTGCTGTCTGGCACTCCAACTCCGGACGAGATAAGTAGTCTGATTACTGTATTTGCTTCTACGATAAAGAAAGGCGAGGAATTGTTCGACTTGTTTGCTAATGTGGTATACGACTTTGAGGCTACAAAAAAGGGTGATAAAGAGAAAAAGAAATACGATGAGCAGTATGTCGATGTGGTTGTGGAATTAATTACGGAATGCAATGATCTATTGGCACAGTTACGAGGAAAGTCAGCACAGTGTAAAACAGCATCACCAGTGGAGATCATAGATCTGACGAAGGTCATGGAAGCCAACACGAAAACACAGGCAGAAACAGCGAAGCTATTAAACCAGTTTGTCTCAGAACAAGGTGCCGCCAATGGCACTCCAGTCACAGTATCAAGTTCAACGAAGCTTCCTGTCCTAAAAATACCTGTGTTCAATGGCAATGTGTTGCAGTACCCAGAATTCATTGACATGTTTGAATCCACTATTCACAATAATACCAAGCTGTCCAATGTGGAAAAATTAGTGTACTTGAGAAATCACCTGAGCGATGCAGCACTAGATACCATAACGGGCATTACCTTAACGGGCAAGAATTATGCAGCAGCATTAGGGCTCCTAAAAGAGCGATTTGGAAAGCCACAAGTAATTGCCAACATGACGTATCACAAGCTTGTTGCCATTAAGCCACCAGTGAACACATCAGTAGCGTTGCGTAAGTTCCAAAATGAAGCAGAGGCGCACTTGCGATGTCTGAAATCAGCTGGTTCAGACATCCAGCAAGAGATAATCGTACCGCTACTGATGTCAAAACTGCCAAAACCGATAATCATTGATATGGAGAAAAGAAAAACCGGTGATAATTGGTCTGTGGGCAAACTACTTACGGTCTTGGGTGCATTAATTGATATCCTTGAAGCAAGTGATCACATGGCATCTGTACACTTCACACCTTCTAATGGGCGGGTACACAGGGAAACAAACCAAGAGGGTATGGCCACCAGTTCCTTACTAATGAATCAGACCACGCACAAAGGCCCGAAATGTTGGTATTGTGGAGGGTCACACTACACGGATGAATGCCCAGCATATCCAACGTATGAGAAACGGAAAGAGAAAATCACAAATGAATGTTTCGTATGTCTGAGGAAAGGACACAGTGCAGCAGATTGCAGAGCTGGTGCACGTACATGCTACCATTGTGGGAAACGCGGGCATCACCGGTCATTATGCATGAAGAAATTTGATCCACAATCCAGGCTAGATCCAAAGGCACGAGAATTTAAAAGTGCAAAGCCAACCAATGTTCAATCTTGCAATGCAGAGCTAGTGCCGCCTGTGGCTGACGTACATGCAACAAATGAAGTTTACTCCCAGAGCAATGTGGTACTAATGCAAACAGCAATGGCAGAAATCCAGAATGGTGACCACACTTGCAACGCACGCATCTTGTTCGACACTGGGTCGTCCCGTTCATTTGTGCACAGAAATGTCACTACCTCACTACACAGTAAACCAGTTGGTCAAGATGTTTTGGCAGTAGCCGGGTTTGGTTCCAAGACCAGAACTACTCGCACTTACCCCAGGGTAGAGTTACAAGTCAAATTACGTGATGGCTCCTTCCAACCGGTATCTGCAAATATCACTGACCACATCTCTTGTCCAATGAATATGGCTCCGTTAGATTTGTCGAAACATCCAGCCATTGCAAAATTGCCACTAGCTGAGCCCCTTGGCACTGAAAGCACCCAGGCTCCGATTGACATACTAATTGGGAGCGACCAGTACTTTGAATTTGTGGGTCTGGAGCATTTGAAATTGGGAAATGGGATTGTAATGCTTGACACGAAACTGGGTTTCATCCCGACGGGTAAAGCAGACCAACATGATTCAATGCCAGATATCCATGCAATGTGCACGTCTGTTGAAAGCGAAGTACAACATCCAGATTTCGACCTACAGAAATTCTGGAAGCTAGAGCAGATTGGCATAGATGAAGATAATGGAGTCACAGATGACACCCTAGCGTACGACAACTTCAATGCAAATGTTGAGTTCATTAATGGTCGTTATGTAGTGTCATGGCCATGGAAATTAGACCCAGAAACTTGCCTACCAGAGAACTTTGATTTGGCCAAAGGTAGATTGAAATCTCTCATGCACAGAATGGAAAAAACACCAGAAGTACTCACGAAGTATCACGAAACGATACTGGGACAAATGGAAATGGGTGTGATTGAAGAAGTCAACGACTCTAGCAGCGAATTACGCAGTGACAACAACAATGGCAGTCACACTGACAACAACACAGAGAGCAGCGTACATCACTACATACCACACCACTGTGTAGTCAAGCCGAGCAGCACGACAACGAAGATACGCGTAGTGTACGACGCATCTGCCAAGACGAAGGAAGGCAACAAGTCACTTAACGAGTGCATCCACAGAGGCCCAGTGCTGCTGCCAGACCTTTGCGGCATCCTCCTTCGCTTTCGTTTGAATCCCATAGCAATGAGCAGCGATATCGAGAAGGCGTTCTTGCAAGTCGGCTTACATGTCCGTGACCGCAATGTCACACGCTTTCTTTGGGTTCGAGACCCCAGCAAGCCCCCCAGAGGTGACAACATCGTCATCTACAGATTCTGCCGCATCCCCTTTGGCGTAATCGCAAGTCCATTCTTGCTTGGTGCCACCATACGACACCACATCAGTTCTTCAGAGAACACGCAATCGCAGGCTGTAGAGAATAACACTTACGTCGACAATGTCCTCGGCGGAGCGGAAAGCGTAGAAGACGCAGTAGAGTACTATCGAGAAGTCAAGGGCATCTTCGCTGATGCATCAATGAATCTACGGGAGTGGGCGACAAACTCCGAGTCCCTCAAGCAGCAGATCCCTGAGAGCGATCGCGCAATCGCTCAACTCGTCAAGGTCCTTGGTATGGAGTGGGACACAAACTTGGATGAGCTAGGGCTCACTCCAAACCCAGCTGAACTCAAAAACGTTCAGACGAAGCGACACATGCTGAGCGTGTTATCATCGTTCTACGATCCACTGGGAATCTATTCGCCAATCGTATTCCGCGCGAAGGTTCTACTTCAGGAGATCTGGAAACTGAAGTGCAATTGGGACGATGTCTTGCCAGCAGCTATTCTTACAGAGTGGCATGAGATAGCTCATGACTTATCCACAGCCAGCCAAACCAGAATACCAAGACTTGCGAGTTTCACTTCCAACGTTGAACCAAGGTATGAGCTCCATGTTTTCTGTGACGCATCAAAGGCAGGCTACGGAGCTGTGGCGTATCTACGCACTATCTCGACGAACGTATCTGTTCGCTTACTCTTTGCCAAGTCTCGTGTGGCACCGTTAAAGGAAACAACAATACCAAGGTTGGAGTTACTCGCAGCCACGCTAGGTGCTCGAATGATCAACTTCTTACGGAAAGAACTCCCTCTTCAGCTCACTACGTACTTGTGGTCAGATTCTCAATGTGTGCTAGGATGGGTGAAAGGGAAGGGCAAGGATCTGCCGACGTTCGTAGCACATAGGGTCGCAGAAATCCGCCGCAATGAAGACGTACAATTCTGTTATGTGAACACAAGAAGCAATCCTGCCGATCAACTGTCACGAGGCACCACGACTGCAACCCTCCTCAAGAGTAATCTGTGGTGGACAGGACCCGAGTGGTTGGCGGACATGCAATGGGCACCGGATACTGATCCTTGTCAAGAAGAAGTCGTTCACGCCGCTTTGTCGGGGGAGGGTCCTGCGGAGCAACAGGCGAGCAACCCCCCACCGGCTGGTATTCATATTGAGAAATCATCATCCTTCGCGAAAGTGATCAGGGTTACAGCATGGGTACAGCGTTTCATAAAGTCAGCACGAAAGTCTCGTCCAACATCACCATACTTATCGGTTGACGAACTTCAGACCGCGGAAATGCTTTGGCTGAAACATGCGCAAGCCACTGATTACTCAGCAGAACTGGAAGCCATCAAGAACAACAAGAAAACCAAGAGCGACTTAATGTTCAAGTTGGGTCTCTTTATTGATGAAGAAGATGGCCTAATCAAGTGCAGAGGCAGGATGAAGAATGCAGAACTGCCATCAAATGCTAAATTCCCGATTCTCCTCTGCGGAAAGAGTGCGCTGACGAGATTGATCATTTCCGATGTACACCAGAGAGTTCTCCACGCTGGCGCTAGTCACACGCTTGTGGAATTACGTAAACGCTTCTGGGTGACACGAGGTAGAAAAGAGGTCACGAATGTAGTTAATCAGTGCAAGGTATGCAAACGGTTTGAGGGTGGCCCCTTTGCAATGCCCAAGTTCGCACCTCTCCCCAAAGAACGGGTAACCCGCAGCGCACCATTTGTCAGGACTGGCATTGATTACTTTGGGCCCCTGACTGTTAAAGCCAATGGAGAAAACAAGAAAGTTTGGGTGGTACTGTTCACTTGTCTGGCAACACGGGCGTTGCACTTAGAGCTTGTACTAGATATGACTACTGACAGCTTTCTAATGGCGTTTAAGCGATTCGTCGCTCGCCGCGGTACACCGGCTACAATCGTGTCTGATAATGCTAAACAGTTTAAATTGGCAGACGTCACAATGGAGCAATTGTGGAAATCCATTAATACCAATGCGAATGTATTCTCGACACTTGCCACTATGGGTATTGAATGGCGGTTCATCGTTCAACTATCTCCATGGATGGGAGGGGTGTATGAACGCCTCGTCCAGTCCGTAAAGCGAATGCTCAGGAAATCCCTCGGTAAACGAATTCTAAAGGCCGAGGAACTTTGCACACTGCTGACAGAAGTAGAGGGAATCCTCAACAGTAGACCTCTCACGTATGTGGGTGAGGATCTCAATGGGTTTATCCTCACACCAGCACACTTCTTGTGCCTCAACAACACTCTAACACTGCCGGGTGAGCAGTTAGATACGAATGATCCAGATTTCTGTGTCAAAGCCTCTGGTGATTTACTTCTCCAGAAGTTCAATGTATGTCAGCAGCAGCTGAATCGCTTCTGGCAATTATGGCAAGACGAGTATCTAGCAACACTGAGAGAGCGTGGCGATTACCAGCTACGACAAGGACGTATTCGTGCCACTGACGAGCCAGCAGTTGACACAGTTGTCATCATCCGCGAGGAAACACTGCCCCGAGTTAGCTGGCCAATCGGCCGCATTGTGAAACTGCACGAATCTTCAGATGGTGAGACAAGATCCGCCACCATTCAGCTCCCCACTGGTAGGACAGTCAGACGGTCACTATGTCATCTTTACCCGCTGGAATGTCCATCAACACCAGCACAGGTGAGTAGTGAACCCGAACCAGTACCGGCAACTGAGAGCGCATCCAGTAGTGATACCACCAGCATGACTCGGCCCAAGCGGCACGCAGCAGCTCGGTTTCAAGAACAGCTAGGTGAGCTTATACGAGACGGAGCAGTTTAGTAACAAGAATGAGTGCACTGGATAGTAAGCTATGCTATGATGGTCTGAACACTTGTACACCCACAAACTCACACATGCATACACACATACACCCACACACCTATACACTGTACATACACAGCATGAACACGATTGCCTTCTGATCTTTGTTATGAACATGCTGCTTATGCGAACCTCATTTGCTACATATACTGCAGCATACATGTTTTATTGGAGTAGTTTAAAAGTAGATTGCCTTATTTCCGAAGGTGAACTTTCAAGATGAGTATTCAGATGCATGAACAGTAAGTGGATCTGAAGATGTAACTAGTGTCAATATATCATGCAGTCAGTCAGTATAGTAACGGTATCATTGAGTCAAGTTTGATACAGCTCTCCCACCAGTACGTCGTTTAGGTACCGTAGATCATTTTCGGCACAGATTTGTATTCATGAATTTCAAGGCTGACAGTATTCGGAGCTATTTACATTGCATGTTCCTTTCTTGACATTCAGTTCATTGTGTAAATATGTTTACTGAGTATCATTCTTCATTTCTTCTCGCTGGCCGGAATGTCGCGAACGCGATCGTAATTTCCATAATTATCACTTAGACATAAATTTGTAGTGCTAGAGCCTACTTTTTCTGACCTTGCCGCGCTCCTTCCATATTCTGAATGGCTATAGGCATGCGCAGTATGGTACGCGCGCATATTAGGCATGCGCGATCTTGACCCGTATAAATTAGGCATGCGCGTTCCTAATCAACCTCTCCTTTTTATGATCACCAAGATTGACCTCGTGTTCTTATGGCTCATTGGCACGAATACGACAAGGACGTATTCGTGCCAATGACGAGCCGGCAGTTGACACAGTTGTCATCATCCGCGAGGAAACACTGCCCCGAGTTAGCTGGCCAATCGGCCGCATTGTGAAACTGCACGAATCTTCAGATGGTGAGACAAGATCCGCCACCATTCAGCTCCCCACTGGTAGGACAGTCAGACGGTCACTATGTCATCTTTACCCGCTGGAATGTCCATCAACACCGGCACAGGTGAGTAGTGAACCCGAACCAGTACCGGCAACTGAGAGCGCATCCAGTAGTGATACCACCAGCATGACTCGGCCCAAGCGGCACGCAGCAGCTCGGTTTCAAGAACAGCTAGGTGAGCTTATACGAGACGGAGCAGTTTAGTAACAAGAATGAGTGCACTGGATAGTAAGCTATGCTATGATGGTCTGAACACTTGTACACCCACAAACTCACACATGCATACACACATACACCCACACACCTATACACTGTACATACACAGCATGAACACGATTGCCTTCTGATCTTTGTTATGAACATGCTGCTTATGCGAACCTCCTTTGCTAGATACACTGCAGTATACATGTTCTATTGAAGTAGTTTAAAGGTAGATTGCCTTATTTCCGAAGGTGAACTTTCAAGATGAGTATTCAGATGCATGAACAGTAAGTTGATCTGAAGATGTAACTAGTGTCAATGTCATGCAGTCAGTCAGTATAGTAACGGTATCATTGAGTCAAGTTTGATACAGCTCTCCCACCATTGCGTCGTTTAGGTACCGTAGATCATTTTCGGCACAGATTTGTATTCATGAATTTCAAGGCTGACAGTATTCGGAGCTATTTACATTGCATGTTCCTTTCTTGACATTCAGTTCATTGTGTAAATATGTTTACTGAGTATCATTCTTCATTTCTTCTCGCTGGCCGGAATGTCGCGAACGCGATCGTAATTTCCATAATTATCACTTAGACATAAATTTGTAGTGCTAGAGCCTACTTTTTCTGACCTTGCCGCGCTCCTTCCATATTCTGAATGGCTATAGGCATGCGCAGTATGGTACGCGCGCATATTAGGCATGCGCGATCTTGACCCGTATAAATTAGGCATGCGCGTTCCTAATCAGCCTCTCCTTTTTATGATCACCAAGATTGACCTCGTGTTCTTATGGCTCTTGTGTGAATCCAAGTTTGCAGGCAGCTCGCCTTTTAGAGCAAGATGTCATGAGTGGATTGTTTGTAGTGCAACTGGCATGAGTATTGTTAGATCAGGGTCACAGTAGTAGTCGCACGGCGACACCGTTCTTGTGCATTGCCTTAGTGTTACGCTTACTGGGGTTCGTGGTTTCTATTGTGAGGGGGGTTGTTTCCCCTGTGTTCACCCGAACTGCCCACTGCGTTCGTCGATATTGGATGAAAGGCTGCCATTTGCAAATAAAAATTTCCAGACGACAAAAAGGCAAAGGCGCAGTGGTAGCAGCTCTGGTGGACACGGGGGCAGCATTCACGGTAATTCGAAAAGACGTATTTGAAACATTTGCACCGATGACTACACTCGTGCCTCAGTCCACAGTTGGTATCGATGCACTCCAAAGCGCGACGGGGTCTTCGATTAAAGTACATGGGGTCGCGCAGGTTTGTATCGCATTCGACCATTCGACAGTAGTAAAGACTAAAGCTTTGGTAGTGGAGGGGGTACAAGAGGAGGTGATTATTGGTGTAAACACGTTGACTGGCCATGGCATGAGCATTTCATTCGAGTCCGACCACACACTTACCGCGTATCGAAAATCGTTTCCATTGCGTTCGAAGAGTTCCGTAATTCCAAAACACACCATCTCATCCTCATCACCTCTATTCCCAAAGCTTGACGATAATGTTCCAATAGAAGATAAGAGTTTGCTTAATAAGTTTAATTGGTCTGGTTGTGTGGGGGATAGCGCTGCGATTAAGCATTTACAACGACTTTTGTTAAGCATGCGATCAGTAATTGCGGTAGATGATAATGACTTTGGAAAGACAGACGAAATACATCACACTATCACACTTACCGACAATCGTCCGATCCGCCACAACGCCCGTCGATTATCACCGGATAAAGCGAAGCTGACTCGTAAATTAGTAGATGACATGTTAGAGCAAGATATTATCGAACCGAGTTCTTCACCGTGGGCAAGCCCAATTGTTTTAGCGAAGAAGGACGGAGGTGGGACACGATTTTGCGTTGATTATCGAAACTTGAATAACGTCACGCGAAAAGACGCTTTTCCTTTACCGCGCATCGATGACACGCTCGACGCATTGCACGGCGCAAAATACTTTTCGACTTTGGATTTGCAATCGGGTTATTGGCAAGTTTTGGTAGCGCCCGAAGATCGCGAAAAAACCGCTTTCGTCACGCCCCACGGTCTCTATCAGTTTCGCAGAATGCCTTTCGGACTCACTAACGCACCCGCCACGTTTCAGCGATTAATGTATACGGTTCTTAAAGGTCTTTTGTATGTTAAGTGTTTAATCTATCTCGACGACATAATTGTTTTCGGTCGCACTCGGGAAGAACATGCGGAAAATCTTTTAGCTGTTTTGAAAGCTCTCGAGAGCGCAGGTCTTAAGATTAAACCGAGAAAATGTAATTTGCTGCGTACGGATGTTTCTTTTCTGGGACATTGCATTTCAGAAAAAGGGGTTACACCAAGTGCAAAGAAAGTAGATCAAGTTTCTGAGTGGCCGATTCCGAAGACAATCAAGCATGTACAGGGGTTTGTGGGTTTCGCAAACTATTATCGCCGCTTCATTCGTAACTTTGCTCGTGTTGCTGCACCTTTGACGAAATTGTCCAGGAAAGGTCAAGTTTTTCAGTGGGGTAAAGAACAGTTGGACGCTTTTACGAAACTGAGATCCGAACTTGCAACTGCACCTGTTTTGCCGTATCCAAACTGGAACCGTCCGTTCATTTTAGACACTGACGCATCGAATTCCGGACTTGGCGCAGTTCTTTCACAGCTTGATGACGATGGTGTAGAACGACCAATTGCGTTTGCTAGTCGTAGTTTATCGGACCCGGAACGAAATTACAGTACAACGCGACAAGAACTTCTTGCGGTAGTATGGGCGACTGAACATTTTCGAGTCTACCTTTTGCATGCGCAGTTTCAGATTCGTTGCGATCACCAAGCGTTGAAATGGCTATGTACTTTCAAAAATCCAAGGGGACAAGTTGCCCGTTGGATCGAACATTTGTCGGAATATGATTATGCATGGATACATCGCCCGGGCGCACAACACGGAAACGCAGATGGTCTTTCAAGATACCCTGTCGATGACGCGCCGCCCACGATTAACTCGCTACATTTTCTAGGCAGTGATGAGGCATGTAGGGAATGGCAAGAAGCTACTGACAACGATCAAGATCTTAAAGAAATCAAAAACCTATTACAAAGCGACAACCGCAATAAGCAACCGACTCGTCCAGGCGCACGCGCTCTATGGACCGAAAAAGGTAAACTTTTTGTCGACAATGGTTTGGTTTATCGAAGACTTCAGATTAATGCTAGCCAATTGATTGTTCCTCGCACATTTCGTAGTCGTATTATTCGTGAAGCGCACTCGACAGCAGTGACCGGCCATTTCGCCACAAAACGCACGATTGCATTAGTCGCGAAAAAGTATTTTTGGATTGGGTTTCGCGCTGAGATTGACGAATTTTGTCGCAGGTGTACCGACTGTCAGCGTTCGAAAGCAAAGAATCCAGTTGATCGTGCACCTTTGCAACATTTAGCCTCTTCCAAACCACTCGAACTAGTTGCAATGGATCTGATGGGCCCACTGCCAATTTCATCGTCAAAAAATGCATATATTCTCGTGGTTGTTGATCATTTTTCAAAATGGACTGAATGCTATCCATTGCCAGATATTCGTGCATGTACTGTCGCTCAATGTTTTGTAAAAGAGTTTGTGTCTCGCCATGGTTTACCTGAGCGCATTCACACTGACCAGGGTAAGCAGTTCGAATCACTATTGTTTCGCGAGCTATGCCTACGTCTTGACATTGATAAATCACGAACGACTCCGTATCATCCGCAGGGCGATGGTGTTGTTGAGAGAGCGAATAGAACGATCCAGAATGTTTTGAAGATTTTTGTTGACGAGGCCAATTCAAATTGGGACGAGCTACTTCCTTCGACGATGTTAGCGTACAATACGAGTGTTCACGCGTCTACGAATTTTACGCCGTATTCTTTAATGTTTGGTCGCGAGGCACACATGCCTCTCGATATTTTGTGTCCTCCGCCTGCCGACTCACTTCCTGAAACGCACGAATCTTTTGCGAATGAACATGTTTCAAAGTTGCGTTCCTCCTACGATTTGGTGCGAAAACATCTCGATTCTAGTCAACGTTGTTCTAAAGTCCGCCACGATCGAAAATCTCGCGCTAGTCCATTGAATGTAGGTGACCGAGTTTGGTTACATCGACATCCGCCGCCTCAGGTTTCGCCTAAATTTTTCAAATATTGGTCGGGACCTTGGGAAATTGTAAAGAAACCAACAGACGTTACGTATGCGATTGAACCTCGATTTGAGAGTCCTATCCGCCATCGGCCTTGCACAGTCCATCGAAATCGCCTTCGGAAATGTTTGACACAAATGGGACCTGCTGCACGAACACCGCTTGCTGCGCCTACACGAACAACTCTTGCTGCGCCTCCGCGACCAACACTTGCTGCACCTACACACACGTACAATACTCGTTCTCGCCCTCCGACTTAATTTAATATTCTTTACCGATAAGTGTCCTTTAATTCGGTGTTGTTTTGTTTGGTGTGTGTGGTCGGTTGTTTTGCTTCGTTGTTCTCGTCCTGGGTGTGGGGCTTCACTCATCACCATGATAGCGAGTATGTCTCTTTCGCCTGATGAAGAAATGGCAGCAGCCCTCTTGCTTCCGCTTCCGCCGAATTCGCCGCCCTCGTCTCCTCCGCCTCCACCTCCGCCCCAAACGCCGCCGCCGCATCCGAATTGCGCCATGTTAGAGCCATGGGATATCCAACCATGGGGGACGCCGCCGGAATTCGACGACTGGGTGCGGCAGGCACCGTCGCCGCCGTCGCCACGGACGCCCGTCCTTCCATCTCCACCACCGACGCCCGGACTAATCAGGCCGGCACGATTGGGCGCCGCGCGTCGCCACCCTGTTATACCTCCGCGCCCTCCATCGGCAGAGGAACTGGTAACGGCTATTCGTCAGCGCCTGAATATCCGCACTTACCGACCACCGCTCCAACGACCACGCCCGCCTCCTCGACAACGACCACGCCCACAGCCTCGACAACGACCACGAACGATACGCCCGACGATACGCCCGACGAGACACCGATACTTCGACGCCGACGTTCTGCCACCGCACCGCCTTATTATGCCGACCATGCCCCGCCACGCACCGTACCGTCACTGGACTGGCCCTCCACCCAATCGTCGTCCTCGTTATGTGTTTCCTCGTCGGGGTCCGGTGTATGACCACTCCCCCCGTTGGTTTGTATGGTGATGTCCTGGTCCTGATTGTCTGTCTAATGTTGTCCTAATCGTTTTTTGTGCCGACTTGTAGCCATTGTGTTTCCCTTGCCATGTTGTGTGTGCGTTGTTTTTGTTGTTGTGTGGGTGCGTTTCTTTTTCTTCTTTTTTCTATTTTTTGAACTTGCGGGTTGTATCATTTGCGCGTGCGGTTTTTGTGTCTTGTGGGTCTTAGTCCGTTTGTCCCGATGATGTTGCTCGCGCGTTTACTCTTTTCTGAGCGAATGTGCAACTGAGGATTGTCTCGTGTACGAATAATTCTTTGTTGTTTCCTCGCAGATCGACGGAGTTCGCCTCGCCATGCGTTTGCTTGTTCCCTTACTGTTTAACGCCTACTGATATTCCTGTTTTTTGTTTCTAGTATACAGCCCGCATTTCGACAGATTTCGCCACGCCATGCGCTCGCCTGTACCTTTGTTGTCCACCGTTATGCCTGTGTTTTGTTTGCGTATATGTGTGTGGACGTGTTGAATGTGCGGACAGGCGCTTCGGAAGTTGTCTTCCGGGGTGCCTGTCGTTTCTTCGTCGTTGTATTTTTCCTTGGTGTTGCGTGTGCGGGCAGGCGCTTCGGAAGTTGTCTTCTTCCGGGGTGCCTGTCGTTTTGTTGTCCTCGTCCTTTTCCTTGGTGTTGCGTGTGCGGACAGGCGCTTCGGAAGTTGTCTTCTTCCGGGGTGCCTGTCGTTTCTTCGTCTTCGTCCTTATCGTTATTCTTAGATCGCCTCAAGAGTTACAACATTGTATGCATCTTAAATATTGATCACATTCATGATTGTGTTTACTTCTGTTTTAACTATTTTTCTTGTTCCCTCAACAATTGTTCGCAGGTCAATTTAAATTTTTTGTTGTCCCATAAATGTCTGTATATTCGAGCTATTTGCAATTTTTTCCCCTTCCTTTTCTCCACGTGGACGCGGAGTCTTTTTCAAGCAGGGGTGGTATGTTAGGTTCACGATTTCACATATGCACGCACTCGCACACTCGTACGCACTCGCACCCTCGAACTCACCTTTTCGGGCGCGCACTCACTTTCACTCTCGTACTCACCTTTTCGGGCGCGCACTCACTTTCACTCTCGTACTCACCTTTTCGGGCGCGCACTCACTTTCACTCTCGTACTCACCTTTACAGGCGCGCACTCACTTTCACTCTCGTACTCACCTTTACAGGCGCGAACTCACCTTTATGGGCGCGCACTCACTTCCACTCTCGTACTCACCTTTTCAGGCGCGGACTTACCTTTGCTCTCGTACTCACCTTTACAGGCGCGAACTCACCTTTTAGGGCGCGCACTCACATTCACTCGACGTACTCACCTTCACAGCCTCGTACTCACCCTGGTTGCTTTTCCTAATCTTTTCTTTCTTTGGCCTGGGTAGCTGGACTCGCGCTTTAGCACATTTATCTCCATAGCTACCCAGGCCCTAGATAAGCCCTTGCTGGAGCATTTGCTCTCCCCATTCTAGCCTGTCTAGCCTTGTCGTGCTCGCCTTGCTTGGTCTTTCTTACCTTATCCTATCCCGAACCTTTGAGATTCCTTGTCGTGTCGACTTGCTCCGATCGTTGAAGTGTGACTGTATCAGTCCTAACAGTACGCTAACTACCTCTATTTGAACTAAAAATGACAATCACATCCTTTCCCTGGTACTACAAGCCTCAAAGGGTATAGTGATTTAGATTGCATACTGGAAGCACGTCTGCCTATAGATATTCAACAGCCCACAGAGTCCAACAGAATTACTACTGGGGCATAAAGCATCAACTTTAACCATATCAATGGAAACTCCTTGAAAAGAGCAGGAGATACTGTACTTTTGTTGTAGTAACTCTATCCAATTATATATCGCTTGGACCTTAACTGTGGTCGGATTCTGTCTCACCTAAACTCGATCATACCCATTTTGCTTCCCTTTACCTGCCAAACTGTGAATCTTTAACCCTTTCCATGCCAGCATGTTTTCCTGTGTTGGCCACGCATTGTTCAGGCGCTGAGCTCACCTGTTCAAAGCTGCACGCGCACCTCAGAACGGATTTGTTTGCTATTTCACTGTACCTTGGTGGATTTTCACGATCCATGGCTTGTTGGAAAGATTTGGACCACAGGAAGCCATTTCAGAGACTCACAGCGTGACAGGCATACCAGGGCCACTTCCATCTCCTCTCCAAGTCCCCCTACCATTGCTGAGAATAACAAAAACGACGGCCTCTCATGTTTTCTTTCGTCTTCTTGCTCATTGTGAACTGATTTTCACAATTCAAACTGCGTTGGAAAGTCGAGATTCAAGCGAGTTTTTTGAAGCTGACTGTGCACGCGCTGTCTCTAGGGGAAATCCCCTAGCCCGCAGGGAGTCGCGAACAAAACATTTTGAATCGATCGCGAAAAAGTGAAATTTGGGCATTCTGGCCGTTCAATTTGTCGTCGCTCGATCATGCCTTCGCGTATCGCGAAGAACGTTATATTCCTTGAAAAATGAGCTCAAGACCTTTCCAGCGGTGTCTCAACCTTAGCAGTCTAAGATAGGTTGACGGAGTTATGACAGTTTAGACACTCGTCTATAGCACGCAATACACATGTAGTCTACGGTGTGCATTGTACAGTGTAGGCAGAACGCGTAAACACGTCCATGGCCAATCGGTTCATACTAAAAAAACGGGTATACGCGTCCATGGCATAGCAAGGGTTAATGTGTGAACATGCTCAGCACATATTAATGCTAAGAAGGAGAGGTAATAATATGAATTGTACATGCACACCCTCACATCACATGACTTCAACAGATTACTTCTATATTCCTACTTTATTTACAGACCTCCTGACTTCAGCACCACTCAACTTCTCATACAAGCTGGACATAAATGAAACAAGGTTATCACATAGTACTTACGAGTGCAAGTTGGTGGTGATCCAGACCATGCTCCAGTTGTTTGACACACAGTTGTTGTTGTGCCAGAAAGTTGATATCCGGTATTGCACGAGTATGTTCTGTTCGTGAAGGCATCTCGAGCACCGCTAGACACGGCGCCGTTTATAGGAGACACTGGGTTGACAGGACATTGTATCACTGTAACACCAGAATCATAAATACACCAAACAAAATATCAACAGAAAAACAATGCCAGAACGGGAAATACTGACTTACTATGAACCACAAACAGTCCAAGTAACATCTAGTGACCTTAGAAAAATTTCGAAGGCAGCACAGCTTAGCCACACCTGGATCTCATATGACACCTGACGGGAAGTGCAGGGAAACCACCTGAAGTCCCATCTTATTCTTCCTCTCAGCCATGTATCCAATGCCTGTATCAACATTTCTTCGGCTCTGGCTCTCCAAGGATCGATTTCTTATTTTCACCTAAATAATCGTATACGTACGCTGGCAAGTTGGTGGGGAAGTCGACCAAGTTCCATTTGGAAGACAAACAGATGCACTGCTGCCGACTACATTGTATCCGGAATTGCAGGTGAAAATAGTTGCACCATTAATCTCCAAAGACATGCTAGCAATAGCTCCATTAGAAGGTGCAACTTGACCACTACACGCAACACCTGCAAAACACAGGAACCAGCAAACAATGAAGTCAGAATGGTCTCACTTCAAAGCCGCAACACAAAAGCAGCTTAGTGGCTGAGGTGTCAACCAGCTTCATACTCCATCAGTAGCCCCTGATGATCACTAAGACTCGATTACTGGTCTGAATGCAGCCGACGAACTCCAGATAACGCGGTCTCCACTCAACCTCATGGAGAGCCCCGGCTCTGTGACAACGCAATAAAAACGGTGTGTACAGCAGCACTTGACTTGAAATGCAGCATGTCCACAGCTGCTGATTTGCGTCCTACACAAATACTGGGGAGTTCTAAAGTCAACGTATCTGACAGGGAGAGCCAACAAGTACTTTGTATAACAGTGCTCCAGGGGTTAAGTGTTCATTGAGATAACTGCATGGATTTTTTGGGTAACTTTATACTTCTACAAAGAAGGCCAAAGAAATGTTTCTCCATTATCTTTTCATTTCCATTCCTTCCTTAACTCTTTCTCAAGAGATTTCGCGATTTCGAAGTTGAGGACATGATGCAGTCATATCTTCGTAATCCCATACGAAAAAGAAAAACATTCCCTGCAGAAATTTGAAACATATCCAGTTCACACTCTGAGCAATTGTCAGCTGTGACTTTTAAAGATATGCAACCACTTCATCAACCCATAATGGGTGGGGCCAGATAATTTGATCAGTGGACCAAAACCAACTATGTGCAGTCAAATTACAATTTCATTCGCAATTGTATTTTCTCTCAGCTTGAAGGGCTACCATGGGCCCTATCCTTGCCTGGACCTAGTCACATTTGAATTTTCTGGAAGCGTTCAGGCATACAGATTTTGAAAATAATTATATGGTTTACCCATGCCTACATCACATGGTTCTTGAGTTATTGCTGGTTGTGTGTACATCATAGCCAGCAATCACATGTCATCACGTACATTGAAAATCAACATAATATTTCGAATCGACCTTTTTTTCAGGATCACTTTTCAACGAGGACGAAGCAAAGTCGGCCGAACGAAGCCTAGAGGAAGAAAATCACCCTCTCCAGTTCACCATCACGATACTGACATAGATACGAGACGAAACAACTAAAAAATCCACAAGAAAACTGTACGGCCATCATCGTGCTGACTTTGGTCTGACTTTGCTCTGAGAATTTCTATCACGATCAAAAAGGTACGAGGAGCACTCAAAATAGGCCACAGACGTACCTTTATCGCTCTCTACTCCTTTTTCAAGGCACAAAAGTCGACTCTCCACTTTCAAACCAGGAACCAGACATACCAGTGGTCCTTTTCAGCTGCTCCACGAGCGCAAGAAATGTTCACCAAGGGGCGCAGAGCAGCATCCATTCCAGACTAAAGAGCTAAAATACGAGTGAGACTGCATGATTGAGTACATGAGTACATGTATGAATACATGCAGAAAATAGCCAATTTCAGCGTTTCTGCTCCAAATAGCAACTAGCTACGACTAGAAACAAAGATTACAACAAAGGATCAAACAACAACCATTTTCTGCAGTTTTTTTTGCAGATGGCTTCCTTGTGCTTGGCCCAGCACGCCAAAAATCACACCTCGGAGGAGTACAAAATTACAACTCTCAGATGTCCTCGATTGCTGGCCATGGTATTGGCGTGACGACCCCTCACATACATTGAGTTAGACCGGCAAAGGGTTAACGTGGCATTTCACCCCAAAATTCCCAAACGTTTGAATTTGCAAATTCACCTTGAGTGCTACATCAATTGAAAGAGCATGAATAGCTGCAAAATCTCTGAAAATGTTGTCTCGATCTGACCAGCCCTTCAAGAGTTATGGCCGAAAATGCGCCTGCGGGAAGGAAAGATTTTTTTGTTGCACGCTGTCATTTTTTGGCAGCACTGTATTTGAATATATGTAGGACTCAGTGACCAGTCAAGGCCCCGTGACCAATCACGGTCCCCGTGACCAGTCAAACAGTCACAAACCCCCCATGACCAGTCACAAATTAGTTTACCAGTCACAATGCCCCATGACCAGTCACAAATCACCATACATGTACATGTGTAAAGTACACAGTTCGTGACTGCTCGCAGGGTGCTTCGTACTGCAGGATTTGTTGCGGAAACTATAATTTCCTATGACCGGTCACAGAATACAGTTGTGACCACTATAATTCCATGCGAACAGTTACATGCGGAATGTACAGTTGTGACCACTCTTTCTCTGTGAGTAGTCACAGGCAGAATATAGGTATTTCTGTATTACAAGAGAGATTGGAGGCTTTGTCACACCTCTGAGTTTCACGTATTACTACGATCGTCAGGCAACTGATGGCTCCTAAACGGGCAGCCTGAACATAAGGGGGAGCAAGGTGGGAAATTCTGAGGGGTATCATAGGCGACGGGTATTATAGTGCAAGAGTCAGGTGCAGGCGTGAAGTTGCCAAGTCTTCAGACTTGGGGCTATGCAGCAGCAGTTCCAGCGTGAATGACATAGAATAGAGCTGGGGACCACACATGCCCACACCATTACACACACATACACCCACACTCTCTCCCTTTTCTCACATACACCCACACGCGCGCGCACACACACACACACACACACACACTCATTCTCTAAATCTCTCTCTCTCACACACACACACGCACATATGTCATTCATTCTCTACATCACACACCCACTTGGCTTGGCGTACAGCTGCCAAATGATTAGCCACGCCGCCCCCGAGACAGGGGGAGAGTAAAAGAGAGAGTTTGAGACACACACACACATCCACACACACACACACACACACACACACACACACACACACACACACACACACACACACACACCTGGCCTGGTGTACAGCTGCCAAATGCTTGGCCACGCCGCCCCCGAGACAGGGGGAGAGTAGAAGAGAGAGTTTGAGACACACACACACACACACATACATACACTGTACTGTACTTGTACTTGTTGCTCACTACCAAAACTGGTCACGTGAGTCCCCCGGGAGAGGGGAGAGAGACTCAAAAGGAATCTTGGAAAGATGACTCAATTGGTTATTGAACCGCCCGACGACCGACACCCCCTGAAATCCCCAAAACTCTGGGTGGACTTGAAAATGACCCCACTTATGGGCTCACCACACCTCAGTAAGTGGGTGAGGACAAGGTGCAGAAAAAGGATTGACGGCATCGGGGTATCCGTCCCGGGATCCAACTGCAGTTACCACAGCCCCCAGTGAAGGTAATACTTGCTACTAGTGTGAGTGGCTAAATCAGAGTGGATCTGATAAAAGCTTCACTAGCACCATTGATTACACAAGAGTTAATCTAGCCAGAAGCAGTCCATGGTTGACAGGTATGTATACTTCAAATAGAAAGTATATGAACCCTGGAACCAACAAAGGTGGCAGGTACAACATTACACCTTCAAGCAGCCGAGCCTGTTGGCATCAGACCCAACGCAATCAGGCATAAGTGTACCTACCAACCGAACTAGCTGGCACACACACACACACACACACACATCCACACACACACACACACACATCCACACACACATTTTCTAAATCTCACACATACACACGCACATTCTCTATCTCTCACACATACACTCTCTTTCTCACGCATGCACACACACACACACACACACACACACACACACACACACACACACACACACACACACACACTCACACATGCGCGCGCACACCTTCCTGAACGACTTCAACTGAGAGGCAGTTTCAGTTTCAACAAGCTGGACATTGTTTTTCTGTGGAGTGTTCCACAAGAAAGACAGAGCTACACACACGAAGGTGCTTGATGTACTCAGTACCTTCTTGGAAATGAACATATTTTCATTTCCATCTTCATTATATTTTCGTCTCTGCATCGTTGACGATGTCCACTTCTGACTCCGTTATCTTGTCACCCATACTCTCCAAAAACACAAATCGAGTGCTGCTTGCATGCTGGATCAGTTGAAGTCAGTCTCTGCTCTAGCAAGATCGGCATGCAAAAATTACATGATTGAAAATATTCCGAAATAGCTTTTCTGAACGACGAAGTTTGTTCTTCAAATATGATGAATAGCACAACCTACTAGCCAGAACGTCCTCTCAAAGGAGATTCTATCTGAAGCCTGCAAGATTTTCGACCACCCTTCGTTTTGGAGAGGAGCCCACACACACCAGACTCGAGCTACAAGTAAACTACGCGGAGATCGAGAGTTGATCGAAATCTTTCTTGCTCACTTCTGAAACCTGTGAAGGAAAAAAGTATGCTGAACGCGTGATTGCCTACAGTTGAGTTGTAATATTTTGACGTGGATTCTGTGACCGTTCACAGAGAAAGTCGCGGCTGTTTCTGACTGGTCATCGGGATTCAAACTGGTGTGTGACTTTATGACTGCTCTTCGGGGATTTGTGACTGTTTGATTGGTCACGGGGATCGTGATCGGTCATCGAGACATGACTGCTCACTGAGTCCTACATATAAGCAGACCGTGTGCACGACCTGGACCACAGGAAGCCATTTCAGGGACTCACAGCGCGACAGGCATAATGTGGTTTTGCTTCCGTTTACCACCCAAACTGTGAATCTTCAATGGACCACTTGCCATTTGTACAGATCCACGAAATCCCGTAGAATCCCGTTGACCCGGAAGAGTGTTGAATGTGTGCTCTGCATGCGCATTTGACCAATTTCCGAGTCATAATTCAATGACCAGCAATCGCTTTTCCAACTTCTTTGTTTTGGTTAGAACTAATGACTTGCTAGATCTTTGTCAGAAAAAGGTTTACATATGAAATGCCTTCAGGCCCCATTTCTTAGTGGAAATAGCAGAAAAAAACAATAGGGTGCTGCACATTCAACACCTTTCCGGGTCTACGGGATTCTACGGGATTTCGTAGATCTGTACAAATGGCAAGTGGTCCATTGGTATGTGAACATGCTCAGAACATACTACTGCCAAGAAGAAGACTAGATATGAATTAGACATGCATACCCTGACATCACATGACTTATACAGGTTATTTCTCTATTCCTACTTTATTTGTGTACGTGCTCTTAATTTTCTTTTTTTCTCTTCTTCCGTGGTTGGTCTCACCCTCTCCTCAATTCGATTGGCTGTCTTGACATGCCACGAGGTGCAGAAATAAATAAATAAATAAATGAATAAATTTACAGACCTTCTGGCTTCAGCACAAATCACCTATTCAAACAACCTTGATAGAAGGCCATGTAAAAATTATATTGATTGTTTATCGTCAAATTTTCCCAAGAAATCGGGGCGGGCGGAAGGTTTTTATTTTTATTTGTTATTATCCATGGTTGGCTGTAGGGTAGGTGTTCGCAACCTCAGACATGCATTTTTCTTCGTTTTCATTTTTTTGAACCCATTTAGCGCAGAGTGTGATAAATACCTGTGATGCAGATGAATCGTCAGCCATGAATAATTTACGCCTTGCAAGACAATTTTGAAGATTCTAATAATGAAAAGTGGAACAACCAACGTTACGTAGAAAAAACGAATGAAACAAATCAGCTGGTAATCAGAGTCATTTTCAAGCCCATACTAGCAACTAACCTTTGGTTTAGTCTGTGGACTTCACCTTCGAAAATCTACGGCCATGCTCATTACAGGCCGTAGACCGCAGTACATACAGTACTATACCAGTACTAAAAAATAGAATAATTCGGACAGGAGGGTGAAAATTTGGGGCGGTCGCGGACGATAAACAGTCATTTTTTTACTTGGCCTAAATGAAAACAAGGTTAAGAAGTATTGCCGTGTCCTGCGCAGAAGAGAATCGACTCTGCAGAATATTTCCGGGGTGGTATTTGGAGGTGACCCTGGCTGTGCCTTTCCACTAGTGATGTCGACGGAGTCTGGAGAGAATGTGCTGCACTACGCCGGTTTACTGTTTGGGAGGCCTGTCTGTGGGTAGAATTGCAGCAAATTCTCTCCAGACTCCGTCGACATCACTAGTGGAAAGGCATAGCCAGGGTCACCTCCAAATACCACCCCGGAAATATTCTGCAGAGTCGATTCTCTTCTGCGCAGGACACGGCAATACTTCTTAACCTTGTTTTCATTTAGGCCAAGTAAAAAAAAGGATTGTTTATCGTCCGCGACCGCCCCAAATTTTCACCCTCCTGTCCGAATTATTCTATTTTTTAGGCAGAATTGCAGCTGCCATGGTACAAGCTGCGCAATCTCCAGTAGTACCTACGAAAGTTTGGTGCGCCTCTCGGATCCGAACATGCTATGAGTCAGACGCTTCATAACCAACTCCCTTTTGAACCTATCGCCCGTGTTGCACGGTTGAATAAGCGGTCAATTGCACATGCGTACACCAGCCGCCCGGTCACTGTGCCTGCAGGCTACAACTTTCACACTAACGTTCAACTCACCGGTTCAAATGTTCAACTTGAGTGACAGGAAAGCAGGTTGTAAGTTGAAGAGAGTGACCAAGTGACTGGTGTACCCATGAGCACGCGCCTGCTTACTCAACCGTGATCGATTTGGAATAAGGGCCATAACAGCCTTTTCGGACCTAAGCCAGTGGACTCGGCATCCAAAAGACTACAACATATGAGCAAATCACGCTCATCCGTGCTTCTATATGAACGAAATGGCGCTTTTCGTGGTATTTTGTATTCAAATCCCCATCTAGCACCCAGTTTCGTTGGAAGTGGCGAGTACAATTGGGAATAAAGGAGGAAGGGAGAATCTCAGCAAGACCATTCAATTCAGCACCACGAAGACTACAACTGGTGAAATTTGATATTAGGGTACACTTCCCCTCTAGCCCTTTAGCATCTAAATTGATTTTAGCCGACGCACGATTTTCATAAACTCACATTTTCATTTGGCTGTAACATCGATAGCCTTTGGAGGATTCTCACAATCTTGAGCTCTATGGAAAACTCTGGGCAAGATGAACGCAGCCATACCCAGTTCGCTATTGACAGAATCGTAGGGGTAACGCCGCAGCGCAATGTGAGCATTCCACTACCAGACCTACTAGCGCAGCACTAAATTCTCAGCCATTTCAACTCCCGTATTTCCCCCGATTATAAGTCGCCCTTTTTTACACTAAAATTCAGGATAAAAAACCTGATGTGACTTACAATCGAGCATGACTTACTGCTGAAGTGGATAATATCGAAACAATCTTACTCAAACCTGAAAATGGGGGGTGCGACTTATAATCGAGTTCGACTTATAATCGGGGAAATACGGTATTTCGATCGCAGAACGGTCATTTTTTTCAGGAGAAAGCTGAGAAATGCAGCTGCAAAATGACGTATGTCATGTGTGAATGCGTGGGCAGCGAGTCAGGGAAACCCCTTGCGCACGTTTCAAAATCACGCCGGCGCGAGCTGACTTGTGCCAACGTATTTCGTTCGAGTGTCATAACTCTGCTCCAGGACCTCGGATCGTCTTCGGGTTCCTTCTGCTTAGGCCGAGGCATTCCTGATACGAATAGAGCTTTCGACCGTTGAATTTGGACAATGATTGACCGAATGGCAGTTAGATGAGCGAGAGATGATTTCTCATGCATCATCTGGCCGCGGCCAACTACCCTTCAATTTGCATGATGTTGCTACAGTCCATTCATTGGAAACTGGCACCCTAACCTTTTGGTGCCTCCCGCATATTGTTGTAGATATCGTGAAAACAACAGTACATCCTGTATTGTGTGACCCGTGCAATTACTCCTTGCCACATTTGAGGCCAGAAAAGTCCAAGAACAGGGAAATAGAAATTCAGCCAGGTTTTACAAAATTAGGACAGGTATGCCATGGCAAAATGTATGGAGAAGAAGATCCAAAACCCAGATTTTTGAGATTTAAAGTGGGTTTTTGATCCTCAATTCGGCCCAAATCCGACTTTCAAAAGCCAGTGGGCCAGTTTCCGATGAATGGACTGTAGTGCTGTCTATGGATCTGTGTCTGCCAGTGTATGCGGGGCCAGAAAGAGAAGCGCCTTTGCACAAATGTACCATCAGAACATGAATCACTGGTGCAGAACCAGTCACATGCAAGTACAGTAAATAGTGGATATAACGTGCCCCTTTGATTTTCGATAATTTATCACTATATCCGGTGCATCACTATATCCGATTTGCATGTATGACTGACACATGGCACATGACTGTGCATGAAATGATGCGTACATGCTGGAAAAAGCATGAAAAGCAGCCACGTACACATGTGGCTGCTTACAGCATACAGGTCGTCCCCCGTTAATACGAGTCCGGTTAGTACATAAACCCCGTTAGTACATAAGAAATCTCAAGTCCCGGACGAAACGTGGTCACTTCCATACAAATTTTGTCGGTTAGTACATAATCCGTTAGTACATAAACCCCGTTAGTACATAACATTTCTCCGTACCCGCATGTCACCTACCTCAATAGTACATAATTTACTTGTCTTTTGGCCTTCCAGTGGAGGCACATCGTGTTCTAGTTTCTACTTGTGGACGCAATTAGCATAGAAATCAGAGCGCACATCACAAACCGACAAAGCTCTGTTTTTTCGAGTGACTGTACAGGTGCGGCTGGGCATGTACCATGTCAACTGTAGAATCTTCGCTAAATGTGACCATTATAACATAATTTTTATGTTATATCGAGGGAATCAAGAATATCTCGCTGCCTACACCTAGTCACGGTAGCAAGAAACACTCAGAAAAGTTGAAAAAAGTGAAAAATTCTGGTATACAAGCAAGTTATGTACACTTTCGTTTAGTACATAAACCCCGTTAATACATAACATTTGTCAAGTCCCAGAGATTATGTATTAACGAGGGACGACCTGTACAGGGAAGAATTTTCTCTCAATCACGTCTGCTGCCAGATGCATCCAGGCAACACTGGATCAGTTTTGGAAGAAATAAACTAAATTTGAAGAACAATTGTTTTGTGATCATCACTCTTGATCAGTATATACGATATTTTCCTGTGCATTTGATATGGTTTGCTTCCTGAAGCCCATCACAATAAGCGATATATCGGTATAGCCGATAATAGTGTGTATAGTGATATTTTAGCTGTATTTTTTGGCGAGTTCGATAATTATAGCCGGTATATCGTTACACCCGGTCACTTTATAAACGATACTCACTGTACTTTCACATTTCCTTGTGGTATTTCATTCACTTTAAACGCCATGACGTTAAAAGTGAGGGTGGCCCTACATTCGAATATAGCGCCAAGGCTTTTGAGCGGAAGCACGCTACAATAGGAAAGGTGAAGGCGAGTTTGGGATCTATCTTTTACTCCCTCTGAGATCAACAGTTTTATAGGCTGTACAATATACAGGGACTCCCTTTGAGTTAACATTTGCTTAATTATTTGATAAAATAATTAGTGAAAAAAAGGAAGAAGTACTGACGAGTGCATGTTGGTGGTGTACCAGACCATGCTCCAGTTGTTTGACAGATAGTTGTTGTTGCTCCAGATAGTTGATATCGGGTACTGCACGAGTATGTTCTGATCGTGAAAGCATTTCGACCACCACTAGACACTGCGCCATTCACAGGAGACGTTGGATTTGCAGGACATTGAATTGCTATGGAAACATATCCAATCAACAGACATTGTAGAGTCAATGGTTCAAGCTTGGACATTCCAGAATATTCGGTTACATCACACGTCTTCCGTTTTAGGAGTCATGTTTGAGAAAATCAAAGTATGTTTGCAAATCGATCTCAGACTGATCAAACTGGGAAGCTTAACTGACGAGGGATGAATTCCCTTCATGCCAGTTGCGAGTGAGCAAAATGTCAATCCAAGTTGAGCATACAACCTTCCTACAAGTATATCCCCAAAGGGTCTTCATTTATTTTCGAAGTGTTGTGCATAGCGGTGAATTGCAACAAACCGGTAACGTGGGTGCAGCATTGCGAATGACCGAGGGTTCTCTGACCCTTTTTTTAAAATTCCATGATCTTCACTGCCTCAGCTCGCCATCTAAATCTGGTTAAACTATGGCCTGGACAGGGATGCTGATCAGATGTTTCTCAGCCTTTTGAAGCTCAACTGACGGCTGAATTTCATGAAATAGTGTGTACAGAGCACAGGTGTTGCATTCTCATGCAGGTTTACTAAGTGAAGCCGTTGATTTGCTCTGTAGGATAGTAGAGAGTCAGATAATTGATAAGGCGTCGAATAGCACAAGCTTCAGTATCATGAATCACAGATATTGCAAATACTGACAAATCCAACGTAGCGTGGTCCGAAAAATAAAAATGAACACACGATGCAGTGTCCTCATTGTTTTAAACCTTACTTGTACATAACGTCAGTGGCGTTAACCAAGAACCATTCGCCAAGCATACAGTTGCACTGCTTCCTGTCAGTTGAAAGCCATCATTGCATGCAAATATAGTCACTCCATATGGTGATCTGGAGCTGCTGACTATTGAACCATTTATTGGTGGGGTAAGTGCCGGACACGTTCGTACTGCATTTTAGACAATAAGATAATACAAGTGCATCATCCACACACAGGGTTTTTAATAAAGACATCCGTAGAACATCTACGTGTCCCGATCTTGAGATTGTATATTTTTAGGCAGCAATAAATGAGTTATTAAACGATTCCGGGTCACAGCACAGTTACTGGATCTGAGCACTCTGATTCAGTGCTTCAGCACAATTGTGGAGATAGCAGCAAACAAATTGTCACATTATCGTTTGTCAACGGATTTCACAATTTATGGCTTCCTGGAAAGCTCTTTCCTGCTAATCATCTTCCACGTGCATACAGCACCTCAACGACGCCCCTAACCTCGACCAGAGTGTCCCTATCGTGCTCCAGTGCGGCATCGAGACCACGAACAACAATCTCCTTCAATTCGGGGCTCATACTCTATGTAGAAATACGATTAAACTGCTCTGAACTCGTGAGATTCAAACGATCCAAATGATGTACTCATACGTCATGTTGCCTTTGACACATCATTGGGAAATCCCCATGAATTCCTTGAATCGCCGGACAGAAAGTCAGAAAATTGTTAAGATTGAATTCGTGCGTTCAATTTATCGCCGCTCGATCATTTGTTGAGCTACTGCCACACCTCTGGAAAACCCTGTCCAAGACCGTTCCAATGGGCTATTGGTCATGGCAATGTGATATTCCATTCTAGAGTTATGGCTGTTTGTACAGTGATCTATCCAGTGCGTACAGTATGTGCACTGTACAAACAATATATCGCGAGTATACTCGTCATTGCCCAGACTCGATGGGGTCACGACGATGGGGTCACGACGAGTTTACTCGTCATAAACTCGAAAAAATGTTAAAAGTAACACTTACACGTGCATAATGTTGCATGTTATAGTTAGTTTTTTGGGATTACCACATCACGTTGCGGACCTTGAATGAATGAAGGTAAAGCACTGGTTCAAGATTTGATTGAAAAAGAAAGTTGATTCAACTTACATGTACACAGAGGAAGAGAAGCACCACTAGGCCACTGACCACCACTACCGCAAGTTAGTGTGGCTGTCCCTGTCACTACATACCCTGGAAAACATGAGACACTTGCGGTACCTCCCGTTGTAAAACTAGCCGCAGTGGTGTGGACATATCCATTGGTAAACACAGGTAGTGCAGGGCATGTAATGGCTGAAAAGATGTAGTGAAATTAAAGACCAAACACAATAACAGGTGTGAATTTCGCATCCGACAGTAGCAGATTGTAGTCTGCACACGTGATATGCAGTTAATATGGAACTGCAGACTATCGACAAGGTACCATCCGAAGAGCACATTCCGTAAATATCAAGTGAATGTAAGAATAAGGTTCGTTTATAACCTTCAGAGAACTGGGAAGAAAAAAACATTGAATACATTTAGAAGAGAAAAGGACATATCGATACGAGTTAAGAGTAACTCTCCATCACTGTAACATGATACTATATACAGAGAGAGAGACGGAGATGTGTTGAAGCTAGGTGTCAGGACGTCGAATGTTTCAGTACTCTGTCAGTTTTGTGCCTAGTTATTGCACTTTCTGACTGTATATGGTATCATGTTACAGTGATGGAGAGTTACTCTTAACTCGTATCGATATGTCCTTTTCTCTTCTACATTTATTTATGGCTCAACATCCGAGTTTCAAATTGAATACATTCCTCGGGTTTTGTCGGTTGGTCTGACAACATAACCCATCTTTTATCACATTTCGAAAAATGACTATTAAAGGACTCCTCGCATGTACGGTTTGAATTCTTTGAAATGAAACTTCTGATATAGGGAAGGTGACATCATTGCAAGTGCCCTGTTTGTCACATGCATGGAGCTGGAACTGCATTCGGAGTGCGCCGCAGTGGACAATCAAGAGGTTCCGGGTACGATTTTCCGTGCCAAAATCCGTATGGGCGCTACGGATTTTTCTAGGCGTGCTCCATACGATTTTTCGGCACGGAGAATCCGTGTGGACTGGCTTTCATACGAACCATGTTTCGTATGGAGATTTTGCGTCATCGGGTGCAGAAAGATTTTTCGTGTACAAATTTGGTACGAGAAACATAGATTTTTCGCGGGAAGTTTTGATTTGGGTACAAAATTTCAAAATTAAAAGGCATAGCGCGGGAATGTGACGTGTTTGCGATCGTAACCTAGGCAATCACTGCAAACACATAAGTTCCGTACCCCTGAACTTTTTCACTGCTCGAAAACAACGTATAAAAAATCCGTAGAGCCTCCACGGATTTTGGCACGAAAAATCGTACTCCGGAACCTCCCTAATGACTATTAGTTTTTTTTATGAACTTGGGCTCATTATATTTTTTTACTGAATACCACAGAACCATCAGATGCTGCACAGCGATATTCTAATAACCAAGAGATTTCTAGTGAACCAATATCTCTATAACATTAAGTCAATCGAATGTGTTTTTTATAAACCGAGCGCATATATATTCGACTCAGTAGGCAGTCGGGTCACAATGTAGAGTTGGAAGTCCAGTATGCAGTCAAGATCCTGTAAAGAGTCATTGAAATACAACTAGAGCACGAGTTCGACTCCCTAATGGACTTCCGGCTGTGTATAGGACAACGAGTGCCTACTGAGTCCAACGTATATTTGTCGCTGACAAAAAATGTGAGGAATAATTTGCCTCCAATGGTTTGGTATATGCTAATAATACCTTGGCAAATGGGAAATGTTGTAAAGGCATTTGCAGTTGGACATCTGACAGTGTTTGGTCCAACGAGTGTAAATCCACTGAAGCAGGATATTGTATACTGTTGAGGCACACTAGCAGCAATCGGTGTCGCCATTCCATCAGTTATTGTAGGTACTGGGCATGTAATAGCTGGAGAAAAAAAACATAACACCAAAGAAACCGTTTCACGCACAATGTACTATTAAGTGCAATCAGTCCACATGTGATGATGTTGTGCTGAATTCCACTGTGAGAATCAGTGTACACCACTCCCCCTCTTGGTATCTCTCTCTATGAGAGCTGGTTGGACGTATATATGGGAAGACATTGCAGGCGTTCGGTGGCTGCGTCAGCGACTTCGGCAGAGGTATCACCTGCCCTAGGGGGTAATTTTGAGGAACCAAAGTGCAATTTTTAGGCGATGGTAGGCCATGCACAACAACAATCCAGAAAGAACGCTGATACAACACAACCTGTGTGCAGTATCAAACCCCAAGGCGTGTTGAAATCAATGGTGCATCCACAAGAAGAAAATGGTGCAGTATAGTAAGTGGCTGGAAGGCAATACGAATTGCGATTTGGGTTCTCAAAGGGTTTGCACTACCGCTTTCTGCGTCCACATTGGTTAATAAGGCGGAGATTCCAGGATAGCTTCATCTGATATTGGTATAATCATTACTGCCTCCGTTAAAAAAATTCGGGATGGATTTTGATTGACAATGAAAACGTTTAGAACAGGTCATGAACAGTTTGTATCAACTGCAAATCACGGGACGAAGGCAGTTTAGCCGATGTACAGCGTTTTACAAGAGAAACTGTTGGCGGAATGATCCAAGAGTTCAGTTTGCGTCGCTTTCGCTCGGTATCGTCATCTGCTGTCATCTGCTGCACGCAAGTCGTCATCTCTCTAGAGTGCTTGTTCACAACTTTCAGCTCTTTTTAGCCTTGTTTGATCATACTTCGCTGAACTTTGGTGATATCGGCGTCATTCAAGTTGACTTTCAAGCTGCGTGAATCCGCCGCGGTGGTGGTTACTGGTTTCCGCCAGGGAGTTGTAGAAATATGTTATGTTTCGCTGGTTTCACGTCCAGAATGATCCTTGAAACAATGAAAAAAGGCACAGCCAAATTAATTATATTTCTGAGGGATGCTCCTGTCAGCACTGAACGGTATCGACGAGCAGATCCCGTCGACTTCCCTTAGCCAAGAGACTCACGTTGGGCTCCAGACTTCAAAGGAATGAATTGTACTCAGCATTCGAATCTAGGCTTTGCGCAGGTTGAATAAGAACTTGAGTTCTGATGTTTAATTGAGCTTTGCGATAGGAGCAGCTGCTTGTTCACTCGCTCATTGTGTGGGCTCTGTGCTACGCACCACTACTCCCTGGATAAGTCTCAAACTCTCAAGCTCATTGGTAGAGAGCCCAAGCAGCGCACTATGCCCTCGGTGAAGTGGTATTTCAGTTTCCGTCGCCATGACTGTCATGATCGAGTAAGTTGCCCCAGCACAACTATCATTTCCGCTCGTTTTGTTGTGAAAAGTTGCTTTCTTTGCATCGTATCTCTTTCATGGCATGCCAGGGAATCCCGAGAAAGGCATCGCAACTCCTTTCACAGGAGTTGGTGCATAAATCAGTCCCTCAAAATTCCATCTCAAAGTTTTTGTTAAGCACAAAGTACAAACACACATATCCGGTGTAGTGCTCCACCCCCCCCCCCCCCCCCCCCCCCCCCCTCTGGCATTATACTGTCTGGCGGAAAGAAGCAAATACAAGTTGTAGGTATTTACCGTTGCATGTGCCAATAGGGAGTGCCCACGAGCCGTTTGGTAAGCAAGTTGTTGTCAGACTACCATTAAGAGTGTACCCGGCCATACATTGAACTGTCGCCACTCCATAGCGAGCAGTGCTAATTGGTGCAGCCACGCCATTTGTTATTGTCGGTAGAGTGGAGCAGACAATATCTGAAATGCGGCAAACAAAAATAACACCAAACACACGCTAGCACCACCGCAACGCCTCCTACGGGCAATCATCGCAGTCATTGAGAGTAGAGAGATCAATGTCTTTGTCATGGACTCACAATAGATTTTTTTATCATGTGCGAAACAACACATTTAACATGGCCAGAAGTTGTCTGTGATCAAATAAGGGGGCATGCATCCTATAACCAGGCTCAAGCTCACAATTCCTATATTACATCAGTAATAAAGAGTCACATGACCCCAATAACCCACCTTCACATGTTGGTAACTGAGTCCAATTTCTCCCAGCCGTGCAGTTAACTGTTTCCAGACCAAGCAACTGATAACCAGAATTACATGACACTGTTACGGTCGTTCCGATTGTTCTTGTTGTTGAACTGTACATTGCTTGTGCGATATTTAGTGCCGGGCATACCTCTGTAGTTGGAGAAGAGAATATCATCATGCAAAATATAGCATATTGACCAAGGAAGCCACGTCTTTTTTTCTATCACAAACCACTGGCTATAATTAGCATGAACGTGTGATTTGTATCAGACAGCTTTCGCACAGGAAACAGTTTACATAACAAACTTCTACAGTTGTATTTGAAAAAGTCCAAAACTAGTCGATAGCTTTAGGTAAATAGTTATGTGCTTAGTTTATTTATTTTATTTATTTATTTCTGCACCTCGTGGCATGTCAAGACAGCCAATTGAATTGAGGAGAGGGTGAGACCAACCACAGAAGAAGAGAAAAAGAGAATGAAGAGCACGTACACATAGTGGGAAGGGAGTAGCAACTTACAAAGCAATGGGATGCTCAGCGAGCTATGCAGCAGAAGTGGTGACTGTGATTGTGTTTACTTGGAGATACTGAAGTGTTGTCTGACTAGGGTACGAAATTTGGGCATATCTGGAGCTTGTCTAACACTGGGAAGCAGTTGGAGCCACGTAGAGTAGGAGGAAAAGAAAGGGGAGTTTACGAATATGGTAGACCTAGCTAGGGGGAGATGAACGCAGCTTCGGGTGGTGCCACCTGCCTTGCACCAAGTGAGGGACTGTAAATGAACAGGGTGCTGGTCAAGAAAAATTGAATGTGCCAGGGTGCACTTGGAAGCATCAAGGTAGTGTTGCAGAGTGGTAGTGGATGCAGCAGCATACAAGTCCAGATTTGAGATTTAACGATCAGTGCGAAATATGATGCGCAGTATACGGCGATTGAACACTTCTAATTTACCTATGTGGGTTTGTTAAAGGTGGACGAGGCAGGGAAGCCGTACGTGAAGAGGGGAAGAATTTATGATTTACAAAAATTAATCCGGCAATTTTGGGGCAAATGGGACAAGTGACTTGACATTATGCCGGCAGATCGGCATACTTTGAACGACACATGATCAGCATGGTGAGACCAGGAGAGGGCGGAATCTATGACAATGCCAAGGTGTTTATGGCTTAGTTTCTGTGGCTTGGTGGATAACCCTAGAGATTTGTCCAAGTTACTAGGGTTTTGGTATATCTCTTACCTTGACATGAAGGAATTGCTGACCACATTCGACCAGTCATGCATGTAATTGTTTGCATTCCCACAAGCAGAACTCCAGAGTTACATGTCACATCGACTGAAGCACCAAACACACGAGATGTTGTGCTGAGTGTTGCCTGTGAAATATTTAGCACTGGACATGCCTCTGAAGAAGAAGAATAGATGCGTCAAATCAGTCATTTATCTTATCGTACTTCACCGTTGATGACTAAATTTAAACGTCTTTCAAGCTACAGATGGCTCACCGGATGTACCATTAATCCACATGCGATAACTTGAAGAATTTAAATAACCGACGAGGAGACAACAGTCGTAAAATAGCTATGAAAAATATCAATTGTGCACTCAAAACCATGTATAAACAATTAAAATGAAACAGTTCCAGAACGTTTTCGTGTGACCATCATCAGTGGAACATCGTCACATAGTAAGAATCACTTAAACAACCAGTTATATAGCTAGAGTAATATCAAAAGAAGCGTGAGAATGCAGCACAGCTAGCGGTTATGCATAACGCCTGTAATGTGAACCTTTGCAGTGTATCTGAGAATGGTAGCAGTAGATGAATGTGGCAGTTGTGAGTGCGTGTGGACAAAAAACCATGGCGCAAAAAAACCTGTCAGGGGTGGATGCAAATTTGCGAGCTCCTGAACTTTACTCCTTTTTTCGGTTTCCCGGGGCACTAGGCCCTTGGAACACCAGTAAAATTAGTGATATAATGGCCGGGAAACTCGACCCCAATACGGACATCGCCGTGCTTACTGACGACGAGCTCAAGGAGCTCATCCAGCGACTGGGACTGGAGTTCCCCAGAAAGGCGAACAGGCCAATGCTGATTGCCCTACTGAGAGGATCCAAGGACTCGGCTCCCGTAAGTCATGCTAACCCTGATGTAGCTAGCCTTTGCGCCGCACTCTCCGAACTTACTGGGGTAGTAAGGGAACTGAAATCAGAGCTAAAGACGATGAAAGACGTGAATGTACAGCTGAGAGATTCCGAGAGGGAAATTCAGGCGTTGAAGGACGACGTGCAAAAGCTCCGCCGTGAACTGCATGCTGAACAAGATCACCAATTCCGTTTGACCCACGTCCACGCTGACCCTGGGGCCGGGGATACAACTCATCTCAGAACTAGTACTAGTAGTACCCTCCCCATGCACTTTAGTACGAGTACCGACGCTACCCCAGACCTGTCACTCACATCACCACGTGCACCTGTACAAACACGAGGCCCAGCTGCACAGCACATTGCAGAAAAATCGTACGCAGACTCCGCAAGGCAGCCACCAAGGCCGCATGCACCTGGCCACGACAAACGTACGCAAAAGCCAAATCACCGTAGAGAGGAGACATCGCGGTACACAGCACCGAAAACACCCAAGAGTGCACCTGGACTCGTAGGACGACCCCGCGTGACGGTGTACTACATTGGAAATGTTGACCCGGACTGCGATGCGGATTCAATAGCTGAACACTGCAAGGCACAAGGCGTATCTGTAGTACAAAGCGTCGTGTACACCTCCGTCCACTTTAGAACAGCCTCTGCTCGTATTACAGTCTTGGTCACGGACGCCAAGAAGGTCGCGGAAGAATCGTTCTGGCCTGATGAAGTTGGCCGTACTGTAAGAGAGTGGCGATTTGGTACAGAGGCCTGGGCTCTCAAACCCGTTAAAGCATAATGGCTCAAACCACTGACCCACTCCCCTTGAACCCGCATGCTCCAGCCTTTACACCATCGTCTCCTCTTCAACCGTCGGCCCCCGTAAGCTGTTCATATACCCACATAAAGGTTGGCCACATAAATATTTGCAGCCTTAGACACAAAACACACATTATTGCTAAGTTAATAGACCAACATGCCCTGGATCTTCTGGCAGTTACTGAAACGTGGCTTGACTCTAGCATCTCGGACAACGAGGTCTCGGTGCCGGGAGCAATTCTTTTCCGTCGTGATCGGCCGTGTGCTGAGGGCTGCTCGTGCTTGTCCTCCTGCAGCCCCTGCAGGAAAGGAGGGGGAATTTGCATGTACGTGAACGACCAAGTTAATGTGACTCCTGTCTTGACCCACTCGCATGCCAGTCTAGAATTGATGTGGCTCAGAACCGGCACAGTCAATGATGGTGCTTTGTTCGGTTGCATATATCGGCCCCCATCCGAGTCAGTGGAGTACTGGACTCGGCTTGCCACAGCCACAGAACAACTGGACAGCGAAAATGTTGTATTATTAGGCGACGTCAATGTAGACTTCCTGCATCAGGCATCCAGCGTTTTCCAACACCTTAAGAACACACTTTTACTCCCGTGCGGGATGGCCAATAAAGTCCAGGACGCAACCAGAATCACTGCCTCGACACGCACGTCGATTGACTGCATACTGACGAACATAGACCTCGTCACGTCAGCATCCGTTATAGACTGTGAGTTCTCAGACCATCGCCTGGTCCTCAGTACTGTCCCATTACCCACAGCGGGCACACGGAACTCCGACACCGATGGTCAGCAACCAAGCAGACAACGAAGAGACTACCGAGGCTTCGACGCAGACCGCTTCTGCGGTATGTTGTTGTCTTCCAATCTTCATCACTTTGCAACCACTGACACTGACCTGATGTTAGACGAATGGGCCGAGAAATTTAATGCTGCACTTGATATTGCAGCGCCTTATGTGCCCAGGAAGCGACCGAAGCGGAATCGGAAGACTTGCCCTTTCATGACCAAGGCTCTCCTTGACTTGATCAGGGAACGCAAATCAGCCTTCAAGAAGTTAAAAGCAGCCAACTTTCGTGACATGGTCATAATGGCGCAGTTCAAGAGATTACGTAGTCAGTCCAACAACTTTACCGTCATCTTCAGAATCGTTACTTCGCGGATCGGTGCAGGACGTATGAACGGGAACCTCGACAGTTCTGGAAAATATTGAACACGATCACCAAGCGTACGCCACAGAGGCAAACAGTTATTATCCCAGCTGAGAGACTAAACGATTACTTCCACGCTATTGTCACCGATAATCATGCCACCTATGATCTGCCAATGGGTCCGGCTAACTCTACGGACCTCAGGACGTTCGAGGCGGTAACTGTCTCAGAAGTGAAAAGGCTAATCAGTGCCCTCCAGAGCCGCAAAGCTCCTGGCCCGGACGGAATTATGCCTTTTTTGCTAAAGGTATCGAAAGACGTAGTCGCCCTTTCACTTACCATTTTGTACAACACTTCCCTCTCTTCTGGACACTTTCCATCCCGGTTCAAAATTGCCCACATCACCCCGATATTGAAGTCAAAACAAGGCCCCCGTAATTGCCCTTCCAATCACCGCCCGGTGTCTCTAACATCTATTCTCGCCAAACTCCTTGAGCAGCTCGTGTTCTCTCGTCTCCAGGTGTTTTTCCAAGAACGTTGCCCGTTCCATGAAGATCAATTTGGTTTCCGGAAGCACCGGTCGACCGAGCAACTCCTCACGAAGGTAACGAATGATTGGCTGCTAGCCCGCGAAGCGGGTCTGCATACAGCTGTTGTTTGCGTTGACCTGAAGAAGGCGTTTGATACCGTGCAACACCAGCAACTTCTCATCGCAATCGCGGCCGTGGGTATTTCTGGCATAGCCCTGGCTTGGTTGCAGTCATACCTCCGTGGACGGCAGCAGCGCGTGGTTACCTACATCGGAACGTCTCCTCTGGTACCAGTTACTAGTGGCGTACCTCAAGGCACCATTCTGGGCCCTGTGCTCTTCAATTTATATGTGCGGAAGCTGCCGCTCACAGCTGATGCTCTTTCCTGCAAGCTGCCGATGTTCGCGGATGACATGACGCTGTATGCCAGTAGAAGGTCGCCAAATGAAGCTGTCGGTGCCGTCAACAAGGTACTTTCAGTGCTTGCTCTAGATCTTGCGGACCTAGGGTTGTCAGTCAACTCTGCCAAAACTGTCGCCATGTTCATTTCCAAACTCCCCCTGCACCTGTCTGTTCCTGTGATACTCAACGATCAGGTATTGACCCGCGTTACCAGCACCCGAATCCTGGGGGTCATCATTGATGACCGCCTAACGTGGTCGCCTCACATTGACTTTGTAATTCGCAAGACATGTGCTAAGGTTGGCGCTCTTCGTCGGTCCTTTCAAAAAATGGCGGCAATTGAGCAGGAAGGCCAGGAGGCAATTTATTGTATCAGTCATTCTACCTGATCTTTTGTACTGTTGTTCGTGTTTTGTAACGAAGCTGTCCGCTAAGGACCGCCAAAGGCTCTCTACTGTGTTCCGCCGTGCTGTGCGAGCTGCCTGTGGTGCTAAGTCACAGGACGACATCACGCCATTATTGACCACATTGGCGATTTATCCATTTGAACACTATATGATTCTCAACTTTGCCCAGTTTATTCATAGAAATCATGTCATCATCTCACTGCCTACCCTTACGGAATTATTTCCACCGATCACAACAAGCCTTAGAACTAGAAGCCACTCTAATGCTTCCATTGCCATATCTAAGCACCGGACAACTGATGGAGTAAATTCTTTTTCTAATCATGCCGCAATTTTCTTTAATACACTACCTGCCGAGTGGCACAGACACCACCGTACCTCTACATTTGCAAACCAACTCAGGGATCTTTTTAAAGACCCAGTGACATTTAAGAAGTATTTTGACCTTCTTTTTGGAATCTGTTGAGTTTCTCGATGATCTTGATAGTTCTTGTACTAAGATTGAAGTTGACTTGGTGTTTGATTACTGTACTGCTTGATGTCTGAATTCCAATTTTTTTCTATTTTTTCTTTTCTTTTCCTTTCCTTTCCACTTATCCCGTTATCGGCCCTCTTAAGAGTTGTGTGTATCACTGTTGAGGCATCCGATGGTAAATAAAATAAATACTACTACTACTACTACTACTGCTGAGTGCGTATTATTTAAAAAGTGTGAGTACAACAACATTTTCTTTTCGCTTGCATAGAACAGGGTCACGTGTGCGAAAATATACAGCTTCCAACACCTGCAACTGCTTAAAAAAACGTGCGCAACAAATAACACTAAACCAGGAATCGTCAAACAACTTACGACAATCCGGATTGGACACCAAATGCTTGTAGATGGCAGACTTGCTCTTGTCGATGTCGAACTCCTCCTCGTCAGTATCACTCTCATCCTCCCCTTACTGTTCCTGCTCACCCTTGCTTTCCTCATGACCATCCTGTTCATCCCTATCAGCATCCTCCATCTCCATCTCCTCATGCCATCGCTTCTTTCTCCTTGATGTGTTCACTGCTGCACCCGTACTTTCACCTGCCACTACTGGTTCTGCCTTCTCGATTTTTCTCCGCTAGTCTCTGGCTTCTGCTCAGATTCGTTTTTCCTCCATTTTCGTTTCGTTCTCCTGGTGATCTTTCCGTTACCGCCGTCGGGTTTGTTAACGAACGATCGTCCGTTGGTCTCCCATGCCACTTGAAATTTTAGAACAGTGAGGCACCACTGCAGCCCATTCATATTATTATGATCAGTCCCTTGAAATTGATAGATTTTCCTTATCCCATTCTCGTTGGAAAGATCAGGTCCAGGTGAATCCATCATGATAGCTCGCAGCTCAGCTTCTATGTACTTCCCGAACATCCAAGCAACTCGATCTATCTTTTGTATTCAGTTTCTTGTTGAAACTCAACAGATTTTCACGATTCAAACTGTACTGCAATATATGAGGTACAAGCGCTCCTATTGATTCTCATAGCACATGCCTTAGGCGAAAAGTGATTACGATGCCGAATATTTACGTCATCTGCGGTGAAATTCAGTAGTGCTCACTGTGGAGTCGTTTAGGTTCCATTTCTCCACACCCACCAACAGGCACGGCCAAGGGAAAGGAATTTACTGGGGGAATTATATGAGGGAGAGAGATCCCTGGTAGCTAGGGAGCACATGTATCCATGCAGACCAACGGAGAAATGTGTCATACGGGAACGAGGGAAGCTATGTGGAAGGGATAAGGGAAGAAGGGAATATAATGTTCAGGACACAAATGTGGAGCTAACAGCGCACACTCACCTGAGCATACCGGTTGAGCTGACCAAATGCTACTTGCTGAACAGATTATTTGTTGTGACCCAACCAATTGGAATCCAGTGCTGCACATTACATCCACGACTGCACCTACCAACCTGGAACTGGTGCTGTATGTGGCTTGAGAAATTGTGGGTGTTGGACACATTGCTGTTAAAAAACAATTGCAAAGTCACAGCAGTCCATTTCTAGACAGGTTTTAGCCAAAGACAGAATAAAAATGGTTCTGTGGGAACGATCGTTAAAGTCCCTATAGAGTACGACATTGGGCCTTATTTTCGGCCTTTCCCATGGTTTAATCCATTCCATGACAGCATGTTTTCCTGTATTGACCGCATTTGCTAACGCATTCTCCCGTTCAAAGCTGCAAACACAGCTGGGAACAAAAATTATTCCTATTTCACTGTACCTTGATGGATTTTCAGCGCAGGCAGGTTCATTGGGTTGGTCTAAGACCATGATTGAGGAACGAGAGGTACCAGGTTCAAGTGCTGCTTGGAAGCGGAAGGATTTTCCAACCGTGCTGCGATCCACATTTAATTGGGAACTTGTGGCCTGGCATGAGTAAATCATGGATGTGGCAAATGGGATTCAGGCATTTGGCCTATGGTTGGTGGATCTGATCTATCCTCCCCTACCGCTAAGGAGCCGCATCTGACGCCTGATCATGGGGTGGTGGCGTCCCACGGAAGTGGAAAGGTGGTTCTTGACCAGGGAGTTGTACGACTCTTTGTTCTTGACCTGCCCGGTACGCGAACCCGTCGAATTTATTTATTTATTTGATGGATTTTCACGATGCATGGCTTGTTGGAAAGGTCTGGACAACGGGACGCTATGCCAGGGACTCCCAGCTTGACCGGCATACCAGGGCCACTTCCATCTCCTCTCCAAGACCTCCTACCCATAAGATAACAAAATGACTTCCTCGCATATTTTCTTTTGTCCTCTTGCTCATAGGAAACGAATTTCCACGATTAAAACTGCGTTTGAAAGCTGTGATTCAAACGCGTTTGTCGATGTTCATTGTGAGCTGGTTGCCTCTAAAGGAAATCCCAACGCCGACACGGAGTCGTGAGCAATAAAATTGGATCGATCACCAAAAAGTGAAATTTGCGAATTGGGGTCGTTCATTTTGTCGCCGCCCGGTCATACAATGTTGTAATGCAAAGAACTATAATTATATAAAGAGTGTCTCTACGACTATTGTACACTCGTCTATAGCCCGTGATACACATGTACTGTACTGTGTACACTGTACAGTTTAGGCAGAACGTGAAAGGGTTAATATGCACTGTGAGGTCCCAACAGGATTCGGACAAAAACATCGAGGTATACATGTGTGGCAGCAGCGTATAGTAGCACTACTGCTGGCAGTACAACTCTGCAGAGGTGAGTCTTGAATACATTGTGTGGGTGCCATACCTTTGGATTCCACACAAAGAAACTTGTTAGTAAGAGGTACACATCGACAGTCTGTAAAATAACTTGCAACCGTCTGATGTCTGAAATTCTGAAAAGGTGCGAGTGAAGACATGGTAGAAGTCAGCTATCTGGAGCCCATATGCTAGACACACACATCGATCGAACGTCTTCTTTTCGGGAGGATTTCAGAATTTGACATTGGCGATTTGTTGGGACTTCGAGTCCTATCAGCTTTCACTGCGGTCTGCTTTTCTCAAAAGATCCTCAAAGTAGGACGCCGATGAAGGCTTTGCCAGGTGATGGCCTTGGAAACCAGTCCGTTGTCATGGCGTTTTTGTTGTATTTTAACCCTTTGCATGCTGAGCCCCTTTTCTCCAATCCACTGGCTTTCCAGCGCACTGACTCTCTTGGTGGAGTATGCACTCACAGCTCTGAACGAAATTTATTCTCATTTCACTCCACCTTGATGGATTTTCATCGTCCTGGGCTCTTTGGAAAGGTCAGGACCAAGCGAATCCATCCTGGCAGCTTTCAGCTCCATAGATACATCAGGGCCACTTCCACGTCCTCTCCAAACTACTTCATCGTGCCTCGGAACGGCGCCACAACCGTCAATTTCACATTCTTGTTCGGCTTCTTGCCCAACTTCAACAGGTTTTCACAATTCAAACTGCGCTGCAAAGTTCAGATCCAAGCGCTTCATTTGATGTCCATCACGCATGTGCCGTGCCAAAGGGAAATCCCCTGGCACGCTCCTCAACAAAAAGAATTCATGAACAAAAAATTCGCGTTCACTCTGGGCCGCGATTTCCGTGTTCATCTTGTGAATTTCGGCGAAGCTCAAAAACACTTTTTATAATCAATCTTAGGATGACACGGGATGTATGCTGTGCTTCACGATTGACAAACAATTTCGATATGAAGAGCCCGATAAGCGCCAAATTTGAGAAAACAAATTTCAAGCTCTGTGTACTTCAAAAGTCTTTTTTTCTTCTTTTTTTGCTTTTCTTCTAAGGCCCAGCTCGAAAATAAGAACTCTTCACTCCAGCCGTGTTCACTGACAAGTACTGGAAGCTAGTACTGTAGTACATATCCCTGTTCATAGTAGTCCCTCCCCTCCCAATCTGTACTCTCTTGTACCATCATCGTTCAATGCGACGGACCCCACGATAGGCGGTCAGCCTTTGGATCGTCCTAATAAAGGTATTATTCCCGTAGCTATGCAGAAGACATTACTTCAGCAACGTCTGGCGCTAGCCAGGGTCCACACAGTGTTGTGAAACCACAAGTTCTCGAGAGTGAAAGGCCTTCTCGCTTGTGACATTGTGTTAGTGTCAATGCAGTTGTATCCCGACTCCGCCGTACCGCTGATGATTACGACGTAGTATACGCTACATGCGCTATGTGCGGTTTGCTGTGTGCGCTGTAGTTGTATGTTGTATGTGTATGCTTTTCTCATATACGCTGTCATTTTCACGCTATAACTACCTGGTGGTTTTAGTGTTAGTTATTCAGTTGTTCATTCATTCATTCATTGTTCATTATCATTAGTCGATGGAAGTGAAAGATATTGTTGAGAATAAAATAGTTGTCCTGGTGCCATGTGGGGTCGTTCGTTCCTGATACTTTAGAGAACCGGAGGGTTCACAACATTTGGCGACCACGCCAGGATACGAAGCGAGCATGGCACAGGAGCTATGGATCATTGAAGCCAGCTTTATCGCTAACGGAATTCGGTATGGATTTGAAGGCGATAGGTTGAGAGAATACGTGGAGAAGAAGCTCCGACAGAGCGGGGAGTTTGAAGAGCGCAGTGCTAGACGGCAAGAGGGTGCGCTCCGCACAGAGTTTAACGAAAAGCTCAAGAAGATGGACGAGCGCATCGCCGTCAGTACATATTATGAGGAAGCAAAGCGAGATTTGCTTGCCTCGCCCGGAAGGACGCCGGACAAGGCGTGTAAGACTTTGCTTACAGACAAGCAGCGGTCAGAAGAGTACTTGAAGCCAGTGGGAGGATCAGATCCAAGGCCTACTGCGTCGGTACAGAGCATGGCGACATCGGTCGGAGACGCTCAGAAGCAGCTGGAGTCTCGGCCGAACGACGTAGAGGCGCAAGACGTAGAGGCGCAAGAGTTGGAGGCGCAAGAGTTGGAGGCGCAAGACGTAGAGGCGCAAGAGTTGGAGGCGCAAGAGTTGGAGGCGCAAGAGTTGGAGGCGCAAGAGTTGGAGGCGCAAGAGTTGGAGGCGCAAGAGTTGGAGGCGCAAGAGTTGGTGGCGGAAGAGTTGGAGGCGGAAGAGTTAGAGGAGCAAGAGTTAGAGGCGCAATACTTAGAAACGCAAGGCGTAGAAGCGGAGAAAATGAGAAGAGCGATACTACTGGTTAGCACGGAAGAAGTAAGCGGCGAGACTGTGTGGAACACAGAGATCCGATGTGTCCTCGGATTCCGCGCCCGCCCCGGGTCGAAGCAGTGTACCGGTGACCATGTCGTGTGTGACAGCCCACATCGTCGAGCTTTATGACATTATCGGTTGTGTGTTGTCTGGTCCAGCGTCTGCCCCATGTCGAAGTCGATCGGCGACAGTGTCGTGTGCGACAGTCCACAGCAGCAAGCTTCGCGATGTCGAGTTTTCTGAATTGGTGGGCATTAGTGGTATTCTACCATGGCCACCACCGCAGCAGCAGATGACGCGTAGTAAGCCCCAAATCGTTTGACTTGTGAGTTGTTGTACGGCGGTGAGCAGCCCTTTGGTGGGGAGAATGTTGTGAAACCACAAGTTCTCGAGAGTGAAAGGCCTTCTCGCTTGTGACATTGTGTTCGTGTCAATGCAGTTGTATCCCGACTTCGCCGTACCGCTGATGATTACGACGTAGTATACGCTACATGCGCTATGTGCGGTTTGCTGTGTGCGCTGTAGTTGTATGTTGTATGTGTATGCTTTTCTCATAATATATTATACGCTGTCATTTTCACGCTATAACTACCTGGTAGTTTTAGTGTTAGTTATTCAGTTGTTCATTCATTCATTCATTGTTCATTATCATTAGTCGATGGAAGTGAAAGATATTGTTGAGAATAAAATAGTTGTCCTCGTGCCGTGTGGGGTCGTTCGTTCCTGATACTTTAGAGAACCAGAGGGTTCACAACACACAGCTTTAATTTGGTGTTAGTGGCGGGAGGGCGGACCTCTGTCTCGCGCTATGCCATATTTGTCCCGTACCGTACCGTACCGTACCATCCAAGACAGCTGGCCACAAACAGCTGGTCACCATATTAAAATAGGGCTTTCAAATGCAAGATCATTATGCTGGAGCAACTTGGAAGAATGAGTATGAATGCGAAGTGTATGAGGTAATGTATGTAGGGCAATTGTACGGGTTCGAATCCGAGGTTTTGCGTTGAAAAATTTATAACATCCCTATGCCTAGGTCATCAAGATCCCCTCCCTGTAACGTCTGGAGTGCCCCAAGGTTCCATTCTGGGTCCTTTGTTATTCTTGCTTTACGTTAATGACCTACCTTCAGTTGTCCCCGATGTTAGTTTGTATGCGGATGACACTGGCCTTATCTGTTCTGATTCCTCCCCTGCACAATTACTCCTTACCATGCAGCATCGCATCAACAGCACTGTCATGTGGATGCAAACGTGGAAACTCCAGCCCAATTTAGACAAGACAGAAGCCATGTATATTTCTTCATCCCCTCCTGATCAACCATTATACTTCCCTGACTCGACTATGCCTATCCGTGTTGTTACTCAGCACAAACATCTAGGTGTGATGTTTGACTGCAAACTCTCTTGGGCTGCACATGTCAACTGTGTATGCAAGCGAACCAGTTCAGCATTAGGGGTACTACAACCACATTGCACTCATTTGCCCATCCAGTGTAAACTATTATTTTATCAGTGCTATATTCTTCCTATATTCGACTATTGCGATACCGCTTGGTGTGGCCTTTCTGACACAACTCTGAACCAATTAGAAGTCCACCATAGATTTGTTGAGCACTCTCAGTAGGCGGCTCTAGTGCTGCTGCATCGCGCAATGCCCGCTACATTTTGTAGTTTGAGCACTCTGGCGCTAGAGCGACGAGCTACCTTAATGTCTGTGGTGCCTCCTTTGCACCATGGCTGGTAGCTCGGCCTATTTAGCTCGTAGCTGTACTGATGAGGCCTTTATGGCCGAAACAGCTTGCTGTCTACAGCATTGGGTAGATTTATACTTAAAATTCTTTACAACAAGGATCGATGTTTTCCTTCGGATGCCCTTTATCGATTTGCACACACTTCTCCTCTCTCCGTTCGTCATAAGCACCATCTCTGTACACTGGTTCATAAAATATTTCTTCATAAAACCCCTTCACACATGATGAAGTACAATTGGTTTTCGACAAGCTCAACCCGTAACGCGCTCAGCCTGCCTCTTGTTAAGTCAGCCCAGTATCTAAAGTCCCCTTTGTTTTCCGGCTACTCTCATTGGTTATCATTACCATACGGTCTGAAAACTTGTTCTTCTATTGTTCAGTTTAAAGATCTACTATCACAACTGAACTAGACGCAATAATTATCATCGAAGAACATTCTCGAATACCTGGGTGATGCACGAATTTTGATAGTGCTCACTTCCGCTAATCGTTTTTCTTTGTAATTTTCCATTCATTTTCTGCTCTAATTCATATTTGCTTTGTTTTCCTAGCTTACTATTGCCGTGGCTGGCTCAACGCCCTTGTCTCAGGGGATTCTGTCCCTGCATTAGCTATGCTTGTCACATGCTATGAGATTGTGTCTAATAATAATAATAATAATAATAATAATAAGGTGGTAGACGGTGTCGTATTACCCTCGACCGTACCTGTCCCGTACCTTACCGTACCGTAACATCAAAAAAGGCTGGCCACAAACATCTGCCATAATATTCAATAGTAGGGCTTTCAAATTATTTTTATTAGTATTATTATTATTCTCAATTCAAGGATGACATGGTGTCAACCAATATTATGAATGAGGGCCACCAGCCATGGAATAAAAGAACAAGAAGGCAAAAATGCACACGCAAAATATGGCAAGTTAAATGAAAATGAAATAAAAGTAAATCAATCCAAAACCAAAATCAATTATAAAAATCAATCCAAAACCATTTGAATTGTACAGGTAGCATATGTGATTTAATTTGGAGCTTGAAGTAACACACAAAGAAAATGAAAATCAATGATTAGTAAATGAAGATCGACGAACGTGTATATTTATCAAGTTTAAAAACGCTTTGAGGGTGTTGCTGGACTTAAATTGCTGAGGAATAGAATCCCATAATTGGTATGGTAGGAATACAGGCGATTTGCTCATTGAATTTTTTCTTGCAATCGGGAAACGAAGCGAGTTCCGGCTTGTTGAGGATTCATTGAACCAGTTAATAAAAGGAATGCTGCACATGCTGAGGGGCAGTAATAAGTTTGATTACGTGAATGTATACGCAGGAGGATCGGTCAATGTAATGTTTCAGAGGAAATGTACAGCAATTTTCATAGAGAACGGCTATGGTGGTCTCGGGCGGCAAACGAAGTATTGCCCGGAGAATCCGTCGATGCACAATCTCCAGCTTTGCAAAGAGGCCATTACCAGAGCCACACCACACCACGCAGCAATACAAGAAAATAGGCAAAACGTATGTATGATAAAAGGTCTTTCGGCATTCTGGTGAAATGTGGGGGAGATGGCTATAAAGATTACCGACGACTGAGCTTGCCCGCTTTTCCAGATTCTGGAAATGGTGGGACCAGTCCAATTTGCTATCAAGTGTAACGCCAAGGTGCTTGTGAAGAAGATTATAGGTATTGGGGTAGGATCATCGGGAAATGGAAAATAAAAGTTTGAAGATGTGCAACATCTGATGACGCGTTGGGGACGACACACATGATCTCGGTCTTGGCGGAGTTCGGCCGGAGTTTCCACCTTCGCATCCACTGAACCACACAGTCTATTCCTGCATGCAGGTCTTGACACGCGTCGGGGAGCGACCGGTGACTAGCCAGCAGAGTGGTGTCGTCCGCATATAGCGAGGTGTTGGGAATTGCACCGATATCATTTACATACATTAGAAAAAGCAGGAGCCCCAGAATTGATCCCTGGGGGACACCAGAACACACGCGTTCAGGGTGGGAGAATTGACCCGAGATATTTACTTGCTGTGAGCGACCACACAGGTAACTCTCCAGCCACCGCAGTATGCGTCCTTGAATCGAGAATGATGCTATCTTAGCCATCAGCCCACGGTACTACTCAGTATCAAAGTCTTTAGATAAATCGAAGAAGCAGACTAGGCTGTACTCGCTGCGATGACGATTGTCATGCAGGGATTGAACAACTCGAAGTAGCTGCCAGACTGTTGAATCACCTCGACGAAACCTGGACTGTGGTTGATGGAGATATGGATCTACATGTGCATATAACTTGTCCTACATTATTCGCTCACACAGCTTTGATATCGTTGAGAGAAGGGATATGGGATGAAAGTTCGTCGGATTCGTTCTTGCGCCTTTGTCTTTGTACAGCGGGATGACGACAGCAGCTTTCCAGGCAGTTGGAAAAATACTGGTGGAGAAAGACAGATTGAATAGCAGACTCAAAGGAAGCGATATCGACGGGCCAATCAATTTCAGCAGCTCGCGTGTAACTCCATCAGGTCCCGCAGCTTTCCGGAGCTTTAGACGCTTGATGCATTAATGCACGGCATAGGGCGTGGTAAATATAGAGGTGAGCGGCGGCGCAGTCGAGGCGTCCTGCAAAGGCGGGAGCGTCCACTGAGGGTTATCCGGAGTACCACATGCAATGAACTGCTTATTTAGGGCATTTGCAATGTCGTCAGGTGATTTGATGTCAGCTCCTCGGACGGTGAGGCGTGATACAGTGAGTTTTCCGGTGGAGTCCGACCGCAAACTTCGGATAAAATTGTGTAGATTCGGTGAAGGTGTTTGGGCCTTTTGGGAGAATGAATTGAGAGTGCGGAGAAATCTGCGGTGTTCCAGCCGCGAGAGGTTACAGGTCTTATTCCGTTCCGCCTTATACACAGCTTGATTTATAGGGGTTTGATACTTCCTGTACACACTGTACGAGTCACGCTTCCGTTTGATTTGCTCTCTTAATGCTGGTGTTAGCCAAGGTGGTCGGGCAGATTTCGAGGGTGTGCATTGGATTGTCGATTTGCGTCGCTCTAGATAGGACTGCAGTATCTCCTCCAAAGTGTCGTACAGCATATCTGCAGATAGGGATGGATCACCCCGATGTAGTTGGAGCACAGCCTCCCAGTCAATATGGAATAGACGCTCATTGAGCGCAACTGCTGTTTCATTCGGCACGGATGAGATGTTCAATGAAGCAAGGTTACTTCGATGTGGAAGATGTTTCTGCTCGGAGACAGGAGATCTCGGGGACTGTGACATTTTAATTTTACCAACAACAATACAGTGGTCAGATTGGCCCATAGGTGCTTCAGCATGGAGGTCATCAATGGCATGGGGAATATACGTTATTACAAGATCCAGAGCCGCTCCAGGGCCCGAGGCAGCAGACTCGTGAGTGGGGAAGTTTACCAATTGCTCCAAAGAAAACATCTTAAGCAAACAAATGCAAGATCATAACGTGAAGCAACTTGGAAGAATGAGCATGAATGCAAAGTGTATCGGGGGATGCATGCAGAGCGATTGTGCGGGTTCGAATCCCAGGTTACTAGTGTGTCATAAAAAATAGGAGAAATGAAACATCCAAATAATCTACGTGAAGATAATAATTTTAATATAGCTATGAATAGGATGAAGGCCGCAGACATCGATTATGGGTTTTCAATAATATTTTTGTTATAAAATACACAGTAAATACATGTCGAACAAGTAACGTAGTTGCGTGATGTCTGCGGCCTTCATCCTATTCATAGCTATATTAAAATGAAACATCCCTTTAATTTTTGGCCTAGGCAAAAAAGCATTCCGCAGGGCCCTGAGCTTCCAAGCTCTTTCGTTATTGTTCTACAATGCAGGTCTACCGACCGCCATGCACGTCCTACAAATTACATCGTACTGGTATTTGCAGCAATCGATCCTACACTACACGTATATACAGTACATGTATATCCAATTATCCACCACACGAATACACAGTACATGTCAGTGCAACAAGTGTATAAAAGTCGCTGAAGAAAAAAAGTACGAAAAATCAACAAATTAAATTCCGCCAGCACTCTTGACCACCCACCCTCTTTCTGCCTGGGGACGGATTTTTTAATTTTTCGAAAATAACGGACACCCCTCCAAAATCTGACTCAAACTATTTCAAAGCTGAAACCCAAATTACGGGTTTAGATACAAACCGCACATAAATTATATGTCCTTTATTTATTCAACTCGGATGGTGAGCCAAATAAAGTTATGGTGAAAAAGAAGAAGGACAAAATGTTACGAGTTATGACTAACTGTCCACCAACGCACTTACTGACCGTATAAGATCTGGTTACCTTGGTGGACACTTAGTCATGACTCGTAACGTTTTGTCCTTCTTCTTTTTCATCGTTTAGTTATTTTAGCCATTATCCAAAATTTGATGAAAATTAATGGATTTAGGCCATGTTCGATTGTGCGAATCTGTGGGCCCCGGACAAGGATTCGCCAAATTCGCACATGTTCGATTGTACGAATCCGGATCCCGGTCCCACAGATTCGGATCCAGTCAACCCACCTCACAGAGCGGGATTCAACGGATTCTACGGATTCATTTGCATCGTATCTACTCATAACTCGAAATACGAGTACACTAGGTCAAGAGTTCGCCATAATGCGATATCCCGAAATAGTTAATGACCTCCCCTATGCAATTCCCAATAGTTCCTTGTTAGCAGGTGATACCACTGTCCTTGCTTCCTGCCCATCTCACGCTACCCTGTACCCCAAAGTTAAGACCTGTATCACCGACATTGTTCACTGGATGAGCACTTGGTACCTTAAGCCAAATGTGACCAAAACCGAGCTACTCCTTTTCCCCCCTCCGACAGATCCAGTGCCCCTCTTCCACTTTCCCGATGATTCCGGTCACCCTATCTCTGTAACGCCCCACCATAAACACCTTGGCATTGTCATAGATTCTGCCCTCTCCTGGTCTCACCATGCTGATTATGTATCGTCCAAAGTATGCCGATCTGTCGGCATAATGTCAAGTCACTTGGCCCATTTGCCCCAAATTTGCCGGATTAATTTTTATAAATCATACATTCTTCCCCTCTTCACGTACGGCTTCCCTGCCTGGCCCACCATTAACAAAACCCACATAGGTAAATTAGAAGTTCTCCATCGCCGTATACTGCGCATCATATTTCGTACTGATCGGTATAATTATCTCAAATCTAGACTTGTATGCTGCTGCATCCACTACCACTCTGAAACACTACCTTGATGCCTCCAAGTGCACCCTGGCACATTCAATTTTTCTTGACCAGCACCCTGCGCATTTACAGTCCCTTAAGAGAGCATGTTCCAAAATCCTTGACAGAAAACACTCATGTTCAGTTGCACATTCACGATGTTCCTGTGTGGGTGTCGGATGGCGCCATTACAGCCGCACTTGCTCCATACGGTACCGTGCAGGGAGCCATCCGCCACGGTAAACTTAAGGTACGGGACAACGTTGTTATTGCAACCGGAGTCCGTTTTGCAACCTTTGTACTGGGGTCGAATAAAGCCGTACCTTCGTACGTGAAATCCAGAGACGGGAAAGGCACTTTCCGCGTACATTATAGTGGCCAAAAGCCCACGTGTCGGATTTGCAGCAAGCCAGAGCACCTTGCCAAGGACTGCCCTGAGGCCCGCAGTACCACTGCCAGTACCGGTAGTACACAGCAGTCACGGCATTCAATGTCACCTACATGTACAGACACTGAACGCACACGTCGACTCCTGTCTGATGTGGTCGCAAACCCAGCCCAGACAGAGCAGCAAAGTAAAGCCCAATCACAATGCCCAACATCCAAGTCTAAGCAGGCTAATCTCCCAGCAGCTGACAAGAGCGACTCCAGCTCCTCTGAGTCTGAAGAGTTGCCTCTTTCTGCTGATACTGAATCATTGGTCGACAACGAAAGCTTATCCAAGCCAGAAAACCAGCAGCTGTCTAACTTGCCCTGCGACTCCGACAGGGAGGCCAAGAAGGCAGACAGCGATGCATGTGCAGCCCTAGGCCCACAGCTGGGAGGCCATAGCGACGATGATCCTGATTCTGGCGGGTGGGAAGTCAACCGATCCAAGCGTTCACGCCATAGCGTCACACCTGATCGGGACCAGAGTGCCACCACCACTGGATCCAAGCAACGGAAAAAACGGAAATGAAAATCTCCTGAGAGTGGCCAACAAGTCCTGCAGTAAGTCACTTCAGAAACTTACCGCTTTGATACACATTTACCTTTCATTTTTACACCCATGCCTAGTTCTGTCATTCATCACAATACCGTTAAATGTTCACTCAGACTCCTTTGCACCAATGCATTTAGCTTAGGAAACAAGCTAGCTGAGTTCCAGCACACACTGCACCAGCATAATCCCGACATAGCAGTAGTGACGGAAACAAAGTTTTCCTCTGAAACCGTTCCACCATCCGACTCCACATTCCCTGGCTACACCACCTTCCGGCTGGATCGAACAGCACGCGGTGGCGGAGTGGCGGTATGGATCAGATCTACACTCCCAGCCATGGTAATTGATGAGTTATTTTCTCCACATCACGAACTCATTTGGCTATCCATTCAATTGTCCCCTGGACAAAAGATAGTCTTGGGCGCTGCTTACAGGCCAGGTTCGACGGGGCCCAGTGACCTTACGCTCATTAACCATCTCGATGACATCCTTCCCTCTGCTCGTGCACTTGGTGCCAACCTCATACTCGCCGGTGATTTTAACGTGCATAACCGCAATTGGCTCCATAGCTCGAAGACCACACCTGCGGGGGAAGCCCTCGAAGACACATGCACAGCCCACTTTCTCACGCAGCACGTTCAGAGTCCTACTCGCGGGGATAACACACTCGACCTGGTGATGTCCACGTTCAACTCTCCAGTGACCACGCAGATAATGTCCCCTATTGGTCGATCTGACCACGCTGTAATTCTTTCGGACTTCACAGGTGTTCTTCCTACCCATGAAGCGGCGGTGCAACGAACTGTCTGGCGCTATGAAAAGGCAGACTGGAACCGCCTCCGATCCTTTTTCCGCCAGGTTGATTGGTCAACCGTCATTACTGCCAACCCAGAAACTTCGTGTGAGCACGTTACTGCCACAATCATGAAAGCCGTTTCCCAGTTCGTTCCGTCCAAGACACTGACAGTGAAGTCAACGGATCCGAAATGGTGGACACCTGAGTGTGCAGCCGCCATGAAGGAGAAGGACAAACGCTGGCGCACTTGGAGGAAGCACCCTCACGATTTTGCACTGAAACATGAGTTTACCCGTTCTGTAAACAATGCTATCGCAGTCCTCGCTAGATCTAGAGTTTCCAAAGAGAACAGCCTCAGACATAGCTTGTCGAATGGGTCCCTGAAGGAGAAGGAATGGTGGACGAAGCTAAAGTGTGCTTGTGGAGAGGGTCGGAACACTGACATTCCCCTGCTCGTTGATAGTGAAGGTTGCGAGAGGGCCACAAGCTATGAGAAAGCGGAGGCTTTCGCACGTTTCTTTTCCCACAAGTGCAGTGTGCAAGGCCGCGACCTTACCACGATGGACTTACCGGACACGGCATTCGCTGACGCACCTGCACTAACGACAGTCCACTTTCGCCCGGATGCAGTCCACCGGCTTTTAGCTCGCCTGGATGCCTCAAAGGCGACTGGACCCGACGGTATTTCCGCTCGTGTCTTGAAGGAATGCGCCAGAGAACTTGCCAAGCCACTGTGTCAGCTCTTTGCTCTTTGCTTCCAGCACGGAGTCCAGCCACAAATGTGGAAGACTGCCAGCGTGGTTCCAATCCACAAGCGATCTTCACGATCCGCCCTAAGGAATTATCGTCCAGTTTTACTGCTGAGCATAATCTCTAAGATCATGGAGAGCGTTATCAATCATCAGCTCATGAATCACCTTGAGCGTTACAAACTCCTAACACCCCACCAGTTCGGGTTTCGTCGCCGCCTCGGGACCTCAGATGCGCTACAGGCTCTACACCACGCCTGGATCACAGCCGTCGGCCGAGGCGGTGCAGCACGTATTCTAGCCGTGGATATTGCCGGAGCATTCGACCGTGTGTCCCATGCTGGCCTCCTCCACAAAGTCCGCCATCTTGGCATTGGCGGCCCCCTGCATACCTGGCTCTCTTCCTACCTAGGTGGATGGTCCATTCAATGCTTGGTGGGAGGCCAAACCTCATCGCTGTATACCATATCAGCAGGAGTTCCCCAAGGGAGCATACTCGGCCCCACACTCTTCCTGATTTACGTGAACGACGCCTCAGAGACCCTGTCACCCGGAGCCCACCTGGAGGCGTACGCCGACGATACTACCTTGTACAGCCTGATATCCCTCGACACATCCCCAGCCGACGCAGCATTGAGCCTCCAGACTTCTGTTGATCGCTTGCATCAGTGGGGCCGCAGATGGCGCATCTCCTTCGAACCGTCAAAGTCCCAAGCCATGACCGCCACTCTCCGCAGAACCCCCATCAATTTGCCTCGCATTGTCTTCGGCGGCACTCCTGTCCTTGAGGAGAAGGCTCTCTCTTTACTTGGAGTGACCTTTGACTCGAAGCTGTCATTCAGCACTCATCTCCGGAAGGTTGCCACTCGAGCCAAACAACGCCTAGGCTTCCTGCGCCGTGCAGCGCACATTCTCTCTCCAGCCGGCCGCACCACGGTATACAAGGCATTTGTTCGACCAGTTATGGAGTATGCCCCCCTCATCTGGATAGGTGCTCCGCCCAGCTACCTGCAACGCCTGGATCATATCCAACGCTGTGCTCTGCGAATCATCGGTCCAGGTGCACTATTACCTAGCCTGGCCATCCGTCGTACTGTTGCCTCGCTTGCCTGCCTATACAAGCTGCATTACCTGCCTGGCCCTCCGCAGCTGCTCTCTGTTTTGCCACCGCGCCATTTCCCCTCATCCAGCCCCAGAACTCGCAGCGAGCATGGTAGCGTCATTGGCCATGACCACCAGCTCCAACACCAGCTGCTTGCATCTGTCCCGCTGGCATTAAAGCGCTCGTTCCCACACTGCAGTATTAGTGACTGGAACTCCCTCCCCGCCGCTCTTCTGTCCCAGCCTCCCCACAGCAAGGGAAAGCAAGCATTCAAAACTAATGTTTATCGCCATCTTCGAAGCACAAACTGGCTCTGGGCAGTCGACTCGCTATGATGATGCTCTCGTCGTTCTCCTCTATCCCTATCTATGCACCACAACTGGCTCAGACAACCGACTCGCCATGATCAGCCATGATGATGCTCCTCTCAGTAACAGCCCTTGTAATTTGTTAATAGTCTCACAGTTTCTCCCGCACACTCGCTGATGTTAACCCTTCCTTTCTTTTCATTTTGCTGACTCGTACAGCTCTATCTTTTGTTTTTGGTGCGTGTTTTTGGCCGTGATGCCGAGACCTCAGGTCGGCAGAGCCATCAATGCCCCACCATCACTGCTGCGTCTCGGTGCAGCCCCTGCTCAATAGTTGTCACGTTCGTCCTAGTCTCAGTATCATTGTCTTTCTTTATTATTTTCGAGCTGGGAGTGTGAACATTGTAAAAAAAAAAAAAAAAAAAAAAAAAAAATGTCTGAGAATACCAAAGTATGTGTACAAGTGGATTTCTCCGATTTCGCTCAAAATTTGCATGTACGTTCCCTTGGGGGTGTGGATTGATTGTGCAAAGCCCTTGAAAAAGTTTCTGAAGGGAACCTTGAAATTTGCAAACCCCTCAAAAATGGCCGAAATGTCACATTATTTATGGGTCTAGAAACGAGTCACGCCACGGCGTATACGAACAAGCTATGAACAAAACTCCATCAAGCCAACATTGCCTCACCTTAGAAGAGTTCCTGGAGCAGTACCGCTTAGCCATGCCAGCATCCCAGGAGACGAGGTCCATCAGCCCCTGACGCCACAAAATTTAATGATCGTCTTGAAAATAGCCAATTTACAAGCGCTGGCAAAACAGCCAGCTACGTCCTCAATTGGCCAGAACTATACACCGGCAGATAGTAGAACACCTCTTCTAGCGCTGAGGACAAGTCCCCCATCTTACTTTTGGGATTTTCTTGAAATAAACCTTTTTGAATTTTTCCACTCGACCATACTGAAATACGGCCAAAGTCATACCTGCGCAGGAAAGCTCGCCCTTCCGCGACGTCTCCTCTGCAATTTCTACTCCAACACTACTCCCAAGGCCGCAGAACAAAGTGTATTGTTGACTCTGACAAGGAAAAGCAGCGGTGATCACTTGTCACTCCAAACGACAAGCTTCTCCTGGCGCCACCAATATTTTTTTGTGCGACTGTTGATGCAAAAGTGACTGAAGGCCTGAGCGCAGTTTTTGAATTATTTTATTGCAAGATGCACGGTGAAATCACGTGCCTTGTGACGCAAGAATGCCAAGTCTCGTGAGCCGTGGGCTCACGAGATTTTAAAGTCACCTTTGTCAAGTGCGCTTGTTATTCGCCTTGAACGCCCGTTGGTCTGGAAGTGATCACACTTGTGTTGTTACTGCGCTCAAGAACACGCTGACCGTGTTGTAGGCCTACGAACCGGGACTTTCCCTGACCATGTAGGTCGAAGACCAGTGAAATGATGATGAAATCACATTCTTTATGACGTAAGAAATCTCTCATGCAGTTCACGCGACAAGTGCGTGCAGCCAGTGCTGCTCGCGTGCCAAGCGCCAGTCAAACCGAGCTAGCCGCTTTTGTCGAGTATCGACATGAAAACAAGGGACATAATTATTTTACTGTTGGACTATGTTCGGGATTGCAGGAGGTAAGTGTGAAAGACGAATAACTCTCCATGCTGTACGAGGCATATTTCAACGGCTTGCTGCCATTGCAACACTCCTAGGACAGTTTGTGGGGGTTCTCAGCAGTTCAAGCAGGAAATGAAGCTCATCTTACCTCTGCCATCATGGTCTGTTCCGAGTATCGTTCCAGGCACATTCGCGATCGATGGCCGCGTATCGTGATGCAGGAATCGTCATCCTACGTCACAGAGCACGCGATCTCACCGTGCATCTTGCAATAAAATTCAAAAACTGCGCTCAGGCCTTCAGTCACTTTTGCATCAACAGTCGCACAAAAAGGTATTGGTGGCGCAAGGAGAAGCTTGTCGTTTGGAGTGACAAGTGATCACCGCTGCTTTTCCTTGTCAGAGTCAACAATACACTTTGTTCTGCGGCCTTTGGAGTAGTGTTGGAGTTGACATTGCTGAGGAGACGTCGCCAAGGGGCCAGCTTTCCTGCGCAGGTATGACTTTGGCCGTATTTCAGCATGGTCGAGTGGAGAAATTCAAAAAAGTTTATTTCAAGAAAACCCCAAAAGTCAGATGGGGGACATGTCCTCAGCGCTAGAAGAGGTGTTCTACTATCTGCTGGTGTATGGTTCTGGCCAATTGAGGACGTAGCTGGCTGTTTTGCCAGCGCTTGTAAATTGGCTATTGTCAAGACGATCATTTGTGGCGTCAGTCGGTGATGGACCTCGTCTTCTGGGATGCTGGCGTGGCTAAGCGGTACTGCTCCAGGAACTCTTGTAAGGTGAGGCAATGTTGGGTTGATGGGGTTTTGTTCATAGCTTGTTCGTATACGCTGTGGCGTGACTCGTTTCTAGACCCATAAATAATGACTGGCCATTTTTGAGGGGTATGCAAATTTCACGGTTCCCTTCAGAAACTTTTTCAAGGGCTTCGCACAATCAATCCACACCCCCAAGGGAACGTACATGCAAATTTTGAGCGAAATCAGAGAAATCCACTTGCACACATACTTTGGTATTCTCAGACATGCTCTCTTAATTGGTTTAAGTCAGGTGGCACCGCCCGAAGCTGCGTTCGTCTCCCCCTAGATAGGTCTACCGTATTCGTAAATTCCCCCTTCTTTTCCTCCTACTCCACTTGGCTCCAACTGCTTCCCAGTGTTAGACAAGCTCCAGATATGCCCAAATTCCGTACCCTCGTCAGACAGCACTTCAGCATCTCCCAGTAAACAAAATCACAGTCACCGCTTCAGCTGCATGGCTCGCTCCGCATCCCATTGCTTTGTAAGTTGCTAATCCCTTCCCACTTTGTGTACGTGCTCTTCATTTTCTTTTTTCTCTTCTTCCGAGGTTGGTCTGACCCTCTCCTCAATTCAATTGGCTGTCTTGACATGCCACGAGGTGCAGAAATAAAAAAATAAAAAATAAATAAAATAGTACGGGATGAGCTGTAGCAACAGAGAGAGAGAGAGAGAGAGAGAGAGAGAGAGAGAGAGAGAGAGAGAGAGAGAGAGAGAGAGAGAGAGAGAGAGAGAGAGAGAGAGAGAGAGAGAGAGAGAGAGAGAGAGAGAGAGAGAGAGAGAGAGAGAGAGAGAGAGAGAGAGAGAGAGAGAAAAAGAGAAAGAGAAAGAGAGAGAGAGAGAGAGAGAGAGTGAGAGAGAGAGAGAGCAATCAAAGGACGATAGGTAATGGAGGAACTCACCGACACAGGTCGGCAGTGTTGACCAGCTGCCACCTGTCATGCAAGTGACTGCGGCAGATCCCACTACTTCAAATCCTGAGCTGCAAGATACAGTAACAGTTACCCCAACCACTCTTGTCATCGTATTGTATCCTGCATCGTTTATAGCCAGAACAGGGCATTGCTCTGTGGAAACAAAAGAATGGATCATCATTGTAAAATAAATAATTATTAAAGGGGAAGTCCGGTGAAAAATGTAAAATTTCAATGTCCGTAGAGTTCGGGTCGCTGAGTAGAATGGTCTTTGTCCGAGGAAGCTGCGGCCTATGGTTCGTCAGATACGCCCAATCGAAGATGTGCGAATTTGAGCGCACATCACCCAGATCCAGGTGATGACGTCACAGCGTGCAGCCAGGTAGCCACACCATCTAGTTGTGTACCAAATGGCCATATTCAGAGCGCGTTCGATTGGGGAACCGTTTGTCGCAGCTTCTTCGGACCAAGACCATTCGATTCAGTGTTACAAACACTACGTACCCTGTGATTGTCAGCTCGGTAAACCTCGAGGTTATACCGTAATTTATCCGTTTCCGAGTTGGACTTTTTTCGTCAGCATGCATGGGCCTCTACGGCTCTAGCAATGCACTGCATGCTAGCTGTAGAGTGTAGTACAACAAACTCATCACACACGGAACTACTCCCGCACTGCCGTGCTGCTAGCTACAACAAGACTCGAGCCACAAGACTCAGAAAAATAGTCAACACACAGACGTGTCATGTACTACACTCGTATCAGTCGTATTGTATAGTCATCTAGTCAGAGAACGTGCGTTTCTCCTTGCCGGTGCCGGTGGTTGTGCTTTGAGAAAGAAAATTTTAGTTTTCGGCTCCAGTCCCGCCTCATTATGTTATGCTACAGCGATGAGTGAGTGCACAACCGTGACAAGTGACAAAACAGCGAACAGCTCCCGGACCTAGAACTTTCAGATTCCATAGCGTTGCGAGCGAAGAGTCGTGCCCGTGGTTCAAAGAGCCTGCACTGTACTCCAATTGAGTAGTCCGAAATATGCCAAGTTCGCACCAAAATCACCATGTGCCAGGCTACTGGAGTCTAAGCGAATCGGTGTGGAACAACATTAAGAGTACAATCATACCTCGTTTATCCGGGCAGTCCGGGACCTTGCACTGCCCGTAACTTTGAAATGTCCTCAACTCCGAATCATATACATCTTGATGGGGAAAAGGCCATCGATATGGCATATGACGTCAATATTTCTACGAACAGTTACAAAAGAAAAGTAATATTTCCCCTGAAACTCGCCCAAATAGTGCCCGGTAGACCGAAGTGCCCGTAACTTAGGGGTCCGGATAACCGAGGTATGAGTGTACTCGCATCACCCTTCTCCATTTTGGCGACCCTGCTCTCCAGCGATCTGATAATTTTATCAGCCTCGTCTGCAATAGCTGCTGCTTCTTCATCATTCGGAAACTTAGTAGCGCTCACTCTTGACCGGCCCGCGCGGCCATTTCTTCAGCTGAATACCGAGGTTCTCAGCCCCAGACCAAACTCATGAAGGTCAGCCATGGCTGCATCCTCACTCTCACAAGGAGTTAGGTCTTCGGGGTCGCTCGCACCACCTAATATCAGTCGCAAAATCATTTGAAATAGCACTAACACTATTGCTTTCACACACTCCTTTTGACCTAGCTGCACGCTATGACGTTGCGGAGGGTGTGGCGCGGCCGCATGACGTCACGGCGCAGCCCCCGGAACTCAGTTTTTCTAACGGAAATATCTCAAGAACGCTTTGTCGGAGACACGTGGGACCAACACCATTCGACTCAGCGCCCAAAACTCTACCGACCCCGAAATTTAAATGTTTCACCGGACTTCCCCTTTAAGCAGTGTATGAGTACAATACAATTATGGGATAATCTGCATGTTTTATTTGAAGAACATTTCCCCATCGTGAAAGGGAAAATAAGAGAACATAAACCGACAATAGAGAACAAGGGGAAGGTGAGTGGTACAGAGAAGTCGTGGTGGTGAGTTGGGAGACACTCCACTCGCCATTGGTGTCAGCACCAGGATAACACAAGAGGACCAGAAGAGTGGGAAAAAGTTTCTTCTCTAAATAAAAAAGAGAGATACAATTTACTTCCTCCGAATACAAAAACTTCGTGACTGTTTTAAGGCTGCGCACAGCTCAGGAATTGTTCAGTTGGACTTGGAATGACACTCGTGGCATTCTTTTTAAACCTATTCATAAGCGGTATTCAAAGAAAAATAGCAACTCGGACGCATGAGTTTGATTTTATTCAGAGTCGTCTTCGCTCGTGTCATTGCCACCTGATGACGCTGACTCCGAATCTCCAACAGTCGCAGCTTCCGCATGCATTTCGCTCGTCTCCTTGTCAACTGCAGAGATGATCGGATGTGGCACTTTGGATGAGTCCTCTTCATCTCCAGAGCTGCGTACCCCTCTTTGTCTACTATATTCAGTCCTTCGACCCGCGACGTCCATTATGCCGTGAAACGAGTCGTACAAGTACAAAACATGTTTCGCCTATTCTCGGAAGGATAAATCTTACAATGGCTTTGATGAGGTCCCTGCGATTCCCCTTGGCGACAAAGGAAACGTCTGACTGGAGAGAGGCAAAGAAAGCCATGTCGTCAACATGCCTGTCCGGAGTCAGCCTGGTTGCGCGACGACCGAAATGTTTCATCTGGCCATGCAAGCCGAACAACTTCATGTTTTCATGCTGCGTATGAGGTCGTGTGTCGTGCTACTATAAGTACAGAGCCTGCCATGGCCAGCTTCGGGGCAGCGTGACTTCATGTTCCAGCCGTGAGCACCACTCTGTGACTGTGTCAGTTTCGAGCAAGTATGTTTTTTATTTGACTCTTGAGTTCCTGTTCGCAACGTCCTCACACGCATGGTTTTTGTGGAGGATCTGTTCGGGATAAACCAAACTCACTTCGACATGAACGTGGGTTGCCAATGACAGCCTTTGGTGCGGTTCGTAGAGCGGGTTGTTGCTCAAGAGCACTGTTCAAAATGGTCACGAAGATATTGTATACGGAGGAAGTATTTCTAACCATAAACCTCCCCACACTGTGCTCTTGGCCCACTTTCAACACACCATAGCTAAGCAGGTGGTGTTTCGAATTCTGGCTAAGAGCGCAGTGTGGAGAGGGGAACAGTTTCACATTCTTCCCAAATGGCCGGTTTCAAGGCAGCTTCTGAGTTACATATAACAATGAAAATGAGTGATTAGAGATGATAAGTTGCCCAAACTGTGTTTACAACCCATCTCAAAGTGGCATGTGTGATTCTGAAGCAAACTTATTTTACACCAATAATTTTTGTCATGTTCTTTCCCGAATCAGCGGTTCTCTCGATATACAACAAAAAGAGCCTTTCTGAAACCAATCACGCATGTCAGGAAATTCCTCTTCATCTACTCCGTTGCTGGAAGCTGAGGGTCTTTCCCATCTGGGTCATCATATAATTCTCAGCAGTCGGCAGAAGTATTACTGCCGCGCGCTTATATCGTCCAAGTTTGCAGATTTTTGGTTTTAGGCCAACGCACTTGCAGCATTTGATCTAGTTGATACAACTCCACTACTTCACGTCTTCTGTTGAGGCCTAATGTCACGGTCGCTGTCCGCATCGGCGTCAAAATTGCTGGCTGACGAATCAGTCGTGCTGGAGCTCAAGCAATACCCCTTTCAGTGTCAGAGCACTTCCTACACGGGGCGCACGCTGACACTACAAGCAATTTTTCCATCATCTTAGGCTCTCTGAAAAGCTGAGGGTCTCTCCTGTTGATTCACGGCACACGGTGCTCTGTAGGCCCATGAGAACAGCCTACAAAAACTTTGCGCCAACACGTTTTGTAGCGCATTTCTACACTCAGAGACAACTTCTTATTTGCAACTCATACTAAACGTACAGCAACGCTTCCTGCACCAGCAAAATCAGGCTGTTCGAGCGCTTATGTTGGTGTATGTCACGCTTGGGTTGTTCCTCGGGGAGAACCCCGCATTCAAACACATCATCAACTTTAGCATAAAGTGCGTCACAGTGACACGCATGAAATACGACCTTCACCCGTTTCTCAGTCTTCTAGCTTCGGCGCTTGCGTATTTTACTTAACGCTATAATTATGGAATGATCCATCGGCGAAAAGGTTTGTTCAATAGCTTTCGAAGGAGCCATCATATGGTTGAATTTGAAGTAGGGAGACCGAAGTTATAGCTGTATGTACTATGAAATTTTGCTCGTTTCTATTATGCTCCGTGTTCGTGACTAGTTATCTCATCCTTTGCCATTCATGGTGGGTGTTTCAGGACGAGTTAAAGGGGAACTACACCCAAAAATCAAAACTTCATGGTCCGTAGAGTTTTGGACGCTGAGTCGAATGGTGAAGGTCCCACTTCGATCCGACCAAGCGTTCTTGAGATATATCAGTTTGCAATTGTCCTTTTCGGGTCCATGCCGTGACGTCACAAACCCGTGACGTCATTGAGACTTGGTGATGCTTTGGCCAGATCCAGAAACACTGGGATTTCGCATCTTCTTTCTGTTTGTCCATGGAAGAAGAGGGTATTTGTGTCATCATGGCTTCTGGCTGTGTTGTTGGCTACTATAATCTTACTGGTAACCCCCCTGGGATGAACCTGCACCAATTTCTGAAGGATTGTGCTTGGCACAGGCCGAGCAGTGCACCATAGCAGCTATCAAGCGACATAATTATTTGCTTGACAATTTAGGGACTACAATGTAAATCCTTCGCGTGTGTTCCAGCCATTTGGCAGAGGAGGATTTTCAGGAGGAATATTATGCACTCATCCGATGCGGACGCTGGTGGATGAAACTGTGGTGCGTCCTTTTTCGCACGCCACACTGTGAAGTGTCAGTCGAAAAGCGGAGGTGAGTGCAAAAACACTAGCTGCTGTATGTAGTTCTTTCTTTTCCAAAGCATTTGTAAAATTGTTTTGGACTACATCACTACGAAATGTGAAGCTTTCCGAAACCGGCCTGATGAGGTGGACGGCAGTAGATCTCCTGTTTCCCTAGGCTATACTGCGTGCGATCGATGAACCTGTCTGCGATTGCTGTTCTTGATTTTACAGGAAGAAGATCAAGAGCGGCTGTACCATCGGTCGCAGTGACTCACTGTTGAGCTACGACCACTGCCACCGCCCCAAGGTTATAGGAAGGACTGTTTGCAGCGCCAGCGCCTCTAGCTGGCATGTTTTTTTCCTGTATGAACACACAGTATGTACTGCTGATAAGCTACATCACGCAATGACCCGCAGTTCAAGGAGAGAAGATAGTCCACATACCGGCAACGGTGTACACCTATTCGGGAACTCGTTGGGTTTTCTCAGTATGGATGCAGATGAGAGCCAGACATTATTATTATTGTGTGTATGCGTGCAAGCGCGTGAGTGTGTGTGCGCGCGCACGCACGCGCATGAGTGTGCGCGCACGAGCGTGAGTGTGTGTGTGCGCGCGCCCGTGCGTGAGTGTGCGCGCACGTGAGTGTGTTTGCGCGCACGCGCGTGAGAGACAGACATTATTATTATTATTGTGTGTGTGGGTGCACGCGCGTGAGTGTGTGTGTGCGCACGCACACACGTGACACTGAGTGTGTGTGCGCGCGCATGCGCGTGAGTGTGTGTGTGTGCGCGCACTTGCGTGAGTGTGTGTGTGTGCTTTTGTGTAATGTAATATCACATTCCAAAGATATTCACGTCATCTATTCTGTGTTCTCCTTCATGTCATTCTCTCCCCCTTGCGGGAGGGACATGGAATGACGAGTAGTAGATGCATTGCCGTTAGTGATCCTGAGGGATGTGTGGGTATGCAACCAAGTGCATGAGTGCGTGCATGTGTGCGTGCACGAGCATGTGCACAGGCACTTGTATGCTTATGCACTCGTGTGCGCACGCGCTTGTGAAATTGCGTGTCTGCGTGCGTGAGCATGTGTGACTACTATACTATGTGCCCACCAAGGTGAGCACATGTGCGTGCGTGTGTGTGGGGCGCAGGCGGATATGTGCACACATTTTAGAATGATAATCAAGAAGGACAGAGCTGTTCCGGTAATGCAGTCATGAGACACCACAGTAGGGCATAACGCACTCAATATGCTACTGTGCTGCTGCTGCTAGAGTGCACAGCGTAATTGTTGGTACACAGCTACGTGAAATACAAGAGAACGTCTCAGCATTCTGTAAAGACTAAGTGATTAATGGAAAATGTGAGAATGTATTTCGCCACAATACGAATTGAGTGCAGTCCACTTATGTGAGATAAAGCACAAGTGAACCGATACACATTGCACGACTTGCACGGAGATAATGCTAGCCATGTTACGCAGCAAACTCCATGTACAGGAGTACGAGTGAGGAGACTATTGATCTGAGTACTGTGCGAATACAAAATTTCACACAATTTACGATATGAAGAGAACGATTTGATTTGTGAGCATTACGTAGGACTATACTGTGAAAACACTTACGGATTGTCAGGGTTGTCTGAGCTGGTTTGGCTGCCACTTCATTTCGAAATAGCCCAGCCAACCGGTTGCCAGATGTTGCTGATGGAGAGCGACTTCTCCAATTGCAGTAATTTCTGCTCAGTCATCCACATTTACAGCCCGAATGGAAGCCACCGCTTGCGCTGCCATATCCTTTCCTGAAAATTTCGGCTCATGCCCGAAGCCAAACATTTTCAGCTCAGGCTCTGAGCATTCAAGCTCGTCTGATACGTCGGAATCGCTCATGGTGAGGACGTCTTTGTCAGAACTATTCCTTTCACATACCAAAATACCTGTATTTCTGAGCTTGGCCCAGGCAAGCGAGTCTCAATGACGTAGAAGGGCGTGTTGGGGGGCGTGTCGCGGCCGCATGACGTCATGGCGCGTCCCCCGAAAGTACAATTTAAACCGAAGATATCTCAGGAACGCTTGGTCGGATCGAAGTGGGACCTTCACCATTCGACTCAGCGTCCAAAACTCTACGGACCATGAAGTTTTGATTTTTGGGTGTAGTTCCCCTTTAACTCGTCCTTGGTACAGAAAGGATTAAGATGTTGTTTCATTCAAGTGCTTTGCTATTGCTTCAGGAATTTCACTGGAAATTGAACATCTTCACTGTTGTCATAGAACTGCTCAACAATTGCGTGGCAGTCTTTCATCTTCAGCAGATTTGTTCATGAACAACAGGAGAGCTATAATCAGACAACAACTGACTACCTCTATGCTTCACGGAACTTTGAAACTTTGAAACGACATAACCTGATTGTGATGTAAAAAGTGGAAGCTTCTGTAATCCTTGGCTCTTACTTGAGAACTGTTGTGATGGCTAGTAGCAAAATTTAACATATCAAATACAAAATCATTTAAATTTTCCTAGAGTTGCTTTGATCCAAAGTGACAACCTCTTGAAATCGGATCATGATCACGTGAATGTCAAATAACACAAATGACACGCAGATAAATTACATACCGATACATGTTGGTAAAGGTGTGTTTGTGGTTGCATTAAGGCATGTGACATTGATGCTGCCAGATAGCAGATATCCACTGGTGCATGTTGCCGTATATAGTGGAGCAGTACCCGTGATTAGACCGTTAGCTACTGTAGGTTGAGGACAATTGTATCCTGGAAATGAGTATACCCACAAACAGAAAGACATACACTCATATAAGAAACAGAGACACATACACACAAATCGCTGGGTGGAGACTGCTACACGATTTCTGTCCACATTCAATTTATCGTCTTGGGATAATTTTTTTCAAGTAACACACACGACACTAGGAAAGGGCCTTTCCAAGACTTTCCAAAGAGCTATTTTTGACGGTAATAACATTATCCCCCACCAAGAACTCTGCAATGCTTACGGTATGACACCTGTACTAATGGTACATATCACAACCGCGATGGGGTCTGCATGGCGAGTGTACTAGTAATAAACTTGGGGTGGGTTGACCATCTATTACTCCTTGCTTCTGTACATTTCAAATACACAAAACAAAAACTATGGAGGCATATCCTTTTTTGATCGTCAAGCTGCAATATCACTACCAGCTGTTGTATTCTCCGGAGTATAAGCCGCACTTTAGTTTAACCTATTGAGGGCTACAGGACCTTTCATGTGAGGCTCTGAAGAAAATACAAAAAATATGGCCAATGTTAAGCCCCGCAACTTCATAGCCTAGGCAACTAGGTTATTGAACTCTTGTGATATGTTGAGCACGGCTGTGATCGTCACGGTGACCAACTCGATAATGTTCCCAAAAAGAGGAACCAAGTGCTATGTGACACGTAAGTTGAGCCAAGCTCAACTTCTGCGATGGCCCAGTTGCGGCAGTTGCGTGGGGTGCGAGATGGCTGCATTTTGGGGATTGCCCGGTTTCGCGGCAGTCGCATCGCGTGGCGCTTCGCAAAAAAAGCTTCTGTGAATCCCGCTTTAGTCCGAGGACTTTGAACTTTTTTCTCAACTTAGAAAGAAATCAGAGCCAAATGTTGGGATTTGAACCCAAACTGTCAGATTCTCAGTCAAAGAACTTGGGGAACATACTACAAGTGACAACTGAAAAATTCTGTTTGCAGAGAAGTAATGTCCAATGTATATGGCATATGAAGTTGAAGACATCACTGCAGCTGTACTTATGGTTGATAAATATGGTGGTAAAGACACACCTGGCAATATGGGGGTAAACACACGCCTGCCCACACACGCTCTCCAGGCTGCAAAGTTCTGGCACAGAGCTCTCCTTCTCACCACCACCACCATCAGTTCGCGCCTGGCGCCTGCTCGATGCATGGCTGGCGGTATCCGGCATAGCAGGCTGGTACATCAAGTAGCGCATGGCACATAGATGATGACACAGCAACGACATAGCTCGATTGCGACGTACGTTTCTTCCCCGCTGGACTCATGAGGCGATCTTCTTCTTGGATGTCTTCATACGGAGCTTGACTCGGGAGATTGAAGTTGCAGACATCACTGCAGCTGTACTTATGGTTGATAAATATGGTGGTAAAGACACATCTGGCAATATGGCGGTAAACACACGCCTGCCACACACGCTCTCTAGGCTGCAAAGTCCTGGCACAGAGCTCTCGTTCTCACCACCACCACCATCAGTTCGCGCCTGGCGCCTGGTCGATGCATGGCTGGCGGTATCCGGCATAGCAGGCTTGCAAATCAAGTAGCGCATGTCCCATAGATGAGGACACAGCAACGACATAGCTCGAATGCGACGTACGTTTCGTCCCCGCTGGACTCATCAGGCAATCTTCTCCTTGGATGTCTTCATACGGAGCTGGACTCGGGAGAATGAAGTCGAAGACACCAATGCAGCTGTACTTATGGTTGATAAATATGGTGGTAAAGACACACCTGGCAATATGGCGGTAAACACACGCCTGCCCACGCACGCTTTCTAGGCTGCAAAGTTCTGGCACAGAGCTCTCCTTCTCACCACCACCACCATAAGTTCGCGCCTGGCGCGTGGTCGATGCATGGCTGGGAAGATCATATGGGGGAAGATCTATGTGCCATGCGCTACTTGCTGTACCAGCCTGCTATGCCGGATACCGCCAGCCATGCATCGACCAGGCGCCAGGCGCGAACTGATGGTGGTGGTGGTGAGAAGGAGAGCTCTGTGCCAGAACTTTGCAGCCTAGAGCGCGCCTGTGAGCAGGCGTGTGTTTACCGCCATATTGCCAGGTGTGTCTTTACCACCATATTTATCGACCATAAGTACAGCTGCAGTGGTGTTTTCGACTTCAATCTCACGAGTCAAGCTCCGTATGAAGACATCCAAGAAAAAGATTGCCTGATGAGTCCAGCGGGGACGAAACGTACGTCGCAATCGAGCTATGTCGTTGCTGTGTCATCATCTATGTGCCATGCGCTACTTGATGTACCAGCCTGCTATGCCGGATACCGCCAGCCATGCATTGATCAGGCGCCAGGCGCGAACTGATGGTGGTGGTGGTGAGAAGGAGAGCTCTGTGCCAGAACTTTGCAGCCTAGAGAGCGTGTGTGGGCAGGCGAGTGTTTACCGCCATATTGCCAGGTGTGTCTTTACCACCATATTTATCAACCATAAGTACAGCTGCAGTGGTGTCCTCGACTTCATTCTCCCGAGTCAAGCTTCGTATGAAGACATCCAAGAAGGAGATTGCCTGATGAGTCCAGCTAGAACGAAACGTACGTCGCAAAGGAGCTATGTTGTTGCTGTGTCATCATCTATGTGCCATGCGCTACTTGATGTACCAGCCTGCTATGCCGGATACCGCCAGCCATGCATCGACCAGGCGCCAGGCGCGAACTGATGGTGGTGGTGGTGAGAAGGAGAGCTCTGTGCCAGAACTTTGCAGCCTAGAGAGCGTGTGTGGGCAGGCGTTTGTTCACCGCCATATTGCCAGGTGTGTCTTTACCACCATAATTATTTATTAACCATAAGTACAGCTGCAGTGGTGTCTTCGACTTCATGCTATGTCATGATAAATCTATTATTGCCCCCATAATCGGTCAATATTTAAACATAGATCTCGTAAAAGACCTCGTTGGACCTCGGTCTTTTACTCGTTCTATATTTAATATATTGACCTCTTTAATCGTGCAATAATAGATACATGACACTGTACCTCTTTAGTGGTGCATGGGTTTAACCGCACGTTTAGCCATGTAGTAGAGAAATCCATCCTTTTAATTTCATCCCCTTTGATGTGATTGGCTGATTATACGCGGCACCCCACCACCCCCTTGTCGGTGAATTTTGAGTGTTCAAAGTGCTCATATACCGGAAAATACGGGAGCTAGAATTATCTTCGCTGTGCAGTATACAGGCAAGATACACCTGTACCATACCTATACAAGTGGCCACACGGTTCCCCCAGGTGCCCCCTGGGCTGCACTCAGCAAGTCTAAAGCCACTGATGGAGTATCCTTGGTTGCATGTGTCGAATGATTGTGATGGAAATATGTTTCCTGACGGGTACAGTACTTTGCCATTTGAGATCTGTAGATTTTGTGGACATCGTGGGTTGGTGGAAGCTGCAGATGAATAAAAAATAGCATTCACTCTGTTACGCTCATAAACCCTGTTGAAAGAGAGATATCTCAATTTATCCGACGAAACATGGTTTATGCAGCCGTTAGTGTAGCGTTGGCACGCTGGTGATTCCAAAGCGTATAGCGTTTAGTGTTTAGAGTATAGCATATCCCCGTACTGTATTCCCATACGTTAGCGTATCCCCGTACATTAGCGTACCCAGTCTGCCTTTGTATCAAAGCTGCTGCTCACGATTCTTTTATAGCCAGTTAGTTAATTTAGTTGCCAATCAGTTAATTTCATGGCCAGTTATATTTAATTTCGTTTCCAGTACATTTCAATTGCCAGTTACAGTGTGTTCGCTGAGACCCTAGTATTTTTGCCTCCGAGAGAGACTGCGGCCCGCTACAAATTGGTGGCAGCGGTAAATTCATTTTGTTTCATTCTATACCTAACTGTGTTACCTTACATGTTTCTCGGACCCCCATGGCTCAACCCGCTACAGCTCCGTGCGACGAATCAAGATGAGAATCATGTTTCTTGCCTTCCTGGGCGCGGCCCTGCTTATTAGCCTGCAGCACAGTCAGGGTGCTAGCGTGGATCACCCTTCTCTCCGCACGGCCCTCACTGGAGACTCCGATGGCGATTCCAAGCGACCCGCTACCTACATGTATACTACCGGTGGTGATGGCGAAGCTGATGAGGACGACGATATGCAGGCTGCTGACCAAGACAAGGAGGGTATTCCCCAAGACCAGCAGCGTTTGATTTTCGCCGGCACGCTGTTGGCAGACGGCCGAACCCTGAGTGACTACAACGTTCAGCAGGAGTCCACTATTCACTTGGTACTTCGTCTCCGTGGTGGGATGCAGATTTTCGTCAACACTCTTCCTGGCTAGACCATCACTCTTTACGTCGCGCAAAGCGATGCTATCGACAATGTGAAGACCATGATTCAAGACGAGGAGGGAGGTTATTTGTCTGACGCCGAGCTAGCCGCTCTGAGTGACCGGCTCAACCAAGATGCAAACTGGCTCGCCCTCCGCCATAGCTCCAGCCGCCGCCGTGGTTACTAACGCTGATTCCAGGTATGGCATTTTCTTTCCTGTCTTCCTTCCGTCTCCCTGTTCTCTTCAGTCTTCCTTTATGCGAGTGTGTGAATCCAGTTTAGTTTGGTAGGCGTCTGATCATGGTGAGCCACGGCTTACCCAGCTAACGTGGGACAATGTGTGTTCAACGCCCATTATAGTTATAGCGTATTCAGTTCGGTTTTTGAACTGCAATGTTCCTGGCGGGGTGTGCCAGCGTTGTGCAGCAAGAGTGCTGTGGTTTTTCAGGTCCTATTTGGAGGATAGTTCTTTCCCCTTTTGACCCCGTGAGATCGTGTGAACCTGGTGTGCTTCTACTTTATGATTTGTTTATCAGTTCATTCTTCTGTCTATTCCAAACGTTATCATTTCCGATATTATTTGCCATACTCCGGTTGACGCTTTCCCAGTAATCCGCGATATTCATGTTAAAACAAAATGGCGTCGCGATTTATTGAAAGTGGTATAGTTGGTGATACGAGTGTTCAAAACCATTTGAACTTCATACTGTTCGTCTTCTTTTTGACATGCTCTCTTTCCATCGTCCTAAGCTTTTGTTTGTTGAGAGCTGTTTTGGCTTTCTCCTATACCTCTGGGGGATGCCAAGTGATGGTTTTGAGAGGCTGGTGATGGCTGTGAGCAAGAGTTTGCCGATCGGCGTCGTCCTCGCTATAGCGATGAAAATACTAGTTACTGCGCACCTGGCAGATATCACAACACGTCAGAGCGTCCAGGAACAAAGGAATCTTGGGTTTTCACTGGAATCTAGTTCCTCCAGCATCGTGTAGCCCACCGTCGGTGAATGGCGGTCCAGAAAGGTCGAACCTGGTCTTCTGCAGCATCTCGCAGTCCTGCGAGGCACACTGAATACGCCTGTCATGTATTCTACAAATAAAAATCACGAAGTAGTGGACTTTACAGTGATGAGTCTATCCTGTATGCTGCAAAAGACGCAGGAAATGTGACTGGTGTCTGTACACTCAGTGACTGGACGCCAACACCCCAGTCTTCTCCTGCAGGATCTGTTTGACATTGACATTATGCAGTAGGTCGGCATTGACCTGGTTTGGCAGCTATCGTAATAGTATCTGCGTGGTTGGATGTAGCAGGTTGGTGTTTGCTCGTCGTCCAGTCCGGAATTTTCTTGTAACTCACGGTGGAGTACGCGCAGGGTTTGTGATCATCCCTGTTCACTTCAATATTATCAAACACAACGTTCCCTTTGTCACTCATCTTATCCTGAGTACTGAATTTGCTGACAATATTGCACCACACTTGTCACAACCTACCGCCACTGCTGGCGGTGGCGACTGGTTCGTCAATGGCGGTGACCAGGCTGACTGACTAGCTTCGAGACAGCGGCCTCGTTGTCAACCCCGCGGCAGCCTAAAGGTTGATTTTATCGATCCAGCCTCAGCGCCATGTTGACGATGCCCTAGTGACTGTGTGTCATGGATTGCCTTGCCATCAGCGGTCATTGCCGTCCACCTTGGTGCAGCCCTCAACAACTGGCTCAGCCCATGGGAGTCTCAAGTGGACAAAGTTGTTGCCAAAGTAGCTCAGAAGATTGGTGCATCGTGGTGTAGGTGAGCACATAACTAGGACTTCCCAGCGCCTATTTGTCCAGGCTGCGATACTATGTGACATGCTGTACTGCACATTCTTTTCAGCACTGCAAGGCCTGCAGCTGGACCGACTGCAGGGGCGGCGCACATGCAGGCCGCCTGTTGCCAGTGCAGCATTCTGGAACGTTCCTTCCTTCTGAGATCCGTGGAATAATAACTTTCTTTGCTTCAAAGCAAGTTGCTTACCTTTCTGTTGTGCTCCCAGTGTCCTTACAACAATAACCTACAGCAATGTTTTATTTTCCTTTCCATTCCCCAACCAATGAATACTACGATGTCGATTCTATTTCTGTATACTTTAGTGTGTGCCCGCGCACGCACGTGTGTGTGTGTGTATACCTCACTCGCCACTCGAAGTTCTGTTCCCCATCACTGGAACACTGCCTGTTCTTTCAGGACCTGCCATCATCTGCGGATGAGCATTCAATGATTGTATTGTGTGTGTGTGTTTCATTCAGAATCAGATCCGCTATCGTTGCTATAAGAGAAAATCTGTGGGTTCACATCCAGTGCATTTGTAGATTTGCGTGCTTTTCTTGCCACGGGCGCATACATGGGACATTGTGTGTGTGTGTGTGCGTCTTTGTGCATGGGGATATTGTCTGTATCGGCTTTTGGTACTAACGTTCAGGTCTGTGCTTGCATGTGTGAACATGAAATTATTCGGTTCTGTGCATGCTATTGCTATGTTGTATATTATTGTATGTATGTGTGCATTTCCACGAACAGTGTAGATGAGCGTGGAGAGTGCATTCATCCCTCATCAACCACTTCTCCTTGGGCTTACGAGAGGTTTTTCTGCGTACCTCTCATTTTTGTTTGTTTCTCTTTGATACTGTATTGATGCCGGTACCTGTACCTCGATGTGTTCCTCTATCTGCAGTCACCTTTAACCTTCGGTCAAGTCAAGTTTATTGTGCTCTATTTATCGTGCGAATCAAAATAAACAATAATAACACAAGTCGTGCTAGAGTGACGACATGTGCGTGTAGTAGGGTTGATGCGATGGGACGTTCTAATTGGGTGGAACAGAACACAAATTGGGCAGATTGATTGGGCATCATTGATTGTGCTCAGTCTAAACAGTGAACATAATTACTATCTCCAGTGACAGACTGTAGCGGCTAGCCTCCAATAGGTAGCTGGCACTAGTCGCTACTGCTTGTTTGACAGGTGCCGCCAGAACCCCTGTTGTGTCATGCTATAGATGCACATGCCCTATTCTGGGGCATACTGAGGTACTTTGATTTTGTTGACTGCATGTAGACAGCATCCAATAGTAGTACTCGTAGACCTTGGCTCTTTGTAGGTCAACCACCATCGCATGGATCGATCGGTGACTATGCACTTGGAGGTTGGAATAGCCCGCGCTGAACAGATCTTGCCATGGCCCAGGGAGTGAACCCGCTTACTCGACTATCCCGGTTTTAGTTAACCAGCATGAATGGTGCAATTTGTCCATACCATGTTGCGAGCTCACAGTTGTTTGGGCAGGTTTTGAGCTGCACCACGAAACAAAGCGAAATAACGGCGTGACTGGGAAGCGGCGAGACGGCACTTCCAGGACGAGACAGGCAGTAGAGATGTGTTCACAGCACGAGCAACCTCTCAAACCCTGCCGGTACTCCACAGTTACAAGAAAATGTCGGACTGGACGACGCGCCAATGCAAACCTGCTACATCAACCCAGGCAGATACTTGCCAAACCAGGCCAATGTCGACCCACTGCATACCGGTATGTCAATGTCAAACAGATCCTGCAGGAGAAGACTGGGATGATATTGGCGTCCAGTGTACGGACACCAGTCACATTTCCTGCGTCTTTTGCAGCATACAGGATAGACTCATCACTGTAAAGTCCACTACTTCGTGATTTTTATTTGTAGAATACATGACAGGCGTATTCAGTGTGCCTCGCAGGACCGCGAGATGCTGCAGAAGACCAGGTTCGACCTTTCTGGACCGCCATTCACCGACGGTGGGCTACACGATGCTGGAGGAACTAGATTCCAGTGAAAACCCAAGATTCCTTTGCTCCTGGACGCTCTGACGTGTTGTGATATCTGCCAGGTGCGCAGTAACTAGTATTTTCATCGCTATAGCGAGGACGACGCCGATCGGCAAACTCTCGCTCACAGCCATCACCAGCCTCTCAAAACCATCACTTGGCATCCCCCAGAGGTATAGGAGAAAGCCAAAACAGCTCTCAACAAACAAAAGCTAAGGACGATGGAAAGAGAGCATGTCAAAAAGAAGACGAACAGTATGAAGTTCAAATGGTTTTGAACACTCGTACCACCAACTATACCACTTTCAATAAATCGTGACGCCATTTTGTTTTAACACGCATACGGTCCATTCGCGATCTTCTATAATGTTCACGACTCCATACCTGTATTATATTATGCAAGTCATCCATTCTGCCTATCTCTTATCGTCGAGTTTATTCCGACGCGACCATGCATGGCGCCAGTTTTTTTTCTAAATAGCAGCCAGTTGTTGATGTCCAGCTATCACCTACATGACTGTAGTATTCGAATCACGAGGACGTGATTGTATTTGAGAGGGGCGGTGTATCGCTGGCACGCTGGTGATTTCAAAGCGTATAGCGTTTAGTTTTTAGAGTATAGCATATCCCCGTACTGTATCCCCATACGTTAGCGTATCCCCGTACATTAGCATACGGAGTCTGCCTTTGTATCAAAGCTGCTGCTCACGATTCTTTTATAGCCAGTTAGTTAATTTAGTTGCCAATCAGTTAATTTCATGGCCAGTTATAGTTAATTTCGTTTCCAGTACATTTCAATTGCCAGTTACAGTGTGTTCACTGAGACCCTTGTATTTTTGCCTCCGAGAGAGACTGCGGCCCGCTACAGCTACGCTTAGAACATAAGTTTTAAGAAATCATCCTCGATAGTTTGCGGAGAATGTGTGGACAATGCAATGTGTGTATTAAACACACGAATTATCTTGTAGCAGGGCCTTTTGGGGTGGGCTGTGTGTATCACACAGGTTAGGATTAAATTTATACTGCCAGTCTATGGGATACCCCGCAAACAGTGCATATCTAATCAGTTAAAAAAAATACTTCTCGCGTGAGATTCGAGCAAATGCCGAGGTTTCCGCATCATCACCACCCTTCAAGGATCCAGGCGCACATGCAGCTACCAAAGCAGTTGGAGGTGAGTAGATCTAACCCACCAAAGTGGTCAAAAACCGGAAATTCCCATTTGCTGCATCCATGTTTCCCACAGTTTAGACCCTAGAAAATGTTCCCTTCCCGCTTTTGAAGTGGTAAGGGGTTGGAATTTATGCCTTACCATTGCTAGCGGCAGGTAAGGTAATGCGGCACATGACAATCGTTCCTGTGGAAGGGCATGGAGACACCTTTGGGTAGCATGACACTGCTCCATTCAAATCTGTATATACGGTACTCATGGTCCCGAGTTGAGAGTTAATATGGGCAATGTAATTCTGGACGCAGGTTGAACTTGCTTCTGAATCTGGTAAAAGAATATGTGGACCAGTACAGCGCGTGGGAGCATCGCCGGACACTGTCCCTGTCCAAGCTGGGTTGCTAATGTAGAAGAGACCTTGCGGATTATTGCAGTTGAAATGATCTGCCCAATGCAATGAAGAACATACAAAGTGGCCATGTTCAAACACCTGTTTAACCCTTTGCCGGTCTAACTCAATGTATGTGAGGGGTGGTCACGCAAATACATGAACACACAACCACACGAGTCACAGAGTGCCACGCGTCTGGTTTGTTGTAACTAGTAGTTTCATGGCAGATGGCAATCTTCAGACAACTGAAAACAGTGATGCACAGCTAGTATGGTATTTTAATTTGATGCAGTGGTATAGGAGGGAACCCCTAACGCCGGTGTGAGGTCATGGTGGGGGTTGTGAAAAGTCCTGTAGGGAAAATGTGCCAAACTCCCACAGTCAGTGCGTGAGAAAAGAGAATAATTATGCTTTTAGGCTAGAAAAGCAAGCAAGGCTGTGTGAAAGAATGATAATGTGGCTTGCTTGCAATCACAATCATGCAGGTGCAAGATGCCGCACACTTTGGTAATCGCTTCAAATACGTTGGAGGAGGCGAGATATTTGCCCTTCAATGTACCAACAAACAGGTGCAAGGTGCAACTTTTCACCCACTGTGTTGGCTAAAGGTGCTTAGAAAAGGTGAGGAAAATTAAAATGAAGTGGAATGACCATGAAGACGCGACGGCAAGCAAAACTAAAAAGGCTGCAAACGGGTGCAATAGGGCTTGAAAGTGATGACGTCAAAACGGCCAGGGAGTAGTAAGTTGACAACTGATTTCTATTTTGGATCTACTAAGGTGTGACTTCACTATTGTCTCAGTATGTGGGTGCATAGCAACCCGCTTATGTCGTATCCAGGTGTTCCTTATACTTCGCAACCAGTTGTCACCCCAAACAGCCTGTAGCCAAACCAGTCAGTTTCACTGGCTATATCACCTTGCTGTGAGTAAGACCACTTGAAATGTGCTTGGATCCATAACAAACAGGATCCAAGTGGATCCAGTTTTTTGAATTTTTGATATTGTTGCTATGCTGTGACATAGCACTTTCCAGCCTTATTGGGTGTCGCATGCCATGTGGTTGCAAATCACGTGATTCCATTATTGCCAAACAGGAACTTGGCAGCGTGCCTAGACTTTGACACGAGCTTGTTGATGGAGGTGCTGCGATCGCATATGCTAATGTGGTATTTCTCCGCGACATACACGTTGCAACGTTTCGTGACATTGGTCTACGCTTGGGCCCGTTCCAATCTCGTAGGTCTTGTTCTGGCGTTTTAGGCTTCATACATACAATTTTTTTTTGCTTTACAGCCGTTAAGAGTGCGTCAGACGGACAGACTGCAAAATATGCCTTGAGGGTGGCAACCGGGCAAGGTTGTGAAGTGGTGCTGTCGATTATCACTGCATGGCCCTGACGGAATTGGTCCATCTTCGATTGCTTGATGTGGAAGCGGATATATGTGCGTCATTGAGTTACATCCTAGAGCGTGGCATGAGTGGCAGGGTCAAACCCGGCCGGAGGTGCAGAGAATTCAGCGCATGGGAGAAATCCGAAAAAGGCGAGCACCCTTGCCGCCTTGAGCATGCTTTTGTCCTCTGGTGACGCCATTGGTCCAGGCTGAGTTGGTGCGCGTTCGAATTGTCTTCATCAACTGTTCGAACAAATGTTTCAAAGAGATTAGTTGTAGTGTCCCATTAGAACGGTTTCTATCATTTTAAAGTTTTTCAGTGGAATTGTCATGGCGATGATGAAGTTCGATCAGATCGACCATCTCCACGTACCACGTGAGGTGGCTATTCCAAACTCTTAGGAAGTAATCCACCTCTCCCATCCGATGAGGTTGTGGAGTGTCGAGGAGTTTCGTTTTTTCTGAAGACGCCAATAAGGCCACCTCTTCTGAAAAACGAAAGTCAAAGAGTGACAATTCGAACGTGCCCGTGGTTGAGGGAGCTTCCGCAGCAAATCAATGGTGATTGGGAGGCGAGTATGCTGGGTTGCTTGGTCAGTCGCCATCCTCTTGATGCTTCGCATAACACGTAGCAGTAGCAGCGCGTTCATTGTTGGATCTCGGAATTCGGCTTCGAGATGCATGTTGCGTTATGCGGCCATGTAGAGATTAATTGTCTGTGCTCGAGGTGTGCTGAAAAGCAGCTGAGCATCGTCCATCTCTGCAACGCACAAAGTTGCGTGAGTTTCCTTTTGCCTGTGGTGTACGTGCGCCGCGTTGTCGGTGCGATTGGCATGGTTGCTAGGTCGGCGACCTTCGGTATCAGTCCAAGAGCGGGAGGCGGATTACAGTGTCTGGGGTTTTCTGTGCCGATGGCCCCAACTGCTGGAATGCCTGCAGGTTGAAATGAGTCAGAGCATCGAATTCAGACGCCCAGGTACATATTCAATTATTGGGCAGTACTGGTGAAGAGTTGAGTTGCACAAACGAATAACAATGGAAGTGCATGGCAGTGACATCATGCCGGGTGAATTGTTGGAGACTGACTTCAGGCATTGAATTAGGATACGTTGCTGGGACCACAGATTGCCCCAAGTACTGCAAGCCTTCGCCAGGGCGTAGAGCTCTTTGTATCCGATGCTTTCTCCTTCTTGCACCTTTGTCCATATGTCCTGAATCCAGCACTGCTCAGTGCCGTGGAGTGTTTCCAATCAAAGAGTGCCGCTAGCGTCTGTTTAGAGTCAAAGGTCGGCCGACGATGTGCTACTGCTGTTGTAGAGAAGGAATGACTTCCCGTTCCAATGCTGGGTCAGAAGCTGCCACTAGCGGATGTCTTTCCTGGCGTTGCCTGTAAAAGTGATACGGAAATAGGGCTTGGCGCGGCTAAACCTTTTGTTGATAACCCATAAGCGTGTAGATGTTCTGCATGGTGCGACGACGCTAGACGGAACGGAGAGTTTCCCTAGGAAGTGGTCGAGTTTGCATTGCGTTGTCTGGGTGCAGCGTGACATCTCGCAGAGGAGCTCGCGGAGGTCCGCCAGTTTGTCATCTGGGGGGACGGGCTTCCATGCGCACCGTGTCCAGCAGAATTCCTTGGAAGACCAGGGATATGGACGGGCCCTCGAGCTTCTCCTCGTCTAGTGGGATAGATAGGTATTTGAATGCTTGCAGGATGACATCCTTTGTCTCGGTAGCATGGCTTAGCTGAGGAGGGCTGATATTAAGAAAATCGTCTAGATGGTGAAGGAGGTGAGGGATGGAAAATTTAGTAGTAATGCACTCACTGGCTCCGCCATCCTAGTCGAGGAGAAACTGGCTGGAGCGTAGGCCGAACGGCAACACTCGGTCAAGTAACATTTCCCTTGCCACTGAATACCAAGTAGAGACAAGTCGGATATGTGCACAGGGACGAGCCGGAATGCACCCTGCCCGTAGGCCATAATGGTTTGCGCTGCATCGTCTATCCAGATATATGACAAGCTAAACGCGGACGGGTCGATGCCATCTTTAACACTATTGACGACGGGAGGCGATAAGGTGGATAATGCGTAGTTTGCTATTACTATTTTTGGCGCCACACCCATGTCCGAGCACTGGAAGGATGGAAATCGAGAGATGGAAAAAGGGCCGCAGGTCTCTCCCTGCGCACAGGATGTTGCTAGATACTCAGATATTGGGGCTGACTGACGGCGACCAGAGAAGCCTATGCCGAATCTTGATTGTAAGCCCCTGCTCAAGCGGGAGAAGAATGCCTTGTCTGGATGGTCAGTGAGCAGTCTTTTTTCTATTTTTTATTTTATTTATTTATTTTTTACTATTGACACAGCCCTATTGGAATACAGGTGGAGAACAAAAAGAAACGAGGAAAAGGACAAAACATAGGGGATGTATGGACGACGTGCTGATGTGCTGGGAGCAACTCAACCGACCAGAGGTCTCGGCGTGAGCGTTGCAACTAGGCATCGAAAAATGTGTGTTTGGGGGGAGGTTGCACAAGAACAACTGCAAACAAACAGAAGCTAGAGAACACCACAAAATAATAACTTGGTGCGAAATAATGAGAAGAAAATAATGACGCCCAAAAGCGCTAAATACAAATTTAAGAAAAAGGAAAATAATAAACCACATAGCGCTAAAGCTGCACCAAATAATAATTTAAATTATAACTAAACCGGGTGGAAAACTAAGAAATCATAACAAACAAGACAAACTAATTAATCAATTAATGATAAAAATTAAATAATAAAAGGTAAATGAAGCCTAATATCATCAGCATAGCCGAACCAAGGAACATGACCCTTACCACAGTCAAGAGTTCATCCGTAGAAGTCGGTAGCCATCAGCCAGTGATGGTGCGTGAGGTACTTATGGACATCTTCTTTGAACGTGTGGAGCCGCTCTAGTAAAGAGGACAACATCAATGGGTGTGTGAAGACATGGCATACCGAAATCAAGAGCAGGGAAGGCGAGCGGGGGAAACTGTGAGTTACTACTGTCTGTACATGCCTGATTAACGGAAGCAGGGCTAGTGGCATGGTGTCCCGCCATGCTTGGGTTGGGGCCCGGAACGGGTGACGTACTTGCCTGACCGTTTGTCGGGGGGCCCTGATGTGCTGGGCTGTGTGCTCGCGGAGGCGGCAGTGCAAGCCGTTTGGCCTTGGCATTGCAGGCAGAGGCCACATCCACCTTGGCATCTGGCCCAGTGAAATGGCCAGCGCGAAGTATGATGCATGCGTTCCGGTTTCCAACTCCAATGTTCGCTGCAGCCGTATATGACTGGTCGGCTGGCGAGTTCAGGTGAGTTCCTGCGTGCATATAGGTTTGTTCTTTCCTTGCATCAATGAATCACCTGGGAGTTTCGGGCTCTTTGAAGGCCGCTGGAGCGCGTGTGAACCGGTGGTTTGTTTAATGTGTGAACCTACATTACCGCAAGCTCTAATGTGCTAATAGACCTTAGGCTCATACACTGTTCCAGACGCCAGCCTGCCAAACACTGCAGTGTTGCAACCTCTACTTGTTTTGCAAGTTGTCTGAAAGGAACATTGCACAATAAACGGTTTTGAGAACAAACAAAGTTATATACATTTGTATTTATTACAACATCTCAAGACTCGGTGGAAACACCGGCCGATGTCAAGAGAGTGCGTGATTGCCAACGACAGCGAAAAATAAAAGTAAGGCGAGGGAAAACAAAAAAGAGTAGCAAATCAACAGCAACAACAACTCAGTAAAGAAATAGAATGTCAAATAAGTGATATTGAGATTGGATCGGTGCTACTTCTTGGCAATCAGCATGGTTCTTAGGTAATGCATTGCTGGCAGCGTAGGATTAGTGGTTTTTGTAATGCCGTCACTCACGTTGGGTACTAAAATCGAGTCATATCTTTAGCCTAGTGTGAGGCAAACTGCTGCTCATGTTTGTATAAGAAAATGAGTCTGTTATGTCTACTGTCACGAAAACATTTTGAGCTGCATTTAATTAGATGTTATAAATTGCTTAATTAATATTATGATAAAAGGCATGTTCGGATCTTTGATTTCTAACGTGAAACACAAAAGGCTATGTTGTGTTCTGCACGTCTTTTTTAATACGTATGCTTCATCTGCTAATTTTGATAGCGACGCCGGTATTACTTCCTCTCCAAAACAACGTAATTCCATCCTACTTAGTCCCTGTGGAGAAGCTTTTGATCTTCGGATGAAGCTAGTCTTAATGTCTCTAGATTGCCACAAGCCAATTGCCCCGCCGTGGATTCGGGTTTTCGCTCAATATAGCCTGATTGGTCAAATCTTCAAAGTTGCGCTTGTTATAACATTTCCTCACACCATTAGGAGACCTCGAAGAAACTTGGATCATTGATTGGGGAGGAAGAGGACTGTGGCAGACGTGTCGTGATTACATCACGAAGTTGTACATAATATCACGTGTATGTTTGTGTGACGTTATCGTCCACGTAGCATTAGCCCTTTTGTTTGTTTTGATGGCTTTATGGTTTTACCTAGCTTCTTGATGATCAGAGATTAGAGTAAGTCATGTAGTACTGAATGAGAATTAATCCCAGTCCTTATGAAGTTAGTTATGTTGTGGAACTAAGAGAGTCTAGACTCTAGTCACAACATAAATTGGTGCCGAAACCATGTCCGAGTATCCAGGGAGTCTCCGAGTTTTAGCAAATAAAATTAGTGCATTGTATTCTACTGTCCACGATGACGATACGAAGTGCCAACGTTTAGTTTCAGAAAGTTGTCCATCTGACGACGCAGACCAGTGGGTCGGGATTCGGACCCAGTTTTGTGAACAGCATAGAGATGCCCTCACGAAGTTGGATGCTGACCTAGATAAGTACGGCGCTGCGTTATACGATTTCGTGGCTAGTGGAGCAACTCAAAAAAAGAAAAAGAAAGAAGATGAAGAAGAGTATGAAAATATGGCCAGTACGTTACCGTCGTACTTCAAAAATCTGTCCCTGCTGAGTGCTCAAGCCAAAAGAGCCACGGCCAGCGCCAGTGCCCAGAACACCAGTACCAGCAGTCAAGCACCTGGAATTGACGTCCAGCAGCTGCTGACAATGCACACCGCAACTCAGCAACAAACACAGCAGTTGCTGTCAGCCATTGGGAAGCACACCAGCACGGTTGGCCAGCTGGCGGCCAACTCGGCACAGCCTGCACAGAGTGCTCATGGATCTGTGAAATTGCCCGTGCTCACAATCAGGAAATTTGATGGTGACATACTTCATTTCACTGAGTTCATTGACATGTTTCAATCTGCGATCGGTACAAATCAAAGCCTGTCTGCCGTACAGAAACTGTCGTATTTGAGAAGTCATTTGACAGGCATGGCCCTGGATGTTATTGCCGGTATTCCCACCACCGATTCAAATTACTCCGTGGCGTTAGGATTATTGAAGGATCGCTTTGGCAAGAAGGATGCCATCATCGCAGCCCGATACCGCGCAATTACCGAAATGCCAGCGCCATCAAATAAACCTCACATGTTGCGGAGATTTTACAACGAGGTGGAGGCTAATTTGCGCTGCAAGCGGAAGGTCAAAGTGTGCAACAGGAACTGCTGATTCCTGTCATCACTTCCAAGTTACCAAAGTGCGTCATCGTACAACTTGAGACACAGAAACCCCACAATCAGAGTTGGACTGTTGATGAGCTGCGGAAACAGCTGGGAATCTACCTGGAGGTCCGTGAATCGGCCGAGCGATTGGCAGGAGACACAGCCAGCAAACCAGAGAGCACTCTGCCACGACCACCGCCTGTTTCCGCACAGCCTCATGCTGCCTACTCCCAACCTCCGGCCACGGCAGCCACGTTAGTTAGCTCTGTGCGGCGCGCCACTCCGAGATGCTTCTTCTGCAAGTTGCAACACTTCTCGGACACCTGCCCAACGTTCAACACGGTTTCTACCAGACAGCAGCAGCTACAAGACCACTGCTTTGTATGCTTACGGAAGGGACATTGGGCAAAGGACTGTACTGCTAGAAGACCCTGCTATCACTGCAATCTCTTGACCCATCACCGTGCCCTGTGCCCTCAGAAATTTGGCTCACCACCAGTGTCAGCTGCCGCAAGTACCTTCTATCCTACTCAGCAGCAGCAAGGGCCACAGAAACATACTACCGCTACGGTGCACGTCCAGTCCAAAGGTGTGAATCTCCCAACCGCCATCGCAACTGTCGCCGGTCACGGCAACATCTCAGACTGCCGACTGTTGTTTGACACCGGCTCAACACGCACATTTATTCATGAATCGTTAGCTGCCTCTGTCAACGCAGCTGTTGTCGGTGAAGACGTGTTGTCCATCGCTAGTTTTGGATCTGCGTCCCGGCGAACGGTCACCCTGCCGAGAGTGGAGTTTTCCCTCCTATGTCGAGATGGATCAGCCTTGCCCGTAACCGCCAATGTTATGCCGTGGATTTGTTGTCCTGTTGTCAAATCCCCAATCGACATCGACCAGTACCCTGAAGTCAAGAACATCCAACTAGCTGACACCATTGTCACCAAGCGTGAGGAGGTAGAAATTGACCTCCTTATCGGCACGGATTACTACTTCTCCATCATGGGTAACGGTCACATCCAACTCAACAATGGCCTGGTCTTGCTGAACTCCAAATTGGGATTTGTCCCAGCAGGCCCTACTGACACAGAGACAGATGACACTGCGGGCCACATAATGCTCACAGATGCTACCACCTTGCCAGACCCAGTATTTGATCTCCAACGTTTCTGGCGACTTGAAGATATTGGTATCACCGATGACATCAGTGATCCGCAGACAGCGGACGACATTGCCCTGGAACACTTTCGCAGCTCCTTGCAACTGATCAACGGCCGATATATGGTATATTGGCCACGGAAAGATTATCATACTCCATAACCTAATCTACCAGATAACTACGAGCTCGCCTTCGGCCGTCTCAAATCCTTAGTCAAACGACTCCAGCAGACACCACAAGTGCTAGAGAAGTATCATTGTACCATCACAGAGCAGTTAGCCAATGGCATTATCGAGGAAGTGAACCTTGATCACCAGGATGGGCCGATTCACTACATCCCCCACCACTGTGTTGTTTGCCCCAGCAGTACCACAACAAAGGTTCGTGTGGTATATGATGCTTCCGCCAGAACTCGCGCAGAACACAACAGCCTGAACGACTGCCTGCACCGAGGTCCGATACTTCTGCCGGATCTGTGTGGTATCCTGGTGAGATTTCGGCTACACCCCATTGGCATTGTCAGCGATGTTGAGAAGGCCTTCCTTCAGCTAGGTCTATCTATGACAGATCGCAATGTAACACGGTTCCTATGGCTTCGCGATCCTACAAAACCCGTCACCACAGCCAACCTAGTGATCTACTGCTTTTGCCGAGTTCCATTTGGCATTGTCGCTACTGCCCGTTTCTTCTCGCCGCCACAGTCGACCACCATCTCCAACAGCAACAGACAGGGACATGCGATGATGTACGTCGCAGTATCTATGTTGACAACGTTGTCACCGGGCAGAGCAGCGTCCAGGATGCTACTGCATACTACAGAGAGGCAAAGGACGCCTTTGCCAGTGCCACCATGAACTTGCGTGAATGGGGTACCAACGATCCTGACTTCAGAGATGCTCTAGCTCCTGAAGACAAGTCTAGCTGTGATGTAATGAAGGTACTGGGTATGTCATGGGATACCAATCGCGATACTCTGTCGACGGCAAAGTCAACCACAAACCAGTACTCCGTCATTACCAAAAGAGATGTCCTCCGCACCATAGCCCAATTCTATGATCCGATGGGCCTGTTCTCCCCGGTCATCATGTGTGCGAAGATCCTAGTACAGAGTATATGGAAGCTACATGTAGACTGGGACTCTCCGCTGCCTGACGCTCTCGTTCATGAATGGAAGGATATCCTGTCCGATCTGTCCTGCGCAAGTGACGTTGCCATTCCTCGCTTCATTGGACCAAAAATCCACGTCGACAAGGTCACCTATGAACTCCACGTCTTCTGTGATGCGTCTCAAGATGGTTACGGTGCAGCCGCGTACCTGTGTGTGAGACAAGTTGACGGTGCCTATTCGTCAGTTGACCTGATCTACAGCCGAACACGAGTCTCGCCCATCAAGGCTATACGTATACCACGTCTAGAGCTCCTAGCAGCACTCATCGGTGCCAGGATCATCAAATTTCTGAAGAATGAGCTTCTGGGCGCAGTTCACATCTCAGCTACCCACCTGCGGTCTGACTCACAGTGCGTGCTTGGCTGGATTAAGAATACTGAGAAATCGTACCCTGTCTTCATCCGTGCAGACCAAAGTGTGTGCTTCAACTATATCCGTACAGCCGACAACCCAGCCGACCTACCATCCCGTGGAGCATCGCTAGCCACACTGACAGACAGTACAGCTTGGTGGTGTGGTCCAGAATGGCTTCGAGATCCTCCTGTACACTGGCCCAAAGACGTCATCGATGCTCCTTCCACAGTAATATTCGCGGCGGAGGGTCCTGCGGAAACCGAGACCAGCAGCAAGCCATCACCGCTGAGTATAGATGAGAGCAAGTATACTTCGTTTGAGAAGCTAGCCCGTGTAACAGCATACGGTATCAAGTTTGTCAAGAGATGCCGTCAACAGACCACATGCGGCACTCATTTGTCTGCTGCTGAAATCGACAACGCCAAACATCTGTGGATTCAACATGTTCAAGCAACACACTATACACCGGAGATTGAGGCTATCAAAAGCAACGCCAAGAACAAGCTGGTCCAAAACCTTGCGCTCTTTCTAGATGAACATAACCTCATCCGCTGCAAGGGTCGATTGGAGAATTCATCCCTACCATACTCAGCGAAGTATCCCATCCTTCTACCTCGTTCACATCCAGTAACCACAGCTATCATCAATGACTGTCACAGCATGGTGCTGCACAGTGGAACTAACCATACCCTATCGCGAGTCAGGTATGACTATTGGGTCCCCAGAGGACGACAAACCGTCAAGACTGTACTCAAGAAATGTGTTGTATGCAAGAGGTTCAATGGTCGGCCGTACTCGCTACCGAAAATGGCACCCTACCCTCCAGAGCGCGTAGCTGAGTCTAAACCGTTCACACACGTCGGCGTCGACTACTTTGGCCCAATGACAGTCAGAGAACATGGACTCATCCACAAGGTATGGGTGTGCCTATTTACGTGCATGGTCACACGTGCCATCCACCTCGAGCTTGTTGCTGACATGACCACAGAACAGTTCCTGATGGCATTGCGCAGATTTGTGGCAAGAAGAGGAGTACCGCGCAAGATCTTCTCTGACAACGCTCAGCAATTCCTCCTTTCGAAATCGACTCTACAGCTTGCTTGGGAAGCCATTGTGAAGGATGACCACACTCTTAATTTTGCTGCTTCCCATGGAATCGAATGGATTTGCATTGTGCAACTCTCCCCATGGATGGGCGGGTTCTATGAACGGTTGATTGGAATCGTGAAGAAAGCCCTCCGTAAGTCTATTGGCAGACTAGTTCTCGGAACAACGGAGCTGTCAACCATTCTCGTCGAAGTTGAAGCAGTAGTAAATTCACGACCGCTGGTGTACGTAAGCGATGAGATCTATACGGTCTTGACACCTGCCCACTTCTTATCATTATCAGCCAAAATCAGTCTACCCCAAGGGCATGTAGAAGAGGACCCTGATTTCGCCCCAACAATGTCGTCAGCGGAACTGCTACTTTCTACGTGGAAGAAAGGTCAGAAGCGATTGAATGAGTTTTGGAACTGTTGGAGATCTGAATACCTAACCAGTCTACGAGAACGGCAACAATCGCAGTTGAAACAGGTTGCTCATTCTACCGTGAAGCCAAGGATTGGACATGTGTGCCTCATCAAGGACGACGCGCGAGGTATGTGGAAACTGGGTATCATCAGCGAACTTCACGCTAGTCGTGATGGAGAAACGCGTTCTGCCACTGTGAGGACGCCCAATAACAAGCTCCTACGGCGCTCACTACAGCACCTATATCCGTTGGAGTGTGAGTCTGCTCGACCTGCTGACCACTCGTCGAATGAACCACAGCCTCCCGCTGTAACCAACGACGCACACGTCCCTGCAACAGTTTCTCGACCGGTAAGACGAGCTGCTATCGAAGGCTTAGGACGCGTCCTGGATTTGCACGAGGCAGACTTGGTTTAGTTCACCATGCTGGTGTCTGTCTCAATCAGCTATCATCCACTCAAGCTGTATAATTATGTTCACCCCCATTTTTATTCGAGTTTTCTTTTCCTCTGCCAACTTGCTCTCCCACTCACTACTTTGGCACTAGGGTGTAGTATGGGCTCCATGACTTATGTGTCCTTGCTCTTCAGTACCTTCGCAATTTGGTTCACAAGATATGTCACATCATTAGCGTAGCCTGTCAGGAGACATGCGTCTGTGGGGACTGCCCTAGTTAACATTAACAATACCCAAATAAAAATACACACCTAAATCGCAGTTCTTATGCGCTATTATAATCTTTCTCCCTTTGGTCACCAGGTCTTTTGTGATTGATCTCTCCACCTGTGTGTGGGAATGTCGTGATTACATCACGAAGTTGTACATAATATCACGTGTATGTTTGTGTGACGTTATCGTCCACGTAGTATTAGCCCTTTTGTTTGTTTTGATGGCTTTATGGTTTTACCTAGCTTCTTGATGATTAGAGATTAGAGTAAGTCATGTAGTACTGAATGAGAATTAATCCCAGTCCTTATGAAGTTAGTTATGTTGTGGAACTAAGAGAGTCTAGACTCTAGTCACAACAAGACGAATGAGTCAGGTGTCAATACCCTTCAGACTGATGTATACGATGTGGCTGAGGAGAGAGCAGATCTTAGAGACGAGAAGATTACGTCTGCATAATGTCATTGTCCTCCCTAGTCTCCTATACAACTGTCACGCATGGGGATTGACGGCGGGAAACCTCCACAAGTAAGACGCACTCCATACAAAGCAACTTCGACATGTCCTGGTTATCAAGCTACAAGACAAAATCAGCGATGAACGCCTGTGCGAACGTTGTGAAACCTGTCCAATATCCACCCTGATAAAAGAGCAAAGCAGGAGAAAAAGAGAGGACACATCCTGAGAATGTCCCCCGACATGCCCGCCCGCAAAGCCATGAACATCTACTTGACCCAAGACTTCGGAGGTCGTCCACGGCGCCCAAGAAAGGCGTTGACGAGAGAGAGGCGGAATGACTTTCACCACTGTGCGTGATCTGGACCTGGTGACTGAGTGGGCAAGGGACAAACCGGCATGGAGAGCGTGGCTCTACAACTAATGATATTTATCTAGAACAACGGAAAGATTCCCTGTATGTCCTTGCAAATGCTTGCCCACTGTCGACCCACCGTCAAAAATTAATTTGCACTTTTGCTCACAAATTTAAACTAGCTCTACATCCTCCTCATCTTAACGTGTATAACTGGTTCCGAATCACAGATGGCTCCCAGACAAGATGTTCTGTTGCCTTCCCCTTGGCTAAAATGTCCTCCCTTGTACGCTCTCCACTCTTTGTTGCTTACTCTTCTTGGCTTGCGCTGCCCGCTACTACGCGCAATGCCAGTACCCTGGCCTCATTTATATATGCTCACTATATTCACCATCACCTGTCCCGCCCATGCTTCTCTGTCTTGACCATTACTTTTCTTCTTTTCTTCTTTTATTCACCATGGTTGGTTAACACCCACATCTCCCGTACTGGCTGATTTTCTTATCATGCCATGAGGTGTTGTCTATAAAAATAATAATAATAATTCATCAAGAGACAGCAGCGGACCGAACATTAGTGTTGCACAATATTAATGTTCCATCGCGCGCAACTGTGTTATTTAAATATTCGACATGGAGACAACAGTTTTAATAATGCAATAAGGAGGACGAGGCGAAGTGACATTTGGGTTACTTTATTGAACAATGTTAAGGGATGGAGACGATGCGGAAAACGATCTTAAAAGTAAGGAGAAATACATGTAAGGAGAAAATGGGATGAAAAAAAGATGATTCGAACATGGTTTCGTACAACACTCTTTAGGAATCATCGTCGTACTCAAGAACAAATAAGAACATGCTAACATGATTGCAATTTGCCTGATGATGGTAGTAATACGTGAAACTCAGAGTTGTAACAAAGCTTCCAATCTCTCTCTTGTAATAATGTATTTTATCACTCCCTTAGTATTGACTCACATAGGGGTTGCACAGTTGAACGGTGCCTTGTGCAGCATTGTCACTGCATGAGTAGGTGGTGGTGCAACGGTTGTGCAATCATAAACCGGGATTCATGAGATTATCGTCCTGGAATTTGAAATACGGACTGTTTGTCGTGATAAATCTAATATTGACTTCGTACTTGGTTAGTATAGGAAATAAAACCTCATAAAAGACCTCGGCTTCGCCTCGGTCTTTTACTCGGCTTCGCCTCGGTCTTTTACTCGGCTTTTATTTCCTATATTGACCTCGTACTCAGTCAATATTAGATATACATAACAAAGTTCAAGGAAAAAGATCAATCAACTACTTTTTTTTTTTTCAACTACTTTTTTATACATGTATTGTCCAGAATTTCTACCGTCGTGGATAGTTGCTGCATAACTCGTTCTGATGTGTTTTTTTTCTTTTTTTACAGTCCAGAATATATTTATAATAACTGAAAAACGGTAGACTTCTGTAGAGCTAAAACACTCGACGTTTGACGTTCGACGTTCATTTATGTATCATCAGTTACAGTGTGAAAAACGTGCAAAACCTCTGAAACAATGCATTCACACTTACACACATATGGCTGGGCATCTAACGCCAGCCAGCTTGCACTGATCAACAGCAAAGCAAAAATGTAGCTCCCAAGGTGACCCATGGCGTACCACTTCTTCCTGGACTGGAGTACAAGCACAATGGCAGAAGAAGCAAGTCGATTCAAATCAAAATATGCACTGATTAATTTAGTAGCTCGGCTGCTGTACAAAGACAATGCAAAGAAAAAAGGAGGTTCTGCTATACGAGAAACGTAGGAAAAACACGGAGAGAGCAGGTGCCTGGGTTAGAGGCTATTTTGTTTACTAAAAGCCATTTGGGGCCAGGCGCTTCGTCGACCAACTGGTCTTAACCCTTTAAGAGCCACAGGAATTTTTCAAAATTCTGCATTTTTTCGTGTTCCTTGGATCATAGCTTCAGTTCTACTCACTCAATCCTCACAATCTAGGGCTTCCTGGAACGGTCTCCGCGAGAGAAAGAGAATGAGGTCGATCATGATAGCCAGCACACCGTCTATCCAGCGCTAGATCGCAGCGACAGTACGAAAAATGCCCCAAATGCGTCCAATTGCGTCCCACTCCAGATATTTCATTTTACTCGATCGTGGAGTTCCAATTTTTTTGCTGTGTACTCTTGACAATATCAACAGTGAAACCCGTGCAAATTCGAGTAAACCAGCGTGACGAAAAGTCTCAAAATTCTCAATACTAAAGTCGCACTGCGCGCTTTTGAAATTGCCGCGATCGCGGCTCAACTTACGAGTGATTTATCTCAGGAACCGTTGCTCGCAGCGCTTCGCGGATTGTTTCTCCCGACAGGTGAGAGTTTTCTCTTTGCCCTGGATATTTCGATCACTGGATTTGAGCGAGGTTGGACTGAGTTACGGTCTTTTGAAGTTTTGCATTTGAATGCGTCGTTTACGACGCATTAAAGTATGGGGCGGCTCTTAAAGGGTTAACATCGTCACGCTCTGCACGCACCAGATAAAATTTAAAGTAAGTATGAAGGAAAGAGAAAGAATATATATGTGTTCACATTATGGTTTGTCGAGTTGTCGGTCCACAGGTCTACAGTGAGATGTGTTTCTGCTGAAGAAGCCAAATTAATACAATGCAAGCGGACTTGTTGGGTAAAAGTCAAACCAGGCTAAAACAGCCCGATTGAGAACAAGGTTTAACAACAGTAGTTCCACCTGATTTTTTAACCTGAATGTCGATCGTAACAGTTCTATTTTGCGTTAAATCGGCCAAAGTGTGAAAGACTGAATATTTAGGTTGAAAAAAAAGCAGTCATGGTACATAATTGACCGTCTTTGCAAGGGTGCTTGCTCTATACATAATACTGGTGTTTGTACACAGCTAGCAAGCTCCTGAACAGTTTAGAGCAAAATTTACCGTCCAAACATTTTAAAAGTTAATCATTCATTTGGTCTTTCATGCCAGGTACTTACACATTATCCCAAAACTGACAAAATAATAGGCCTGTAACAAATCCCAATAGAGGCGAACGAATCATTCTGACGAACTCGTCATGCTAGTCACAGTAGTGGAAAATCTGCAGTAACTTTCTTCTTTGAATAGCATCTGTAATCTGTAACAGGGACCTGGGATCGAGGGTAGCTGGCTGCGCTCTGCGCAATACATGTACAATGTCATTTTGAAGTACAAGCATCCGACTGCGTTTACCTACGCATGCATAGACGATCGTTCGACACCTTGAAGTAGCGAATCGCATTGTTCCATTAGGGCGAACTTAGTCGAACGTTCTAATACTTGATTCACCCCTAGTCCGCGGCGCGTAACATTTTCCAGACGCTGAAGGTGACCATGCACAGCTCCCATCCACAGAAGAGGCGCGTACTCCATGATTGGTTGTACGAATGCCTTTTATACGGTAGTCCGGCCGGCGGTTGTGAGGATGTACGATGTGGGCGGCTCTGGTTAGGACCCCAAGCGGTTGGCGTGCACAGGTGCGTAAGGGATCGCCAAAGGTCAACTTGGCACTCACCTTCACACTAAGGATGGTGATGCTGGTTTTCTAGGGTACCAGTGTACCATCAAATAGGAGTGGCTAGAGGTCTGAGGGTGGCTGTTATGGCCTGGGATTTTGTCGGTTGAAAAACCTCTTCCATTTACGGCCCCACTCGTGCAGTCGGTCAACGGACACCTGCAGTGACTGTGAAGCGACTTCAAGGGTCTGCTGGGACATGACTAAGCTGTACAAAGTTATGTGATCAGCATAGGTCTCGAAGCTGGTTCCGTCAGCGAGAACATCTGGCGTTAAAGTACGCAAGGAAGATGGTTGGGCCAAGAATGCTGCCCTGGGGATTCCAACGGAGATTATATACGTAGACGACGTCCGCCCTCCAACGAGGCACTGTGGAGAATGGGCGTCCAGATACGAGGCCAACCATCTCTAAAGCGGACCATCGATGCCTAGACCAAGCACTTTGTGGAGGAGGCCGACATGTGAGACACGTGAAAGCTCTCCTGGGATGTCCACCGCAAGGATAAGAGCCGAACCTCCACAGCCCACAGGGGTTGCCGAGTCATTTTGAAGAGCTTACAAAGCTTCCGAGGCCATTACGAAATCCAAACTGGTGCGGCGTGAGCAGGTGATAGTTGGGATGTACTTTGTATGGCAATGTGCAGCCACATATGGCATCCAGTGAACCTGCAGTGATCTTATTGAATCTGTATTATCATTACTATAATCATTCATCTTATGTAATTGATAAGAAAGAAAAGGACTAAGGAACTACAAGTTACGCCATAGTGTTCCCTAAAACCACTAGTTACTAAACAATCAGCTCATGCGATAACAATTCCACGACACTGACTGACGGTACTGACGTTCTACAGCTAACTGGTTAACAGCTTTAGCGCGTATGAAATGCGCACTCCAAACGCCTTCCAACTTAAAAGGTTCTACGTTTTAGAAATAACATAAGGTCATCGACATGCATGAACATCCGCCTTCACATCTCTTTTCGTACGTCCTTCTTGATAAGTACTTGTACTTTGTACTGTTGAGGCAACGAACTGAAATAATAAAAACCAAACCAAACCCAAACCAAACAACTGAGACTTTCAGCTCGTGTTTATCTTGGTTGCGCTCACCTTTATTTCCCCTCCTTATGATATTCCTATAACTTAGAACCTTTAAAGGCTGTTGTGTTACTGGGAGATGCCGGACTGGCGTGCACTTGTGCCGGGCCATGTCACAGCGACCACAAAACAGGCGGCCGCAAACATGGCGCACATTCGTCTTCGGGGCAGGCTCCTTCACCCCCGCTGCTTCCGAAACGATATCACGCCACTCTCCGCGATGGTCAGCCGATTCGAACCAATTGCCCACACCGGCCACAGTCAGATCAGCCTGGACAGTGTCCTTCCACCGATATCGGGGCCGGAAAACGGGCGGGTTCGTGGTAGATGAGCGAAGAGCAACTGCTTGGGTTACTGATTGTCATCAAGCCGAGCTGGGTGTGTAACCCACTCCAAGCGTCTTCACTGTACCATGCACGACAGTGGAGTAGGGTCACCCCACTGCGCACGTAGTGGCTCTGATGTGATGTGTTGCTCCCACTGGCAGCCACGCGAAATGCCAAGGATTGACGGTAGGTTGGCGTGATGGAACCTGTCAAGCTTGTCCTAATCCGACTTCAATGGGGTCCAACATTCCGAGCCATACAAAACCGTGATGGGAACACATACCACGTGTAAATGCCGTCGCGTAGGCGGGTTCAGGCTCTGGTCCCGCCGCAGACAGCCAAAGGCCCTGGCACCCTTTGCGAGCCCAGGTCTGGACATTATTATTATTATTATTATTATGAAATGACCCAAAGGCAATGTGCCTATCGAGGGGTTCATTTGATTGAGAGAACAGTAGATGTAGATGTATGTACAAAGAGAAGTAGGGATTAATGAGGAGAGAAATGGGGAAAATCAACTGCAAGGTGGCGGAATTCCGTTGATTGCATAAGCATAGTCAGCTGTAAATTTCATCAACATGATAGAGGAAGGAGGTGACAACTCCAACCTTTTCATTGCCAGCTGCCAGATCGGAACAATCCGTGACTACGAGTCTGTAGCCCCGACCATTAGATTAGTCTTGGTCATGCTTGCCGTGAGGCCAAAGCTGGATGCCACATCGCAGAAGGCGGATAGGGAGACGTCGGCTGCAGCACGATTTGTTGCGAGTAGGACGGCGTCATTGGAAAACTCAAAATCATCAGCATGACCAGTCTGAGACTATCGACGTCGCCCAGCCACACGGGGAAACAATTGCCCATCAATCAAGAAGCTGAAATCTACACCATACTCAATGCCGCGCTCTCTGACTTCAGACCCCCACTCCATCACCAATCCGAAAAATAGGTTGAACAGCATAGGAGCGATGACACACCCCTGCCGCCAACCATTTTGTGCAGAGATCCAATCGGTAAAACTACCAGCAACACGAAAAGACGCCGACATGTCCAGGTGGAACGTCTGCACGAGAGCCACATCCACCGAGCCGAAGAAATGTCTGCCACAGAGCCTCACGAGGCACAGACCGACAGACCCACAGGCACACACACACACACACAGACACACACACACACACACACACACACACACACACACGCCCACTTCACCCACTAACCAACTACTGCAGGGACAGCCGTAGAAATAAACGTTGGAGTGAGGCAGATCGATCTACACTAAATTTTGCAATAACTGTCGTTAGCTATACCTATGCTTCACTTCAGGATGAGGATAGGGATATTGAGATTGCAACATCTTTCCGCGTTGGATGAATGCATCAACTTGCCCTCTCCCCCTCCATAGTCCTCATTATACTTGTTGTTCATCAACAGCCATGAGTGATGATATGACTGGTAGAGAATCGTAGGAAATCAGCAAGCTATCAATAGAGAAAGTATTCGTTCCAGGGGATCCAACCGAATATATTGTTCGGGCAGTTAGAACAATCACTACATGGTAGCTGAAAACATTAAATAAACCAGTGCTTTCAAATGCACACCATGGTTCCCAACCTCCATTCTAGATATCACTTAAGATAATACTTTTTGCTGTGCGATGAACTACCGTAGACTTGCAATGAATGGATTTTAGGGCCAGGTCGGGAAGCAACCAAAGAACACACAATGTGTGGAACGAATTTAGCCTGCCTGTTCCTTACCGCTGAAGTGGAAGATGCCTCTCAGCCCCGGATCCTCCGACACGGACGTGCTCCTCTTGGTGCAAACACTTAGAACTGTCTTTATTTATAACAAATCGCAGCAAACGTTCTACTGTATTTTCTCCAGTCGTTGCACGCGTCCTTTAGTATTCATTGCATTTATAATGAGACGTGTCATTTTTAGAGGCTTTTCCTCTTTATTGTCATGTATACTTTGCCGGGTTCTTGTCTATTTGTGGAATGATTTTTATCCTTAGTTCCAAAAAATCATGTAGTGCTCGAGCTGGTTGGGAGGACCCTCAAGACCTCGGCAGATCTTGAGGAGCTGAGGAGCATCGCCCAGAATCGCGGGGCGTGGACCTACCTCAGCGGCCGTATCCTGGAGAGATATGTTGCTGCTCACAGATGAACCCTGATAATGATCAGCAAGTTCAAATTCAACTCGGTTGAGCTGCTCGTTTGCTTGTTTTAATTGTATTCTATTTTCGTCACGCGTTTTATATCGCATATGTTTTATATCGCCATCAATATCCTGTTTGGCTGTTGTCGCTTCGGCTTATGCGAAAGCTATACATGCTGTGTATATCTACATTGCATTGATGCCAACGCGGAGAAGCTTCTAATAATAATAATATAAGCGCATGTACATTCACTAGAGACTCTCATTTTTTTGTTTTCGGAGGTATGCGCGCAGTGTGTCATTATCTGATCTGTGCTATATATGAATAAACACGGTACTCAAAGATATCCCCTGCCTTCCCGTGTTTATCAATCTGACTGCGAATGCGGATAGGCAGATGCAGTGGCACTGTGATGCATTACCGGCCGCTTACAGCACTCCGTGGCAAGCAAATATCCCATCAAATCTCCAGACCAGAGTGACAGACTGCTTGCCATCTGTCCATTATCAATGCAAACTGACAGGTCATGGTGCCAAGGAGGCCGCGCCGTGATGTGATACATGTGTCGAGTTTTTCGCATTTGGGCGGAGGTCGAACGATCTCGTGTCTGGTTCGCGGTTGCACTGCAGTGAACATCGCCCAGAGACAGAAGAGTGCAGTGGCTATGGTACCAATAGATGTACGTTGCAACAGCCACAAGAACAGCTACAGTATAAAGGAGGACGTTCATTGATTTTCAAGTAGGGTTCAGATGAAAGACAATTTGACATTGGTTCGAATTGAATATACCCCCTTGCATACAATAGGCCAAACTCACAACATCGCCAATTGTATGATAATTACGTTGCCATAGCGACCAGCGCAGTGATGATGTGCGATCTGCTTAGGTCCGCCAGAGACTAGGTCGATCCCTGCAGAATTCTGTCATTTTCAATAGTTCTATTGTGTTCACGATGTGAAAGAAGTGCTGTGTTCAATGCTGTTAGTGCCGTTAAATGTTTATCTCTCCACTGTGTACTGGGACATTCTTATTGCACGGGACAAGCGTTTGTGTACTGGCATATGCCTTCTAGATATGTCAAAGGCATTCGACAAGGTTCGTCATGAACGGCTACTCCAGGACCTATTCGATATCGGCATAACAGGGACAGCCCTAAAGTGGTTTTCCGCCTATCTGTCGGGCCGTACTCAGCGTATCTGTATTGGACGGGATCAGAGTGCCATTTCTGCACCATCCTGTGGCGTGCCACAAGGTTCTGTTCTAGGACCGATCCTTTTTAGTATCTACACCCGCGAAGTTCCAACCATAGCTAACCAGTCTTCATCAGTTCAATTTGCCGATGACATCGCGCTGATCAGCAGCAGCACATCCCTGAACACGGTATCTGCTACGCTATCGGGCTCGGTTTCTGCACTTGCTGACTGGTTGCAGACCCGTGGTCTCATTTTGAATGCAGCCAAGAGCCACGTGATCCCTGTATACCCCAACAGGCAGCCTCAGCAGCCCCAGCATACGATCAATGTAAACTGTCACGAAACGCCGATTCCTGTCGTTACTGAGTCTAGGTATCTTGGAGTGCTCCTCGACTCGGATCTGTCATGGACGCCCCATGTTGATCGCTGCACCGCTCGACTGGCCCAGAGAATCGGAGCACTATGGAGGTTGCGTCGCTGCTTGACTCATCAGAGCCGAGTTCTCTACTTTAAAGCGATCATCATGTCTGACCTGATGTACGGATCCAATGCGTTTTCCCCGCTTCTTACTGCCAACCAATTGGATCGGCTACAAGTCATGCAGAATCGGGCGGCAAGGGCTGTTTTCGGACTCTCGCATCACACCTCCGCGCGTACCCTCCTGCTGCAATTGGACACCTACAGGGTATCCGAGATATTCAGGCAGAAGTTCATCGTTCTGGTCTGGAAGTCTCGGAATGGGCACGCAAGTTCTGATCTGCAAGCCCTCCTAGTTCCTTCGTCAGCTGGCCCAACTAGGTTGCACTCCACCATGGGTCTGCGCCAACCGCCAGTTTCCACCAGGTTCGGCAAGGGTTGCCTCGCGTTCCGGGGCGCCCAGCTGTGGAACACCTTACCCAGCGACATACGTGCCATCTCCACGCTCCGCCAGTTCCGCGCCAGCATGATCCCGCACACCCTTAGTACCTAGAGTACCAAACGTCCTGTTTGATGATCAGCTGGCTTAGTTTTTCTCCACCTGTATCCTAATTACATCAGTCCCCAATTTCATTTATTACTGCTTTCTATCTGCATTCGCCACCTTTTCATTGGGCAGATCTGCCCGTTTGGTTTGCGAATTAAAATAAACACAACAACAACAACAACATGACAACAACAGGAGAAAGTTGGGGTGCGGAGATATCAGCAGGCAAACGAAAATAGTGCCGAATCAAGTGCAAACATATTGGTTGAGACAAATCAGTCGTTCAGCATTTACCCCAAACAAAGACTATGCTGTTTGTTCCTTCTACTTCCTGAAGATGAATGTGTGATTCTCTCCTTTCTCTCCGTCTCGTAACATCTTCTTAAGGCGTGTGACACGAAGATTGGTGGAGATTCACCAAACGAAATATTGTACTTTTTTTTAAGTTTGCAGAAAAGGTCTCAGGAGAGGTGGTGAATACCATGCACCTTCTTTCAGAAGAACTATTTCCTAAGCTAAAGTCAGAACCGTGAAATGCAGGAGAACTCCGATAAAGACTTCACGGCACTAACAGCATTGAACAGAGCACGTCTTTCACATCGTGACTACAATATTTTACTTGTAAACATTATTACCATTATGCTTGTTCGAGTTGACTTCGCCAATCAAGCTTAGCAAGCCTTCGCATTAGCCAGCTTAACAACAGAAATTAGAAACGAGCGAGGCCAAAGATGTGAAGACGCACGTGCAACTGCAGAATAGGCAAGCGGAATATACATGTGCATAGAAATGACAAGACAGTCCTAAAAACACACGAAATGTGACAAATGTTCGTCAGCAAAAAAAACTGGACACGGACGAATACAGCAATCATAACAGCTAACGGTATATGTAGGACTCAGTGAGCAGTCACGTCTCGATGACCGATCACGATCCCCGTGACCAATCAAACAGTCACAAATCCCCGAAGAGCAGTCATAAAGTCACACACCAGTTTGAATCCCGATGACCAGTCAGAAACAGCCGTGACTTTCTCTGTGAACGGTCACAGGATCCACGTCAAAATATTACGACTCAACTGTAGGCATTCGAGCGTTCAGCATACTTTTTTCCTTCACAGGTTTCAGTAGTGAGCAAGAAAGATTTCGATCAACTCTCGATCTCCGCGTAGTTTACTTGTAGCTCGAGTCTGGTGTGTGTGGGCTCCTCTCCAAAACGAAGGGTGGTCGAACATCTTGCAGGCTTCAGATAGAATCTCTTATGAGAGGACGGTCTGGCTAGTAGGTTGTGCTATTCATCATATTTGAAGAACAAACTTCGTCGTTCAGAAAAGCTATTTCGGAATATTTTCAATCATGTAATTTTTGCATGCCGATCTTGCTAGAGCAGAGACTTACTTCAACTGATCCAGCATGCAAGCAGCACTCGATTTGTGTTTTTGGAGAGGATGGGTGACAAGATTACGGAGTCAGAAGTGGACATCGTCGACGATGCAGAGACGAAAATATAATGAAGATGGAAATGAAAATATGTTCATTTCCAAGAAGGTACTGAGTACATCAAGCACCTTCGTGTGTGTAGCTCTGTCTTTCTTGTGGAACACTCCACAGAAAAACAATGTCCAGCTTGTTGAAACTGAAACTGCCTCTCAGTTGAAGTCGTTCAGGAAGACATCTATTCAAGACATCATTGATCCATTCTCAAGAACCATCGTAAGAAATTAAATCAAGTCATGTTTATCGATAAAAATGGCGAACTAGACCAGAGAAGTGTGAGTGTCTTGTTTTGACTGCAGGAAACTGTATTTCAATATTCTGGCTCAACGTAGTGCTTACGCAGTTTACTGCTTCGAACACATCTTCATTTCTACTCCCAAAATAACTCTGTAAAATATATTGATGCAACATTAATCATCATGCATCAGGGTCTTTCTCGTTGTGCTGCTATAATGTGTATAAGTACATGGATACGAGTACAGTGTACCGTTTACTGTCTCCTTGTCAGTGTTTTTGGGCGATCCTCCACACCTTCATTTGTCTTCCAATTATTAATTTTATAGAAATATTTGTTGGACTCAGTAGAGCGTCCAGCCCCTATATGATGTCCAACCCCTATATGGAGTCCATTGGTCCAAAATCCACTGTACAGAGTCCAAACTTGGAATCAACTGTGAGCTCAAAGTTTAGATGGAGATCACTCCCTGTATAGAGTCCAGCCAATTGGCTTCGCCCCTATATAGAGTCCATTGGTCCAAAATCCACTGTACAGAGTCCAAACTTCGAAATCAACTATAAAGAGTCTTTATGTGGACAACACTCCCTGTTTAAAGTGCAGCAAATTAAGCATCCCCTATCCAGAGTTCAAAATTAGACATAGGATCTGCTGTAAGCAGTGAATATTAACAAGAAAACTACCTCTCCCTTTAATCCTTTATATCATTCACTTCTCAAGATAAAAAAAGTATTGAGGCTCCACTGCAGCCACTTCATTACATGAAAAACCCTACAGACACCATCCTCAAATCAAGTGGTCCCTTCGCTGCAAATTACAATATCTCAATCATGTCGTGTTCTCAAATTATTGTGCACGCGCACACCGACACACCCACACAACGCCAAGAAAATACTAAGAACAAGAACCGAAAGAGAGTAGGCTATGATAGTATGATGGAGAGCCAAGGATTAATTTGTTGTTTTCAAATTAGTGTGTGCGCGCGTGCAAGGGCGCTCGCACACACACACACACACACACACAAATTCATGCAACGCCAAGAAAACACCAAGAAAAGAGTAGAGACACAATACACACACAACTCCAACAGCCATGCCAACGTCCACCCATTTACAAGTAAAGTAAAGAGGGATAACAAATAATTATACGAAACGCATGCATACGTGGACGGGTGCACGCACGTTTACATACATGTATTAGTGTAAGAGAGTAACATAGTGCAGTAGTCAGCATAATACTAGCACATGCTGAGAGTGCAATAGCAAGCTTCAATATTACTCATGGTCATGAAAATGTTCAGCAGCACTCAGTTCCACAAGCTTCTGAAGATCAGCACACCTGCAACAAATAGATAGCACACGGATACGCTTATGTTAATGATGCATGGGAGCACACAACTCCCAAGTTCTCACCGTATGTGATGCTCAATGAAAATCCATCCACTCAAAGACCGGTGAACAGGTGACGGTGGGGACAATAATCTATTAGTAATACGAGGAATAAGATCGTTGATTGGTCAAGGGGCCTTGACTGGTCACTGAGTCCTACATATATACTATATAGTGGCAAAGCCACATAACACAAGTGTTCAGGGCAGTTCAATTCCACTTATAAAGTACAGCCGAGAACCATGTAGTCAAAAATTATACAACATGGGTAAGCTATTTTCACATGCTCAGAAATTTTGCAAAAACGTTTAGGAACAACATTACGTACATGACACATTGGCAGGACGAACAGTGCAAACTTAATTAACCACTCTGACCTTCTACACCGCAGGAAGTGGCCCATTCTCTTATCCTGAAATAAAGATTATTATTATTATTATTATTATTATCCTGCTTTAAAGTTAAACACATAGCGCCTGCTTACACAACAATTATGCCTCGCCTCATATTCAAATGCTCTCAACCCCAACTCGTGTCAATACAGGCTATAGCTATGGGCACGCTCGCACTTGGCATTTTTAACTGCAAGAACCGAACCTTGCCTGCGTTCCCCTCTGTACAAATATTTCCATTAGTTCAATGGCCTCTGATCAACGTTTAGCACGCGATATCCAATCACCAGCTTTAGTTAATGAAAATGATAGCATCATACCATCACAGCAACTAAGTTCAATCTGCTCATTCATGAACCACGCTCATCATTCAAACTAATTGATTCACTGTTAGAATGAAGTTAAAGACACCACTGCAGCTGTACTTATGGTTGATAAATAATTATGGTGGTAAAGACACACCCGAGAATATGGCGTTAAACACATGCGTGCCCACACCTGATTCACTGTTAGTCCTGAAATCTCCGATTCATACTAATCTCACTATACAAAGGCACACAATGAAAACCTTGGCAAATTTATTCCGTTGTGACTCCGAGTTTCATGGCTGAACCAATCATCAGACGTCTGATGATTGGTTCAGCCATGAAACTCGGAGTCACAACGGAATAAATTTGCCAAGGTTTTCATTGTGTGCCTTTGTGTACGCCGCTCTGCCTGAATCAGGCATTGAGCACTCTTGCAGAACCAAAGCATATTGCCTCTGTGTAATCTCACTATATTTTCTCTTATTGGCTACAGACCGTCGTGAAAATGAAGATTTGAACAACGGAGATTTGAACAACTTTTGGACTGTGACTATAAGGTGCAAAATGACCCCCCCCCCCCTCGCTCGTCAAGTCTGGCTGGGTTTACACGAGAACGAAGTATGACCGAAAGTGAACCGAAAGTGAACGAAATTGTTGCGTTTACTACTTGTACTATTGAATACACAACAACGCCCGAAAACGATACGTAACGAAAAGAAATGGAAACTCACTTCAGAGTGTTTCGAAACGTTTTCAATAGGTTTTCAAAACGTTTTCGCTCTCCCGTACCGGTGGAAACAGTAAAAAAAAACGATTGGAAACCGAGCGCGGTCCGGGAAACCATTCCGCGATAGCTATATTTCACGGTAAATATCCAACGCTTGCGACCGCCAACACATGCTAACTCCAATTAACGTGGCCCTTGAGTCAAGCCAGTACGTGCTATCTCCAGCCTGATCGTCCGGTTTCCGTTCTTGTAAAAACGGTTCAAAACGATTTGCCGGTGTCGTGTAAACAGTTTGAAAACGTTTCGAGACCAGCGCGTTTTCGTTCCGTATCGTTTTGTTTCGTGTACACGCAGCTTCAGGTACGCGGTTTATCCTGGGGCCTAGCTTGTACTATACTGAAGTTACTTATGATAGACCTAGAGGAGAGCGCGCCTTCCCTTCCAGGCGACAACGACTGGAGAAACGTGTTTTCATGTGGTTGTTTTTTTGACAAAGACGAATTAATGGCTGACCGGTCCCGCTTCACTAGCTTCTGAGTGACTGATCCCTCTCTGATGCAAACATGAAGAAGCACAGTATCCTCCCCCCAAAAAGATTTAAACTTTGAATCAGGCAAGCCAGCTAGTGAAGCTTACGAAAATGCAGCTTGAAGGAAAATTTCAGTGGCATAGATCCGGCGCTTTGAGCTGATGACAGTCGAAAGTAGAAAGTATTAGGCGTGTATAATAGCAATGACGTAACCGATGATGTCATAACGATTTAACCCTAAAAACCGGGGCGTTAAACCCTATTTTTCCGGATTCACGGTAAATGATTGCGTTTTTCACCTAACATGGGAACGTTAACATACGACGTCATCGATGACGTAATGCGATTTAACCCTAAAACCGGGGCGTTTAAACCCTGATTTTTGCAATTTAACCCTAAATCTGTGCGTTTAACCCTAAAAATGAGGGCATATTAACCCAAAATTCGGTGAAAAATCGAATTTGTAAATTCATATTGAGTGCTACGTCAGTTGAAAGAGCTTGAATAGCTGAAAATTCTCTGAAAATTGTGTCCCGATCTGACCAGCCGTTCAAGAGTTATGGCCTAAAATGTACCCTTGCAAGGAAAGATTTTTTTGTTGCACGCTGTCATTTGTTGGCAGCACTGTATTTGAATGTGAGCAGACAGTGCGCAATTTGTCGTATCATGGAAACACGCGAAAGTGTCCAAAAATCACGTTTTTGAGCCATGTATTGGGCAGCACGGTGGCGGGCGAAGCCCGCCGCCGTGCAGCAGGACTTTTGCCAGCACCCTCGTGACGTTGCAGATATGTGGCTTGATCATAGTGGTTGACGTTGATTTAGTGACTTTGGCAAGTTTGAGTCGTGTCAAGAAGTCAGGTAGGATTCAGTACTAGGCAGTAGTGAAACGTGAGTGGTAGTCTTTGCCGGTTTCTGAGGACAAAGACTAGCACTCACGACACAAGACTACCACTCACTACCACTCACTACCACTCACGCAAGACTACCACTCACTCATCCTGGATTTGGTGTGCAGCGCTGTGGAAATGGCTTGCTGTGGACGTCCCAGCACTGGATGTTGTATCAAAGGTACGACCTCGTAGCACGTGCTAAACCTAAAAAAATTCAAGAATGGACTTGGGTCTCTGAGAGACTGTGAGAGAACACCCACTCGTTCCGTTGTGACAGATTCCAGGGCCACGTTGAGGGGCCCTACCCCACCACCCATGGCTGCTTCTGGACTTGTTTTAGGTTTGGGTCCCGCGCACGGACAGAACGGGCACGAAAATGTGGAAAAATTGTAAATGCATTTGTTTGGCTCCTGGGTGGCTCGCACACCGTGGCACTATGCCGGAAAGCCTGTCAGTGAGGCGCAAGAACTTGTAAATCATGTCCTGTGGGCTAGCATAGTGGCACGAAGGTGTGCAACCGGTATGTGAACGTGTTGAGCACTCCGGCGGCTCTGAAGAGTCACCAGCTGCATTGCAAAGACCATCTATTCGCATGGGCGGTGATGCTGCAGAAGGGTGAAAAGCTGTGTTTAACGCAGTACGAGAAACAGCTTCGTGCACCCTATGTGATTTATGCGGATTTCGAGAGCATCATCACACCTCATGCTGATCCTAAAAGCATTGGGGGGAAGACGAAGCAGTCCTCGGAGCACATACCCTGTTCTGCCGCATACATCGTCGTGCATAGTGATGGCGCCGTGACGGATACGTTCCAGCATACGGGTGAAGATGCAGTAGAGCAGTTCCTGACCTCACTGGAACAGCAGGAAGTCTCCATTCGTGAAGATCTGGAGAATCGTCACCCGATGAACCTAACGCCTCACGAGGAGGCTCGCTTTCTCAGGGTCAGGGATTGCTGGATATGTAAACGTCGTCTCAGAGGGGATCCTGTACGCAACCACGATCACATGACGGGTGCGTTTCGCGGAGCATCGTTAGTCATCTCGGTAAAACGAAGATTGACAAAATGACGTATCAAGATGCTGCAGACAAGGAGCATACGGAGCAGCGGGGATCCATCAACATCGTTCTGTCCAACACGGAGAAGTACATCGCTATGATGTGGCGGCAGTTCGTTTTCATCGACTCGTACGCTTTTCTAAGCACTTAGCTACATAAGCTCGCGAAGGCAACACCTCGAGAAGCGTTCGTCCCCATGCGTGATCTGCATGGTGAAGATCCCGAGAAGACGGTTGTTGTGCTTCGGAAAAGTGTGTTTCCGTACGAGTACATGGACTCGCTCAGCAGCTTCGACGAGGACAGTCTCCGCCCACGAGAGAAGTTCTACTCGTCGCTGTCTGAGGCACACTTCACCAACGATGAGTACAGCCACGCCAGAAACGTCTGGAACAGGTTTGATTGTGCCACTCTGCGTGATTATCACGATCTTTACATGAAGACGGACATGTACTTACTGGCGGATGTATTCGAGAACTTTCGCAAAACTGCCATCGCCACTTACGGGCTGGATCCGGCCAATTACTACACACTGTCCGGGTTTACGTGGAGTGCACTGCTCAAGGTGTCCGATGTCAGTCTGGATCTACTGTCTGATGTCACCATGCACACGTTCATTGAGCACGGCATCCGCGGTGGAATCAGCATGAGCGTGCAGAGATACGCCGAGGCCAACAACGATCTCATCCCAGACGGGTACGATCCCTCGCAGCCGACAACGTATCTACAGTACATCGATGCGAACAATTTGTACGGCTGGACCATGCAGCAGCCTCTGCCTATCGGCGACTTCAAGTTCGTGGAGGACATCAGTGACGATCTTGTAAATGACATCGTCATGACGCATCCCCACGATTCACCCGTCGGATACATCGTGGAATGTGATCTCACGATTCCTAATGGTGTGCACGATGCGTTGAACGAGTATCATCCTTGCCCCGAGAACATGAGCGTGACGGATGACATGCTGTCGCCGCATCAGCAGCAGCTGGCGCAAAAGCTCGGCTGGGGCAAGCAGAAGGAGAAGAAGCTGATGCTCACTCTGCTGCCAAAAACTCGCTACGTGTGCCATTACGTAAATCTGCAGGCATAAGTTGCGCTTGGCGTGGAAGTGAACCCAGTCCATCGCGTCCTTTAGTTCACGCTGCGTTCGTGGATGCGTACAACCAGCTGAACACCAATCTACGTACGAATGCTGTGTCAGAGTTTGAGAAGGATTTCTTCGAACTCATGAACAATTCAGTGTTTGGCAAGACGATGGAGAACGTCCATCGCCGCTTGAACCTGAAGCTCGCTCGCTCGGAAGAAGAGGTGGACAGGCTGCGGCGTGCCATCGTCAAGCAAGGATACAAGCGCAGTATCGTGTACGACAACGACCTGGTGGCGGTGGAGTTTTTCAAGTGTGAAGTCCACTTCAACAAACTCATCTACGTGGGTTTCTCCATCCTGGAGTTGTCGAAGGTGCTGATGTACAGCTTCTTTTACGACACTCTGAAGCCGCGCTATGGTGAGAACGTACGGCTGTGTTACACGGACACCGATTCGTTCATCCTGCAGTACGCCACGGCCGACCTGTATGCGGACATGAGTGACATGATGGATCAGTACGATACGTCCAACTATCCGGCTGATCATCCTCTGCACTCCGTCGCAAACAAGAAAGTTGTCGGCAAGTTCAAGGATGAGCTGGGTGGGTGCATCATGAGCGAGTTCGTGGAGCTTCGCTCAAAGATGTACGCCTACACAGGCAATAATTTCGCGAAGCGTGCGAAGGGCGTCAAGAAGTCTGTCGTGAACGATACATCCTCGACGACCGTGTGAGCACGCTTGCCTATGGAAATTATAAGATACCGGCATAAAACATCATAGCGTAGCGGCAGACCCTTCGCTCAATTCATGAAATGCATAGATTTCTCATAATATTTTATTCTCCAAATATTTTATTCTTATGCAACCGATTAACCTTTTTATTATTATTATTATATTATTTCACCGTCCAATGGCAGAAGCCAATGCAAAGGAGGGGGCGTTAGCCAGCCATGGCAAGAGAAGAAAAAAAAAAGAAGAAAGAATGAAGGAAAGAAGATGATATTCGGAAGAAAATAATGCATCAGCGGGGTGAAAAGTATCGCTATGTTGACCATGGTGGAGAGCGGCGAGATAAGCTAGCAAAAGAGGCGAGCGAACCTACAACGTGGCATGACATTTAACATGGTCTATGAACTGTCTAATATTGGATATTGTCTTCATTTCCATGGGCAGCTTGAGCCAATACGAGTATGCAGAGAAGATAGGAGATTTGGTAAACATAGTTGACAAAGCTCTGGGAAGTACTATGCCATTGCGAGTGTCCCGTGCGAAAGTAAACCAATTATACTTGGTGAGATGTTCAGGGACAATGTTGAGTTTAATACGATGGACCAGAACGCATGACTGTCTCTGCGACAGGATAGAGATGGGGCTGGTGGAGGCCAAACTATATAGATCAGTAGAGGGGAAAAGAGTGGGTTTACGAAAAATAATTTTCAACACACGTTTATGATGTATTTCTAGTGTCTGTACAGCAGATTTACTAAGCAGGGAATGCCAAGCAGTGGCGCCGTACAGAAAGATAGGAAGGAGGTAGCATTTATAAAAGAGACGAATACATTCGGGAGACAAGTGGGAGCAGTGAGACATCAGGCAACCTACAGATTTGCTAACTTTGTTGCATACAAAATCTACGTGAGAATTCCAGGACAATTGCGAGTCAAATACAACACCCAAATGCCTGTGCGTATCTACAATAGTAATATTAATAGCCGAATGTAGGAGGGTGGTCTATTTGAGGGAGAAAGACTATTTCTGTTTTCAAGATATTGGGTTTCAGACGCCATGACAACATCCATTCATGAACAACATTGATTCCAGTCTGAAGCTTCGTACACAGGTTTGCAATGTCAGCGTCAAACTGAATGAGGGCTGTGTCATCAGCAAATAGTGACAAACCATCTATACAGTCAGGTAGATCGTTTACATACAACAAGAATAGTAGAGGCCCCAGTATAGATCCCTGGGGGACTCCCGACTTCACAGGCAGTGGGTCTGAGAGTACACCTTCGACTGACACTGATTGCGTTCTATCTGTTAGGTAGTCCGTAATCCACGCCAGAGACGCTCCGGAAACATTGTACATCGCAGATAATTTAGCTAGGAGTCCACGGAACCATACCGTGTCAAACGCCTTGGCTAGGTCGAAAAAACACATGCCAACATGTTGGTGGTCATGACGAAGGGCCACAATGTCCTGCACAAGGCGTGTCAGCTGCATGGTGGTTGAGTCTCCTCGTTGAAAACCAGATTGGACTGGGGCAAGGGCCGGCGACACATGAGCATAAAGCTTATCAAAGAATAATCGCTCACATAGTTTCGATACACAGGACAACAAGGAGATAGGACGGTAATTGCTGGCTTGTGACTTGGAGCCTTTGCTCTTGTAAACCGGAACAACCTTCGCGAGTTTCCATGCTGCTGGAAATTTACCCGTCGAAAAGGACACATTAAAAATGCGGCAGAGGGGGTACGAAATGGACGGGGCAAGTTTCGTCAGGACATCATTCGTAATGGTGTCCAAGCCAGGACTGCGGCGAGACTTTAGTCGGGCGATAGCCTTTCTAACATCCGCAGTTGTGGTGATAATCTGAACAAATGTTTCATGAAGTTGGCTGTGGGCACGAAGAGCTGGAAGTGATAACGACGGATCATCCGGCACAGCAACGGAGGCGAACTGCTGGTTGAGGACTGAAGCCTTGTCGAAACTGCCAGAAACTGGATGACCGCCTTCATCAATGAGGTGAGGAAGGCCACGATCCTGCTGACGATTCCGCTGAGAACGAACAAACTGGTACATGTTAAGGTTACCTGACGCCATGCCGGCCTGTATAGATGCCAAATAGTCACGGTGAAGAGATCGAGATAAGTTTCGTACTCTGTTACGCTGAACTTTGAAGGCAGACTGGTTAGCTGGGGTTGGGAACTTCCTATATCGGCTGTAGAGTTCGTACTTCAACTTGATGGCAAGTACTAAATCTCGATTAACCCACGGAGGATATTTCCTAGATACAGCTCGCTGGGTGGAGGAAGAGATTTTCCGATAAGGCGACAGGTAGTGGGAAAATGCATCATTCAAGGAAGAGGAGAATCTGGCTAATGCGTCGTCGACATCTGGTGTGTCCATGAGATCATACCAGTTGAGCGAGGAAAGGTACATATTTACTGCTACCCAGACAGAAGGTGGCACTTGCGCAAAATTGTATGGAGTGGCTGGGGAACTACGGGCAGGATAGCATGGTACTTCCTTTGTAGGCATTCGGGTTACAGTTCTGTAGAAAAGGGTGGTAACTACCTGTGAATGGTCGGACGCACCCAGCGGGGCAGCATCGTCGGCAGAGAATACTGATTGAGGACGATTGGTAGCGAGCAAGTCTAGGCACGACAGGGTTCCGTTTGGAGAGGTGTGAGTGGGAAAATCTACCAGCTGGGAGAGACCGAAGCTGGAGAATATATGCGAAAGTTCCTTTCCAGCGCGTAATGTAGCGTCACCGCTCCACCAGTCAGAGTTGTGAGCATTGTAGTCACCAGTGAGGAATATATCAACGGATGAGAGGTCTACAGCCCGTAGGGTATCCGTCATCATGTCACAAAATGAGGTAAGTTCAGGTAGGGATTGCGAAGGAGGGCGATACTGACAGCCAATGAGTATAGGATTAGCACCCAGGTCTGCAGGAAGTCCAAGCTCAACCCATATGTTTTCGCATTGGGGAGAGTCAAGGTCTGAGCGCTGGGCTGCATGCAAAAATGTCCCATCTCGTACAAGGATGGCAACACCACCATAACCTCGGAACTGGGCCCTTTGGTTCGCTGGTATTGGCCTATCTCGACGGAAGCACGTTGTTGGGAAGGCCGTCGTGGCCATGTGTTTTTTATGATGTATTTACTATTTATTCAATATTTCCCTCAGGATGTGAAATATGAAATGTCTCAGAAATTCAGTTTATTTTGGAACACAATTTCGCGTACATGTAGTGATTTAGCCTACAGTTAGTTCACGAGTTATTTAGTAGGTTGTTTGTTTCTTGCGTTGCACAGTGCAAGACAAGAATTTGCACAACTGCACAAGAGTATTGACATTGACTCTCAAAATGATTCTTGGTCGCATTTTGTTTGTTTCTTCTAAGTTTTGACAAAGGGACATGTATTTTCGTTTTGTCTTTTCTCGCAGTGTTTCCTTTCATTTCTAAGCCGCGACGCCGTCGCGTACTGCGGTACGACGGGTCACGTGCTGCCAACATACTGCATTCTTTATTCACCAGTTTTCACGGCTACACTGCATGCATTGTATAATGACTCATGATTATTTTTTGCTCTGCGCTGAATCCCGTACTAGTACAGTGTAGGGTTTTTTCAGAGTCTGTTTTCGATGAGGCTCGGCAAGTTCGGTTCTTCGAAACGAAGAGAAAGAGTTGTCTTTTTGTTGTTTGCGAAATATCTATTTTACTACCACGAAGTGTTCCCGTTGCGTGTGAGAACCTGCATGACAAATTGGTAGCAGAGGATGGTTGTCAAGTAGTGGTTCCTTCACCAAGCGCAGTGTGGTAGTGAGTAGCATTTCGGCTTTTCGCTGGACAACATGGATCTTGAGGAGTGCAAGAAGGCGAAGGCCAAGGCCAAGTTCCATGTCACACGAAATCGAAACTTGTTGCTCAGCAGGATCTACGAAGAGGATGCGACCTCGAAAGAGATCAAGAGGTTGTTGGATGACGTGACTGAGAGTGTTCACAACGCTGTGGATGTGTGTCTAAAACTGGTAACTCGGTACGCAGAATTAGGACTACCCACAGAAAAAGTGCACGAGGAGATAGAGGTCATCAACGTCGACTACAGCGATGCTGTCAGCAAGACCAGCGACGTGCTGGCAGAAATAAGCAAGAGGCCAAGTCGAGCCAGAACGGGTGAAAGTTCGCCAGCTTCCATCACCAGAGCCAAGAACAAAGGCAATGTTGACGCAGAGCTTGGAGAATCCCAGAGCAAGTGGGAGGATGTTGACACCGCCACACTCTCCTAACAAGGCCCTTGAGGAAAAACAGAACATGTGTGCTGAGAAGAGTCTCAGTCATTTTGGGAATGTGTCTGCATCCAGTGTCCGCCAGAGTGCGACTGTTGAGGGGACTACCCAGCCGCCTGCCGTTTCCTCGGGAGCACCTCTGGGAGCAAATGCATCGGCACTCCCCCTGGGAACTCCAAGTGGTGACCATCGTGATAGACAGGACGAACCGCCTGGGGCTGACACAGCAAGCGTCAGTGACAGCCAGCCAATTGTGTCGTCGTCAAGTGCAACCATGGCAACCAATGTGAGTACAGACAAGTCACGCACGATTAAGGTGTCCTTTCCGGTCTCTTTGTCGTCTGTACCTACATTACCGTTTACGGCGGAGCTCTTGTCAAAAGTTCACCCGGTTGCCATGGCAACCGCCGAAACCATGGCAACACCGCTGAACATTGGTCATCAGTCTGCAGGGAGTAACCAGGCAAGTGGCATTGCTCAGTCTGGCGCGCAGCAGGCACCGATATCTACGTCGGCAGCTTCGGCAAGAAACGTAATCACTGCCCCTAACCGTAGTTCAAGTGGGGTCAGTGTACCACCCAGAGCATTGTCGGCCACGACCATACTCGTGCAGTCAGCCCAGACGCAACCAACTCCTGCAGTGCAGCCTCCTCGTGGGACGCAACCAACTCCAGCTGTGCAGCCTCGTGCAGTTGCAAGTCATACTCTCTCGGCTTCTACACCTGCATTTGTGCCGGGATCAGGAAATTTGTACGTTCCATCGCCGACCCATTCTGCACATCCATTCTCATTTGGAACACCACCGGGTTTCTTGTCGGCACCCGACTTCCCGACGCACGTCTTGCCGAATCAGTCTGGAATAATGTCTACACCACCAGCGACCCAACCGGTCATGCAACAAATACCAGTTGGTCAGCCGGGTCACGCGTCACACTGGGAAGAGTATGGCCTTGTGCAGCCGAGCAGTCTTCCAGTTGCCATGACTTCGCCGAGTGGTCTACCAGTGCAAGCGAGTAGTTCTGGTAGAATCGAGTTGTACCGACATTTAGAGAAAGTGTCAATTCCAACATTCAAGGGCGACAAGCGGCAATATGAGACGTGGAAGGCGGCGTTTGAGATGTGCATTGGCTGCGCTAACATTCCGGATGGGCTGAAGTTATTGCAGCTCCGAAAATACCTCGCGGGCGATGCACTACGGTCTATCGACACTCTTGGCTACTCGGCCGAGGCATATGAGGCAGCACGACGTAGGCTGGAACGCAAGTTTGGTGGTCAGCGACGTCTAGTTGCAGTGCATCTAGAAGCCCTTGAGAAGTTCACAGCGATGAGATCTGCAAACGCCCAGGAGTTGGAGCGTTTGCGGAGCTACTCGATGTCGCGGTGGTGAATTTGAAGGCTAGTGGTCAGACACAGGAGTTGGCTAACGGGACATTTTATGTCCGGCTAACACAGAAGCTGGGGGTGTCTCTTCTGCTGAGCTACCAGAAGTGGATACACCAGACAAGCACCTCTGAATCTGTCGAAGCGCTTCTGCAATGGGTGGAGCTGGAAAGCGAGTTCCAAGTACGAGCCCAGGAGACGATCCAAGGTATCTCCACGGCAACTCCAGTAGGGTCCACTCAAACAGCAAAGAGTCACCCGCTGAAGGGCCAGGCCAGTCATGGTGGAGTGAAGCATCAGGCATTCTTCGCTGACAAGCCCAAGAAGGCCGAGAGCAACAGCAGTTGCCCGATCTGCACGAAGGTCCATCCCGTTTGGAAATGCCTGGAGTATCGGAAGCTGTCAATTGCAGAGCGTTGGCAGAAGGCCCGGACGCTCAAGCTTTGCTACCGTTGCCTTAACTCTGGTCATTTGGGAAATAACTGTTCCAGGTCGCAGCCCTGTGGTGCAGACGGTTGTACAGCGACCCACAACGCGTTGCTGCACGGAAAGTCTAGTACTACTACAGACTCGAATAGAGCCTCACAGAAGCCAGTGCTCCAGTCTAGCGCCTCCACGGAGGGGGGTGACACCAGTTCCATGGCCACACATATGAGTAGTGTCGGCGTTAGAGCTGTCGCACTGCGAACCATTCCCGTCATACTTCGCCACGGCAACAAGAATGTCACGGTCAACGCGCTGCTGGACGACGGCAGCACGCAGTCTTACCTTAATTGCGACGTTGCAGCACAGCTAGAGCTTAGCGCTCCCACACAAGAAGTGTCAGTGAGCACGCTGAACGGCCGCATCGAGACCCTAGAGACCATGCCAGTCGACTGCCACATCGAGAGTCTGGATGGCAGATTTATCACACAGTTCTCTGCTCTGACTGCCAAGAATGTCACCGGTGACCTTACACCTCAAGATTGGTCGGTAGATCAGACACAGTATCCGCACCTCAACGGCATCGAGTTTCCGCAATGCCAGAAGAAACGAGTAGAGGCGCTGATCGGTCTTGACCACGCTAGTCTCCACAGGTGCATAGAGGAAGTCTATGGTGAGGCTCATGAGCCATTCGCACGCAGAACGCCACTCGGGTGGACATGCGTTGGCAGGAGCACCAGACCGCAACAGACGACAAATTTCACCAGCACATACTTCCGAAAGGACGTCAACCTGAATGCACTGGTGAGAAGGATGTGGGAGGTGGAGGAACTTCCCCAGTCGTACGAATTCTGTGCAGATGATCAAGCCGTTTTTGATCAGACGGTCCAGTCGATGACCTACAAGAACGGAAGATACCAGGTTTCGGAGCCGTGGATCAAGAGACCACCTCCGGACAACTACAGTCGAGAAACTGCAATGAAGCGGCTCATCGCAGCAGAGAGACGCCTGGCGAAGGAGCCAGACGTCGCTGAGGAATACCGAACCGTGATTCGCCGTCACTTAGAACAAGGGTATATCAGCAAGATCAGCAACGCAAGTGATGGCGACGGCTGGTATCTGCCGCACTTTGCTGTTGTACGACCTGGGGCTACATCCACAAAGGTGCGTGTGGTCTTTGATGCAGCAGCAAAGACGAAAGGCAAGTGTCTGAATGACTACATCAGCACTGGGCCCAAACTACAACGGAACCTCACCGACGTTCTCCTGCGGTTTCGGCGACACCCAAACGCACTGGTAGCCCACGTGGCAGAGATGTGTCTACAAATCGAGTTGGAAGAGGATGACCGACAGTTCCATCGATTTCTTTGGCGAGAAGATACGGAGGACCAACCGGCCGTCTACCAGTACAATAGAGTGGAGTTCGGGATCAATGCATCTCCATTCTTAGCTCAACTGGTCTCGCAAGAGCATGCGCGGCGGAACCAGGAGGAGTTTCCTATGGCAGCAGAAACCGTGTTGAAGTCCACGTACATGGACGATTCAATGGACTCGACAAAGTCAACAGAGCTAGCGATTCAGCTGTACCACGAGCTTACGGCGCTGTGGGGTCTCGCTGGAATGCATGTGCGAAAATGGATTTCCAACAATGTTGAGGTGCTCGACGAAGTCCCCGAGGAGGACCGAGCCAAGGAAGTGGACCTCGCTAATGGAATCCTGCCGACGACCAAGACTCTCGGAGTTAAGTGGCGAGCAGAGGAAGACGAGTTCCTGATTCATGTCAAGCCGCCATCAGACATTGTCACCAAGAGAGCGTTCTTGAAGAACCTAGCCACATTGTTTGATCCGATCGGATTCGTACTGCCATTCACCATAGTTGGTCGGATGTTGTTCCAGAATATGTGGCTAGCAGGTGCTGACTGGGACGACTCCCTGGCGCCAGAGCTAGGCGCAGAGGCGCAAAAGTGGTGTGCCGACATGGATGCACTCCAGGATGTCCGAGTTCACCGGTGTCTTCAACGCGATGAGGAGGTGGTGGAGACTCAGCTACATGTATTCTGCGATGCCTCGCAAGATGCATATGGAGCAGTCGCTTATCTCTGTCATGTGTACCAGGATGGCACGAGGTCCAGTCGATTCGTCATGGCTCGAGCTAAAGTGGCGCCGTTATCAGCTATTAGCATCCCCCGACTCGAGCTAAATGGGAGCAGTCATCGGATGTCGTCTTGGTGTGTCCGTAGCCAAGACACTTGCCATCGCAATGGAGGATGTCGTGTTCTGGAGTGACAGCATGGATGTCCAACTGGTGGAAAGAGAACCAGGATCTCAGTGTCGGTGACATCGTCCTCGTTGTGTCAGCTGATACCCCCCGTGGCAGGTGGCCTCTTGGACGGGTGTTGGAGGTCTACCCTGGTCCTGACGGCAGAGTGCGTGTCGCTAAGCTCCAGGTCGGAGGCAAGCAGGTAATCAGGTCAGTTGTACGGCTATGTCCGGTTGTGAAAGGCTGACAGTCTGTACGCACGTTTTAGATGGACTTATCGCCATCTTTAGTCAGTTCGATCTCTTTTCTCATTTTACTCATTCTTTGATACGGATGTATCAAGGGGGGGGGGGGGGTATGTTGGGAAGGCCGTCGTGGCCATGTGTTTTTTATGGTGTATTTACTATTTATTCAATATTTCCCTCAGGATGTGAAATATGAAATGTCTCAGAAATTTAGTTTATTTTGGAACACAATTTCGCGTACATGTAGTGATTTAGCCTACAGTTAGTTCACGAGTTATTTAGTAGGTTGTTTGTTTCTTGCGTTGCACAGTGCAAGACAAGAATTTGCACAACTGCACAAGAGTATTGACATTGACTCTCAAAATGATTCTTGGTCGCATTTTGTTTGTTTCTTCTAAGTTTTGACAAAGGGACATGATTGTATTTTCGTTTTGTCTTTTCTCGCAGTGTTTCCTTTCATTTCTAAGCCGCGACGCCGTCGCGTACTGCGGTACGACGGGTCACGTGCTGCCAACATACTGCATTCTTTATTCACCAGTTTTCACGGCTACACTGCATGCATTGTATAATGACTCATGATTATTTTTTGCTCTGCGCTGAATCCCGTACTAGTACAGTGTAGGGTTTTTTCAGAGTCTGTTTTCGATGAGGCTCGGCAAGTTCGGTTCTTCGAAACGAAGAGAAAGAGTTGTCTTTTTGTTGTTTGCGAAATATCTATTTTACTACCACGAAGTGTTCCCGTTGCGTGTGAGAACCTGCATGACACACGTATAACCGGGTACACTGAGCATATGTATCGGGCAGAGGCAGGTTTCTGTCAGACATAGGATAGTCGGTGTGTTGGATCGACACAATGCATGGAGTTCAGGAATTTTGTTCGACACGGAGCGACAATTAATCGTAACAATAGTGATGTTATGTTGAGTCTTAGAAAATATGGGAAGGCCTGGGCGCTCAGCGGTGCGGAAGCCATCATTCTGACGACCTGGAGGTTTTACCTGGTTTGTTCGTATTTGAATCTGCAAACCGCCACTTTCTTACGGTGTGCTGGATAGTTGCAGGCCAGAATCCGTCACCCAATACCTTTTCCGTAGCTGAGGCTGGGAATGTCACTCTTGCGTAAGCTGTTCCGAAGGTGCGGGATTCCAAGATGGTGCAGTTGAGCACATCCACTGCACGCTCTTGACACCAATCCTTGATGGAGTCGGCACTGCAGCCCATGTGGACGTTTCCTACATAGAATATCGCTTTGTCCACCTTTTCGACACCTGTCAGGACTACAGGGTTTGTTTCGACCGTGGGCATAGGCTTGACGTACCGAGATGTGACCCGACGTCGTACAACATCGACCCAAGAGCTCTGTCCATCTGATTTGTTGCGGGAACTGCTGTCCGTAGTGACGTGACCGTTGCCAGCAGGTCTAGGTGCTGTACGAGTAGTGTCGCTGGACTGGGAAGCGGCACGTGGTTGCGAGTGCATACCGGTAGTACGGTCATTTGAACTTGAGCGTGCATGCTGCGATGTGGAGGTGTGCTGTGATTGCGGTGCAGTGGTGATGGATGTGTCAGTTTCATACAGGGAGGGCTCTACGGTAACTTCGTTAGCACTTGTGCGACGGTTGTGGGTGTCATTGGCAGTTTGAGAAAGTGCGCCTGTAGTGAAGTTCCTCAGCTCTAGTACTTCCAATTTTAGGCTGGAAACCTCATCCCGAAGTGAAGAAACAATGGCATTATCATGCTTCGCTTGCTCAAGTTGCTCTCTTAGCTCTATCACCACACATACAAGCTCGTTTAGAGACTTCAGACTACTACTAGTACTGACCTCATTGGCCTTGATCGGGGTTACACCCACACCAGCTTGTCTTAGGGAAACCACAAGATCAACTCGGCTCTTTGACTCGGCTCCGTCAATAGGATGCTGTTTGGCAAGATGCCGCAGCTCTTCCAAAGTCAGCAAGGCGAGGTCGATGTCCATATTCAATGCCATATTCCTAGTGTGTCCAGATCATGTTCTCTGCCACAGGGACCTAAAGTAAGCGGAGCTTAAAAACTTGCATCCGCACCTCATGTACATGACACACAACTTCCGATTTTCTTAGCCATTCACCAAACTTGTCCGGATAACGTTAGCCTTTGAAAGATACCAGAGATGTACTGTGCTTCGTTTTAATCACTTTGTTCAGTCTCAGCCCGGTTTCTTTCGCTTGGGATTTCCGAGATGACTCTATGGTTGGTAGTGTTGTAGCTGTGCAGTAGACTGGGTAACACGCCGGCGTATTTGTACGTTCTGGTTTCCGTAAAGTGTTTCCACATCCTGCTCTTCAGGGTACGGTGTAAGCGCTCGATAACAACGGCCTTCCCCTCGTTGTTAGTGCTGTAAAGGTCAATGTCATTTTCACCTCTCCATACGTTCATAGGCGAGTAAAATAATAATAATAATTAAAACATTTAACCACACGGCGAGGAGACAATAATTTGATAACCGCAATCAATAAAACTAGCTGAACCGACATTTGTGTACTTTATTCATGCAATGTAAAAACGGTGGAGACGATGTGCAATAAAACGATGAAAATATGAAGAAATGGTGTAGAGAAAAAAATATGGATTCAAACAAGTTTTCGTACAACACTCATCAGGAATCGTCGTTGTACTAATGGTTATGGACATGGTTATGGACTACAGTTAAAAGTGTTGGAAGCTATCTACCAGCGTCTGTACAAGCCTAATTTGCGTGTACAGAAAGATAGTATAATTGGGTTGAAATTGTTCAAGTAACGTGTCGTGTTTAGTGCGGCCAAGCTTGGCCGTTAATGTTCTAGGTGTAATGTACTGCTGTTACGTGTTATCACGTTGTCTTTCCTTCCTTTCTCCTTTGTTCATTTCTCGCTTTGATTGTTAGAATTCACACTTGTAAATTTCACTGTTGTTGCTCTTAGTGTTATTTCTCTAACTTAGATTTTCTATAATAGTTCAATTTTTGTTTCAGTGTCCTTTAGTACAACGACGATTCCTGATGAGTGTTGTACGAAAACTTGTTTGAATCCATATTTTTTTCCCTACACCATTTCTTCATATTTTCATCGTTTTATTGCACATCGTCTCCACCGTTTTTACATTGCATGAATAAAGTACACAAATGTCGGTTCAGCTAGTTTTATTGATTGCGGTTATCAAATTAAAAAATTAAAAATTAAAAATGTTGTAGAATTCCTTTACTCGGTCTACCCGTAACATTTTAGGAATGCGATCGGACGTGTTGACAATTCGACGAAAAGCATCACTGACTTCGATGCTTGTTTTACGCTTCAAAGGAATCGTCCAAGCGTAGTGAGAGTAGTCGATGACGGTGAGGAGAAATTTATAGTTCTGATTCTGTTGTGCGTAAGCTTGCTCGATTCCGTTAATCTCGACGCGCATGTTCTTTAATCCAGAAAAGGCGGGAGATGTCGTACAGACAAACTTTCCTCAAGCAGCATCCTGCTTGTTGTTGATCGTATACTTTAATTTGACTAGAAAATAGCTTTCGTTTAGGGCTAGCAAATTTGGTGTGGAAATGTTGATTTCGCTGTTGAGCGAAGGTGGGGTGGCGTTATCAGAATCGAAAAGACGAATGCTGCGACCACCTTCCAAGAGTGTGATTTTACGCTCGCTACGTTCTTTTATCGACCCTTGCACGATATTGGTCTTGGACAGGAGACCCGTGAAGGCCGCCGAAACCCTGGCGTGAACAATTCCTGAGCCATTGCACGACTCTGGTCTCTTGAACAGAGGGAAGAATTTTTTTAAGTTTTATGAAATTTCACTTAATCGGACGTATGCGCATGTCGAGGTAAATAGGAAAACCGGTTGAGATATACTCCCCCGAGTTATACTTTAACCAAAATGATATGGAATTGAGATTCTCATACGGGAACATGATGCGCTCGTCAGCATTGGAAAATACGTAGTTGTTTACACCGTGCTGCGTTATGATGGGCAAAGCTTTCAGCAGACGAGAATCCGTGTTGTTCTCGTACTCGATAGAATGTGGTATGCTATCCGTGTAGAGGAGGACTTGACGCACTCCATCGCTGAGATCCGCTGGAAATGGGAACTCACCGCCCGGTGCTTGGACGGTGTATTCACCCTTTCCCACGTTCTTGATGCCGATGACGCGCTGTTGAATACTACTCGAACCCCCGCATTCACATCGAGACAACATTTCCCGATTTCACGCGAATAACTAAACGTTATGTTTTGCAAGCTGCGTTGATTCAGACGTGCATTCAACATGTCATGCAAATGTTCCGCGGTCTCGTTCGTTCCAATGAGCAGATATACGGTGTGGGTTGTTTCATGAGGTTTTTCGATTGACCTGGAGCGTCATCGATTTCGATCCGGAATGCGTTCGTTGTCGAGGTGATGTTATGTCGATGCAATTCGAACTGGGCACCCTCCAGTCTAATCGTTTTATTACGGGAATCAAATTCTCGTATACCCAACGTAAAATGTGGCATGTAGAGCCCATCGGTCACACCTGCAGCATTGTTCACGGCCGTGAGAATAACGGACATGGTGGTGTTATCCTGGGGGCTTTACGAGATACAGAGCTTTGTAGATCCAAGTTTCTCCGATGGTAAACAGTCCGACGGTCAGCGAATTCAAGCTCCTGACGATGTGCATCCAAGTAATCGAATCTTCAGACTCTGTCTTGAGGAAAGGAAGTACTCCGGGGACGTGCTTCGCCCCCAACCATACTACACGTTCATGAGCGCGCGTTTCCCAACATTTCACCAACACTGCGTACGAAACCAATTGGGAATTCGGTGGTCTTGTTCCTTCCAAGAGGATGTCACTACTCCAGTAGTTAACTGTCAAGTCCGCAGTGCGCTCTTCAGGTAGGGGAGAAAAATTTCCTTCGATTTCTCTCTGTTGATCTAGCGTAAGTTTGATGTTTTCGCTGACGTTCTCGGTCGTTTCCATCATGGCAGCTCAGAGTAAAGCGGTTCGCTCTTGTAATTATAGCAATAAAAACTGCTTTATGGCAGTTTTCTAAAAAAAGTTATTGTGTTCTAGTCCATGGACCCCGTCTAAAAAGTAAGAAATTAACGAAATGTGATAGCTGAAAATTAAAATTTCACACAAAACCTCACAATAATCACAACACTTGAAATGCTGCTTTCAACACTAAACTTGTACTGCACCAACAATTGGCAACATGCATGCATAGGAAAGAGGATCACGAGGGGAAAAGGTCTTCTGCATGTAGCTTTTCATTCTGTGTGTGATTATTGTGAGGTTTTGTGTGAAATTTTAATTTTCAGCTATCACATTTCGTTAATTTCTTACTTTTTAGACGGGGTCCATGGACTAGAACACAATAACTTTTTTTAGAAAACTGCCATAAAGCAGTTTTTATTGCTATAATTTCTTTTGCTTTTTTCTGTCACCAATCAATGGAATGCCCTATTATGGCTATATCAATATGTAAATGATGGCCTTCACATCATATCAATACCATATAATGATATTATACGCATTGATGTGCAAGCATTTTCTTGCAGAAAATGGCACTAGCATAATGCATGTTCTTCTGCGGGGAAACATGTGAGCAGTGGTGGTGATACTTTTTTTACACGGAGGTCATTCTGTGCATGTTGCTGTTGCAGAATTTCATGACTCTGTCATAAATTGTCTTGCCTTTCAGATTTCTCCACCCTCAATCAGATTTATTTGAACAATGTAGCCATGCGCCAGGTGCGTGTCACAGATGTTTTTGTTGATTCTGTGTTTATAATGGTTTATAGTCATGGGTTATCGTGATAAGGTCATCCAGCATCATATTGAAACTGAAATCGTAATCCTGTTGATGTCGATACAACTTTTGGAAGTAGTTCAATGACTTCAAACTGTTAGTCCACGATTGTCTAAAACAACACAGCAAAGGAGGAACAATAAACATGTATTAAAATGTAAACGAATACATTGCTGAGTCCAAAACCTCGTTCCAACAACTACACTGATCCTGAGGAGAAAAGGGGCAAGGCTATGGTTGGAGGTACTGAGAGATAAACAAGGCACTCCACAATAATAAAATCTTACACATATTTTGGTGAGTATGAATGATATCCAGTCGAACCTCTTTAGGACGAACACCAAGGGAGCGATGGTATTTATTCTGTGAGCTTAGCCTATTTTATAACCAGAGAATACAATTATATCTCCAATAGACATACGAATAGATTTCTTCTACAGCGAAAGATTCTAAGCCACACCCCCTCATTGACTCGTATTATTATGAAACAATTGAGTCACTAGAGAGATTCTGCAAAACGATAATGCGTACAAACTTTCGCTCTACATCATGAACTGCGAAACTTCGCACCTTTGGACGCGAAACTTGCAGGGAACGCGAAATGAACTGTCGTAGGAAATTTCGTGAGATCGGGTCATGGCGTACGTGCACTTGGCCCGCGCAAGCTACGAAAATGTGCAGAACGCAAAGTTCGTGCAAAAATTCGTACACACTTTCGCAAGGACTGTCGCGAAACTTCGTTCGAATTTTCGTTTTGCAGAACCTCTCTACTGAAACTTTCTTTAGCAACATGACGGCAACTGAAACAGCAACAGAGAAAGTACGATACATGTACTCCACATTTTTACAGGTACTACAAACAGATTGCAGGTCGTAATTCTTGCTTTGGCGGCACGAAACTCGGTCAATTGGTACTTGAACCTTTCCCTCCAGATTGGGAACTGCCAACGATAGTATGCCACTGACCAGTGCCTTACTTGTAACGTACCAATGTAGAATCTACAATGAATATGAGTATTTCGACAACACATCTAACATAAGCCTTACCGTCAAGAAGTTGAACTCGCCTTCTTCGCACACTGTAGACAAGGGCAAAGAGATAAAAATGGATCTAAATCCGAATAAAATCAGCACACGTTTCCGTAAATGAAAGGTGAACATAAGCAAATGAATCGAAGGAAACCGGTCAACTTAGAGATCACCTGTCATCGAGTATTCCGTAAAGGAGGCCTCGCAGCTCGGCAGCAGAAGAGCAAAATTTAGAAAAGAGATCCTGTCAACTTTTCCATTATTTATTGCATTCCGCCCCAAAATCAGCACACTTTTCCTGAATGAAAGAGTCAACACAAGCAAATGAATCAAAGGCAACTGGTCAACTCACCTGTCATTGAGTAATATTCCGCGAAAGGAGGTCTCAGCAGCGCCGAAACGAAATAAGCCAGGCCATGAGACGAAATATCCGAAACAGCTCATGCAAGAAGCAGTTCCAAAGAAGCAGTTCCTCGCGCATGCACATCCGAACACGGATCCGCGGACTGCATGCACTGAACACAATGTCTGCCGTGCAAGTGCACAGCACACGGCTACCACGCGTTGGTAGATCTAATACCGAGCACCTTACGTAGAGACTTACGTAGCCTAAGTGAAATACCGAGCACCTTACGTAGAAACTTACGTAGCATAGCGATGTCGTTTTTTCTGCCATGTGAACACAATAATAGAAAAGCTGACAGGATCGCTTTTCTAAATGTTTGTTAGGTACCTCCTCCCGTACCTTTTCTAGCTGGCATGCATGCACTTACGCACTCACCTTTTGTCTCCTTTTGTTCCGTTGGCCTGGGTAGCTACTTGCGCGCCCATATTTGCCATAGCTACCCAGGCCCTTTATCTTGCCGTTCAGACTTGATCTCTCTCTCTCTCTCTTTTCTCACTCGTCAATAATCACCATGTAGTCGTTTCGTTCGTCTTGGTCTCTTGTCTCGTCGTCTATAATAAATGTCGTTCCCACTAACTTGTTCCCGTTGTCAGTCGTCCTGTTTCGAACTCAACATTGGCGCCCGATTATTGATCGACCCACGACCCTGAGATCATCCCATGCCCAGCCGTCCTTAACCACCATTCGTCTCGTCTATGTCAACCTCGTCTCGTCCATGTCAGTCTCGTCTCTCCTACGCCAACCTCGTCTCGTGTCTATCAACCTCGTCTCTCCTACGCCAACCTTACCTCGTCTATTCTCGTTCAAGCCATGCAGGTCAGCTACCTTTCTCTCTTCCTTTTTTTTGTATTCTTCTTCGTCAAATTTATTTTCGTGAATTTTTTTGTAGTGTGTGCGCGCGCATGTGTTCGTAAAACATAACCAAGTTAGGGGTCCGATCATGGTGAGCCACGCTCTAATTTTTGGATGTTTAGCAAAAGTGTAACTAGGCTGTATTAGCCGTGCAACATACTAGTAATTCACGTTCCTCGTCAAACTCCAATAGTTATTACACACAATAAGTAGTACAGGAATGATGTGTACGAGTGCATTTTTAGTACACACTTTCGTGAGATCCATGCGCGCGTCCAGTATGTGTTTGTGTGTGTGTGTGTGTGTGTTTTCTCCTCCAGTTCATTTTTTTAAATCTTTTTCTCTCTTTTTTTTCTCTCCGCGAGGACGCGGGATTTTTTTTCACGGAGGGGTTGTATGTTAGGTACCTCCTCCCGTACCTTTTCTAGCTGGCCTGCATGCACTTACGTACTCACCTTTTGTCTCCTTTTGTTCCGTTGGCCTGGGTAGCTACTTGCGCGCCCATATTTGCCATAGCTACCCAGGCCCTTTATCTTGCCGTTCAGACTTGATCTCTCTCTCTCTCTCTTTTCTCACTCGTCAATAATCACCATGTAGTCGTTTCGTTCGTCTTGGTCTCTTGTCTCGTCGTCTATAATAAATGTCGTTCCCACTAACTTGTTCCCGTTGTCAGTCGTCCTGTTTCGAACTAAACATGTTGATGAATCTACCTTATTCTCTACGGCATTGCGAACGTGCTCCACCATTGCACCGCGTGTTACATCACAAGAAACACTCTGCATGTCATCGCCCATAAAGCATACGGGGTTGTGGCCCATGTTGAGTCGCGCATTCATAGAAATTGAACCATCTTTGCGGATGGCATTTTCTTTCAAGTCTGAAAGCTCTCTGTCTAGGACTTCAGCTGTTGGAGGATCCCAGGGAGAGATGTAAGCGCTTTGCGTTTGATTTCTCCACATGAGCGTCATTCTATATTCCGTCGACTGTGATCGCTAGTACACCAGTTTGATAGTGGTATATATTTGTATTTTTTTCTATTAAGCTATGATTCTGTCCCTCGCTCTTTGTAACGCCTGCTCCGCTCTACGGGCCCTTACACACTACGTAGAAAACCGCTTTTTTGTTGCGTTCCTGTAAAAGTTGCCATGTCGACTGACGTCATCTGGCGCGAAATCTAAAAAGTTGCGTAAACGTTTTACTCAGATCTCGGACGGGTGTAGAAGGCTGCTTTTTAGCTTTTTAGCTTTTATGCCTTCCCGCGCTTTCGGACTTCAACTTCTTGTTGGTGTTTTTGCTGTTTGGTGCTGTGTGGATTTCCGTGTTTCTATTTCAGCTGTCCATTGGACTTTTCGCCTGCTTCTGAAATTCTCGTACTTGAACTCGTGTTGTTCAAGCCGTAGTAGACTCTATCTTGTTTGCTTGCTGAGCGTGACACTATGCCGAAAATCCAGTTCACAGAAGGCGAAGCGGCTCATGGAGCTGTGGGCGATATATAAAAAAACCGAAGAGCGGCAGCATGATGAAGCGATCCCAAAAAGAAAAAGAAATTGCGGAGGAGCTCAACAAGTATGGAAAGTCAATCGGTCTTGATGTGGACTTCAACGGGAAGATAGTCCACTGCAAGATCGATAATCTGAAGTCGGCCAAAGATTTGTACCGCAAATTCCAGTCGGCAACAACAACTGGCAGCGCTGCGACTGGAGAGGTTGACCTAACGTTAGAAGGAGCGTATGCGAGCGGGGCCAACTTCAGGACGTGGCATCGATTTTTAGACATGTGCCTGGATTCGGCCCACTCAGCTCAGGAGCATCTCGTTCTGAGAGCATCCGAACTGCACTACATTTTCTTGTTGAATGTACAGTGTGCATGTACGTAAAAAGCAGATCACCTGTCAGTGTGCAACTGCACTTGATCAGGCTGGCGCATACGCAACGTATGCTCAAGTTAGTTGCGTTTTACATGTACGTAGTGTGTAAGGGCCCTTAGATAGTCTTGCTGCAACTTCATATTCCCAGGAGAGCCGTCGTGCGCCTTCTTTGCTCTAATATAGACTTGATACAGCTTTTTATCTTAGGAGACAATCAGCCGTAGGGGTGAAACGATTCGTTCGAATATTCGAGTATTCGTTCGAAAATTTCGAACGAGCGAGTATTCGAAATTTTGAATTCGATGTTTTTTGTTTTTTTTAGTATTGGCATTGTATTTTTCAAAAATGTTGTTGTACCGCTGGTCCACTGGTATGCATGCGTTATGCATGGCTTTGAGTCAGTATTACTGACTTGTGACTTGGACGATGCGATCACCACGGCAAGTAGCGTTCTGAGATATGAAAGTACTGATGAAAATCGATACTTTACACTCTGTACAAGACGTTGGCTAAATTTGTTCTGTGTTCACAAATAATTTCTTCCGAATTGGTCGAGAACCTGCAAATCTAGTGCTTTTGAATTTTGATAAAATACTCGAAATAATCGGATACTGGATCGAATATTTTTAACGAGTGATCGATTGGTCACAATAGATACTCGTTTCACCACAGTCATCGACCCGCATGCCTTTTCGGATGGTCAAAGAATTTTCCAGTTCATCAATAACCTCCGATGCATTCTCAATAAGTTTCATACCTATCTCAAGACCTGCTTTGGCTCCTTCGCCGCCCCCATACTGCTGTCGTCTGCGACGCCCCCGTCGTTTAGCCATCTTTACAACAAGAACACGTCTCCAGTACCTTTTCTATGGGGTACGCTCCGCCGACCGCGAAAACTCACATCACATGTTGTCGTGTTCGGACTGTTCCTGGTGTACGTTCTCAGCACGTTTCAGCTACCAATGGAGTTGAAAAAATAACACTCCCTTACAGAATCCCACTCAGTATAAGCGCGTCATCAGCATAGTCTTGACAGGTTTTCGGATCAATGGCAGGCTAGCCTTTGTTGACCGTAGTACGGATCGTACCGTGAACACATTATCAGTACCCGGTGAATAGAATGATGTCTTCGCTTGTAGGCATAATGTACATGTATGGCTAACCAGTTTGCACTGTAGACAGCCAGATTGACTGTACTACTACTACACAAGCAAGAGTCAGGCGCATTGTAGATTGACAGCCCACATCGGTGCATATTGGTCTCGGAAGCTCAAAGTATTTGTTTGTGGTTTTAGATGCTGTCAACTACATGTCATGTGGTTGCATGCATGCGTCAATGCCAACGGGGTAGCAACCCATCACATGCTATGAAAGTATAGGATATTGTGAACTCCGCGCCCTCAGAGATATTCCTGGCTGTACGAAGCAAACTAACTGTCGTGAGCTACAGTGCTGCTCAATGAAGTTCAATCGCACCACCAAAGTTAGCGTGGTGCACAATCTGGAACCCCAGATTTCGCAGGGCCACAGATGCTGAATGCCCGTTGCGTACTTGAGTGATGCGACTGGATTCCAATGAGCAAGCCATGCAAATCTATAGTACCTGAACACCAGCACAGGCTCTTTGGAGAGCTGCGGCAAACTCCTAAACATGCACACACCTACACATGTGTGAGCATGGACTCTCTTACACAACAGGAAAGCTCTACCTTAAGCACTTGATTTACAGATGCTGTTTCTGGTGGCGCAAGCATAGTACAATGTATAGCAGCTATAAGGGCAAAGGAAAGGCATAATGCTCTAGTTTCATCAAGGAAGTCTGAACTTGGGTTTGACGGTCAGCATGATGGCTGGCAATACAGGGTTTGAGCACCTGTCATTGCAGGGCACCAAAATTGCCTTTTAGGCAGCTGTGGATAAAAGAACAAAGCGTTACAGGAGTTCTAAATTGGTGAGGGGCCATGTTTTCTGCAAGCCTTTATTTTAACAATATCGTTCATACGACAACTATATCTGTCGGCTGCGGCAGATGTTTTAATACATTCAGTATTACTACTGAACGAAAAGAAGACACAATGGCAAGCAAGGACGAACAGCAAACAACATGCAGCTAATGATTAAGCAATATGCAAACAGCGCCTTTCATTCCTTGTTGGTGCATGATGCAAGAAAAGAAACATAGAAATTACTGAAAGTTATGCCGGGCTCATTGTTTCATACTCTGGTTCGGGGTTTGTTTCGACTGCAGTTGAAGTCATTTCGTATGCATCGTTCTTTGTCATTCGCCTCACAAAAATGGCCGATGGCTCCGCGTTGTCGATCTGTGCCACGGTGATAGTCTTAGCCTTGCCTCGATATCGTACCAAACAAATTACAATCAAAGCAACAGGTATTATCATTCCAACAAGAAACCCAATAGCTCCTGGAACAATATTGCACGATATGGAAGGTGGCGTTGGCTGTTTCGCTGAAGGGAAAACAGAATAAAGATATAACACATCACACATTCTTATCTGCGAGGACCATGCCTTTCTGAAGATAAATATTGTAAGTTGTAACCCAAGCAAGGCATCTGAAATTCATGCTGGTGTAGTATCCCTGCCCGACCAATACAGAAGTAGTACGGAACTAATACAGAGCTTAGCCTGATGTATAGTTAGTGTATCTCCGTATGTAAGCGTACGGCGTCTGCTGCATAAAGCTGCTGCGCATTTCTGTTTAGATGAGATTTTGATAATAACGAGCTATTCAACCTCCAGGTGTGCACCGGAGAGAAAGTCAGTTATTTTGCCGCTTCTTCTTTTACTTATAATTATATCTCAGGTGTGTACCTGAAAGAAGTAGAATAAAAGTAATTCTTGTTGATTTCACCGCGCCTACCACTCGGCTACCCATTACACTGGCTGATGCACAGATGAATGTGCTCCGTTAGTAAGCGCCTCATAACAGGATGCCGAGACTTTGCTACCATAATATTATTGTAGCAAATTCTCCACCCCAGAGACAGATACAGCAGAATTCCACATATAAATAATTGTTATTTGCTTATTGCACCATCGCTTGTTCAGAGGCAGAAGTGCAGACCCTGAATCCCTGATTGGTCATGTATAACGATAGACATAATGAATGATAGGCATAGCATGTAAACTTTAAAAAGATATTGATTTGTAATATTTGGTGTCAATTGACTCCTTTGGCACTCTCAGGAAAGATAACTTGTTATCTATGTCATGTATTGTCAGTGTTAGAAGGTTTACCTGGTAAACCGCGCAACAAAAGATAATTTATAAAAGTCCTTTCAATTTGCTGCCAAAGTGCACGATATGGATCAGTTTGCACTCCGCCAAATTCGCTTTCTTGCCGACCTGATTCACATCAGCAACATGACTCCAACACATATATATTTTCGCACATACATGAAAGAGAGGAGAGAGAGAAATAAAGAGAGAGAGAGAGAGAGAGAGAGAGAGAGAGAGAGAGAGAGAGGGAGAGATAGATATAGAAATAATTCCACATATAAATAATTGTTATTTGCTTATTGCACCATCGCTTGTTCAGAGGCAGAAGTGCAGACCCTGAATCCCTGATTGGTCATGTATAACGATAGACATAATGAATGATAGGCATAGCATGTAAACTTTAAAAAGATATTGATTTGTAATATTTGGTGTCAATTGACTCCTTTGGCACTCTCAGGAAAGATAACTTGTTATCTATGTCATGTATTGTCAGTGTTAGAAGGTTTACCTGGTAAACCGCGCAACAAAAGATAATTTATAAAAGTCCTTTCAATTTGCTGCCAAAGTGCACGATATGGATCAGTTTGCACTCCGCCAAATTCGCTTTCTTGCCGACCTGATTCACATCAGCAACATGACTCCAACACATATATATTTTCGCACATACATGAAAGAGAGGAGAGAGAGAAATAAAGAGAGAGAGAGAGAGAGAGAGAGAGAGAGAGAGAGAGAGAGAGAGAGAGAGAGAGGGAGAGATAGATATAGAAATATGGAGATAAAGAGAGAGGGAGGGGCGGAAAGAGGTGGAGAGGGAGAGAGGCGCAGAGAAAAAGAGAGGCAGAGAGAGGGAGTCGGAGAGAAAGATTGGATGCTGTGCTTGCAACTCGGAGTTTCACGTAATCACGTATTTGCAACTAAAGGGCCCCAGCGCTGGTTCCACCATTTATATCTCTTCAGAGAACATGTAGTATACTGACGATCTAGAATTTCTTCTTGTAGGCAAAACAGATTATGGACATGAATCCATACCACGGAAAACAGTTATGCCACCTTAGGATCACCTAAGCCCGCACGCAGCTCCTTTCTACTTTGGATGCAACCGTTATCCTCAGCCATCCGTTAAGTTTGTACTAACCATACATGCGGATAATATAATCTGTTGGTCATATCAACATAATGTAGTTGGAGGCATGAGATATGAGTTACAAGTAATAAGTAATTGAACAACACGATTTGGACGAATTGGTAATACTGAGACTTGGCTGAATTCTGGTGTATCCGACTGGAATTTAGGCCTCTACAGTATTTCGATAAGACCATCCTTGTAAAGTTGGAGGCGCTTGCCTGCGATTGGTGCCGTGATGGATGCGAGGCCATGTGGCTATCTATTTCAAAAATTGCTCTTGATTTCCAGAGAGCAGATGCATCCAACCCCAATGTTGAGATGGTCTGGTTGACGATTATATCAAATAAACAATCCTTGTTCCCTGGTCTTGCATGTGAGCAATTCTGAAGTACTTTTTCTGAGCTAGTGTAGTATCCCTGCCCGACCAATACGGAAGTAGTCGGAACTAATATGGAGCTTTGCCTGATGTATATGTTGGAGTCAGTAGAGCGTCCAGCCCCTATATGATGTCCAACCCCTATATAGAGTCCATTGGTCCAAAATCCACTGTACAGAGTCCAAACTTGGAATCAACTGTGAGCTCAAAGTTTAGATGGACATCACTCCCTATATAGAGTCCAGCCAATTGGCTTCACCCCTATATAGAGTCCATTGGTCCAAAATCAACTGTACGGAGTCCAAACTTTGAAATCAACTATAAAGATTAAAGAGTCTTTATGTGGACACCACTTCCTGTATAAAGTCCAGCCAATTAGGCATCCCCTATCGAGTTCGAAATTAGACATAGAATCTGCTGTAAGCAGTGAATATTAACCAGAAAACGGCCTCTCCCTTTAATCCTTTACATCATTCACTTCTCAAGATAAAAATATGTATTGAGGCGCCACTGCAGCCACTTCATTACATGAAAAACCCTACAAACACCATCCTCAAATCAAGTGGTCTCTTCGCAGACGCTGCAAATTACAATATCTCAATCATGTAGTGTTGCCAAATTATTGTGCACGCACACACACATGCACACACCCACACAACGCCAAGAAAATACCTAGAAAAAAAACAAGAATCGAAAGAGAATAATGGAAAGCCCAGGATTAATTATTTGTTTTCAAATTATTGCGCGCGCGCGCGCGCGCGCGCACACACACACACACACACACACACACACACACACACACACACACACACACACACACACACACACACAAACTTATACAACGCCAAGAAAACACCAAGAAAAGAGTAGAGACATAATACACACGCAACTCCAACAGCCATGCAAACGTCCACCCATTTACACGTAAAGTCAAGAGGGATAACAAATAATTATACGAAACGAATGCATACGGGGACGGGTACACGCACGTTTACATACACGTAGTAGTGTAAGAGAGTAACATGGTGCAGTGGTCAGCATAATACTAGCACATGCTGAGAGTGCAATAGCAAGCTTCACCATTGCTCCTGACCATGCAAATGTTCAGCAGCACTCAGTTCCGCAAGCTTCTGAAGATCAGCACATCTGCAACAAATATATAGCACAAGGATACGCTTATTACCGTAATGATGCATGGGAGCACACAACTACCAAGTTCTCAACGAATGTGATGCTCAATGAAAATCAATCCACTCAAAGACCTGTGAACAGGTGACGGTGGGGACAATAATCTATTAGTAATACGAGGAATAAGATCGTTTGTGCACACTCAAGACGCACAGACACACCAACATACATGTAGTGTACACAGTGTTTCACTTCACTGCAACTAAATTGAAATGAGATGATTTGAACAATCTGTACGGCGTTGCCGTCAGTCAGTCTTCCCCAAGATGGAAATGCAATGATTTGTTGTCACGAGGCAGTTTCACTGACACAATGTCATGTTCGTGACATCAAAACGGTTACTTCAGGGAATACGAGTATTAGCTTGAGAAGCTTTTTCTTGTCATTGGCATACAAGCAATCCTCCTACTACTACTAGTACATGTACACTGGCACTGCGTTTGTGGATCCCATTGTATTTGACATCATACTAGAGGAAGAGTGTCGTGGAGTTTCACATAGTTATCACAGGGATAAAAATACATTTCTCATGAAATAATTATAATAATTGATGATAGCTAGACGATCGTATACGATTGATGCAAAGTCCTTGCAGTCCTTGAGGACTATTACGAAGTGGTTGATTACTTTTAGGGCATTTATTCAAGCAACATCAAACAAACGCGATAAGCTCCTTGAAAATGGAAAAAAAATCGGTAAAGGTATAGTTTAGGGTCCCAAATTATTTTAGTGGGTCAGCATGCTCTACAGAGTCCCAGGCATGCACATTACACATAGCCATAGGCCTTGGCCACAACTGACATCGAATACGATGTGGATGGACAACCACTGGTGTATGCAAAATCACCTCACGATGCGAACGAAGACGGCGCAAAGGACCATGAAAATCGCCTGAGTTTGAAGCTCGGTGATGCCGTGCGTGTCTTGAACACCTCCATGGGCAAGGGATGGTGGTGGGTAGAAGTCGATGGTGAGTCTGGCTACGTTCCATGATCATTCCTTGTCACTGAGGATGATCTGCGCGGCGCGGAAGAAGCCTCCTGGCAGAACGACGAATATTTTGCATACACCAGTGGTTGTCCATCCACATCGTATTCGATGTCAGTTGTGGCCAAGGCCTATGTGTAATGTGCATGCGTGGGACTCTGTAGAGCATGCTGACCCACTAAAATAATTTGGGACCCTAAACTATACCGTTACCAAAAATTCAAGCATAACGACAGAACAGCAGACCAATCGAAACGAGTAAAAGCTTCCTTACCTCAGTCATCGTCCTGCCATGTAGTTGGACAGGACAGCCTTTTGACACGGTGGTACAGGCAGCTCTTGTCCAGTCAAACAGGGGTATCCTTGTGGCGTCGAACGAACGAGAGTGTCAGTGTATCTGACTCGTCAGATTGGAACTGTTGAACTTTTCTCTTTCTCCGCTTTCTGCTTTCATCCCTCACTCTGATGAAACCGTTCAAATGGCACATATATTTAGTGTATCTCCGTATGTAAGCGTACGGCGTCTGTTGCATTAAAGCGGCTGCGCATTTCTGTTTTGAAAAATATAAGATTAGCAACGACAAAGCTAACTCGAAGAAGAAGTAGTCAACCTCTAGGTGTGCACCGGAGAGAAAGTCATTTATTTGCCGCTTCTTAGGTGTGTACCTAAGAGAATAATAATAAAAAATAACTCGTGTTAATTGCACAGCGCCTACCACTCGGCCACCTGTTACATTGGTGGCAGCGTGGTATTTTTAAATAAAACAACGTGATTCGACCCCAGACCCCCATGGATCAACCCGCTTCAGCTCCGTGCGACGAATCAAGATGGGAATCATGTTTCTTGCCTTCCTGGGCCTGGCCCTGCTTATTAGCCTGCAGCACAGTCAGGGCGCTAGCGTGGATCAACCTTCTCTCCGCACTGCACACACTGGAGACTCCGATGGCGATTCCAAGCGACCCGCTACCTACATGTGTACTACCGGTGGTGATGGCGAAGCTGATGAGGACGACGACAGGCAGGCTGCTGCCCAAGACAAGGAGGGTATTCCCCAAGACCAGCAGCGTTTGATTTTCGCCGCACCCAGTCGGAAGAAGGAGCCCACTCTTCACTTGGTACTTCTACTCCGTGGTGGGATGCAGATTTTCGTCAACACTCTTCCTGGCTAGACCATCACTCTTTACGTCGCGCAAAGCGATGCTATCGGCAAAGTGAAGACCACGATTCAAGACGAGGAGGGAGGTCATTTGTCTGACGCCGAGCTAGCCGCTCTGAGTGACCGGCTCCACCAAGATGAAGATAAAACCTGGCTCGCCCTCCGCCGTAGCTCCAGCCGCCGTCGTGGTTTCTAACGCTGATTCCAGGTATGGCATTTTCTTTCCTGTCTTCTTTCAGTCTCCCTGTTCTCTTCAGTCTTCCTTTATGCGAGTGTGTGAATCCAGTTTAGTTTGGTAGGCGTCTGATCATGGTGAGCCACGGTTTACCTAAGTAACCTGGTGAGAGAAGTGTGTGAGAATCCCCTTTTACACACCAGGTGTGTACCGGAGTAAGTTTCCACGATGTAGTGCATTCTTTTTGAAATTGTGAATTTCCTGGCAGTTTGAGCCCGCGATGTGCAGAAATTTGGCTGTCTTTCACGTCCAGTTTGGAGGACCATTCTTTCCCTTTTGACCGAGAGATCGTGTGAACCTTGTGTGCTTTAACTTCTATGTTATGATTTGTTATCAGTTCATTTCTTCTGTCTACTCTGAACGTTATCATTTCCGATATAATCTGCCATCCTCCGGTTGACGCTGTGTTCATAACTCTTCACTAATTTTTGAAAATCACGAGGGCGTGATTATCTGTACGAAGGGAGGGTGTAATATCCCTGCCCTACCAATACAGAAGTAGTACGGAACTGATATGAAGCTTTGCCTGATGTATATTTAGTGTATCTCCGTATGTAAGCGTAAGGCGTCTGCTGCATTAAAGCGGCTGCGCATTTCTGTTTTGAAAAAGATAAGATTAGATAGCAACAACAAAGCTAACTCGAAGAAGAAGTAGTCAGCCTCTAGGTGTGCACCGGAGAGAAAGTCATTTATTTGCCGCTTCTTCTTTAACTTCTAATATATCCTAGGTGTGTACCTAAGAGAATAATAATCAAAGATAACTCGTGTGAATTGCACTGCGCCTACCACTCGGCTACCGGTCACATTGATTACTCTCCTACAGGAAGCGTCATTTCTCCTACTGGGTGATTTGAAAAATAATTTGCTAGAGAAAACAAGTGGAATTTATCAACGCTTTCACACATCTCTTCTTCACGCCTTGAATCCAGTCAACCAATTTGAAAGTGCAGCAGCGGTAGTGATGTATTACTTGTAGTATTATTACTATGTTGCTTGTTCGCGTTGGCATCAGCCTGCATAAAGCAGGTATATAGCCTTGTTAGAGAACATGCAAAACTCATGTACCTCTCGTCCACCAAACAGTTCCAGGAGAGACATCTTCTTTCTCACAACCAACAACCGTAGCACTGGGTTACTACGAACGATTTGCAGTCGGCGTTGCACGTGAACTTCATACAGGCCACCAGATCGCACATGCCGTGTGCCATCGACAACTTGGGTCAGCCACCCTGCCACTGTTTTTGAGTCGGTCACCAGCTTCACAAGCTTAGCCTTCCACTTGGCTACGAGACTCAGGCCCTTGATTGCTGAGTCGGGTTCAGCCACGTTGACATGACGCTTGGCCTGCTTTGTCCGCAGGCAGCACTCGTCCTCTATGACTTCATTGTGCAGCTCCAGGACAACACTGGTTTCGAGGTCGGACCTGTCACACCAGACAGTCCAGACCGAGTCGTCGTTCGCCACCACATCCCAGCAGCCATGGACTGGGTCGTCCTCAGCAAGCTTCATACACAAGTTGGCACAGCATTGCACTGCAGCTTGGGATACCGGATCGCCCCACGCGCTTCCCTCTGGACTGGCCAACCGCTTGAGATAGCTGCACGCAGGTCGTAGCCAAGAGCATACAGGGTAGTAGCCTATTAGTCGCCCACACCATGCGAACAAGCTACGTTTGGTCAGCTTGGGCGGTGGCTCCAGGTCGATGTCCCTTCTAGTCCATTGGGTCCTGCAGTCGTTGTCGTCATCGTTCCTGAGCTGCATGCGAAGCACACGGGATTTCGTCAGTGGCTCAGTTGGCTTTGTTGGCAGACCATATGCAGCCAACGCAGCGGCTACCTGCTCCGTTTCTCCAGCCGGGGTGCGGATATCGTCGACATAGTTGTCAACCGGGTGGTTTGTTGCAGGTCACCCACTGCACAATCATGTGCATGATCTTAGGCGCAATCGCTAGGCCGAAGCCCATTCTCATCATGAGATAGACTTTCTCCTTCCACAGCACAGCTTGATATCGTGCAAGCTCTGGGCTGACGTGTACCTGAAGGTAGGCCTTCTCGATATCGAGCATCTTCCACTCACCACCGCTAGTCTGCCGCCATTTCCTGATCTTCTCCGCACAGACGGGAGCCTCGTAGCCCGGTTGCGATTGAATCAGCTTGTTCACGCCACGATAATCTAAACATGGCCGAACTGGCGTACTGGCCTCATGCTCCTGAGTACGCGCGAGCAGTGGCAACACGCCGGCGATTGCTCCGTGTACGGCTTCATCGTGCTCGACGAGCCAGCCATTTTCCACCCAGGTGTCTACCTCGTGGCAGAATAGCTGCTCTTGCTCTGCAGTCAGCAATTCCCGTGGGTATTGCCCGATGCCGTGGCCGACTGGGTGCTGTGGGGCCTTTCCATTTTTCCTTACCCACTTCAGCACCCAACGCTTCGTGTCATTGCACCAACGCACCTCGCCGCTGTCTACACACAACATCACGTTGTCGCCATCTTGGGTGACCCGAACATGCCGCGACGGATTCGCTTCCTGGCACTTGGCTACAGGCTTGGTATGCACGGCGGACGCAGCACACGCATCAGTGTCAAACCTCACTCGCTCCACCTCGCCGTCATCACCATAGCTGAGACGTAGACCCTGCACCGGCTTACGACGTGCGATGCAATGAGCAAATTGGCACGTACCACGGACAGGTCCTCCACCACCAACACCTCAACCTCTGTGTCCGGCATGGCAACTGGGGTTGACTCGTCCAGTCGTCCTACACACACGCCGGCCTTGCCAATGATGCCCAGTGGCTGGCCATCTAGGGCAAAGATGTGACTGCCAGACTCAGCCAACTGCAGTACACCATCCATAGCACATTGCTTGGTCATCAGCGTTCTTGTGGCTCCAGTGTCAATGACCGCCACCTTTCGTTGCGAACTGTCCCGACTGCCCCTCTTCCAGACATCAGCATAAAAAGGAAGCCTGGCACCTGCAGTCAGCGCTGGTACAGCAACAGAACAGAGCGCGACATCGTCGATCTCGGCAGCAGCCGCGGCAGTGCCTTTACTTGACTGTGTGGCCTGCCAGGCCTTCCGTTCAGGACAATCAGCCTTACGGTGTCCACTCTTGTCACAAAAGAAGCACGTACTTCCGCGTGCGCGACTCAAGCTAGACGATTGTCCAGGTTGCTTGCGGGCAATCACGTTTCATGTGGCCTTGCTCCTTGCACCGGAGCCATATCATATTCTTCGTCGGTTTCGAACTCGAAGCAGGGCCAAGCGCAGCCTCACTTCCAGTTCCATACTCCGCACTGCTAGATCGACCGTCGTCACTAAACTTGAGGGCTCGGACTAGTTCTAAGCACCCACTCACCGTGAGCGCCTTTCCTCCCATTGACAGACGAATTTGGCAAGACCAAGAAGACGGAATGACACTGTTGTCGTCCTTATCACTGGACTCTTGTCAAGCTAGTTTGCCCAGACGCTGCAGGTCCGCAACAAATGCGTGGGGCGACTCGTCCATCTTCAACGTCCGACTTGTCAGCAAGCTGAAAGCTTGCGCTCGTGTGACACAGAACGCCTCCTGCATCTTCTTCTTCACTGCTGCGGAGCTCTTCCTGTCGTCCGTGGACATCCTGTTGAAGAAAAGGAAAGCATCCTTCTCCAGAAACAGCGGTAGCTGCGGCATTTTCTTCTCGTCGGAATCCCATTCCTTGATCGTCGCGAGCACTTCAAATGTGCCCCAAAAATGTCTTGAAGTCATCCTCACTCCCGCGATACGGGCGTAAGTATCCCTGAGCTTTTGACATCTCTCCTAAAACTGGTTCCCGGGTTTCGTCACCACGCTGTTAGAGACCATGCAAAACTCATGTACCTCTCGTCCACCACACAGTTCCAGGAGAGACGTCTTCTTTCTCACAACCAACAACCGTACCACTGGGTTTCTACTGACTGATTTTCTATCATGAAGCAGAACATTAGTAGGATAATACAATAAGATGATAGGTGAAAACCATAATGCATAGGGCGAGCAGAGATCGGAGATCATGCAAAATGGTGCAAACAGAACATAACAAAGCAGGCAAGTCACTTGTCCGAGGTCATCACACAGATGGCAGACAAGGTGCTTCCACCTACCTAAATGTATTGCAATGTTGACATTGCAATGCAACTTCCTAGTGCACAGGCACACTTGGCAGTTTAGATCACGTTCCAACGCCCTAATAATAGAAATCACTAAGGGGGCACAATGCAATCATCGCACAAGCAGCATGTACCATTGCGGTAGTCTGTAACAAGGCCTGACCTCATGCCTCCACATCAACAAACCACACAAAGCTGTTCCTGCTCTAGCAACTAAGCACACACGAAGCAATGCATATGTCACCAACAGCACGATTATACTTCAGCCTTCGATTATGTTGCCATAAAAAAGAAGCTCATCCTAAGCGAGAAGGCTAGTGGAAAAGATAACGATAACGATATACAGAATACAAAGCAATCCAATGAGCTAAACATACAATTCAAAACAAGAAAGAAAGAAAAGAAAAACAGAGGTAGTGATGTAACGAACTTTAAATCTAACGATAGAATAATCTAGCGAACACCACTCAAGCAAATGACCGATTATTCTACTATTCAACAAAAAGTGTACATGTGTAGTATCCCTGCCCGACCAATACGGAAGTAGTACGGAACTAATACGGAGCTTTGCCTGATGTATAGTTAGTGTATCTCCGTATAGAAGCGTACGGCGTCTGCTGCATAAAAGCGGCTGCGCATTTCTGTTTTGATGAAGATGAAATTTTGATAATAACGAGCTATTCAACCTCCAGGTGTGCACCGGAGAGAAAGTCAGTTATTTTGCCGCTTCTTCTTTCACTAATAATTATATCTCAGGTGTGTACCTGAAAGAAGTAGAATAAAAGTAATTCTTGTTGATTTCACCGCGCCTACCACTCGGCTACCCATTACATTGGTGGCAGCGGTGGGATTCGAACCCACGCCTCCGGAGAGACTGGAGCTTAAATCCTACCACTCGGCTACCCATTACATTGGTGGCAGCGGTGTAAGTTTAATTAAAACAACGTGATTCGACCCCAGACCTCCATGGCTCAACCCGCTGCAGCTCCCTGCGGCGAATCAAGATGAGAATCATGTTTCTCGCCGTCCTGGGCTTGGCCATACTTATTAGCTTGCAGCACAGTCAGGGTGCTAGCGTGGACCACCCTTCTCTCCGCACGGCACTCACTGGAGACTCCGATGGCGATTCCAAGCGACGCGCCACCTACACGTATACTACCGGTGGTGATGGCAAAGCTGATGAGGACGACGACAGGCAGGCTGCTGCCCAAGACAAGGAGGGTATTCCCCAAGACCAGCAGCGATTGATTTTCGCCGGCACGCAGTCGGAAGCAGGAGCCCACTCTTCACTTGGTACTTCGTCGGTGGGATGCAGATTTTCGTCAACACTATTCCTGGCTAGACCATCACTCTTTACGTCGCGCAAAGCGATGCTATCGACAATGTGAAGACCACGATTCAAGACGAGGAAGGAGGTCAATCAGGTCATTTGTCTGACGCCGAGCTAGCCGCTCTGAGTGACCGGCTCAACCAAGATGAAGATAAAACCTGGCTTGCCCGCCGCCGTAGCTCCAGCCGCCGCGGTGGTTACTAACGCTGATTCCAGGTATGGCATTTTCTTTCCTGTCTTCCTTCAGTCTCCCTTTTCTCTTCAGTCTTCCTTTATGCGAGTGTGGGAATCCAGTTTAGTTTGGTAGACGTCTGATCATGGTGAGCCACGGCTTACTCAGCTAACGTGGGACAATGTGTGTGACAACGCCCCTTATAGTTATAGTGTATTCAGTTAGGTTTTTTGAACTGCGATGTTCCTGGCGGGTTGTGCCAGCGTTGTGCAGCAAGAGTGCTGTAGTTTTTCAGGTCCTATTTGGAGGACAGTTCTTTCCCCTTTTGACCCCGTGAAATGGTGTGAACCTGGTGTGCTTTTACTTCTACTTTATGATTTGTTATCAGTTCATTTCTTCTGTCTACTCTAAACGTTATCATTTCCGATATAATTTGCCATCTTCCGGTTGATGCTGTGTTCATAACTCTTCCCTAATTTTTTGAAAATCACGAGGGCGTGATTATCTGTAGGAAGGGAGGGTGTAGTATCCCTGCCCGACCAATACGGAAGTAGTACGGAACTAATACGGAGCTTTGCCTGATGTATAGTTAGTGTATCTCCGTATATAAGCGTACGGCGTCTGCTGCATAAAAGCGGCTGCGCATTTCTGTTTTGATGAAGATGAGATTTTGATAATAACGAGCTATTCAACCTCCAGGTGTGCACCGGGGAGAAAGTCAGTTATTTTGCCGCTTCTTCTTTCACTAATAATTATATCTCAGGTGTGTACCTGAAAGAAGTAGAATAAAAGTAATTCTTGTTGATTTCACCGCGCCTACCACTCGGCTACCCATTACACATGTAGTAAATACACAGCACAGGCGCTCAGACTTGAGTCAGAATAGCGTCTACTATGGTCTACTGTGCAAAGTCTTGTTGTTTTCTGCAACACCGTGCAAAGTTTATGCATTCAATTCCAGAGCTAGAGTTGCCCGCGCGGTATGCAGCGGCCGGACTTCGCCCGCCCCTGAATATTTGAACCTTCGACTAAGATTTTATCAAAACAATTATTCCTTGAGGTTGGAGAATTCGAGGAAATTCGAAGGAAGTGAGTCTCCTTATCCTCCTTGGTTACCTCGAGACAGATTACTGTCAGCAACTGCACAGCAGAACTGGCAGCCATGGCTGAAGTGAAGAAAGGAATGCGCTGCCACGAGGCAAGCAAAACTGAAAATGTGTTTGTTGTCTTTCGGGCACAACACACAGGCGTGGACTCCTGGACGGTGAATAGGGGACTTGTAGAAAAAGTGTACTCCTTATAGGGGATTGCGCAGCAGGATGAAGCTGATCAAAACTGAGTGGACTCCTGGACTCTGTATAGTGGATTTTGGACCAATGGACTCTATATAGGGTGCTGGACATCATATAGAGCATGGACTCTATACTGAGTCCTACATATATACTCTCCCTCGCTCTATGTTGCGGCACAGTAGCTCCCTTGTTCATGTAATAGCTGGCCTACTGTAACAATTATGACTTTGCTGGCCAAATAGCTGAGGCTGCAGTCACCTGTCCAATCATATCATATTCTCACTGTTCCTTTTATTTTACTTTAACATTTTCGCAACCTCTCTCTACCTCTCTCTTTATATCTCTCTCTCTCTCTCTCTCTCACTCTCGCTCTCGCTCTCGTTCTCTCTCTCTGTCGCTCTCTCTCTCACTCTCTCTCTCTGTCGCTCGCTCTCTCCCGCTCTCTCTCTCTCTCTCGCTGTCCCTCCCCCACCTACTATTGGTGCGTGTAGGTGGCTATGAAGTCAAGACCCTAGGTCGGCGGAGCTCCCTAAACCTCACCACCACTGCCACGATTCAGGTTGTTTGTGCTTTCCCTAGCTGCATCTCATGTTTGGCATTAAGTGGTCTTTGTAAAAAATAAAATTAAAAAATTAAAAAAACCTCGCCATCAGTGTCCCTGTGGTGCTCCAGTTTGGCATCAAGACCATGCACTACTTCCGTAAATTTGGGGCTCATCCTCGATGTAGAACTAGGATTAAACTGTCCCGAACTTCTGAGATTCAAGCGATTCAAAAGTTGTATTCATACGTCATGTTGCCTTTGACACGTCATTGTTAAATCTCCTTAAGAGAGCTTGTCTGAGAAAACCAGAACATTTGTGTTCCTCTGAAATTTTGCGGGTAGGTTTGCTTTGGGGTGTAGATCGACACTCCAAAGCCTGCGCAAAATCTTTTGAAGGGAACCATGAAATTGGCCTACCCTCAATATTGGTCCAATATTGGGACGGTTTATAGACCTACAAACAAGCCACGGTACAGCGTACAAGAACAAGCTACGAACAAATCACCATCAAGCCAACATTACCTTAGAAGAGTTCTTGGGGCAGCACCGCTTAGCCACGCCCGCATCCCAGACGACCAGGGCAATCACCCCTTGACGCCACAAATGAGAGTTCGGAGCACCGTGTACATTCATTGTTTGCCACTAGCACTATATATATGTACCAAGCTTCTCACTGCCAGCCGTGTGGCACTAAAAAGAATACTTGTCTTGGATAGGATGACCCCCATTGATCTATACAGCCACAAAAACTTATATACCCTCAAGCAACGCCTTAACTATAAAACTTTTGTACTTGTTTATCGCTGCCTGAATGGACTGGCTAGCTCCCTTTTGTGTGATCGCTTTAACTTGCGAGCAAATGGTCCCCACACTGCAGCCACCATCCCATGCTAACACCCGATTTGGTTTCATTGCACTATCTTACTTAGGTGCTGATAGGTGGAATGCACTGCCGCTGGCTTAACGTGCGCCTAGGTCACCAGCTGAATTTCGCGCATCTATCAAATGTTCCTAGGGTTCCCTGTAAAAAGGCGTCGCTAGTAAAACAAGAATATATAAATAAATGATCGTCTTAAAAATAGCCAAATTACAAGCTCTAATAAAACAGAGAGCTACGTCCTCAACTAGCAAACACTATACACCGGCAGATAGCAGAACATCTCTTCTAGCACTAAGGATATGTCCCCCATCGTCCTTTTCGGGTTTTCTTGAAATAAACAATTTTGAATTTTTCCACTCGACCATTTTGAATTTTTTTTATACGTCCAAACTCATGCCTGCGCAGAAAAACTCGCGCCTCCGCGACATCTAGTCAACAATGTGTACTCCAGCACCACTCCCAACGCTGCAGAACAAAGTGTATTGTTGACTCTAACAAGGAAAAGCAGCGGTGATCACTTGTCACTCAAAACAACAAGCTTCTCCTTGAGACTCAAACGTTTTTCGGTGCAACAGTTGATGCAAAGGTGACTGGATTTTTGCATGTAGTTTTTGGATTTTACTGCAAGAGGAATGATTAAATCACGTGCCTCGTGACACAAGAATGCCAGGTCTCGTAAATCACGGTTCAGCAGTTGTTCTGACTCACCTTGATCAAGCGCACCTGCACTTAGATGGATCACCCGTTGATCTAGATTGGATCAAGTGCATCTTGATGTCCAGCTCAAGAGCAGGCGTGTCGTGTTGTAAGCCTCCCCAGCCGGGACTTTCCCTCAACATGCAACACAGAGACTAGGGCGAGTAGGGTCAAATCATGTTGTTCATGACGTAACAAATCTGCCATGTGGGCTCGCCACATACAACATGCAATCATTGTAGGCCGCGCGCTGGTCAACTCCAAGCGATCTTGATGGCATGGACCACTGTCATTCCTTGCTGTTGCAGATCTATGTCGATCATCAGCATGTAAACTAGCCGTAGTTCCTGTTGAACCATGTTCGAGATGAGCGAAGTAAGTATGAAAAAAGGCATCCCTGTTCTTACTGCAAGGGGAAATATCTCAAAGAGTTCTTGCCAAAGCAATACTGCTAGCGCTAAAACGATATTTTCCGCATGTTCTGAGTAGAGCATGCCAGAAATATAATGCATCTTACCTCCTCCATCATGGCCCGTTTCGAATAGCGCCTCAGAAACAAGCGTGACCATGTGCCTTGTGTCGTGCACCAGAAAGCAATATTCTACGTCACGAGGCAAGTGATTTCATAATTTATTTTTGCAGTAGAATCCCAAAACTACACACAAAATCCAGTCACTTTTGCATCAACTGTTGCACCGAAAAATGTTGGTGGCGCAAGGAGAAACTTGTCGTTTGGAGTGACAAGTGATCACCGCTGCTTTTCCTTGTCAGATACAACTTTTTCTGCCGCGTTCGGAATGGTGTTGGAGTAGACATTGCTGACTAGACGTCGCGGAGGGGTGAGCTTTCCTACGAAGGTATGAGTTGGGACGTATTTCAGCATGGTCGAGTGGATAAATTAAAAATTGTGTATTTGAAGAAAACCCAAAAATGATGATGGGGCACATGTCCTTGGTGCTAGAAGAGGACTGGTATTTTACTGTCTGCCGGTGTATAGTGTTTGCTAATTGATGCCGTAGATCGTTGTTTTATCAGCGCTTGTAATTTGGCTATTTTCAAGACGATCAGTTTTGGCACCAAGGGATGATTGCCCTCGTGTTCTGGGATGCTGGCGTGGCTAAGTGGTGCTGCCCCAAGAACTCTTGTAAGGTGAGGTAATGCTGGCTTGATGGACTTTGGTTTGTATCTTATTCTTGTGCGCTGAGCCGTGGTTCGTTTGTAGACTCATAAATCGGGCCAATATTGAGCCAATTTTGAGGGTATGCCAATTTCTTGGTTCCACTCAAAAGATTTTGCGGGGGCTTTGGAATGTCGATCTACACTCCAAAGCAAACTGACCTGCAAGGTTTGAGAAAGAGAAAAAACCGCCAGAATTTGAAGTTCTCCCAATCCTGTCAAACATTTGTTACTCTCTTTCACTTCTGGTAGGGTCCAGAAACTGACTGTGGATGGTCTCCAGGGGAGGGAGAAAGACCCATGTGCCATCATTTTGTGTGGCACATGTTGTGAGCTGCCTTTGGAGTGAAACACTTGTCAGCGCCTTCTAGGTTCAGCCCGGTCCCATAGCTCAATGGTTAGAGCATTGCTCATGACAAGCAAGGTCCCTGGGTTCGAATCCTGGTGGTTTTGGCGGTTTTTTCTCTTTTCAGGCAGTTCACTTCCCCAACTGATCTGTTGAATTATTATTGTTATTATTATATGCAAAAGAGAATCCACCTGAGTCCATTATTATTATTATTACTTGTATGCATGCGTTGGAATCAACCATACAAGCATGATTCACTTCGCTTATGTTTAACATGATAAACAAGACTATTACAGGAAAACAATTGAGCTAGAACGATGATATAATTCTTATAATTCTATCTTAATATATAAAAAGTAGCTCATGGGTACTGAAGATATGTTATTTATGAATATGTCTACAATTATGAATATTGCAGCCTGAGTGATAATAATAGTGCTATTTGCTGAGTTTAACTGTTTCAGGATCTGTCGGAATATCACGATGCACATATCTTCATGCATATATCTCGCCATTACAGTCTGTCATGGGCAATGGTTTGCAGGCTCTGCAGAGCGTCTAGGCTCCAGAGCAATCCAGCATTGGCTTGGCGCAGATCTCCCACCATAATAACTAAAGCCGCAAACCACGTAGTGGAAAGCTACACAAGATGGGCAACCCATTTGCACATGTGCAGACAATTTGCAAAACGTACCGAACATTCAGGGAGTAGACATTACTTGCATGACACATTGGCAGAACAAACAAGGCAGACTCGAACATTCCAAGATTCTGCAGCCATTACGTTTCAGGTGTTGGGTGGCAACTCCGTTACTGATGCCGTAGTACAAGTCGTCAAGCTCGGCTAGCCGCCGCCAACTAGTCAGCGCAACCTCGGCCACGCACTCGAATTAGCTCCATGCCCGCGTTGATGGAGCTCCGGGTGACCAACAAGCCGAACAGCTGCAAGTCGCGACACCACAATGACACTGGCCGTCTGCATGCTCTAACACTCCGCTCCATTCCCTCTTTCACTTCATTTGATAAAAACGTTTCACTCTCCCGAAGGAGAGCGCGGAGAAACGTTACTTTCTCAAAACAAACAAATAATTCGATAGTCGTTTCGCTGCTCGTCAATCCCTGCAGATAACTTGGTTTATTGAAGGGTACAGACGTCTATGCCATCGAAAGAGAGGTCTCGACACAAGGAGTTCATCTTGACGGGCGACGTGAGGCCCCGCACATTGAAAGTTCTGACAGCAAATTGTCTTTTCCTTCGTAAAGCGTTCATTCATCAGCTCGTACCATTGATTCCCGTTACATCTTCCCGTCACTAATGTCCAGTGAATACTGCTCCCCTGTTGCGCGAGGAGACTAGATAAATTCCTCCGGTGAGCGAGGAAGAAGAGCGGAGTTTCCCAACTCAACAAAACAATGACGAGTACGCGAGTATACTTGTCATAAACCCGAAAAAATGTTCGAATTAACACTTACACGTGCATATTGTTCTATGTTACAGCTAGTGTTTCAAGTTCACCACATCACCTTGCCGACCATGATACCCGGCACTCAAAACTATGCATATGTTATGTACAATATATACACCAAATAAGGAGCTTTTCAAGACATGACCAACAATGTGATGAAGGTAAAGCACTGGTTCAAGGTTTGTTTGAAAAAGAAAGTTGAATAACTTACATGTACACGTAGGAAGAGAAGCACCACTAGGCCACTGACCACCACTACCACAATTGAGTGTGGCTGTCCCTGTCATTACATACCCTGGAAGACATGAGACACTTGCGGTACCCCCAATTGTAAAACTAGCCGCAGTCACGCTGACATATCCACTGGTAATCACAGGTAGTGCAGGGCATGTTGTTGTTGTTGTTGTTGTTGTTGTTGTTGTTGTTTCTTTATTTGTAATGGCTGAATAGGTGCATAGGAATTGAGGACAAATACAAAAGTAGGTGCATTTTGCAGCCACAAGTAGCAGAAGATTGTCTATAAACTGGATATGCTATCTATGGAACTGCCGACTATCGACATAGTATCATCCGCAGAGGACGAGAATATTCCATAAATATCCAGTGAATATAAGAATACAATCATAATGAGTCCAGAACACTCTAGAGCAAGTTTTTCTTCAAACGTCAAAGGCTTTTTGACGGACTCTGTATGCAGAAACCCACTATACTCTAGAACGACTGGGTTCAAGTACATGTGCAATTTCCGTATGCAGCGGAAAATCGCCATAATAATTATACAGGCTTGCCGATACTTTTATTGTCTTCAGCAGCCACAACTTAACCAGAAACAGCTCAAAAAAATTGTGAGCTCCTACTTGCCAGGAAACTTCTAAAAATTTAATATGACTGTTTTTCGAAATGGGACCCCGCACTATGTCTGCAGATGATTTTTCCTTCCATTTTCCAGACCTAGCTGGCCTCCACACTCCGTCAGGTTCTAGTAAAATTTCCCCTGACTACGTTAGCTGGTGGTGGTCTCATCCCGGCTTCAGCTCTGCGAGCGAAAGACTCCAACGCAGCAAAATGTTTCCTGTTGTGCTTGTAGCTGCTCCTGCCTATGATGTTAAAAGTATAGTACTTAGTTGAGTGCCGATGCACAGTCCAAACTAGTACTAGTATCCTGTACATATGCACAGTAAAAGTTTGGCGCATGAAGCGGGCGCATGATCCTAACTGATACAAACTCAGATTCAGTACTGGAAATGTTTCGACCTTCTACAGGGAAGGCCGCATGAGTTTGACAGAGTCATTGAAATACAACTAGAGCACGAGTTCGACTCCCTAATGGACTTCCGGCTGTTTATAGGACAACGAGTGCCTACTGAGTCCAACGTATTTTTGTCGCTGACAAAAAAATGTGAGGAATAATTTGTCCCCAATGGTTTGGTATATGCTAATACCTTGGCAAGTGGGAAATGTTGTGAAGGCATTCGTGGTTGGACATGTGACAGGGTTTGATCCAACGAGTTTAAATCCACTGGAGCAGGATATTGTATACTGTTGAGGCACACTAGCAACAATCGGTGTCGCCATTCCATTAGGTATTGTAGGTGCTGGGCATGTAATAGCTGGAGAAAAAAAACATAACACCAGAGAAACCGTTTCACGCACAATGTACTATTAACTGCAATCAGTCCACATGTGATGTTATGCTGAATTCCAATGTGAGAATCAGTGTACCCCGCTCTCCCTCTCAGTGTCTCCCTCTATGAAAGCTGGTTGGTCCTATATATGGGGTGGGGACATTGTAGGCGTTCGGTGACTGCGTCAGCAATTTCAGCAGTGGTATCACCTGCCCTAGGGGATAATTTTGAGGAACCGGATTCCAATGTTTAGGCAAGGATAGGCCATGCACAACAAAACTCGTTGCAGTATAGTTAGTGGCTAGAGGGCAATACGAATTGCGATTTGGGTTTTCAAAGGGGTTGTACTACCACTTTCTACGTCCACATTAGGTATATTAAGGCGGAGATTTCAGAACAGGTTCATTTGATATTGGTATAATCATTACTGCCCCGTTAAAAAAACATTCGGGATGGATTTTGATTGACAACGAAAACGTTTAGAACATGTCAAGAACAGTTTGTATCAACTGCAAATCACGGGGCGAAGGCAGTTCAGCCGATGTACAGCGTTTTACAAGAGAAACTGTTGGCGGAACGATCCAAGAGTTCAGTTTGTGTCGCTTTCGCTCAATATGACATGTCATCTGCTGTCATCTGCTGCACGCAAGTCGTCATCTCTCTAGAGTGGTTGCTCACAATTTTCAGCTCTTTTTAGCCTTGTTTGATCACACTTCGTTGAACTTTGGTGATATCGGCGCCATTCAAGTTGACTTTCAAGCTGCGTGAATCCACCGCGGTGGTGGTTACTGGTTTCCGCCAGGGAGTAGTAGAAATGTGTTAAGTTTTGCTTGTTTCACCTCCAGTCTCAGGAATGATCCTCGGAACAAGGACAAAAGGCACAGCCAGATTTATTCTATTTCTGATGGATTCTCCTGTCAACACTGAATGGCAGCGGCTAGCAAATCCTGTAGACTTCCCTTAGCCAAGAGACTCACGTCGGGCTTCAGACTTCAAAAGAATGAATGGGACTCATCATTCGAATCTAGGCTTTGGGCAGGTTGAATAAAAACTTGAGTTCAGATTTTTAATTGAGCTGTGCGATCGAAAAAGCTGCTTGTTCACTCATTCATTGTGTGGGCTCTTTGCTCCGCACAATTGCTCTCTAGATCACTCTCAAACTCTCAAGCTCATTAGGTGAGAGGCCAACCAGCGCATTATGCCCTTAGAGAAGTGGTATATCAGTTTCCGTCGCCATGGCTGTCGTCATCGAGTAAGTTTCCACAGCACAACCATCATTTCCGCTCGATTTGTTGTGAAAAGTTGTGAAAATTTGTTTTCTTTGCATCGTATCTCTTTCATGGCATGCCATGGAATCCCGAGAAAGGTATCGCAACTCCTTTCACAGGAGTTGGTGCATAAACAAGTCCTTCAAAAATCCATCTCAAAGTTTTTGTTAACCCTTTGCATGCTGAGCCCCCTTTCTCCAATCCACTGGCTTTCTAGCGCACTGACTCTCTTGGTGGAGTACGCACTCACAGCTAAGAACAAAATTTATTCTCAGTTCACTCAACCTTGATGGATTTCCATCGTCCTAGGCTCGTTGGAAAGATCAGGACCAAGCGAATCCATCCTGGCACTTCTTTCGAAGGCGATAAGCCAGACCCACCGGGAAATATTTCCATGGGTGGGACAGCAAAAAGAAAGTGAGAAAATGAAAATGCTAAAAATCAAAGGGACAAGAGATAGTTGAAGGAAGAGGAAGAAAGGAAAGAAACTCAATCCGAACTCCATCAAAACAATAATAAAGAATTTGCAGCGACAGGTAAAGTACATCAACCAATGAAGGGAGTAACAAAGGAAATATCAGTCTTTATCAGTCGGTATTTAAGTCTCTTAGATATTGAACATGCAAACGCAGCAGAGGTGCATCTACATATTAAGGATAGTTCTTAGTATTTTAATCGAACCTGGGATTATTAAGTTGATTGTTCCAACTAAGAACACACGCTTCTTGCCGAACTTGACACTTGACTGACTCACGACTGCCATCCGGAGCACACGAGGAGCACGTCGCACCTTCCACTCCGCAAACTTGCAAGAAAGCACCACTCCCTGCTCAATACACGGTGTTTCGGGGAATTCACCCCTCATCAGTTGAGCTTGAGTAGGCTGAGGAAGATTGTGCCTGAAAAGCAACAGAATAACTAAGCATAAAACTGACAGAGTACTGAAACATTCGACGTCCTGACACCTAGCTTCAACACATCTCCGTAGCGCTAACCGACCTTGCCTTCCCCTCTTTGGTCTTTCCATAACCTTGAACCTTCCAAGTTGGAAGGCTGTCGGTTAGCGCTACGGAGATGTGTTGAAGCTAGGTGTCAGGACGTCGGATGTTTCAGTACTCTGTCAGTTTTGTGCCTAGTTATTGCACTTTCTGACTATATAGAGTATCATGTTACAGTGATGGAGAGTTACTCTTAACTCGTATCCATATGTCTTTTTTGTCTTCCACTTTTAATTATGCTATTATAAAATGTTCTTTTTTGTACACAGTACCCTCAGTTCCGATACTATTCACTGATGAGCGGAACACGAAAATCGATTTTGAATAACAAAAACATCCTTAAATATTCCATGAACTCGTTGTTGTCTGGCCGTGTCTGCATCTATTATACTCTTAATTGCATTATTTTATTTATTTATTTTTTTGGTGCCAAGACATGGCTAGTGGTGAAGCCATCCAGCTCGCCAGAGGCCCAGGAGACATTTTCCGGCATAGGCATTAAGATCACTGCAGAGGGTCGGCCATACTTCGGCGCTGCCATCGACACAGAGGAGTTCCAGCGACGGCATTTCTCAGCTAGACTGGAGGAATGGTGCGGCCAGCTTACAGTGCCCACAGAGTTTTTAAAGACTGATCCCCAGTCTGCCCTCGCCGCGTTTGCACACGGTCTGCGTCATAGGTGGACGTATGCTATGCGAACCACACCTGATGACATTGCTGACTTTGAAGCTCTGGAGTCTGTCATCGCCCAGGAGTTCATCCCAGCTGTTTCAGGCATAGCTCCTCCATCTCCCCCACTGTGTCAGCTGCTGTCGCTGCCCCCTCGCCTTGGAGGTCTTGGTTTGCTGACCCCCATGTCTACACGTCTATCGCTCCACTTCAGAACGCCACATCCGTAACAGTCACCAGTGAGCTCCAGGCAAACATCATGCGCCAGTCCCTACTGCTGGCCACTGACGAGGACGCCGTGCGCAATGCTAAGCTCCAGGGCCATGCCAAACTCCGTACCCTGTGGTCCGACACTACTGCCACCATCAGTGCAGACCTCAGCGTCCATGAGCTGCGCTCCTTGGAAGATAGTTGCTGTCGTGCCTGCCCATCGTTGCATACGGCTTCAGCCTCGACAGGCGGTCATTCCAGGATGCTCTTGCTGCACGCTACGGGTGGCCTGTTCTTGGTATCCCTGACACCTGCTTATGTGGTGTGCCTTTCACCACCGACCATGCCATGATATGCAGATGTGGAGGCTTCCCCATCATCCGCCACAACCATGTCCGGGACTACATTGCCGGCCTTCTTGGCAGAGTGTGCAATGCCGTGGAGACGGAGCCTGTTCTTCAACCCCTTGCTGGTGAAGCTCTTCCAGGGGCCGCCAACACTGACCCCCAGGCCAGGCTGGACATCAAGGGGAGGGGCCTCTGGTCCATGCAAGAGGATGCATTTTTTGACATAAGAGTTTTCTATCCCTGCGCGTCCTCTTACAAGCTTGGCCGGTAATGTTCTAGTTGTAATGTACTGCTGTTATTTGTTATCACTTCGTCCTTCCTTCTTCCTTTCTCTTCTTTGTTCATTTTCAGTTGCAAGTTCAGTGTTAGTACACACATTCTTTATTGCTCTCGCTTTCATTGTTAAAATTCACACTTGTAAATTTCACTGCTGTTGTTCTTAGTGTTATTTCTCTAACTTAGATTTTCTATAATAGTTCAATTTTGTTTTCAGTGTCCTTTAGTACAACGAAGATTCCTCAAGAGCTTTGTACGTAAACTTGTTTGAATCCCTTTTTTTTCTACACAATTTCTTCACATTTTCATCGTGTTATTGCACATTGTCTCCACAGTTTTACATTACATGAATACAGTGTACACAAATGTCGATCCAGCTTGTATTACTGATTGCGGTTATCAAATTGTTGTCTCCTCGCCGTTTGTTCAAATATTTTAAATCGAGATACACCCAGCCTCAGATAGATATTCTGAATCTAACGCTGAAAGCACGTTTTCATTACCGTAGTGTCACCCTTAATGTAGGTTTTCTTAGACGATGTTTAGACAATGGTGTATGTCCTAGCGGTGTAGAAAAGCGTGTTCACCGAGCCAAGGCAAACCACACGTTGAACATCGAGTGCGTTTTCATAAAGGATGAGATTGCCAGGTCAGGTGACACGGTGTGCAAGTCTTGTTCCCAGTTTAGGTCTTTGTATGATCGCGCACTGTTAAAGACAGTTTTGATTTCGTCGAAAAGCTTCGCAACAAGCCTGTACCACCCAACGCAGACATGTGTTCATTGGACGTCGTCAGTTTATTTACTAATGTGCCGATTGAAGAAACTGTTGACATCTGCATGGATGCTTTGTACCGTAATGATGACATTGATTGCTGGTCACAACTAGGGTTGAGTTTTCGTTCCACAATGTCATGTACAAACAAGTCAATGGTGTCGCGATGAGTTCGCTCCTTGGTTCAGTATTGGCAAACGTGTTTGTCGGTTACTTGGAGTCGAAGATTGATGACTCGTTGTGGCCTGACCTTTATGTACGTTTCGTGGACGACTCATTCACATATTTTGATAATGAGGAGCGTAGTAACGAGTTTCTTGACGTGTTAAATGGTATTCACCCTGCCCTTTGTTTCACATGTGAGCATGAACAGTCCAACAAGTTGTCATTTCTAGATGTGCTGGTGGAAAAAACGAGTAGTGACATTCTGAAATCCGTTTATTGTAAGCCGAAGTTTACTGGTCAGTACATTGTATATGACTCTTATTAGCGAGGTTTTGCATTCCGAAATTCGGCAAAAAGATTCGGCACGCGGGAGCGAGGTCGAAAATGCACACGAAGATTCGGCATGATTGTTCGGAAAAAGCTCACTTTGCCGAACATATTTTTCGAATGAATTTTCTTGTTGAAGAGCGCTAGCGCGTGATTTATTCAAAGATGTTTCTTATCTCGGCATGGCTTCGCAGGCGTCTTTGGCGACATCAGCATCGTCAGCTACCTCTGATTGCTCCTCTCCACTGCCTGTCTATTCTCTTTCGCCTGGAGTGTCCTCACCGTCATCTGTGTGGCTGAAAAGACTATGGCGATACGCATAAAATTTGACTTGGCCATGGAGTTGGTTTTCTGAGGCGACTGAGGAGGCAGGTTTGGCCCTCGACTCTTTGGGCGATCAAAATTCGTCGGAATCAGCAAGAAAAGGAGCACGGGACAGAACATTGCTGATGCTGGGGCTCACGAAATGAAAACACATCATTTTCGACTTGCAAAACAAACGTTGGTGCGAAAATTCGACATTTTGATGTTCGACAAATGCCCGAAGAACGCCGAGCCGAAATTCGGAATGCAAAACCTCACTATTGTTCATCTCAATATAACGTAAACTTACTGCGTAACCTTGTAGACCGTGCAAAGCGTATTTGTTCGCCCTGTAAGCTGCAGGAAGAGCTTGACTTTCTCAGGTCAGTTTTCGTTAACAACGGGTACCCTGAGTTTTTGTTGTAGAAGTTGTTGAAAGTCGAACAAACTACTAAGGCGTTGAAAGTCGAACAAACTACTGAGGCTCCTTTGTTTGGTCCTGCTTGTTGTCCCCTCTATTTGTGTTTGCCTTGGAAAGGACAGGAGTCGACTAAAGTTTGTAGTGCAGTCAAGTCCGTTGTTCGTCGAACATACTATGCAGTACACTTTGTGCCAGTTTTTACGACGATGCGTGTGTTTACGGTGCGGAAGGATGTCCTATCAGCCCTTCACCTTAATCATCTTATTTACAACTTTGAATGCCAACAATGCGCTAGTCGGTATGTTGGTAGGACTGTTCAGCACCTGAACGCACGCATCAAACAACACACACCACGTCACATACTTCCACCTTGCGCACAACAACAAAGACCGAAGCGAGGGCGACCTAGAAAACAACCGTTACCTACACAACCTGAGGATCCTGGCTCACAGACTGTGCTTGCTCCGCCGTCGCTGGTGGCGGTGGTGGAGGAGGGTGGGCGTGGTGGCTCATCGGGCCGGCTTGTGGCGCCACCTTTGCTCCTGCTGTCGGTGGTTCCTTCGTCAGAGCCCCCCCCGCGGCTTTGGCTGGGGTTGTTCTCGAGCGAACGTACGGTACACTAGAAATTAGAAAGGTACGTTGTGGATCTGACTTTTACTCTCTCCCTACCACCAACTGTTTTTTGGATGTACAATCTACAGGCCCTCAATTTGAGCTCACATTTGTATAAACATCTAGTATGAGAATTAATGAAAAAAGGAAGAAATACTGACGAATGCATGTTGGTGGTGTCCCAGACCATGATCCAGTTGTTTGACACACAGTTGTTGTTGCTCCGGATAGTTGATATCCGGTATTGCACGAGTATGTTCTGATCGTGAAAACATTTTGACCACCAGCGGACACGGCGCCATTTACAGGAGACATTGGATCTGCAGGACATTGAATTTCTATGAAAACATATCCAAACAACACACATTATACAGTCACTGGTACAAGCTTGGTAATTCCAGAATATTCGGTTACATCACGCGTCTTCTGTTTTAGGAGGAATGTTAGAGAAAATCAAAGTATGTGTGCAAATCGATTTCAGATTGATCAAACTGGGAAGTTCAACTAACAAGGGATGAATTCCTTTGATGCCAGTTGCCAATGAGCAAACTGTGAATCCAAGGTGAGTATACAACTGTGCTGCAAGTGAATCTCCAAAAGCCCTTCATCTATTATCGAAGTTTTGTGCAAAACGCTGACGTGCAACACAGGGGTACAGCGTTTCTAATGACCGAGGGTTTCCCAACCCTTTTTTTTAAAAGTCCATGATCGTCACTGCCCCAGGTCGCCATCTAATTCTGGTTAAATTATGGCCTGGACAGAGGTGCTGATCACATGTTTCTCGAGCCTGTGGAAACTCAACTGAAGGCTGAATTCCATGAAATAGTGTGTAAAGAGCACAGTGGTTGCAATCTTATGCAGTGAGATGCGCTAAGTGAAGCGGTTGTTGTGTAACGCACGCACAACAATTATTCACCACTACTACTCCGCACATGCACACCGCACTCTCAACGGCGGACTCCGACAGTAGTGTAAATAAAAGGACTGATACTTGGAATTGAATTAATTAGGTATTAAGGATATAGAAAACAACAACTCAATCTTGGGAGAGCTAATCAACAAGGAGAAATAAAACCGGAACTCCACGGAACCGGCGGGGGCGGGGCAAGGCGACGTGGAGAAGCCCGGCTGACGTGTGCGAGTACGCACGCGGCGCGGTCAATGGGGCTTCGGCCAGCAAGCGTGGGGACGCTAACCTTTGCAGCAAGCGCAGCATGCAAATAAGGCAGAAGGCAAAAGCAATGCGCATGCTCACAATAATGACGCGTAGCTGAAAGCGCATGACGTCAACATAACTCGTGAAAATGCCTACGCAAAAATGTGTTCGAAAAGTAACCGTGAGCTACGATGCAGGAAACGATCTCTGCGATCTGGCGGACAATGAAACAATTCGAAAACTAGACAAGTTGACAGTCAGTGAGTCAGAGAAGAAAGGAAACATGATAATAGCAAGAGAAGAAAGGAACAGAGCAGGCGCGGAGAATGCAGAGTATGGATAACAGAACAGAACGGTAAGCAAAGTCTCAAAACGAAGAACACGACGTACAAGTTCAAAATCTATAACTTGAAGCAATAAATAAACGTGCAGTATGGTATCAAATACTTGTGGAGAGAGAGAGGCGAACTATTCTACTTCACCTCTCCCCCTGATACCATAGTCATACTCACACACGGTAACGTGCTGGCGCCTGGAGCTGGCCACGAGGTCGTAGCGCATATCCGCCAGTTGGAGCAACATCAATGGTGACACCAATACCATTGTCATCTTCCTCGTCACTATTCAGGCTAGCCTCTGTGGCAGCTACATCAGCAGCATCGGGAAGATCCTTCTTCAACAAGGCAATGTTGATAACCTTCTCGGACACTCGGCGGTTGTCCGAACCTGGCTTTTCAATCACCACAGTCATTGGACTTACGATTGCTTTCACTTTCCAACCACGCTCATAGGGTGCAAGGCGCTTCTGATGGCGATCTGGGCGCTGCAACATCACGTGATCACCAACAGCATAGGGACAGTGTGACTCTTCTTCGACGAAGTCGCTCGCCGAGAGCTCAGCATCGATCAGATCACGAATCCGAGCAGACCGCTTTGCATGTTTCGTGGCCCAGTCACTGAGGCTACACGCTTCAGCGGTGTCGGCAATAATGAAGTGAGGGGGTTTCCAGCCCACTATGGCTTCCATCGGCGACAGGCGAGTGGCACTGTGAGGTCGATTGCGATAGAAAAACAGGAGCATATCCAATTCACCCCTCCAGTCCGAAGAGCCATCGAGGACTTTCCGGATGAGGCCGAGCAGAGTACGATTGGCACGCTCAGCAGAGCCCTGCGATTGAGGGTGTCGAACAGCACCGGTACGCACACGGACACCCATGAGACTGAACAACGACTCCACAATGGCATTATGAAATTCCGTGCCGTTATCCATGCGGACAATGTCGGGGGCACCCCAGAGCTTGCATACACCAGCGAAAGCAGCGGCAACAGACACGGCATCATGACGACGCAGAGGGATGACTTCAACCCACTTCGTAAATGAGTCGACGCAAACCAAGACACAATGATGAGTCGCACTCTTGTCGAGACCAAGTTCAAGAGTGTCGATAGTGACCTCGCCCCACGGATGACCGGGGATATCGGGTCGAGAGGCAGCAGCAGCAGGTCCCCGCAGAGGACTGGCAGCACGGCAATCAGCGCAATTAGCAACAAACTCCTCGCATGCACTACCCATGCCAGGGAAGAAGCAGCGACAGCGCAGCAAGCTATACATCGTGGACCACGAACCATGGCCAGAATTGACATGAGCGGCAGACAGCACAGAAGAGATAACCGAGACTGGAATGACAGGCACTAGCACAAGGCCGTCAACAGGCAACTTCACACTGCGAAACAGAACACCATCACAGACCACTAACTGGGGTCTCACCTTGCTGTACTCACGAGCAACAGGCAGATCCTGCTCGAGTTGAGTGATCACAGTCTGAATCAGTTGGTCAGTACTCTGAGCAGAAGTAATGTCAGTCAACAGCACAGGACCAACAATGGTGGCAACCGGAGTGGTCACGGCAGCACTAACGCAGTAGCGGTCAACTTCTTACTCAGCTGGATCCACGTAGCAGGGACTCGAGTCAGGACGTCAGCAGGGTTGGCGGCAGATGCTACCCACTCGATGGTGACACTGAGCTGTGCGCTGACAATAAGGTCAGCAATGATCTGCAGGCGGCGTTGAACCAGGACATCATACAGGCCGCTTGTCTTCACACGGCGCACATTGTTGACGACATCACGGAGCCAGGCAGCTGATGTTTTCGAGTCGGTGACCAGACGGACAGAAGAGAATTTCCAGGCCACGGCGAGAGAAAGGCCCTTGATTGCAGCCTCCAGCTCAACGACATTGATATGTCGCTTGTCGACTACACCCAGGCCAACATCAGATGCATCGACATACACAGCACAGTCAGAACCACCGTCAGGGCTCGTCCACCACCGACCACGTGCAGGGTCACCATGCTGTTGCAGCTTGGTTTCAACCTCCGTGCAGAGCCGCAAGACATTATCGGGGACCGGGTCGTCCCAGGCGGTGCTCGCACCAATCAGGCGCTTGATGAAGCTGCAAGCGGGACGGAGCCAGTTACAGATAGGAACATGGCCCGTCAAACGACCACACCAGCTAAATAACGAGCGCTTGGTAGCAGGCCGAGGCAGCTGTAGATCGACACCAGCGCGGCGCGACCAGTTAACGATGCCATCGTCGTCCTGAGCGAGCTGCAGACCAAGAACACGAGCAGTGATGAGTGGCTCGGCAGGTTTCGTCGGGAGACCAAATTCGGCTAAACGAGTAGCGAGTGCATCACGGCATGCAATGGGCGTGCGGATATCGTCGATGTAACTATCGACGCCTGCAAAGTCGCGCGTGACCCATTGGACAATCATCGTCAGCAGCTTCGGGGCGACATTGAGGCCAAAACCCATCCGAGTCATAGTGTAGACACGGCCGTTCCACATCACTGTCTGGAACTTCAGCAAGTCCGGAGCGACACGAACTTGTAGATACGCCTTGCGGATATCAAGCAAACAGTACTCTTCAGGGCGGCCATCACCTCGCCAGCGTCGGAGGGCCTCCTCACACACAGGAGCATCGCGACCAGGCTGCGAAGTAAGACGGCGGTTCAGGAGACGATAGTCCAGACACGGTCTGACCGGTGTGGTGCCCTTGTGCTCCTGTACTTGAGCCAGCAAGGGTAGAACAGCCACAGGGTCACCATGAAGTTCCCGATCATGGGGAACGAGGAAATCACTATCCAGCCACTTCTGAACCTCGGCCTGGAAAAGACCCTCTTGGTCTGGTGTCAGCTTGGAGCGAGAATACTCGCCGATGCCATGGCCGACAGGCTCGCTGGGTGCAACATCATCTTTCCAGGACCATTTCACCTCCCAGTACTGCTTGTCCGCGCGCCATCTGGCCTCACCATCATCCGTATGCAACACAGTGTCATCACCATCAGAACTTACGGACACATACGGAGAAGGATGCACCATCGGAGGAGTACCTGGAACAGCTGCAGTCACGGCCTGACCGAAACGGACACCACACAATAAGTTGTCATCGTCATACTGTAGGCTGAGACCACCAGCTGCAGCAATGAGGTCTGTCCCGATCAGCACGGAGGCATCCACAGCATCCAAACTCTTGACGACAGTGGCTGTAACCTCGATTGGTGAGAGATGGACTGGGCCGTCAGTACGTTTCAGCGTCAGGCGAACAGTCCCAACGACAGGCAATGGTTGGCCATCCAAGGCAACGAGCACATTCGACGTGCGATCGACCGGGCAGTTGGCGGGCAGTACTGAGGTGCAGCTAGCAGAGATCAGTGTATGGGTTGACCCACTGTCAATAACAGCGGTGACACGTTCCCAGTTACACTTGACACCACAACGACGTACGTCCGCATGCATTCTCGGGAGGGTGCCAGGACCAGAGGCACTTGAAATGCACAGGACTGGGGCTTTCTTGTCAGCTTTTGACACCCCGGCAGCAGATTTGCCAGCGGAAGCCGCCATCCAAGCTTTGCGCTCCGGGCACGTAGACTTGACCTGGCCAGGCTTGTCGCAGAAGAAGCATGTTCGTTCTCCACCGCCATGCCGATCATGGTGCCTCTTTCGGCGAGGACAGTTCCGCTGAATATGTCCAGGCTCGTGGCACTGGTGGCAAAATACGCTGCGGGACGCACCTCCATTACCTCCAGGTGCAGCACTGGCGACCACCATCGGACTGCGTGTACAATCAGCATGCGTAGCTTGTAGAGCACGTACCTGCACCACGCACTCGGACACTTTCAATTTTTTCCCAGCTGTGGCCATGCGCAGGGGCTGGATAAATTCTACGGGTAACCCACTGATGAACTGTTCTATCACGACAGTATCCTCATCATCAGTCGCGCTGTGACCAGACAGGCCCAGCAACCGCTGCAGATCGGCGACGTACGCGTCCACCGACTCATCGGGTTTCAGCTTACGCTGTACAAACAGGCCGTATGCCTGCGACTTCGTCACGGCGAACGCAGATGACAACTTGCCGAACACAACATCCGGATCTGCCTTGTCGGTGTCCGACAATCGATCATACACAAGAAACGCGTCGCCGTCCAGAAAGAGCGGAAGGTGTTTCATCTTGTCGTCATCCGACGTCCATTTTGATATTTTGGCCAACACACCAAATTTCGAGCGAAATGCATTGAAATCGTCCCCCTTGCCCTTGAAGGGACGAAGGAAATTGTCCAGCTTGAGACTCATACTGAACAGAACACACTACGAATAACGATACTAAACGCTAGTAGAACAGCTTGCGGGAAACAAGCACGGTCACCGACCACTGCCACAAACGCACCAACACAGGTGAACACTACAACACAAACGACCCAACGATCCTCAAATCCAAGGCGGGTTTCGGCACCACTCTGTTGTGTAACGCACGCACAACAATTATTCACCACTACTACTCCGCACATGCACACCGCACTCTCAACGGCGGACTCCGACAGTAGTGTAAATAAAAGGACTGATACTTGGAATTGAATTAATTAGGTATTAAGGATATAGAAAACAACAACTCAATCTTGGGAGAGCTAATCAACAAGGAGAAATAAAACCGGAACTCCACGGAACCGGCGGGGGCGGGGCAAGGCGACGTGGAGAAGCCCGGCTGACGTGTGCGAGTACGCACGCGGCGCGGTCAATGGGGCTTCGGCCAGCAAGCGTGGGGACGCTAACCTTTGCAGCAAGCGCAGCATGCAAATAAGGCAGAAGGCAAAAGCAATGCGCATGCTCACAATAATGACGCGTAGCTGAAAGCGCATGACATCAACATAACTCGTGAAAATGCCTACGCAAAAATGTGTTCGAAAAGTAACCGTGAGCTACGATGCAGGAAACGATCTCTGCGATCTGGCGGACAATGAAACAATTCGAAAACTAGACAAGTTGACAGTCAGTGAGTCAGAGAAGAAAGGAAACATGATAATAGCAAGAGAAGAAAGGAACAGAGCAGGCGCGGAGAATGCAGAGTATGGATAACAGAACAGAACGGTAAGCAAAGTCTCAAAACGAAGAACACGACGTACAAGTTCAAAATCTATAACTTGAAGCAATAAATAAACGTGCAGTATGGTATCAAATACTTGTGGAGAGAGAGAGGCGAACTATTCTACTTCACGGTTGAAGGCGGCGAAAAGCGCACACTCCAGTATCATGAGTCACAGATGTTGCAAATATTGACAAATCAAACGTAGCGGGGTCTGAAACATAAAAATCAACATATGATGCATTGTGCACATTGGATTCAAACCTTACTTGTACATGTCGGCGTTGTGGTTGACCAAGCACCATTGGCCATGCATACAGTTGCACTATTCCCTGTCAGTTGATAGCCATCATTGCATGCCAATATGGTCACTCCATAAGGTAATTTGGAGCTGCTGACTATTGAACCACTTATTGGTGGGGTAAGTGCTGGACACATTCGTACTGCAATTTACACAATAAGATGATAAACATTCCATCATCCACACACAGAGTTTTTAATAAAGACATCCGTAAAGAATCTACCTATCCCCTTTTTCAGAAGTTAATTACCCTCGCCTAGTGGATATTTTCGCAAATGCATAGGCAGCAATAAATGAGTTATTAAAGCATTCAGGGTTCAAAGCAGGGTTACTGCATCTGAGCACTGTGATTCAGTGCTTCAGTACAGTCGTGAAGACAGCAGCTCGTTTGTCAACGGATTTCACAATTTAAAGTTTCCTGGAAAGCTCTTCCCTGCTGGTCATCTTTCATGTGCTTACAGCACCCCAAGGACGCCCTTAGCCTCGTCAACAGTGTCCCCGTCGTGCTCAACAATTTCCTTCGATTCGGGGCTCAAACTCAATGTAGAACTACGATTAAACTGTCCCGAACTACTTGGATTCAAGCGATTCAAACGATGTACTCATACATCATGTTGCCTTTGACACGCCATTGGGAAGTCTCCCTTTTACTACCCATTATTATTGCAACTTTCGCAATTCAGTCAATTCAGTCTACAAAATACGACTTTTGTGATATCTCTACTCTCCTTTGGCCATTTCTTACAAACAACCACTCTCAGGAAAGCTAATGATGGCAGCCACCCGCTCATAGAAATTACAACACCAAGCATAATTCGCGTGTTGCGCGGTATGCGCAAAAAATATGCGCAGCGCGATCTACCACGAGTGGCTCGCTGATTTGTAAAATCATGGCTCATAGAAACCAGACGACGGTCTTGTGAAAATACTTAAAACCCGAAGGATTTCCAGCCCCGAAACGCATAGGTAAGCGAGAAGATATCAGAATTATTTTTAGCGTGACGGTGACTCCAAATGTTTGAATGCGCATTTTTGATCGCCCACTAGCTTCGAGATTTGTCGTGCGCCAATTATGCACCAATGAGTCAAAGCGATAGTTGTAGTCCATAGCCAAGGTCTCTCTGAAGACGTAGAACCTTCTTTTGTAATTTTACACAATAGTTGAACGCATGACGAAATATTATGAAACACTGGTTCAAGGTTTGTTTGAAAAAGACAGTTGAAAAACTTACATGTACACGTAGGAAGAGAAGCACCACTAGGCCACTGACCACCACTACCACAAGTGATGGTGGCAGTCCCTGTTATTTCATACCCTGGAAGACATGAGACATTTGCGGTACCTCCAATTGTGAAACTAGCCACAGTTGCACTGACGTATCCATTGGTAATCACAGGTGCTGCAGGGCATGTAGTGGCTGAATAGGTGCATGGGAATTGAGGCAAAACACAATAACAGGGTGCATTTCGCATACGCAAGTAGCAGAATATTATGGTCTGCGAACATGATATGCAATTCATGGCACTGCAGATTATCGACAAGGTACCATCCGAAGAGAAAGAGCACATCACGATAATATCCAGTGAATGTAAGAATAAGGTTTGTTTATAACCTTCAGAGAACTGGGAAGAAAAAAACAGTGAATACTTTCCTCGGGTTTTGTCGGTTGGTCTCACAACATGACCCATCTTTTATCACATGTCGAAAAATAACTATTAATGAACTTGGGCTCTTTCAAAATTTGAAAGACGCTACACGCAGCTTCATTATACTTGAATCGTTTGCAGGCAACCTGCCTACTCTCAAGAGAGCACTGCATTTCACACAAATCCATTAGGGGTATCGTTTCAACGTTTCGGTCTTCATGACCATCATCAGGAATGAAGTGGACATGGAAACAACAGCAGTATAAAAGAAGGAAGCAAAGCGCGGTACCTAGTGACAGCGCGCGTAGAGATGTGCCAAGCACGTCGTGGCGGGTGCATTGCTTCATATGCATGACAACACAAGCACAAACGGTGAGGAAAGTAGATACTACGCTACAGCAGTGATACAAGTACAGTTCCAGCCTCACACCTCCAGTGAGGTGCGTAGAGCCCCGCGCCACTCGCAGTAAATAACAGCGTGTCCAGCATTTACCCCATCAATAAGTGGTTCAATAGTCAGCAGCTCCAGAGTACCATATGGAGTGATCATATTTGCATGCAATGATGCCTATCAACTGACAGGCGGCAGTGCAACTGTATGCATGGCGAATGGTGCCTGGTCAACCCCACTGAAAACAATGCGGACAATGCGTCATGTGTCCATTTTTATGTTTCACACCCCACTACGTTGGATTTGTCAATATTTGCAGTATCTGCGACTCCTGATACTGGAGCTTGCGATTTTCGCCGCCTTAGACTATCAATTTTCTGATTTGCTATTATCCTACAAAGCAAATAAACCCCTTAACTCAGCAAACCTGCAGGAGAATACAACACCTGTGTCATATTATTTTATGGAATTCGGCCTTCAGTTGAGCTTAAACAGGTTCGTAAAACATCTGATCAGCACCTCTGTTAAGGCCATAATTTAACCAGAATTAGATGGCGAGCTGAGGAAGTGACGATCATGGACTTTCAAAAAGGGTAGGGAAACCCTCGGTCATTAGCAACGCTGTACCCATTTGTTCCAAGTCAGCGCTATGAACAAAACTTCGAAAATAGATGAAGGGCTTTGGGAGATTCACTTGCAGGAAAGGTGTATGCTCACCTTGGATTGTAATTATTAAATTGAACTGTATGGATGAATAAAAAGAGAAAGTGGGATAGAGAGAGCAAGCAAGCAAGCAAATGATAGGTAATGGAGCAACTCACGGGCACACGTCGGCATTGTTGACCAGCTGCCACCTGTCATGCAAGTGACTGTGGCAGGTCCCATTTCTTCAAATCCTGAGCTGCAAGATACCGCCACAGTCGTTCCAACCACTCTTATTGTCGTTTCGTATATTGCATTGCATATCGCCAGAACAGGGCATTGCTCTGTAGAAACAACAGAATGGATCTTCATTGTGAATAGAGTTCAGTATAGGAAGACAATAGAAAATGGTTGAATCCACATGTTTCCCTTGAATAACACTGCCCCACCGGGAAAGAGACAATAGAGAACAAGGTGAATGTGGGTGCTACAAAGCAACCGTGTTGGTGAGTCGGCAGCCAGTTCACTGGACATTGGTATCAGAGTCAGGATACCACAACAGCACCAGAAAAGTGGAGGGGAAGGAGACCTATACACCAAGATCCCCCCCCCCCCCCCCGCCAGATAATAATTCAATAGATTAAAATTTATAATAGAACGAGCACTTCATCATTGGCGTGCTTTCAACACACCATATTGAGGAAGTTGATGTATTAGGCCTAGTAAACATTCGACGGGGCGCCACGGGACGCGACGTAAGGACCGACGGGACCGACGTAGACATGCGTAGATGGGGACGCAAGGGTACAAAACAGCTGCATTTTGAGTGTGAACAGGAGAGGGCGGCGTGCGCAGACTAAAAAAAAATTGGCATTTCGAACACTGAGCTTCCCATGATAACTCGCAGAGTGGCTAACACGACTTGAGTCGAATTTTAGCAAGATAAAGCTTGATGTCAGGTATGGTATTTAGGGATAGTTCATGAGACGAACTGTTTTATCAGTTCCTGGAGTAATTATTTGAATGGCACACCTTTCGAAGCTACTTTTTGGTGTTCATGAAAAACTGGTATTGTGAACTTGAGTCCACTTCATTCAAGGAAACATAATTGAAAAGAAGTCCAGAAAAACAAGAAATTAGGTCCAAAAGTCACCCTGTCACGGATGACTGTCGCCGTTCGCTGTTGAACGACGCAACAAGCATGCAGCATGTCGTGTCATACGAATCAGATTTTGCAGCTGGCACCAGCCTTCCCGACAGGTCCTTGCATCAGCGTTCCGTCGAATGTGAACTAGGCTTTAAATGCTGGCCAAAAGTGCAATGTGGAGAGGTGATAAGTTCCAAATTATTTTAACCCTAGAAGAGCCAATGTTGTCATTTGACAAGGTGCAAGTCAAACTTTTGGAATTACCGAAATATGGCTAATCAGAATAAGCTCAAATCTTACGAGTATTCCTAGTTTTGTTTCTTCTTTCGTCTGCCATAAACCTTTGAATTGTAATTGGTGATGTACCATAATGGCGAGTACGAATACCTAGAACGACCAACCAGTGTCATTTGACACCTGCACTAAAAAAGCCATTATTGCAGCTAGGTAGAAACAATATGAACACTTATCGAAGGTGTCGGCCATACTGAGTTGCTCGTATGCCAACCAGACAAAAGAAAGGTGCATGGGCAGTAAAATTGCTGAATACAGAACGGAATAATATATGATCAACAAACAACCGTCGGGCAAGAATCGTGAATTTGGGGCGGGTTAACATTAGTGCACAGATTACACACACACTCTTCAGCTAAGGTCCTTGATACTGCTCATTCCCTTTCATTTTCCTGCAAATTGCCCCAGAGGAGCCAGTGCGGTCTGACGGCCAAGGAAATACTTGAATGGATGTAGCCTATTGCCATGCATGAATCTTATGCCAAGAACGCGAAATTGCCCACTTTATCTTCAGTTGATAGATGTTCAAGTGTAGTGACCATTGGCAATGGTGGATCTATTCTGTGATATAAGGGTGAATCGTAAGTCACAACACCTAACCACCTGTGTATTCAGAAATTCTTGAGGTTTACGAGCCTCCAGAGAGTGAGCCCACAAGAATTGCGGGATAGTCCAGACATGGATTTGCAAGAAACAGTTGCAGGAGTGGTGGAAACCCCGAAATGGATAGTGTTGAGGAAGAGGAATCGCAGCTCTGCAACCTGGAGATGGTACACCACATTATCGCCAGGATGGTGCTGTGTAGATCATCTTTTCTAACTACTTGACGAGCTAACAAGGCTCTTTAACCAAACCTCTTCCTCCCCCACGTCAGGCTAAACGGGTAGGCAGCCGCTGGGATGGCGTCTCTCTTCATTGGCTCCGGATTCTGCAGAAGGTGATCGCTAAGTAATAACTGATAACTTCATGATCAGTGCATTACTGGTCAAGAAACTGATGGAGAAGAAAGAGTTGCTGTATTAACCACGCTGGTAAATTGAAGTGAACTACCATCTAACTTCATTGCAAATAATCTGGCATTGCGATTTAATTTTCAAGATTATATTGTAGGATGCAAAGATGGTAGACATAGAAGGTAGAAGTAGCAAGAACTAACAATGGTCTTCTTAGTGTAGACCACCTAGAACCATATGTTTTACATGGTGAAAGTAGGAAGCTCAAGTAGGAAGCCCCACATCGTCCAATTCTAGCAAAATACTTGATATGTCCTTAACCGTGTCTATCGAATGTGGTGTATCTACTCAACAAATACTATTCCAGAAGAGGTATCCCTGTAAGGACGTTACATAAATGAATATATGTGACAGGCATCAACGCCTTCACAATATTCCAGAACTTTGCTAGTTCATGCACATCCAGAAAACGCTCATTCCCGCACTGGTCAATAAGCTTTTAGATAGTCATAACATCTAGTTGCTAAGTGGCAGCCAAGGAGACGATAAGGGTTAACCTCTTTGAAAGAGTCTAAAGTGTGGTCGTTCCGAGCGTCAGTGATGTTCTTGAATTTTGCAAGGTGGACTTGATGGTCCACACGGTCGAAGACCTTCTGGAAGTCCAGAATTCTTCACATAATCACGACCGATGTCCGTACAGTTTGCTATCTGGTGGGTAAGCAAAATGAGCTGATCTGTAGTGGATTTGTGAAGGGTGTAGGCGAACTGTTGTGGAGTTATGTAGTCGTGGTTGTGGCAAGATGTTGGGATAGGTCATAGCATATTAAACTGATGTTGCCGATCAACCTGATCATCCAGATTTTGATTCTGATCTTGACTGTCGATCAACTCGATCAAATCCGTCGATCTGATATGTCACGCGGTGGTCGGCGCACGGCCAGTTTCCGGACGCAAAAATGTAGTGCTTTATCGCCAAAATCGAGATTTCTTCAATCTTGTTTGCACTTCTGTAGAGCTTTGCTGCTAGTGAAATTCGAGTCGTTCAGGGAAGGAATTTGTTGTTGTTTGGAGTGACAAGGGTTGTCTGTTCAAATTTCTTGTCAGACTTGGTAGAGGTGACCAAGCTGCAGTGTTTGGCGTGCTGGCATCTGGAGCGGTGCCTGGTGTTGGAGCTTGAGGAGGAGCTTTACGTCGTCGGGTATAAAACTGGCAATGTTGCAATGTGGTGAAGTGAAAATATTCAAATTTCTTTATTTCTAGGAAACGGGGAACTCTTTTTACAAGACATGTCCTGGGTGGTAATGGAGATAGTCCACTGTCCCACAGTGCATGGTTGAGAAAATAGACGCCGTAAATGGTTCCTTCTAAGGCCCTTGAAATTTGTTTTTTTAGAGATGCAATTATTGACATTGGGAGATAACGGCCATTGCTTTCCTGGATGTAGCCATGGCGATATGTGGTGGTGATGTGAAGGCTACTCAGGTGAGGCAATGCTGGTATGTCGGTGGTTTGTTCTCAGCTCAATTGTGCACTCTGTACCAGCGCTCGTTCTTGGACCCAATATTTAGTCGTATTTTTGGGCCACTTTCGAGGTGGTCCACACTTCCAAGGTGTCCTTAAGTTATGCAACGATCCTTTTTGCATGGTTTTTGTAGACTCTAAAGGAAACCTACTTGCAAAATTTGAGCGAAATCGGAGAGAAGGCCCAGCCCAGCTTTTCTGGTTTTCGCAGACATGCTCTCATAAAGTTTCTCTAATCCCTGGCTCTCACTTGAAAGCTGTTGAGAGGGAAAGTGGCAAGAGTATAATAAAAATTAAATAAATTTCACGGTTCGCGCGAGGCTCGGCTGGAAGCCGAGTTTTCCGCATCTGCCGCAGTGTAGTAGGTGAAAATAAATTCCCCAGAGTCGCCCTGATCCACAACCTGATAACAATCTGATCAGGATCTCGTGAACGTCAAATAACACGCATGCCACACAGGTAGATTACATACCGACACATGTTGGTACAGGTGTGTTTGTGGTTGCACTCATGCAAGTGACAGTGGTGCTGCCAGATAGCTGATATCCACTGTTGCATGAAGCCGTGTACACAGGAGCACAACCCGTTATTAAGCCGTTAGCTAGGGTTGGCGCAGGACATTTGTAAGCTGGAGATGAGGACGAACACAAACATACAGACATACACATGAATATACAACCATAACAAATACATACATACATCCGCACAACGTTAAACACCTATGCAGATTCGTTTTCCCAACATGCACCCACATAAACACACATCAAACTGCTATTTTAGGAACTGAAGAGAAATGAGAAGTAATTTCGAGGCATCCTGCAGCTTCATCCGTAGAGAGAAGTAGTGTGGACACACCCATTCCCACAGCACTGCAAAACAAACCGATTGATTTTATGCACAACGTTTCGGCAGAATTGCCATCGTCAGGTAAGAAATGAAATAATGATGCCATGCCAGCCAAAAAGAAGCGGTTTTATGACAAAGTCCTACCGCCAAAACAGCATAATCCCGCATAGTAGAATCAGTGGCAGAGTTGTAAGTGAGACATTTAACGCCAGCACCAAAACAAATCGTAAGAACAAATCCTACCGCCAAACATAGGATGATCTGGCGCAATACGAATGACAGATACAGCGAGTTGAGCTTCAAAGGTGTAGGTGAGATATTCACCACCGGAACCAAAGCAATTTTGTCAACTTTTAGATTCTAACTGGGGTTACGTTACAGTTCAGAAACCGAAAATGCCAACTATGTCTTGAAAACAAACAAAAAAACGGTATAGTCCCATGGTCAGGGTGTATGGTAAAATGCTAACCATGTCAAGTGGCAGAGCTAGCAGTGTGATGTTTTCTGCTGTTTTTGTTTCCCTTTATCCTTTGCTATCGTGTGGCACTATATTTCCCATGTTTTTATTGCCAGATAAAGAAACCATAGCAGTTGCTCTTCCATTTTCTTCTTGGATATGAACCTGGAATTTAGATTAAAGTTATCTATCGTTTTTGGACAGAATTCAAGCCGACAGTCTGGAGGTGATGTATATTTGGATGCGAGATGAAGTGGCTGCATTTTTGGCTGCATATTATTATTAAAGAAGAAAATGTTGAACAGTCTCTGCTGGGATGACGACTACACCATAGCTCAGTGGTTAGAGCACCGCTAGCTACAAGCGAGGGTCCCTGGTTCGAGTCCTGGTGGTGACAGTCAATTTTTTCTTCAGACTTTTCCCGTTTGTCTCTTTCCCTCAAACTAGTGAAGATTATTATTATTATTATTATTTCCGTAGCTATGTAGAAGACGTTACTTCAGTAACGTCTGGCGCTAGCCAGGGTCCACACAGCTTTAATTTGGTGTTTGTTTGTTTGTGTGTTTGTGTGCTTGTGTCACGCCTGGCACTATCCCGTATCTGTCCCGTACCGTACCATCAAACACAGCTGGCCACATACAGCTGGCCGCACTATTCAAATAGGGCTTTCAAACGCAAGATCATAACGTGAAGCAACTTGGAAGAATGAGTATGAATGCGAAGTGTATGGGGGAATGCATGTAGGGCGATAGTGCGGGTTCGAATCCCAGGTAATGTCTGAAAAAATAGGAAAATTGAAAAACTAATAACATCCCTATTCTTTTTTTGCCGTCATCAAGGCGGTAAATGGTGTCGTATTACCCTCAACCGTACCTGTCCCGTACCTGTCCCATACCTGTCCCGTACCTGTCCCGTCCCGTACAGTACAATCAAAGACGGCTGACCGCAATGCATATTCAAATAGGGCTTTCAAGTACAAGATCATAACCTGAAGCAACTTGGAAGAATGAGTATGTATGCGAAGTGTATCGGGGGATGCATGCAGGGCGATAGTGCAGGTTCTAATCCCAGGTTTTGTCTAAAAACAAAAAGTAGAAATTTATAAGAATTTGTAACATCCCTATGCTTTTTTTTCTAGGTCATCAAGGCAAAAAAGCATAGCGTAGGGCCCTGAGCTTCCAAGCTCTCTCGTTATTATTATGCACGTAAGCGTCGATGTCAGCGGACGCAGACACAGGATAAAGGGCATTGGCAACTCCGTTTTGAGAAAAATCCAGTGAAATGTTGGCAGGTGGATGCAAATCCACGCACAATGTTAAGAGTGGAATTTTGTTGGTATTAAAGATGTAACCAAAGCAGTTATGAAAAGCATTAATGTGATATTTTGGAGAGATTTTATTTGATTTTAGTCGTAGACGCCACCATGGGACTTGCAGAGGTCCTTGCAAAGGTCCTTCCACTCCCCTCTGCCTGTGCAATCTCCTGGAGGGAAAGGGGATCAGACAACGTCTTGAGTCCCCTCCCCCACTTTCTGCAGGTCACGCACATTAGGCAGAGTCGTTCTTGGCCGTCCTCACCACACCTTTTCCTTGAACTGGTAGTAGTTGATCGTAGCCGCCACCGCAGAGCATCCGTCAGGCATGCACAGTATATGGCCAAAGAGTCTCCATCTGGCTAGGCGAACAAAGTTAGTTATGGGTTGTGCTTTTTACCTCTTGTAGAGAGCAGCATTGCTTATTGTTTGAGGCCACCTAATACCGACGAGACTACGCAACTGCTTGCGGTGCATCGAATCCAGTTAGGCCTCGGCCATTGAAGTGGGTGTCCAGGTGGCGCTGTTGTACAGTAAGACTGGAATCATCAATGCGTTGCACAGCCTCAGATTCAATTCTTCACGCACTAATGTCCTCTGTTTTCAAAGACTATACATTGCTCTGTAGGATGCTGTGACGAGCTACTTGGGGATGTCTTTGTCGTCACCAATCTGGGAACTTAACTTTTTCGTCATTCTCCATTCTTCCGAGACTCGATCCTGCTGCCGGGTGAGTTTTTTGTGTTCGGTCTTCTCTACGTTGAGCTGGAGATACCATTGCTCGAGGACTGTTGCGGTAAGAGGTTCAAGCTGTGCTAGCCAAGCAGATGAAGTACTGACAAAATCGGTGTCGTCCACGTAGATGATGTAGACTGGTAGAGTGTTATCTGCAGGACGAGCGAGGTGGGGCTGCGGCGACGACATCCCGCAGTGCTGCGTCTAGATAGACTACAAATAGCATAGGGGAATGTGAATCTCCCAATGGAGTGCCTATTGTGTGGAAAGGGGGTTGACTCGAAACTTCAAAATCGAACACTCAGCGTCGTGTTAGCGATGAGTAACTTTACCAAACGTACGTCATCCAGAAGTAGGGCGTTCTCCTAAACGGCCTGAATTCGGTGTCACTGAATGGTGTCAAATGCTTTTGATATGTCTATACCGAGAATTTCAATGACATACTTATTTCGGGGCTGTTGCTGCAAGCCATTTGTAACACCAAAATGCATCTGCCGTTGATCGTCCTGCCCGGAATCCGCTCTGGTTGTCACTGAGAAAGGTATTAACTCTATGTGAGATGCGTTTCAACGTGAGAATTGACCCCGCCTTCCTGAGGGCAGTTAGAAGCACTATGGGACAAAGATTTCCAGGTGGTTCCTTCTTTTTGTTAGGTCTTTGAAGAGCAATCAGTGCGCCTAGGCCGAGTACCAAGAAGAAAAGTCAGACTATGCAACATCGATTATACTTGCACAGGTTTGTCCGGCTGTGCTTCACAATTGATCGCCATTTCGTGAGAGCAAAGTACTACTTATGGAAGAGCATCGTTTAACAACCAACTTACCTGTACAAGATGCCGTAGCAGACCCCCAGCTGCCATCCTGCCCGCATTCAGCGACTCTTGTGCCAGTGATAAAGTACCCTGGGTTGCAGGTGTAGAATCCTTGAGATGGAAAGACATTGCCTGACGGATAGCTTACTGTTCCATATGCGAACTGAAGGTTCTGTAGACACTTTGCGTTGGTAGGAGCTGCAGACAAGAACATGTATCATGTTTGTCCACCATTCTCTTTAATGAACCCAGTAAGTGCAAAATAAGGGGGTTTTCTCTCTCTACAAAATCCACATTATTATGTTAACCCTCTAAGTAACGTGGACGGCGTAAGGAGCCCATAATGAGTACCATATTTCCCCGTACACAGGGTTTCAACAAAAAATTAAAAAGTAAATAAGGGGAATGAACTCCAGTTATCACATGGCACGTGATTGTTGCCCGTACTCCAGCGAATCAGCACCTTTCGCGCCGCGGCCAAAGATATGCAATATTGCATGCAACAAAATAGTTTATTTGCCCCCAAAAAATAGTTTATTTCAGTGATTGCTAGATCCACTAGGTGCGTATACGACCACACTGTAGACTGTAGACTGTAGACTTGAAGTTGAACTTGCTGCTGTTGACCTAAGTAGGTATTATACATTATTATGCTGTTTTGTTTTTTTGCGTGTTTTTTCTTTTTTTCTTTCTTTCTAAAACTTTGAGTTGAAGTTTTCGGAACACTTGGGAAAACGAGCGAGGTGGGGCTGCGGCGACGACATCCCGTAAAAGAAAAGTTATAGAAATATCATAAGGAGGGGGAGGTGAGCGTTCGTGCTTATCTTGGTTGCGCTCACCTTCCCCTCCTTATGTTATTTCTATAACTTAGAACCATCCAAGTTGGAAGGCTGTTGGAGTGCGCATCCTAGATGTGCTAGAGCTGTTAGCCAGTTAGTTGTAGAACGTCAGTACCGTCGGTCAGTGTCGTGCAATGTCATAGCATGAGCTGCTTGGTTAGTAACTGGTGGTGTTAGTGGACAGTATAGCGTAACTTGTAGTTCCTTGGTCTTTCTCTTTTGTATAAATTTTACAAATAACTTCGTTTCTTCACTTTTACACACATGAGAGCAACAATCGACCTATCTATGCGTTCAGCAAGACCTTGGCAATCGATTCGGCACATCGGTTTTCTGTCAGTAAGGATAGATATAACCAGGGCAAAGCCGGAAGTGTGCTCGCTCGGACGAACAAAATTGTCGCAAGTAGAGAACGTGAAGCATGCACAACGCAGGTTTTTCTATTTTTTTAGTGGCAAACCATGATATTGTTTATCAAAAACATTGACATTTTCAGTGGGTTTCAAGTTAACTATATCCGAATTTCCTGCGTTGAAACTTAACGTCGTTGGAATTGGTCCCGCGAGTGGGAAAGCGCAAGTGCCAGGAAAAGGCATTTATCGAACTTCGTTCAGGAACCCTCGTGAGGAAGACGATTTTCTTTTCACTGTGGTTTGCCTGTCCTCCGTATCATTCCAGAAATCCATCATTCGAAAATATCCGTGGGGATATAACTGAGCTGCTTCATTTATGAAAACGTTGAGTTCATCTTAACTCCAAAAAATATATTCTTACACAAGTGGCACTAAGAGAGTCAATAGAAAGAAATATAAAACCCATTAATTTTGTAAAGTGCAGACTAAGAAAACAAGCTTGCGGGTCATGCGATTTGCTCTAAGGGAGCGCTCACACTGCGACCAAAACCAGCGTCCATGCGGCCATGCGGCCAAGTTACATGACAACGTAATGAACTTGACCAAATCGTCGCGATCACGTTTCCAATCGTAACCGCAACCTCCGGAGGGGGGTGCCGCCACTTAGCGGCGTTGGCGGCGACATGATCGTAGACGTAAAGCGTATTTGTGTACAACCTGGCCGGAAGTAGGTTCAATTTCTCAAATTCCGGTGTGTTGATTCATGAAACTCGGCCGTTGTCGATGTCATCCTCTTGCACTTTTTGTAGTTGCAGTCCTGCACGCGCGCACCGCCATATACATGATTGTATGTACTCTTTGCCCTTTTTGGACGATTTCAAATCTGTTTTTATTTGCTTCATTGTCAGTTGATCGTGTCGGTGACCAGTTTCTACAGTGTCCTCGTTCACTTTCGGTTTGGGAAATCATCCTTTTCTACTTTTCTGTGATGAAAGAATGCTATACCTCAAGAAATTCAGTTCCGTATCATACGAAAACACAGTTTTCATCTCAGCAACAAACAAAAGAAACGGAAACTACCTGCATTTCCACTGGCATTTGTTTTGACCACGCTGACAGGAAAGCGAAAGCGCTTGGATGTCAGCCTCTCAAGACTCAAAACCTACATGATATTAAGATTCCATTTCGTTGACTTCAAGAAACTTTGACGAGCCACGAAGCACTTCCTTCAACATGCAACATGCGAAAAATTCTTATTATGAACTCTTTTGGGTACGAACCGCAATTCGTAAAGTTTATGTGACAACTTCACGTCTAGACGCCAACGAGGCCTAGTGTGAGCACGACTGCCACGTTTCTGCGTTTTGCTGACGCATGGACGCGTGCTCATGGTCGCAGTGTGAGTGCGCCCTAAACCAGTACTATTATACTTATAGGCTATTCATAGGACGTGAAAATGAATGAAAACACGTTTGTATAAAAGTGGACAAGCTGCCCATCGGATTCACACGGAGAACAGACCCGTGCAAATCTCGCATGGGTCTGTGTACTCATTAACTTGAGTACCATAATCAAGTACTCTCGCTGTTTTTACACGCGCCCAAAGCACAAACGTAAAAAGAGTACCACACACGTGAGTTTGCCCGTCGTGTGAATCCCCTATTACGCGAATCGCGTTTTTTAAATACCGTATTTTACCGGTTGTAAGTCGACTCTGGTTATAAGTCGACACCGTCTCTGGAGGTTTTAATTCTGCGCTCTAAAGTTATCACCTAACGAACCACTACTAACTACTCCCTGCTACTAACACATCAACAAATCCTGTATACATTCCTTAGTGGAGGGTATAACGTCCCAATCCTTGAAAAAGGCCACTAAACTGGCACAAATGTGTGCACACGGTGCACTCGTGCATGCAGTGCAGGTCATTTTTTAAACATACAAATAATTCCCGGTTGTAAGTCGACCCCAACCTTTCTTCTTCTATTTTCAGTCGTGAAAGGTCGATTCACAACCGGAAAATACGGTGTTTGTCTTATTAGAAACCGCAAATCTTTGGACAGACTGCTTCCTTCGCCATCCGTTCTTTCCTCCAATTCCTCTGCGCCCTCTTTGTTTCGTCCATCCCGCCTGGCCCGGTCCATTGAACTTGACTCGGGCGTCAACCTGCTGTCACGTCCTCCATTCGCCCTTGTCCGTTGGATGTGTAGCTTCTGTTGTAGTTGGCTGTTGATCATCGTGGTCTTTGAATAGTGGGATTGCATGGTGGTTTGTTGTGGTTGTTGTAGATTGCGTTGTTGGTGTTGGTGTGGGAGCCGGTGATACGCTAGGTAGGAGTGTCTCAGTCGTTCTACATTCATTTTTTGTATAAAGTATCCACCAATGTCGATTCAGCTTGTCTTATTTAATGCGTTTATCAAATTATTGTATCCCCGCAATTTGTTTACATAATATTATTATGTAAATCTCGGACGATAGTGCGGTGGACCTGTGCAGTTGAAAGGCAGCATTGACAATATCTACGTGCATAACTTATAAGTTAGCTAGGGCGCATCAAACACACACATATGCGCATATTAATAAAGAGATTATTATCATACGTTCACATAAACAACCACATACCACCGATGTACATACGCACACACACAAACATTCGCCTATGCACGCAGCACATAACCATCCATGATAATTGTGCGTGGACTCACTGTCCACAAACCACGACGCAGAGTCCCTACAACCGGTCGGTTGTAGTCCCAGTGGCTCGAGCGCGGAACTTGAAGGACTACAACCTTTTCTAGTCGGGCAGATCCCGGAGGTGTTGGCAAAGCAACTGTTTCCAGATGACCAGCACTCATTCAGAGAACCACCGACGGATGTTGCTGCGGGAATTGGCTGGGATATGAGACTGCAGCTGGTAGCAGTGACCAGTCGCCACCCGCGCCTGCTGCCTGGTGTTGGCAGGATGTTGTTCGTGAGCTGGTACCGCTTGGGAGGGGGGAGAGGTGGGGGGGGGGGGGGGGGGGCAGCATTCGGGTTAACATCTGTGGGCCTGTCAGGTAATGGATTTTATAGAGATAGCAGAGAGCAGCAACTTTGGGCCAGAGTTCAAGGCTTGGCAGATATGCTCATTCGGCGATCTGATGCAGGGCTCTCCGCAGTACAGTAGTTGAGCCAGCACCGCCTGAGAATCACCCATTTAGATTAGCATGCCATGCTGGGCTAACAAAGCCGGTGTAGACCGCGAGTCGGCAGCCAGGGTCAAGCACTGCAAAGGCCTTCTTCAGGTAGCCCAGTGGTTGTGCGGCATGCAGGGCTGACTGTCGAATTTCCTGGCAGAATGTCGGTTGACTGTAGAAGGCTATACCGAGTATCTTCCAGCACTGGGTTTCAGGAATCATTTCACCGCTGAATGTGACTGGAGGGCAATCCCAGGGTGGACAGCGGTGGCTCACATGCAGCAGGAATGACTTGGTGCGCTCGAATGTCACTCGCCAGGTCGCATCCCAGGCAGCAAGGGGATTGACGGCGGTCTGGAGATAACCAAAGTCGACTGCGAAGCTGCCGAGACACTGAATACACCTGTAGAGCATTGTGTCGTCTGCGTACGTGGCGAGGCTGTTTGATTGGGGAAGGTGGTCCTCCGCGTCATCAATGTACAGCAAGAAGAGAGTGGGCCCAGGGATGCTTCCTTGAGGCACATTTGCTCAGATGACATGTGTAGCTGATGTTTGTCCACCGACTACGGCTCGGATATGGTGGCCCTCTAGGTACTTTTTCAACCATGAGAGCAGGTGGCCAGTAAGCCCAATACATCTGTCTTTGTCCACTAAACCACGGTTCGACACTTTGTCAAATGTGCAGGTCACGTCAAGAGCAAGAATTCGGGTCACGCCACCAGCATTGGACGTCTTTGACAGTTAGTTCAGGCGTGCTGAAGAAATGCATTGTCGTGAGATAACAGGCAAGCCACTGGAGGCATTTGCCATCGAGTCTGAGGTGGGCCAATTTTGCAAGCAGTCCTTGGTGCCACACCCGGTCAAACGCCTAAGATAGGTCGAAGAAGCAAGCAATTACTGTTTGCCCGGCGTCTCTTTTCTCGGTGATCTGATGGATAAACCGAGATAGCTGCTGTGTGGTGCCATCGTTTGGCCGAAAGCCTGATTGGCCATTGGGGAGGTGAGGGTTGGATGTGCTTCGAGATGCGGTCAGCAACTATCCTCTCTTGTACTTTCGACGTCACGCTGAGTAGCGATATCGGTCGATAGTTGGAGGGCTCGGTTTTGCTGCCCTTCTTGTGGATGGGGGTGACTGTTGCGTCTCTCCACTCTTGCGGGATAGTGCAACGATCGAAGGAGATGTTAAAAAGGGTTGCTAGGAACGGCGCAAGTGAACTGGCTGCGTCTTTCAGTAGGCGGGTTGGTATGCCATCATAGCCGGGCTCTTTGACGTTAGACAGCAATTTTGAGATCTCTTGGGCTGTTGTCTCAAGTGTAGTGAGGCCAGGGGTATTGGGTGTGGGGGAAAGGAATGGAGGGAAGTTCCTCGTGGCACCCTGTGACTGACTGTTGGCTCTGCGAGATGAAGAAAGCGTTCAGGGTGGTTGCTTTTTCAGCGGGGGTTGAGAGAGTCTGCCCCTGGGAGAGCATGTCTGGAAGAGTAGGTCGTTGTGAGGACTGGAGGCCGCGAACCAGTTTGTGTAGGTTTGGTGTGGAGTGGCTCGTCCCCAGTGCCATTATTGAAATAATATTATGTAGACTTAGCGATTCGGAGCGGTGAGCGGTGAGTCGATGTGCATCGAGCTTGTCAACGGCGCGTCGCCATGTCGTCTGTATCACGCTCGCTCTATCCCATTCAGGTGGCGGGACTGTGTGCAGAACCGTACCGTAGACGTAGCTTGCTGTTTTATCAGCGCTTGTACTTTGGCTATTTTAAGGTGGCAGACTACTCAAAAATTCGCTGAAAAATCGAATTTGTAAATTCATATTGAGTGCTACGTCAGTTGAAAGAGCATGAATAGCTGCAAATTCTCTGAAAATTGGGTCCCGATCTGACCGGCCGTTCAAGAGTTATGGCCGAAAATGTGCCCTTGCAAGAAAAGATTTTTTTGTTGCACGCTGTCATTTGTTGGCAGCTCTGTATTTGAATGTGAGCAGACCGTGCGCAACTTGTCGTATCATGGAAACACGTGAAAGTGTGCAGAATTTTGCTCCAAGTCCAAAAAATCAGGTTTTTGAGCCACGTATTGCAGCAGGACTTTTGCCAGCACCCTCGTGACGTTGCAGATATGTGGCTTGATTTAATTGTAGTTGACGTTGATTTAGTGACTTTGGCAAGTTTGAGTCGTGTCAAGAAGTCAGGTAGGATTCAGTACTAAGCAGTAGTGAAACGTGAGTGGTAGTCTTTGCCGGTTTCTGAGGGTATCCTGGATTTGGTGTGCAGCGCTGTGGAAATGGCTTGCTGTGGACGTCCCAGCACTGGATGTTGTATCAAAGGTACGACCTCGTAGCACGTGCTAAACCTAAAAAAATTCAAAAATTGACTTGGGTCTGTGGGAGTGTGTGAGAGAACGCCCATTCGTTCCGTTGCGACAGATTCCAGGGCCTCGTTGAGGGGCCCTACCTCATCACCCATGGCTGCTTCTGGACTTGTTCTAGGTTTGAGTCCCGCGCACGAACAAAATGAGCACGAAAATGTGAAAAAATTGTAAATGCATTTGTTTGGCTCCTGGGTGGCTCGCACACCGTGGCACTATGCCGGAAATTTGAGTTTTTCCGGCCTGGAAAGCCTGTCAGTGAGGCGCAAGAACTTGTAAATCATGTCCTGACGGCCAGCATAGTGGCAGAAATGTGTGTGGTCAAAATTTCACTCAAATCCATTGAAAAACACCAAAGTTACGGTCAATTGAATGCCATATAAAATTTATGGGTAGGCTGCCCCCTTAAAGAAAATCATTTGTCTCGTCAAGGGATGATTGCCCTCGTCTTCTGGGATGATGGCGTGGGTGCTGCCCCAAGAACTCTTCTAAGGTGAGGTAATGTTGGCTTGATAGAGTTTTGTTCGTAGCTTATTCTTGTACGCTGTGCCGTGGCTCGTTTTTTAAACCCATAAATCGTGCCGATTTTGGGCCAATATTGAGATTTATGTCAATTTCATGGTTCCCTTCAAAAGATTTTTGGGCGCGCTTTGGAATGTCGATCTACACCCCAAAGCAAACTTACCTGCAACATTTGAGCGAAATCTCAGAGATCGACTTGCACAAATGTTCTGGTTTTCTCACACATGCTCTCTTAAACTATGAAATTCTGTGTACACATTGGCCACAGAGAATATAGTTCCCGCCGAGCCTAATAATTAATTGAAACATGGGAGCAGTGAGTGAAACTTGAAGTACAAAAAAATATCTGGGGTTAATTGGAACTGCACTAATCACACGACGTCAGGAGATAGCTGCAATTGCAAGTATATTCGTTCCAATTTCCATCATAACGCTGGTTCTACTTCACCGATTCTGACGATCTTGGGCTTGTTGGAAAGCTCTTGGAACGAGGATAACAGCGAGCTGAAACTCATTCAGAAGAGCGATTGCTGTCTGCTACCGAATGCCAGGAACGCCAGCTGAATACCAAATCCAAAACGGGAATAGTCCTTGTCTCGCCATTTCACTCGTGCTACCTCAAAATCATTCAAATTTTTTCTAACAGGCTCACAAAAGCCGTTACAAAAAGCGCTGGGAGTGATGTCACACGCTGCGTGGGCAGGAAGAGGGAAAATCCCACTTTTGAACGAAATATGCACTTCGCTGACGCAGGAGAAATCGAGCGAACTTTCGAGCACTTGCCGCCCTGGTATACTAGCTCCTATCGACCCCGGAGTTTTTCGAGCCGACAGCTTAGATTCTCTGCTACCTCGTAGGTATTTCGATTGTTGAATTCGGTTGAGATTTGACTGAGTTGTGACTCGTTGAGTGCACTTGCACACATGACATTGGCATCGTTCGAATTCGAACGATGAGCTCCAAAGGGTTTTTAAGTTGAGAGTCAAGAAAAGTGATTATGCAGTACACTCATACCTCGGTTATCCGGACCCCGAAGTTACGGGCACTTCGGTCTACCGGGCACTATTTGGGCGAGTTTCAGGGGAAATATTACTACTCTTTTGTCACTTTTCGTAGAAATATTGACGTCATATGCCATATCGATGGCCTTTTCCCCATCAAGATGTATATGATTAGGAGTTACGGACATTTCAAAGTTACGGGCAGTGCAAGGTCCCGGACTGCCCGGATAAACGAGGTATGAGTGTATAACTGCTTCGAGATTAACCGTTATCATACTGGCATCATTTCTCTCGTACAAGTGGCTGTCGAGCAAACATACTCTCCTCATGGAATTTGCGAGCACGCATCGAATGGAACTTATTCTCAAATCACTTCACGTTAAAGGATTTTAATCCAATTGGGCTCAATATGAAGATCAGGACAAGGTGCATCCATCCTGTCAACCAACCTTCAGTTCAGAAGGCACACCATGGAGACTTCATCTTCCTCTTCAAACTCCCCCGCAACAATTCAATATAGCATTCATTTTCTGTTTCTTGTTCAAACACGAATGATTTCCACGATTCACTATGCAATGAAAAGCAGAGATCCATGTTTTTAAACAGTTTCCTCTGAGACAAAAATGCGATAATACTCATAAAAAGGACACACTTCAGGATCATTACAAACATCTTGAAAGTTTTTGTCTTCACAAGTATACTTTCAAGCCTTCTCATCAGGTGAAATACAGGCAAGGGAAAAGGAACAGGAACATGTTTTTAAGCTCGGATACTGAGCCAGTAATAAATTGTAACAAAGAGAAGAAACACATGAGAACGAGTTATGCAGCAACTTTCCACGACTATAACAAGATGATAAACGGTCAGAAAGTGGAATTATAGGGCACATAACTGACAGGCTACTGAGACATTCAGCGACCCGAGACCTAGCGCTAACACATCTCCAGTGCGCAAACCAACAGCCTTCCAACTTGGAAGGTTCATGGTTAAGTAGGACCAAAGAGGGGAAGGTGACCGCAACGAGAATGTGCACAAGCTAAGTCTCGCGGCAACAAAGAATGCCGACTGTTACAGGACAATGACGAGACCAGTTAATAACATGACAATGCGGTCTCACTACAATCCGAAGCAGCAAAGCAACACACCACCCAAATTGAGTGGGTCAGCAATATCTCAGTAGACTGTCACTTTTGTGCCCTATTATCCCACTTTCTGACCGTTTATCATCTTGTTACAGTCGTGGATAGTTTCTGCATAACTCGTTCCCATGTGTTTCTTCTCCTTTTTACATCCGTGTTGTTTTTGTTGTGTTTTTTTTACTAGAGCCACATTAACCTGTCATGTGTGAGTGTGCGTCTTTTGATGACCACGCGTGACCTGTGCCAGAAAGAAATCTCCTGGCCCATTACAGGGCATGCGCTAAGGAATAAAATTTGCTCTGACACAATGTCCTGCCAGTTCCAAAAATGGCCGGACATGTCCGGACATGCAAATTTTCACATCAAATCACACAATGTTTACTTCAGTGTAGAATTAATACCATCGAAATGTTATCACGACGTGAAAAGAGCATTATTAAAATTGTTGTAGTTACTGTTTTACCACTGCAAGCTATGAGCACATAGCCAATGAGATTAGTTCAATGTTAACACATAATTTACAAAATTAGGCAAGCTATTCAACAGGCGATCTGCTGCCCTTGAGTGATGTGGAAAGCGCCACATTGCATGGCTCAGAAGCAATTACTGATAGGCAACTTCAAGGTTCAGCTGATCAAAAGCCACGCCACACCAAAAGGTAAGATTTGAGTATCCAGAATCTTCAGCTACATTAATAACATAAATGTCGTACGAAAGGAGATACAAGCAGACGCATGAAAAATGCCATTAGCATAGGAATCAAAGACAAGTCCATGTTTAGCAGAGCAGCAGAGCACAGACTGAGTACTGACTTCGAGTCAGGCTAGTGGTCGCTGATGAAGTTGTCCCACTCGTCTAGGTCCAGAGGAGCAGCTTCTTCAGGTAAGGCTATTTCACTAGCAGCACAGGCAGTGGCACGATTAGTTTCATGGACAGTGCGCCGGCACTTGTCGTTCCACCAGAGGGAGACTGCGGCGGTCGGGTTCCAATCTGCTGCTGGTGGTCTGTCAACTGCAATTCGAAGAAGCGCATCAAGTCTCTCCTCAGACAGACTACACCGGCGCTCAGACTTGATGTGTTTCAAAGTTGAGAAAATCCTCTCCACCTTTCCGTTGGACAGGGGCAAGCAGAAAAGGAGCTCGACGACTTTCAGGATATTCTGCCAGCGAGATGACTCTGCGACATTGATGAGTTTCCACCAGACGGACGTGTGGCAATCTGTCAGGTTAAGGTAGCGATGGGCATAATCAGTGAGGTCAAGCCATTCACTATCCAAGGCAGAAATGTCAACACCAGCAGCTTCTAGAGGCTTACGGAACATCATAACCAGCTGTTCAATGGAGTCATCTCCAAAGGGCTCTCCGTGGTGTTTGGCCCAGCTGTGCGTGGCAAGAACGACAAGTGCATCAGAAAACAGTTGGCGGTGCTCATCTGAGATACGGGAGCTCAAGCACCTGATGACGGAAGAGGTGAGATCAGCTTGAACAGCCTTGACTCGCTCCATTCCCTGCTGACACGCTGTGATCTCTACGCCCTGGTACATAGACTTTTCCGTATCCTCGTCCTCCGTAACTCTCGAAGTTATCTTCCTCACAGTTGGGAGATCTTCAAACTGGGAAGACTGTACGGCTTCAAGGGACCTATTCACTCTCAATAGCGCCTCGATGGTTGAGATGATGGATACTTCATCTGATTGCAGGGCTTTACACAGGGCTGATACTGGTGTCAAAAGGTCGAGGAAAAAGGCACAGCTGTACAGTATCTTGCCAGAAGACCACTGCCTGACATAGCCTCGCAGTTTGGCCTTGTCTGTTGACTTGACTGCCGGGTCGTCAATCAATTTGCACAAGTGTGTGACGTAAACTCCTAGACGATCCAGCACCCTCTTCAAAGCAGCAACCTTGTGGCCCACGAATCTGGTTCCACACGCTCTCAGTGGTCTGTGTCCACCATTGGAACTGGATAGAACATCAGTTGACTCATCAGCATCCAGACCTTCACGAAGAGACTGCACTACATCAGCCAGCTCTCGACATTTCTTGCTTGAATTTTCATAAAGGTAATACAATCTCAGCAGCAGCTCATCTACTGCATCAAAGATCGTACCTTTCAGTGCATCTTTCAGGGCCAGCTCCAGTCTGTGGGCCACACACCAAACTGGTACAATCCATGGAACTGCATCAGCAAGCTTGCCGCTCAATCCATTTCTCGCCATGTTCACAGCCGCACCGTCGCAGCCTAGTCCGATCAGCTTTGACTTCCAGTCAAGTTCCGCCAGTGTCATCGCACGTTCCAGGCATGCCATCAGTCCATTAGCATCGACAGCAGCAGGTTGCAATACACCGACAAACTCACTTCGCACATGAATTCGTCCGTCTTTAGCCGTGGTGTCACAGTACAAAGCTACGAATAATTCTTCTTCAAGATTCCCAGCGTCATTGCTGCCATCCGTTTGGATACTGAAGAACTTGTTCTCCAAATGCGACTTCAGCTGCTGCTTCAGCGAGAGTCCGATGTAACTGCAGAACAATGCGCAGGCTTTCTCGTTTTTATGTCCACTGCCTAAATCAACGCCATGACGCGCCTCAAGCTGACAGAGCGATTCCATCTTCGCGAAAGCCATATGCTCTTTACATATCAGGTAAGCAATTTCAAACTTACGTCCGACCTTGGCTGCTGCTGCGTCGTCAAGTGTGCACAAGGCTCGAGCGATTGGCGCACACTCAATCGGGTTTCCGCTTGACTGCTCCTTGGCAAACAATGCCATGGCACGGCGATGCATTTCAGAACCAGCATGGTCTTTGAAGGCTGACGTTTTCAGGTTCCTTGAGCCAACAACGAAGGAGTCAGAAAAATTCTTGCTGCTGCGAATTTTATCAACAAAACGTAAACACATCTTACACTTCAAATATTCGACAACGCTACGATCTGAGGGACTGCGCTCATATCTCAGCCAAACAGAAGTTAAAAGCTCCCTATCATACTCGGCGACCCACTTGTCACAAGTGGTCGTCTTGAGTCCTATGGGCTTCTTTCCAACAGGAGCACCCGCATCAGCGGTGCTTGGCTTTCTCTTGCCAGACGACATCACTAATGACTGTGAGGCAAAGGATTGACGTGCCTTTTCTTTTTTGTACTTTGCATAAAAAGTGCGCGGACACTTTGTCCGGATGTGTACAAAACATCCGGACACTGACCGTAAACGGTCGGATATTGTCCGATGTCCGACCGTTATTTCGCGCCCTGCATTATATAACACAACAAAGTCATCCATAGCCAGCAATCGCATGTCATCTCGTACATTGAAAATCAACATAATTTTGCGAATCGACCTTTTTTTCAGGATCACTTTTCAACGAGGACGAAGCAAAGTCGGCCGAACGAAGCCTAGAGGAAGAAAATCACCCTCTCCACTTCACCATCACGATACTGACATAGATACGAGATGAAACAACTAAAAAATTCACAAGAAAACTGTACGACCATCATCGCGCTGACTTTGGTCTGACTTTGGTCTGAGAATTTCTATCACGATCAAAAATGTACGAGGAGCACTCAAAAATCAGCCACAGACGTACCTTTATCGCTCTCTACTCCTTTTTCAAGGCACAAAAGTCGACTCTCCACTTTCAAACCAGGAACCAGACATACCAGTGGTCCTTTTCAGCTGCTCCACGAGCGCAGGAAATGTTCATCAAGGGGCGCAGAGCAGCATCCATTCCAGAAAAATAGCTAAAATACGAGTGAGACTGCATGCCTGAGTACATGAGTACATGTATGAGTACATGCAGAAAATAGTAAATTTCAGCGTTTCTGCTCCAAACAGCAACCAGCTTCGACTAGAAACAAAGATTACACCAAAGGATCAAACAACAACGATTTTCTGCAGTTTTTTTGCAGTTGGCTTCCTTGTGCTTGGCCCAGCACGCCAAAAATCACACCTCGGAGGAGTACAAAAATTACAACTCTCAGATGTCCTTGATTGCTGGCCATGAACAACAACAAAAAGCATGGTCGCACACTGCCATGATTTCTGCGTTCATCTCGTTGCTGCTCATTCCAACTTTGCCCTATTGCCAATAAGTGTATATCCCTATAAAGATGAGCACACGGGTCTTTTCAATGGTATTTAAATAACTATTATTGTAACATTCGGGCTATTTTGACAGAATAACAAAGTACACTGGTCAAAGTAGTGGTTGCGACTTCGGCGATGATTCGTAAGAAAGGTTTGCTCCCCACACCGGAGCTCGCGCTATTCCGCCGACTTTACTTGACACTTGACTGACTCACGACTGCCATCCAGAGCACACGAGAAGTCCATCGAACCTTCGACTCGGCAAACCTGCAAGAAAGCAACACTCCCTGCTCAATGCACAGTGTTTCGGGGAATTCACCCCTCATCAGTTGAGCTTGAGTAGGCTGAGGAAGATTGTGGCTGAAAAGCACCACTTATATATAGTGCTCCCCAGGCACAAACATCACCAGAGATACAAACTTACAGGGACGCTCCGAGCTCCGGTGCTCCGGTGTGGGGAGCAAACCTTTCTTACAAATCATCGCCGAAGTCGCAACCACTACTTCGTACTGTTGTGCCCAGCGTGGGCTTGCGACTAGTTGGTTTGGAGGTGACAGCATTGCGAATGACCGAGGGTCCTCGACGTATGTCTCACTGTCCAGGAGCGACACTGACTCACGCTACTATCTGGTGTTCACGAGGTGTTTGTCGCGCTGGAAGCGGAGCGTCTCTGTAAGTTTGTATCCCTGGTGATATTTGTGTTTGGGGAGCACTATATATAAGTGGTGCTTTTAAGGCACAATCTTCCTCAGCCTACTCAAGCTCAACCGATGAGGGGTGAATTCCCCGAAACACTGTGTATTGAGCAGGGAGTGGTGCTTTCTTGCAGGTTTGCCGAGTCGAAGGTTCGATGGACTTCTCGTGTGCTCTGGATGGCAGTCGTGAGTCAGTCAAGTGTCAAGTAAAGTCGGCGGAATAGCGCGAGCTCCGGTGTGGGGAGCAAACCTTTCTTACACTGGTCAATGTAATAAAATATAATATTACACAAACTGTTGAACGAGTAAACTCGTCGCCATTCGTTTTTTCCAGACCTCTCATGAGGAATACGCTCGTCCTTATCACAGAAAGAGCTAACTAATGAAAATGGAGGGTGTTAATGCATGTCTTACCGTTGCTAGCATCGGTTCGGGTATTACTGCATATAACAATAGGCCCTGAACCAGGGCACGGAGTCGTCTTTGGGTAGCATGACACTTGTCCGGTCAAATTCGTATAAACTGTGTTCATAGTGCCGAGTGCAGAGTCAATGTGAGCGAGGTAGCTTTGGAAGCAGGTTGAACTTGTTTCTGAATCTTGCAAAATACTACGTCCAATACTGGTACAGCGCCCAAAAGCATCTCCAGAAAGTGTTCCCATCCAAGAAGTGGCGCTGGCGTAGTACAAACCTTGGGGAGTATTGCAGTTGAAGTGAACTGCACATAGGAATGAAGAAAATACAATGTGGTCAACATCAAAACTCTGCTAGACCCTTCAAGCCTAGAACAGGAGATGTTTGTTGAAAGTCAACCTGAAACCAGCATTATGCCATACATGTACATGGTAACTTGTAATGAACGGTGCAAGATTGTTCAGTGCATCAACATCACGTATCAAAATGCGTTCGTTTTGTCCCTCTTCAGTATATTATGGCGAAGCATTCTGTATCTCTGGAAAGTTGAACTCATTTCTTTACCAACAGTGTGTCGTTTGTGAAGATCGGCGGTTCTTTCACAGAGTAACACACGTTTGTACACTGGTCTATTCACCACGGTAGACGACGCAAATCGAAGTGCGGGTGTACACAATCACCAGTGAACCTGCATGGGGTCCAGGCGCGTGTACACGAGTCCTCTTCATGCAAAGGGTTAACCAATATTCCACTCATGAATGTGACGTGAAATTGATTTTGAAAAATCTTGATGACTTCGTTGATGTGTAGTGATGACGGCAGAATTAGTCCTATTTATTGCAACATGAATATTTTAATTTTGTGTCTTCACGTCGTCTATTTCCAGTGCTAATAGCAGATTCTAAAACTCATGGGTTCTGGCAACTGAGGTCCTCGAATATTTTGGAAATGTTGACCAAATCTATCAACCACAGGGTGACAGAATCGATACAGTCCTCACAAAAATGGGGCTGCACAATATACCAAGTTTGCCCAAATTCGAATGATCTTCGTCCAAGGAAAATGAGAGGCTTCCGTCCTCCTTTATTCCCAATCGAAATTGCCACTTCCATCGAACCTGGGTGACTGCGCCCTACTAGATGGGATTTTGTATGCAAAATGTTACCAAAACCCCCATTTCATTCCTATAAAAGAACGAATGAGTGCGAGTGGTGTATATGTTGTAGAATTTTGTACGCTGAGTCGACTGATCCGAGAAGGCCGCGATGCATCTTTCGGTCCTCTTTCCCAATCGAACATGGTAGAAAAAAGATTTAACGTGCTCATGCTTACCCTAGTCCCCTGGTCACCGTGCCTGCAGGCTACAACTTTCAAACCAATGTTCCACTAGTGCTCAACTCGAGTGACAGGAACTCGCCAAATCACTACATATTATGTGATACAATTAGAGTGGCTTCTGGTAATGTAAGATTTGTAAAATCACTGCTACCCAATGGAGAGATTGAAACTTGTGTCGCAACGCTGAGTTTCACTCATTGCTATGATCATCAGGCAACTGATGGCTCCAAAACGGGCAGCCTGAACAAAAGGGGGAGCAAGGTGAAAAATGCTAAAACTCTGTTAGTCAGTTGGGTCGCGATGCTGTCTCTTGCACGATAGGTCGTGGATTGGAATCCTGCTTGGTAATACGTTCCGTCTATTTTTCTTTTCTTTTGAGGGCTGCAATTGGGTGCACTTAGCATATTTCACACAATCCGGGCAAATTTGCGTCCCATATTCTCCTGCGCTGTTGTTTTTTGGGGACTGCATCGGTTCTTTCACCCCGTTGTTGATAGTCTTGGACTTCATTTCCAAAGATTCGAGGAGCCCAGTTGCCAGAACCCTGAGGTCTTAGAACATGCTATTGGACATGTTTTTGATGTATATATGTTGGACTCAGTAGAGCGTCCAGCCCCTATATGATGTCCAACCCCTATATAGAGTCCATTGGTCCAAAATCCACTGTACAGAGTCCAAACTTGGAATCAACTGTGAGCTCAAAGTTTAGATTGACATCACTCGCTGTATAGAGTACAGCCAATTGGCTTCACCCCTATATAGAGTCCATTGGTCCAAAATCAACTGTATTGAGTCCAAACTTTGAAATCAAATATAAGGAGTCTTAAGGTGGCAGTTCCCCTTTTCCGTATACTACACTCTTTGGACCAGAAGTCATGAACAGCTAGGAATATCCAAACCAAACTTGGCAGTGATGTTGAGGGTGTTCATAACTAGGTTCACAATCATTTTTTCAAACATCTCACATATCTTGAAGTGCCAAACTTCCTCTCAGCCAAAATGCGTTCATATCGCACGTACAGGGCAAGGATTGAGCCAAAAGAGAACAGAGGCTAATGGTGCTCAGCAGTATAAATTTGCTCAGACCTCATGCTGACTGACAGCTCAGCGTGCTAAACTACACTAAACCTTGCAAACACATGTACAGTGGAGCATTGTGATTTTCAGTTTTACAGATCAGAAACGCGATGTTTACAGGTAATTCAGAGACATGCCAGTTGGAAGAACCTCGCTGGGATATTGACAGTTCTGTTTAGTTTAGCACCTAGCAAATTTCATGTAGATGTAAATAATGCCCAAGATTATGATTCTATGACAAGTAAACGCTGAGATATGTTGGCTCAAACTTGTCGGAGTCCATGAAAAAGAGGGTCAAATTCAGGAGAAAGTACACTCCAGTTTCACCTTTCAAAAGCCACCAGCAGCATTTGTTTCTTCTTCCTTGTGCTGTGACTGATCCAGAAACCCTTTCTTCACTGCTCTGCAATGCTTACTTGCCTTTTGCTCCTCTTATGACTACTTTCTACGCTTGTGGTACAGCTTTCCTCTTGAAAGACACCTAGATTTCTCTCCAACGACGGACTAACAGTGCATCCCGTGCGCTGTACTACTTCGGCAAGCTCACTGTGGTCTTCATTGAACACGATCACTGCAATGAACACAGCAGCCTCAACAGTTAAGGAGCTACAGAACGATTCCTTTGGACAGAGATGTCAAATAGTGCCATAGAGTGCTTCATTGGCATTCTGTGTGGCACGACGAACACAGCCCTATAGGAGGGATTTGTCGGCAAGATTGACATATACAGGTTTTATTTCTTCAAAGAATGCAAAAGAGATAGTGTTGTTCGACGATGAAGAAACTGCCTAAGAAACATTGCCATATGCACAATTCTATTGCTACCACCTGCACCATGAGTCCTTCTGGGCAGGACTGATTGCATTTCTCGGCATCCTTGGACTGTACGTTGTGGCAAACAGATGCCCAAATAACACGGGCCATCGCTGTGACGAAGCCTGCAATCCTGCAGATAGCATTTCCAAAATAGTTCCGTAGGGAGTCTCCTTCCTTGTGCAGAAAGGACAATAGCGGGTTAACACTTCCACGTCCACAAATTTGTGCGTCTCCCAAGCAATCACAGTCTGCATGCCATATACGGAGCTGCATCCTCGTCGCATCCATGTTCTGTTCGTTGTGACGGCGATTTCGGCTGGCAATTCCTCCCCGGCTGCAACTCGTTGTGTGAACACAACTTCAGCAACATTTTTCATGCTCAAACTTGCAGTAGCTTTAGCAGCTTGGTGAAGATTCTTCACGAGGCGCTGGTAATTCTTCTTTGCAACCGGCGCTGGCAAATCGAGGAATGCACACAATTTCCGGAAATCCTCGCGGCCTCGTTCAAGCAGGCGCATAGCCAGTACGCTCTTTCTATTCAATCCAAAATAACTGGATGTCTTTACCACTGCGGGCGGTGAAGCAACAGAAGTGCAGTAGTTGCATGCAACTTCAATTATGGAGACTAGGCCAGCTCTTACATTTTCTGCAAACTGCTGATGTGGACAATAAATTCTGCAATTAAATTTAATTTCTGCAAACTAAAATTCCGGTTGTCAGAATCCAGGACTTCATCACTCTCCTCACTCGAGTCTTCATTGGAGTCACCAGCGCTCTCAGTATCCTCATCTGCAAGTAAGTTCAGATCGTCAGCCAAGGGTTCGCAGCTACGAGACGTGTCAGGTACTCCCAATTGCTCAGAGTCACTTTCAGTTTGAGCACGAGATGCAGACTCGTTTTCTTTCTCCAGATCTCTGCGCTAGGGGCGCTGGAACTGGTTCCCGTAGAAAACACGCTTCTTGGCTCTGTAGTTAGCGGACTGTCTCCTCTTATTGCCAATGACCAGAATACAAAAGCTACAGAGAACAGCGGACACGCCAATTTCCAAATTTGTCTGTACTTCCTTTGACGCAGATTTGCATTTTTTGTTCGTGCTGACAGTGTCACCGTACCAGTGCTGACTTGCTGACTGTACTGCAGAGCTGAGTAGATGTACGGGTCGGTATGGGGTACAACTACAAGCCAACACGGCACACACACACACACACACACAATGAGCTGGCGGTCTTGGCACCCTCCGCGATCCACGCGGTGAACCGGAACGAAGATTGATCGTGCTTGCGAACTGCATTCAAAGTGGAGATCAGCTGATTTTTTACAAATTCCCAGTGGGAGTTGGTTTGAATTTTTAAAATGTCCCAACCGTCGTGTTGTTTACCGCATAAAAAATTACACCAGCGGAAAGTTCAGCATTTCAGGAGGAAAATGAGCCAGATATGGCCTCATTCTGACAACTTTCATTTTTTGGTCCTTTTTTGGACCCAAAAAGGGGATAAAGCCTCGGTCACACTACGGCAAGTTTGAAGCTGGATGCAGCGTCAAGTCGCAGCACTTGATGCAGACGCGGGGTCACACAGTGTTTTGTTTTTCTTGCAGCTCATGACTGCCGCGGCCTGGCGCATTTGTCTACGTCACAAAATCAACAGGGAAACTCAATGACGACACGGATTCCCACGGAAACAGGCCTTTTGCTCATTATAACAAAAAATTTCAGACAAAGTTTTCAAATTGTTCATTGATTTTTGATTACAAGAAGAAGAAAGGTCCAGATCCAAGGCCGGCCAAGCGTGCACGATCGTTGTTGTTTCTTTCTGAATTTGAAGCCATTTTCAGTTGTAGTGTCATGGATCAGGCAAGAAAAGTCCGCATCGCAGCTGTGTTTCTACTGACTTTGTCATACTGGTTGTCCTTTTTGGGGCTCTTGATGACAACACAACACTCACAATTCAACAGGCTCCAGTTGGCCGATGACCCACTCAAACAACTGGTCCTTTCTCGACTTTATTTTCTTCTCAGAAAACGCCTCGCTCTATCTCTCTCTTCCGCCAGGTTCGGAGCAGAGCAGCATCGGCCTCGTAGGTCCACGGACTCATCTTTAAAAAAAAAAGAGGAAAAAAACAAACCTTGAAGAGACGAATGTCGAATGTCGAATGACTGCTCAACTCGAGCAACTGTCTTGAAACTAATTTTACTTGAAAGACACTGTTTTTCCGCCAAGCGTCACTCCCATCAGCGGCAATGCAGCCGATTTCCCCACGTCAGACGCAGCAGCGTCGGACGCTCAAACTTGCCGCGTTTGCGTCAGTTGCCATGGAAAAGCTCATGATTCTGACGCTGACGCAGTATTTTTCTGTAGTGTGACCGAGGCCTGATGTGGACAACAATCACTGTATAAAGTCCAGCTAATTAAGCAACCCCTATCCAGAGTTCGAAATTAGACATAGGATCTGCTGTAAGCAGTGAATATTAACCAGAAAACGGCCTCTCCCTTTAATCCGTTACATCACTCAATTCTCAAGATAAAAAAAATAAGTATTGAGGCGCCACTGCAGCCACTTCATTACATGACAAATCCTTCAAACATCATCCTTAAATCAAGTGGTCTCTTCGCAGACGCTGCAAATTACAATATCTCAATCATATAGTGTTGCCAAATTATTGCGCACATGCACACACCGACACAATGCCAAGAAAATACCTAGAAAAACCAAGAATCGAAAGAGAATAATGGAGAGCCAAGGATTAATTAGTTTTTTTTCAAATTATTATGCACGTGCACACAAACACAAAAAATTATACAACGCAAAAAACACCAAAAAAAGAGTTGAGACACAATACACACGCAACTCCAACAGCCATGCAAACGTCCACCCATATACACGTAAAGTCAAGAGGGATAACAAATATTTATACGAAACGAATGCATACGTGGGTGGATGCTTGCACGTTTACATACATGTACGAGGCGAATTGCTATTTCTGGACATTGTACATTTCTGGACATTTCGAGTAAAATAATTTTTCGTCGCGTGTAGAGTCAAGTCAGTCAGGTTGATGAAGTTTTTCTTGTTGTAGTTGACGGCTGGGCTGTTGTAGTTTCTCCTCGTGTCGGTGCCTTGTTGATAGCCTTTTCTTGGGAGGCATTTCACCGAGTTTTGTGGTACTATGTCGCATGAGAATTTTGAATTTTGAGTAAAGTAAGAAGTAATGAACGAATCGCTGGCTTCCCCGTGTGCACACCACTTCAGACGCTGTAAAGTCTTGGACCTGTTGGCTGGAAGTGTGAAGAGGCTAACTGCAGTCCACCAATAGAAAAAATAACAAAAATGGTGCAGTATAGGATGCCTATTGACGCTATTTTACTTCCATGTCCAGAATTCAATACACTGAAATATAGGCCAAAAATTTTGCCTGTCGAAAACATCCTGCTATAAAGTCTCAGAGATCACACAGTATGAGCAATTGTCACATATTTGGAAAACTGAAGGATTAGGCCAAACAATAGATAAAATGTAAAACACACAGCCAGTGGGCCGCTATTTTATTTTCATGTCCAGAAATTGCTATTCACCTCGCAGTAGTGTTAGAGAGTAACATAGTGCAGTAGTCAGCATAATACTAGCACATGCTGAAAGTGCAATAGCAAGCTTCACCATTGCTCAACGAAACGGTTACTTCATGGAATACGAGTACATGTACTAGCTGGAGAAGCTTTTTCTTGTCATCGGCATACAATAAAACCTCCTCCTACTACTACTACTAGTACACTGGCACTGCGTTGGTGGACTCCATTGAATTTGACATCATACTAGAGCCTAGTAGAGGAAGAGTGTCGTGGAGTTCACATAATTATCACAGGAATAAAAATACTTTTCTCATGAAATAAAATAATAATTGATGATAGCTAGACGATCAGATAGGATTGATGCAAAGTCCTTGCAGTCCTGGAGGACTATTACGAAGTGGTCGATTACTTTTAGGGCATTCATTCAAGCAACATCAAACAAACGCGATACGATCCTTGAAAATGGAAAAATATTCAAGCATAACGACAGAACAGCAGACCAATCGAAACGAGTAAAAGCTTCCTTACCTCAGTCATCGTCCTGCTATGTAGTTGGACAACCGTTTGACACGGTGGTACGGGCAGCTCTTGTCCAGTCAAACAGGATATTCTTGTGGCGTCGAGCGAAAGAGAGTGTCAGTGTACCTGACTCGTCAGATTGGAACTGTGTTGAACCTTTCTCGTTCTCCGCTGTCTGCTTTCATCCCTCGCTCTGATGAAACAGTTCAAACGCCTTACTGGCAGCAATGGCCAGCCAAACAGGGGATCCTTGTGGTGTCGAACGAAAGAGAGTGTCAGTGTAGCTGACTCGTCAGATTTGAACTGTGCTGAACTCTTCTCGTTCTGCAATTATTTCTGCTTTCATCCCGCGCACTGATGAAACGTCTTCAGAAAACCACAAGACGCTTTCCAGATTTGATTTTTAACGTCTCCTTATCCTCCTTGGTTACCTCGAGACAGATTACTGTCAGCAACTGCACAGCAGAACTGGCAGCCATGGCTGAAGTGAAGAGAGGAATGCGCTGCCACGAGGCAAGCCAAACTGAAAAGGTGTTTGTTCTCTTTCGGGCACAACACACAGGACGGCGTGACTGGATAAAATGGACTCCTGGACCGTGAATAGGGGACTTGTAGAAAAAATGTACTCCTTAAGCCTGGTTCACACTAGGCCGATTTTCCGGCCGGTGCTCCGACACCGACTCCGACATGGAGTCTGCCGACTGTGTCGACTGAGTCGGACGGCCTGTTCACACACGGGGAACGACTCACTCGCAATAGAGTCGCATCGATTATCCATAAAAGCAAGAGTTCATGGGGGTTATGAAATTTTGGTAGGACGTACTAGGACATTACATTTCCTCAAGACTCAAGAGTACAAAAGTACAAGAGGTCATGAGCTCGCCATCGACGCTCTTTGCTGTCATGGTGAAAAGCCTACTGTGATTGGTCCGAATCCCGCTCCATCACGTGCAAGCAGTAAAAATCGGCCGGCTTTTCGGCTAAATATCGACCAGTCGATACTTGGCCGAAAACTAGTGCGACAAGAAAATCGCCGCAGATTTGTCGGAACCCTGTACGACAACACAGTTCACACTACGCAATTTTCGCCCCGATCTTGAGGATTTTTCGTACGAGTCCATGTCGGCCGGAAAATCGGCCTAGTGTGAACCAGGCTTTATAGGGGATTGCGCGGCAGGATGAAACTGATCAAAACTGAGTGGACTCCTGGACTCTGTATAGTTTTTTTTGGACCAGTGGACTCTATATAGGGTGCTGGACATCCTATAGTGCATGGACTCTATACTGAGTCCTACATATATGCAGAGTGTCATTTGTAAGGCCGATTAGGGATTAACGTTGTCGAAGGGACCTTCGATATCAGCAACTACATGTACCTGGTTCTTCCCTGGTTTTCACGGATGTTTTTTTTCATGAATGCACATGGCTATGGCAACGGAAAGTCGGACGGTGACACACTGCGGTGCACGAAAGGTAACCTACGTACGTGTGCGCCATATCTGACCTGCATTCAACGACCTCATTGATGACAATGAATTTCGCCCTGAAGCGAGTGTATGCAGTCAGAGGAGAAAATGACATTTTGCAACCTCATCAGTGCGTCGTCAGCAGGAAAGTATTCTATACCGAAAACATGTCAAGTTGATTTCATGAAATATTGTACGTGCAGGATCCTGGATGACTCCAGTATGGATATCAGACGAGGCACTTTTGAAAGGCTTGAGTCCTTATGGGAAAGCCGCTAGTATGGTACGTGTTGGGTACGTAATGAACCGACGATGTTTGAAGATGGTGGTGTCTGGTGTATGCTATTTAGGCTTCCACCTTGCTCGGCATGCATTGTCTATTCCGCCATAAATTAGGAGTCAGGACAGCTGGTGGTCACGTATTCTCCGTACGCTACACTACAAAGGCGTTTAGATTGTGTGACTCAGCAGACCACCTGGCTTCTCATTGCACAAAGGGAAAGCGTACAGCACAGGACAACGCAAAATCTTCACCAAATACAAATGAGCAAGCAAGGGTGCCACAGCCGGCTCTACGCTCGTATTCCGATGCCATGAACGGCTCTCAAGCTCCCCCACAAGGGGAAAGCGAGATGAAGTGCCACAAAAAAAGACCGACCAGCCATAGCAGCAGAAATAACAGTCGAAACCTCAGCAGTGGAAACACAGGCGGGGACACCAGCCCCTGGGAAAAATCACCAAAAACTTAGAAAAAGCTTCTAATTAAATTTTCCTGCCCGACCAGGCGATCCGGGCAATCAATCATCCAGATTGTTGATGTCCGGCTGATCAGTGTTCTACAGTAGCTACGGTTCGGAGTTATAATCGGTTGTTCATTTGACCCGACGAGACCACACGACGTTTGCAGGTCACAGCACGAACAGTTCACCAGCCACACTCCATGAAAAACATATTACTACTGTATTTGACGGACCTATTGAAGATGGCAACAAAGAATTAATTCGGAGTTATGTTGGTTGTGTGAGGCGGTCGGCCAATAAGCACATGTGGTGGAGATGGAATTACCACTGGTATTACCGAATTTTTAAACGAAGGTAGTCAACACTGTTGGGGACACTATGGGCGTCTTTGGGCGCTGTATTCCTTTGGAGCACAGCGAAGATGATGCCTAGGAAAGGAGCCTTCCTGTAATTCAGAAATTCGGAAAATCCGTTCAAATCAACCATTTTTTAATATTGTTTGTTGAGATATCCACAATATTACATATGCACTGAATCAAAGTGCACGTACGCTATAAAAGTTATTAAGAGAGCATGTCTGAGAAAACCAGAACATATGTGCAAGTCGATCACTCAGATTTCGCTCAGAAGACGAGGGCAATCATCCCTCAATACACTTTGTTCTGCAGCGTTGGGAGTGGTGTTGGAGTAGAAATTGCTGACTAGACGTCGCGGAGGGGCGAGCTTTCTTGCGCAGGTATGAGTTTGGACGTATTTCAGAATGGTCGAGTGGAAAAATTCAAAATTGTTTATTTCAAGAAAACCCCAAAAGGATGATGGAGGACATGTCCTCAGTGCTAGAAGAGGTGTTCTACTATCTGCCGGTGTATAGTGTTTGCTAATTGAGGACGTAGCTCGCTGTTTTATCAGCGCTTGTAATTTGGCTATTTTCAAGACGATCATTTGTGGCGTCAAGGGATGATTGCCCTCGTCTTCTGGGATGCTGGCGTGGCTAAGTAGTGCTGCCCCAAGAACTCTTCTAAGGTGAGGTAATGTTGGCTTGATGGAGTTTTGTTCGTAGCTTGTTCTTGTACGCTGTGCCGTGGCTCGTTTGTAGACCCATAAATCGTGCCAATATTGGGCCAATATTGAGGGGTATGCCAATTTCATGGTTCCCTTCAAAAGATTTTGCGCGGGCTTTGGAATGTCGATCTACACTCCAAAGCAAACCTACCTGCAAAATTTGAGCGAAATCTGAGAGATCGACTTGCACATATGTTCTGGTTTTCTCAGACATGCTCTCTTAAAGTACTTCAGTCTGCGTACTTGTTTTCCTTTGCTATGCCGACGATTTGGATTCCAAGGCCAATTTTTCAGATTACCAGCACAGCATGAACACGAATTAGGGTTTGCAGTGCAATGTTCACCTGTCCTGTGAACACCTTGGTCTCCTTCACTTGGCTATACGCATAACGTTTTGCGATATCCAAAATTGAAAAATTCTTGATCTTTTTTCCCCATCCTTACCCACATATGACTGGGCATCTATCTTTAGCCAGCTTGCGCTGATCAACAGAAATGCAAGAACGTAGCTTCGAAGGTGACCCATGGCGTATCTCTTCTTCCTGGACTGGAGTACAAACACAATGGCAGAACAAGCGAGTCGATTAAAATCAAAATATGCACTGGTTAATTTTTAGTAGCTCGGCTGCTGTATAAAAACAATGCAAAGAAAAGGGAGGTTCTGCTATGCGAAAAATGAAGGAATAAAGCGGAGAGAGGAGGTGCCTGGGTTAGACGCTATTTTGTTAACTAAAAGCCATTTGGGGCCAGGAGCTCCGTCGACCAACTGGTCTCGACAACGTCACGCTTTGGACGCGCCAGATAAACTTTAATGGAAGTATGAGGGAAAGAGAAAGAACATGTATGTGTACACATAATAATGGTTTGTCGTGTTGTCGATCGAAAGGTCTACAGTGAGATGTGTTTCTGCTGAAGAAGAAAAAATAATACAATTCAACCGGACTTGTTGGGTAACAGTCAAACCAGGCTAAAACTGCCCGATTGAGAGGAGACCTGCAGTAACTGTTAGGCGACTTGAAGGGTCTGCTGGGACATGACTAGGCTGTACAACGTTATGTCATCAGCATAGGTCTCTAAGCTGGCTCCGTCAGCGAGAACAGCTGGCGTTACAGTACGACAGGAAAACCGTTGGTCCAAGAAAGCTGGCCTGGGGATTCCAGCGGAGATTATATACGTAGACGACGTCCGCTGTACAATGTGGCAATGTGAAGAATGGGCGTCCAGATACAAGACCAACCATCTCTAAAGCGGACCATCGATGTCTAAACTAAGCACCTTGTGGAGGACGCCGACTTGTAAGACACGTTAAAACTCTCCTGCGATGTCTACAGCAAGGATAAAAGCCGAACCTCCACAGCCCACAGGGGTTGCCGAGGCATTTTGAAAAGCTTGCAAAGCGTCTGATATTCCGAGGCCATTACGAAATTTAAACTTGTGCGGCGTGAGCAGGTGATAGCTGGGATATACTTTGTTTTGAGGACGTGCACCCACTTATGGCATCCAGTGAACCTGCAGTGATCTTATTGAGTCTATATAATCATTACTCTAATCATTGATCTAATGTAATTGATAAAAAAGAAAAAAGGGCCAAGGAACTACAAGTTACGCCATAGTGTCCAATAACACCACTAGTTACTAACCAATCAGCTCATCGGATATGAATTGCACGACACTGACTGACGGTACAGACGTTCTACAGCTAACTGGCTAATAGCTTTAGCACATCTTGTATCCGTACTCCAAACGCCTTCCAACTTAAAAGCTTGAAATTTTTAGAAATAATATAAGGTCATCGACATGCATGAACATCCGCCTTCACAGCTGAGACTTTCAGCTTGTGCTTATCTTGGTTGCGCTCACCTTTACTTCCCCTCCTTATGTTATTCCTATAACTTAGAACCTTCCAAGGCTGTTGTGATCCGGGGAGCTGCAGGACTGGTGTACACTTGGGCCGGGCCATGTCATAGCGAACACGAAACATGCGGCCGCAAACGTGGCGCACATTCGTCCTCGGGGCAGGCTCCTTCACCCCCGCTGCTTCCGACACGACATCACGCCGGGGAGGGTTCGGGGGAGATGAGCGAAGAGCAACTGCTTGGGTAACGGATTGTCATTAAGCCGAGCTGGGTTTGTAGCCCACTCCAAGCGTTCTTCGCTGTACCATGCACGAAAGTGGAGTAGGGTCACCCCACTGTGCCCGCAGTTGCTCAAATGTGATGAGTTGCTCCCACTGGCGGCCACGCGAAATGCCAAAGATTGACCGGAGGTTGGCGTGATGGAACCTGTCCAGCTTGTCCTAGTCCGACTTCAATGGGGTCCAACATTCCGAGCCACACAAAACCGTGGGGGGAACACATACCACGTATAAATGCCGTTGATTAGGCGGGTTCAGGCTCTGGTCATGCAAAAACCTGCCGAAGACAGCCAAAAGCCCTAGCATCCTTTGCAAGGCAGCTCTGGACATCAACAGGATAGAGGAAGGTGGTGACAACTCCAACCTTTTCATTGCCAACTGCCAGATCGGAACAATCCTTGACAACGAGTCTGTAGCCGCGACCATTAGGTCATGCTTGCCGTGAGGCAGAAGGCGGATAGGGAGACGTCGGCTGCAGCACAAGTTGTTGCGATTAGGGCAGCGTCATCGGAAAACTCAAAATCATCAGCATGACCAGTCTGAGACTTTCGACGTCGCCCAGCCACACGGGGAAACAACTGCCCATCAATCAAGAAGCTGAAATCTACACCATACTCAATGCCGCGCTCCCTGACTTCAGACCCCCACTCCATCACCAATCCGAAATATAGGTTGAACAGCATAGGAGCGATGACGCACCCCTGCCGCAAACCATTTTGTGCAGAGATCGGATCGGTACAACTACCAGCAACACGAAAGGACGCCGACATGTCCATGTGGAACGTCTGCACGAGAGCCACATCCACCGAGCCAAAGAAATGTCTGCCACAGAGCCTCACGAGGCACAGACCGACAGACACACAGGCACACACACAGGCACACACACACACACACACACACACACACACACACACACACGCCCACTTCACCCACTAACAAACAACTGCAGCGACAGCCGTAGAAATAAACGTTGGAGTGAGGCAGATCGATCTACACAAAAAATTAGAAATACCTGTCGTTAACTATACCTATGCTTCACTTCAGGATGAGGATAGGGACATTGAGATTGCACCAGCTTTCCGTGTTGGAAGAATGTATCAACTAGCCTACGCCCCCCCCCCCCTCGCCCTCATTATACTTGTTGTTCATCAAGCACAGTCATGGCTTATGATAAGACTGGTTGAGAGTGGTAGGAAATCATCAAGCTATCAATAGGGAAAGTATTCGTTTCAGGGGATCCAACCGAATATATTGTTCGGGCAGTTAGAACAATCACTACATGGTAGCTGAATACAATAAATAAACCAGTGCTTTCAAATGCACACCACGGTTTACAAACCTCCATTCTAGATATCACAATAGTTTTTGCTGTGCGATGAAATACCGTATACTTGCAATGAATGGATTTAGGGCCAGGTCGGGAAGCAACCAAAGAACACACAATGTGTGGAATGAATTTTGCCTGCCTGTTCCTTACCGCTGAAGTGGAAGATGCCTCTCAGCCCCGGATCCTCCGACACAGACGTGCTCCTCTTGGTGCAAACACTTAGCACTGTCTTTATGTATCAGTAATCTTAGCAAACGTTCTACTGTATTTTCTCTAGTCCTTGCACGCGTCCTGTATTTTCAATGCATTTTTATGAGCCGTGTCTTTTTTAGAGGCCCTTCCTCTCTAATGTCATGTATACTTTGCCGCGTTCGTGTTTATTTTTTGAAAGATTTTAATCCTTACATCTCCACTCTCCAAACGGTCTCTGGGCTACACCAATCACTAAAAGAAAAACATTTGATATTCGATGTTTCTTAGTGATTGGTGCAGCCCAGAGACCGTTTGGAGAGTGAAGATGTATGGAGATAGTGGAAGGCTACAGTGCAGTCTTCGCGTTTTGAGAAATGTTTTTTCATCCTTAGTTCGAACAAAGCGTGTAAAGCGCATGTACCTTCACTAGAGATTCTCATTTGTGTTTTTCGAAGTATGCGCGCAGTGTGCCCTTATCGGATCTGTGCTGTATGTGAATAAAAACGGTACTCAAAGATATCCCCTTCCGTCCTGTGTTTACCAATCTGACTGAGAATGCTGATATGCAGATTCACTGGCACTGTGATGCATTACCGGCCGCTTACAGCACTCCGTGGCAAGCAAATGTCCCAGCAAATCTCCAGACCAGAGTACCTAGACCAGAATGACAGACCGCTAACCATCCGTCCATTATCAATGCAAACTGACAGGTCAAGGTGCCAAGGAGGCCGCGGCGTGAGGTGATGCCTGTGTCGAGTTTTTTTCCCATTTGGGCGGAGGTCCAATGATCTCGTGTCTGGTTCGCAGTTGCACTGTAGTGAACATCCCGCACAGACAGAATGGCGCAGTGGCTATTGTACCAGTAGATGTACGTTACAACAGCCACAAGAACAGCTACAGTATACGGAATTACCGAATTTCCAAGGCAGCCACCTGTGTGTAGGTTTCTACATACCCAAGGCCTGAGGCTGTTACTGAGTTTAGGCCATTTCTTCTGGAACGAACTGTGGCGCTAGGTGGGGGTACTGGCTTGTTAATTTGGAGAGACAGTGGGAGCAGATATAACAACACGACCATGTCATCCCTGAGCTGGGGGGCCTCCGCGAGATCTTGGAGAAAACTTACACCTAAAAGCCCATGGACGGCACACGATTCAGGACTTTTGGTGGAAGACGTTTTCGTCTATCCACACTGGCCTTGTGCTATCCTTTGAAACAGCCCTAGATGCGGAGACGGAATCATCAACCTGGTTCCCCTTGGGAATCACCACCGGATGTACGTCGCCAGAAACCAACCGATTCTTCAAGCGTTTGTGCGGTATTCTGGCTACCAACGACAACAAGAAATACGGAGAAATTATGTGGTATATCCGGACTCAGTTAGCATTTGCTCTGCTAAGAGCTGCCATAATGTGCATCCGCGGCTCCCGCTCGGCTTACCACTGTCCAGTCAATGCACTCCGAGAGTTGGCGGTTGTGGTGGGGTATATGTGACGTGTTGTTTGTCTTAGTTTTACGATTTTAGATGTATTTCAATCTGTATTAAGTGCTGCTGTAGTTTTGGAGTGGTGATACAAGTACAACACATACATAGTGTTAATCACATATCTTTTCCTTTTCTTTTGGGTTACCTTTTGTCGTTTTCTGGATTTCTGGTTTGCATTACATTTGTATTGCATTTTCAATCATTGGGTTTCTTTTGCCCCAAAAAAAGAGGCTTCGAATACGGAGGAGTAATCGACCAACGAGTGGCTTGTCCACGATCAGCACGATATTCACATCCTTGCCTCCTGCTGCTTTGCGGCGCCACTTTCCTTTCTTTTGGATATCCTCGCAGATGAGCAAGATGGCTGCACCTCGGTCCGTGGTGGTTGCCTTAAGCATTTTATGATTGACATGAAATCGCCCCATGACGCACCATTGCGGCTTTCGCTTGATGAAGTATTTTGAACACAATTTGTCGTGATTCTAAATCGTAGTTTTTGTGCTGTTGTTGTGCAGGATGATTTCATAGTTCTGATTTACTCCCTAAAACATCCATGTCATATTAAATCGAGGAGAGTCCAACCATAGGTGATCAAAAAATTGAACTTCTTTACCAGTCTTCGATGTGGTGTTCTTCCTGGGGTCCTAACGGAACCTACACCTGATTTCCGTAATACAACTTAGACCATTCAAGAATTATTATTATCACGGATATCTAGTTTATACAAAAGAGAAAGCACCATAGAACCACAAGTCACGCTATACATTAGAACCTTCCAAGTCAGTTGGAAGACTGTTGACGTGCGCATCCAAGATGTCCTAGAGCTGTTACCCAGTTAGTTGTAGAACGTCAGTACGGTCGGTCAGTATCGTGCAATGTTATCGCATGAGCTGATTGTTTAGTAACTGGTGGTGTTAGTGGAATAAGTAGGTAGTTTAGCGTAACTTGCATTTCCTTGGTCCCTCCTCTTTTGTGTGAATTAATCCATGGCTCTCCATCCGAGTCCTTTCCTTGATATCTAGTTTTTTTAAGAAAACCGAAATTTTTCGGGAAGCTATTACGAGACTAAACCAAGAATATGATACCAAAAAAACTCCTGGGGTCAATTTGTACCCTAAAACAAGGAAAGAGGGTTAAAATCGCCCCACCGAGCTCTTCTAGTTACAGTAAGATTAATCCAGTGCCCGCGGAGTGTCAGGGTGCCGTGATACCCGTGACGCGTTGCTTTTGTACTGTGCTATGTTCTACACCCTGATCTCATGAATTTGAGAGCCCTCTCTACTCTCAGTATGAGGGATTTACTACACAAGGTGTGCTATATTCTGCAGTATGTTGTAGGTATTAAAATTATTCTCGTGTCACGGAAGTCATGGGGTGTTGTAGCCTATAATTTTATGTGGTTTACATTTTATGAATGACTGCAAAGAGAGATCAGGGAGCGCTGTGTGCCCTACGTGACCACCAAGCATTGTCAGGGAAGTGGACAGTCCAGAGCAAAGCTCCATATGGGTTAGCATTATCCATGTAGTTCACAGAGGGAAGCATAATGTAGCTCCGCTTTCTAATTTTGTACAGTGATTATGATTGTGAACTTGGTACTAGAACGTGCGTGTGGTTTGAGACTCTGTCAAGCACCTGTCATTAGGTTGCGTGCGCGCGTCAATGGAACCAGCAACACTTCATATTAGCCACTATGGCCTTTGTGATGAAAGCATGGGCAGATATTGCTCCACGTCCACGAACATGTATGCGCATGAAGCCACTTTCAAAAATTCGTGAACAGCATGGTACTAGTAGTAGTAAACTGCTGCGCAACATCCTGACCAGACGGCTGCCAGCAGATTTTTCCTTTGCGTGTATTATAGCAACAGCAGCGAACATGATCTGAATGAGACACATCAAGATTAGCGCCAGATAACTGTTCAATCCACACAACCGGCCAGGCCATGTGAATCGACCACTAATGACACCTGGAATACACAACAAGGAGTACAGCAGCATTAAACAGCCAAGACAGTTACCTATGCACACGCTACACTTCCTTGGGTAACCAGTATAGACAGCACTCTGCTTTGATACTAGTAAGCAGACACTAGATGCACGGGAACCTTTAGGTTATTATAGTAACTTGGAGCCAAGACTAGTCCTACTTCCAAATGCTTTGGCGAATAAAATAGCCCTACGACAGGTCATTACACGGTGCGACAGAGCTCTCGGCCATTAAAGAAAACGTTGAGTCACCTCCACCATTACACTGCGCTCTTTTGCCGACTAGACCCTCCTGCACACAACCATCACCATTGCGAGGACACTTCCATAGACGATATTGATAAACTCCCTCAGACAGCTGTTTCGCTAATACATAACTCATCACTGAAGGTAGATGTTGAATGATTAAAAATAATGCTATTATAAAGGTTTCCACATACAAAACTGGCATAGCTGAGGTGATAACGCGTGAAAGGGAAAGTGTGGTCGACAACATGAAGAAACACACGTGCACCAACATTCATATACACACGCACTCTCAACCAATAATCAAGTTGTTCCAGAATCTGAGAACAGAACTATGTCGTCCCTTGTGGACTCGTCCTCGCAGCACATAGAAAGCGAGTCGAAACCTGAAAGCAATGATTTTTCTCCAACGTAGCTTGCCAGAGTGCTCAAATCGAAATTTAGTGAGCTCAGCATAACACAAATCACCCCGCAGGAGAGTGCTCAACTAGTACACTGTACAAGGGCAGGAGCGATGTACTTACTCTGCGTGAGATTTTAAGATAGCAATAAAGAGAACAAATTCTGATTTCATCGCCCCACAACATTGACACCATTAATTTTTTATCGATATTTTCATGTCACATTCATCAATGGAATGTCGTGGCTGAAGAATGTTCATGCAGAACAATGGTTAAGTATCCATTCAATAATGTGTTACGAGAATCAATATAGTGCTAAAGTAAAATGAAGAAGGGTGAGACTATACTTGTGAATTATAACCGATTCTGTCCCTTTCCTTTGCCTCAAACTACCGCTCCTACAACATACGCTGTAGACGAAGAGCCTTGGGATCTCTTGTCATTGGAGAGAAACCAAAAAAAACTGAAATGGTATATAGATACTGTCTAAACAAGGCGACCGTAAAGGCATGGAGCCGAACAAGAATTGATTGAACTTGATACAGTATCTCTATCAGTTCCTAATGTCCACTGCTCTGGTGTTTTACAAGTGCTCACGTCGTTAACTGCTTCACCTTTCACCCTCTGTTACGACCTGTGGCGGAATTCAGCCCTATAAGAAACGGTTGACAGTCAGCCTCGTCTGAAAGTCGGGCATAACACCTTCTGCATCATTTTCATGGCAGTGAGTAAGTAACCGATTGCTAATATTAATACTATCTTATCCACGAGATCCGCGTCGGTATGGCTTGAATGTTCAGAAACAAAAACAAGCCTGCGCAACCGCATTCTACTACTATTCCTGCCCACCTGAGTTGTGAAGTGCTTTCTCGTTTGAATAGCTGGATCGACCTTAGGCTGCGTTTACGAAACGGAACGAAAACGGGCTGGCCTCGAATCGTTTTCAAACCGTTTACACGAGAACGGCAAATCGTTTTGAACCGTTCACACGAAAACGGAAAACGGGCGATCAGGCTTGAGTTAGCACGTGCTGGCTTGGCACAAGGGCGGGAAGTAACACGTTAGTTTGAGTTGGTACGTGCTGGTGGTCGCAAAGGTCAGGTATTTCTCGCGAAATATAGTCCCGCGCGGAATGGTTTCCATGACCGCGCTCCGTTTCCAATCGTTTTCACTGTTTTCACCGTTTACACGAGAACGAAAACGTTTTGAAAACGTTTCAAAACACTTTGAAGTGCGTTTCCATTTCGTTCCGTTAAGGTACCGTTTTTGGGCGTTGTCGTGTAAACGATAGTAGTAAACGCAACGACTTCGTTCCGTTTAGGTTCTACTTCGTTGTCGTGTAAACGCAAATCGTTTTCAATCGTTGTCGTGTAAACGCAGCCTTAGTGTGATCCAGGGCTTACGCAGCTTCCCAGCTGGCAAATGTCAGCTGGTGCCACATAGTCACCTGAGGCATTTATTTGACTGACATGAATGTATTTCTGGAATACATTGTCCAGTGGCACGCAAGTTGATGTTGTAAGTGTGGAAAAGAGTTGGCCGCATTCGCCAGCTGTCAAAATAAGCATGGTTGAACTATCATGAGTAGAATCACAAAACAAGACTGATGTCGTTCCACTGGTGCTCGTATACCATGTTCCGTTATCACAGCAGCCAAGCTATCCCCGCAGTATTGATGTGTAGCGGTGTCACGCTGGTGACTTCACAGCGTATAGCGTATAGTGTTTAGCGTATAGTATGTTCCGGTACGTTACTGTATCCCCGTATGTTAGCGTATCCCCGTACATTAGTGTACGGAGTTCACTTGGGCATAAAAGCTGCTGCTAACGATTCTTTTATTGCCTGTCAGTTAATTAAGTAGCCAGTTAATTTCATTGGCAGTTAATTTCATTGTCAGTTAATTTCATTGTCAGTTATAGTTACATTTCAATTGCCAGTTACAGTGTGTTCACTGAGACCCGTGTGCATTTGCCTCCGAGAGAGACTGTGGCTCGCTACAGATGTATTTGTTTGGAGGGAACCTTATTGAGAATGTTCGCTGCATGAGTAGGAGATTTCCATTTTGGTAAGCCGAACAAGTCCACGAAAAAAGTGGTTTTGAAGGAACCGCCGACATTTTCGCCAAATAAGCAATTTTCGCCGTGGAGTCGCTGGGAGTGGATGTTTTCTACACTCAACATGTATGCAATTATTTTTCTGCGAAGGTTGACTGCAACTGTAGTCAATGCCGACATCGGCCAGTCCGAAAGAGGTCGAAATCAAGGGGTGAAGGGGTGAAGGAATCCCACTGAATTTACAATTTCGAGAAAATCGATTATTTATGTCTCTAGCGCCTGCATATAAATGTGCATTTGAATTGTTCTTTGTTTTTTAGTCTTACTGGGAACACAGCCATATAAAGTGACAAACACAAAGCAAGACATAGGGGATGAAGGGCCGACGTGCCGATGTACAGGGAGCAACTTGACCGACCAGAGTTTTTGACATTAGCGTTGCAACCTGGCATCGAAGGGGGGGGGGGGTAGGTTGCAGGATCAAGTAGCAAAAATAATAATTTGGTGACGTCTGACTGTTCAAAATCTGGTTTAGTTGGTGGACTCGATCGTACAACTTGTGCCCACAATTTCCATTTTACAGTTCTTTCCTTTGCTCACCACCTGAGTTCTTAATGGTATTAATTTTGTGAAAGTAGCAATATTCTGAAAGATTAAAAAGGTTCGAAGACTACAAAGTATTTCAAAAATCCACAGGTCTGCTCTACATCAATATACTCGACCCGATGTGTATGTATGAAGCTAAAGTTAATTGATGAAAGAATAGAGTAACAGTTTAAGAAGCTTCTGGCCACCTTCAAAGTTCACTCTTACAGTCAACATGATACAGAAGAACCTTGTCGAACTCTCAACTACATGTTTTCCTGGCTTGTGGGTGCCTCACTTTATCCAGAAGACAGATTAGTAATTTTCACGGATCACAAAGCTCACAAAATCAGATAACCTTGAGAGGTAGGTATGACTAAAAAAAAGTTCCCATCGCATGTGAATGAAAATTTGACAGGTGTCCAGCAGCTGGGTGACACTATGTGTTGATATTGGCTTCCGTTTCTCCATGATGGCAAATTTTACAACGGCCTTAGCGACTGCATCATTCACGTGTGCATAGTCCAGTATTCACGTTACTCCCGCTGGCGGAGGTAGTGTATATTCACCGTAAAATAGGGTGGTAATGGATGAAATTCGTCCATTGGCAAGCGACGTTCGACTGACTGCAACATTCATTGCGAGTATGATTAAGACGTGAAAAAAGTTTTTATCGAGTTTCGTAGTCTATTGCCAAAAGCCAACTCTGTCAAACTTCGTCGCTAGCACTGAAGGAATTCGTCTACTGCTGAATCAACAGGTATGTACATGTACATTGTGCATATATGCAAGTAGAGTGTTTACAGAAACTGCCGGAGAGCTCAACAGCTCAGGGCATTAAGCTTTGCTTTTCGCGTAGCTCATTATGCATGTTATTAATACTGATCGACTACATCTTTGTAGCAAAAACGTTTCCAACAAATCGAATAACATGCATGATAAGCTAGGCAAAATACATAGCGTAGGGCCCTGAGCTTTCAAGGTCAGTCATTTCATTTTTTCAATTTGTTTTCCTTTTTTTCAACACATAACCTAGGTTGGAAGCCGCACTATCGCGCTGCGCGGCACACGTTCTCGCCGTACACTTCGCATACACACGCATTCTATCAAGTAGTGTCACTTTCAACAAGTGGCCAGAAGTCTTTGCCAGCAAGGTACAGAACATGTCAGGGTTGCCTCCCGTATCGCAGGTACACGCCGGGAGTGAACGGGAGTGGGCCTCTTGCACCCTCTCCCGGCGCATTACGATTATGTGAACCAGTGCAATCGTAACAGAATCATACTGTAAAATATCGCAAGGGACCCCCAGCAAAAGTAGACAGTGCTAAAATCTTGCGATTTGCCCCGCGACCGATCCCGGACGATTTTTGGACCAAAAGTGGTTTGTGAAATGTTTAGCCCAGTGATCGTTGGCTGCCAGAAGCCAGACTTTGTCAAACTTTCAAACCAAGACTCGCCCTAGATTTTCTTAAATTGAAGCTAGAGACGAGGTTCGTTCGCCATTCTTGTAATCGCTTCGCACAACACCCGAAATAACGCCGAAGTCGCACCAACCTCTTGTTCATGGTTGTCCCCGGCACGGGCGTGGGAATTAGGCCCTATCCACACTACAGGTGTGAAACGTACTTGGTCCGCGTCAGCGATATTGTCGCTTATCTTTCAGCTTTGTTTATATGTCGCCAAAGCTCACTTGGCATCCCATTTCATCCCAATTTTCGTTAGTAAGTTAGTTTACTAGTACCTGAAAGGTCTAGCTACAGTTCGAGTGGATTTCGAGAGCGACGGGTGGTCGATTCTGATTGATACAGCGCCGAATCAAAAATAGATTATCTTGTTACGCTGTGCAGGCAAGAGCAGCGCAAGCCACAAGAAAGTAATCGGCTACTCGGAATCAGCTCCATTTTGCTGAACGGCCGAGATCGCTCACCTCAGGCATCGCTCGTCAAGCTGAGATCTCAGCTCCCTTACCTCCAACTCCACGCTCGGAGTATCCAGTGCGTCGTGGAGATTTGCAAGTACTGTACGCGTCGTCGTCGTCGTTCAAAATAAATCTTGCAAAGAACGGCGTCTGATTTGAACCACACAGGCTGTCGTACTGCCCACGCGAAGTCCTATAGAGAAGGCGACCATCACGATCGACTTCTGTTTAGAAAATAGCCAGGCAGCGGAGAGGAAGAGAGATGAGCTTGCAAAAGCAAGAGAGTCGAACCCGAGCAAAAATATTTGTCACCAGCGTCGAGAGCAGCGACGAAGAGGACCGAAAAAAGTAGGAACCCTTCCTTGGATAATAAATTCCTTACAGCTAGTTGTCATTCTATACCTTACCGTCCATCGTACCAAGTTTTATCACTACAAGTGCACGCGTTCATGTCCAAAGTCTAAGTTCAAATTGTCGAAAGATAGCCGGCAATATTGCTGACGCGGACCAAGTAGTAGCGTCCTCTTTCAAGTGGCGTGCAAGTGCACTTGCATCTACACTCGCAAGAACCACCGGCGCGAAACGTGACTTTTGAGGAGCGCCCGCGGGAATTTCCCTTCATATTTAAAATTTTATCTCAGAGAGTTCCACATTGATCTGAAAGAGAAATCATCGACTCGGAAATTGGTTCGTGGAGGCTTTATCGTGTTGTTCCTACCTATGTCTCCCTGTTTGTTGATTCGAGTGGAGAATGACTCCAGTTATAGACAATCGAAGATGAAAGAGGTCGCAGCTTGTTGTGAACAATCGGCACTGTGATCTCATTCTGAAATTTATCGCCACACACTAAGCCGCCGAACGAGAGAGCTTGGAAGCTCAGGGCCCTACGCTTTGCTCTTACGCTTCTTTGCCTAGCTCCTCGTACATGTTATTAGAACTGATGGAAATGTTTTTTCCGTTGATTGGCCACATCATTGTATTGCAAACACGGTTCAATCAGTTTGAATATGAGTTAGGCAAAAGTACTTGCAGAATTTACTGCGGATTGTTATTTTTCTTTAATTTCATCCACTTTTGGTTTGCTCTTTCTTTTCCTTTTATCTCCTTATACTGTAAATCAATGTAAATCAATAAAATTAATGTTGGCTGATGAGAAACTTTGGCCAATCTCAAAACGAAACTCTTCACCGTCATTAAACTTTGGCCGATTTGAGTTTTGAAAACGAAAAGAAAGCAAACCAAAAGTGGACGAAATTAGAGAAAAATAACTATTTTGGAGTTGACGGGATGTCTGGCCTGACGTGTCCTGGGACCGGTGCTGACTCTGCCGATCACGGGCGTTCTGGAGTCAACGGGATCTCTCTTCCGGAGTTTCCTGTGACCTACGTCTCGTACACTGATGTTAATGACGCACTTCATCACTTTGATTGTGAGCTCCAGTCCGCCTTCCGTCGGCACCTCACTTCATTCGGAGCCACCCACACTGTGACATCTCCACGACCCCGCATGCAATCTCCACTATGGGTTACTGCTGAGCTCAGGTCTGCTGTAAAACGCAAGCGTGATCTATATAGTGTGTACAAAACATATCCGACAGCAGTAAATCATGCAGCTTATAACCGACAAAGGAATGCTGTAAAGCACCTGTCTCGGCAAGCACATCGCCAATATATTCGCTCCATCCAAGCATCACTAACTTCACCGAATCGACCTACACTCTTTCAGTGTGTGCGAGCACAGCGGCACACTTCCGGCCGTGTCATGCCCCAAACGATGATAGCATCCGACGGTACGGTCGCCACGTCCCCCAAGAGCATAGCTGATGTTCTGAACACTCAGTTCACCTCATTTGGGCTACCTGATGATCCTTCGTGGCGCATTCCCCCTTTGTCCCAGTCGCCTTTCATATCTGTTCCGTTCCGTACAATCACTGTCACTACCTTTCAAGTTCGGAAATATCTGAAGCGCCTGAAATGTGGAAAGTCTCCCGGCTCAGATGGGATCCCGAATGAAGTGCTGCAGTCTCTTGCACCATCAATAGCCTATCCTCTCGCCATTATTTTTAATATGTCATTTCGAACTGGTACATTCCCACAGGATTGGAAATCCGCCATCGTGACACCGCTTTACAAGAATAAAGGCTCCCGTGCTTGCCCGGCAAACTACCGCCACATCTTTCTGCTGCGCACAGTTTCTAAACTTTGTGAGCGTATTGTATTCGATTCCCTCTACCTGCACATCGCTCCGGCTCTCTCACCAGCTCAGTCGGGATTCTGCCGTGGTGACTCCACTCAATACCAGGTGACTCGACTTGTCCAAGACATAGCGACAAAGAGGAACTGTGGGGAGCACGTGGGAATGGTGTTTTTCGACTTGGCTAAAGCATTCGACACCGATTGGCATCGTGGCCTACTTGCCAAGTTGGAGGTCACCTTCCGGGTGGAGGATGCTGCCTTGCATTGGATATCCTCGTATCTGTCTGCTCGTTCTCAGGCTGTTCGCTTGTTCTATTTCTTGTCTGATCCCCTGACTGTAACGTCTGGAGTGCCCCAAGGTTCCATTCTGGGTCCTTTGTTATTCTTGCTTTACGTTAATGACCTACCTTCAGTTGTCCCCGATGTTGGTTTGTATGCGGATGACACTGGCCTTATCTGTTCTGATTCCTCCCTGCACAATTACTCCTTACCATGCAGCATCGCATCAACAGCACTGTCATGTGGATGCAAACGTGGAAACTCCAGCCCAATTTAGACAAGACAGAAGCCATGTATATTTCTTCATCCCCTCCTGATCAACCATTATACTTCCCTGACTCGACTATGCCTATCCGTGTTGTTACTCAGCACAAACATCTAGGTGTGATGTTTGACTGCAAACTCTCTTGGGCTGCACATGTCAACTATGTATGCAAGCGAACCAGTTCAGCATTAGGGGTACTACAACCACATTGCACTCATTTGCCCATCCAGTGTAAACTATTATTTTATCAGTGCTATATTCTCCCTATATTCGTCTATTGCGATACCGCTTGGTGTGGCATTTCTGACACAACTCTGAACCAATTAGAAGTCCACCATAGATTTATACTTAAAATACTTTACAGCAAGGATCGATATTTTCCTTCGGACGCCCTTTATCGACTTGCACACACTTCTTCTGTCTCCGTTCGTCATAAGCACCATCTCTGTACACTGGTTCATAAAATATTTCTTCATAAAACCCCTTCACACATGATGAAGTACAATTGGTTTTCGACAAGCTCAACCCGTAACGCGCTCATCCTGCCTCTTGTTAAGTCAGCCCAGTATCTAAAGTCCCCTTTGTTTTCCGGCCACTCTCATTGTTTATCATTACCATACGATCTGAAAACTTGTTCTTCTATTGGTCAGTTTAAAGATCTACTATCACAACTGAACTAGACGCAATAATTATCAACGAAGAACATTCTCGAATACCTGGGTGTTGCACGAATTTTGATAGTGCTCACTTCCGTTATTCGTTTTTCTTTGTAATTTTCCATTCATTTTCTGCTTTAATTCATATTTGCTTTGTTTTCCTAGCTTACTATTGCCGTGGCTGGCTCAACGCCCTTGTCTCAGGGGATTCTGTCCCTGCATTAGCTATGCTTGTCACATGCTATGAGATTGTGTCTAATAATAATAATAATAATAATCTGGGTGCGATCTACTCTCCCAGCCTTGATCATGGATCAACTGGCTGCCCCCCAGCATGAAGTCTTGTGGGTATCCATCCAGCTCAGCGCCGGGCACAAGAGTGTCCTGGGAGGTGTCTACCAGCCGGGTTCTTGCGGGCCCGGTGACCTCTCACTTATCCATCATCTCGAAAATACCCTTTATTTTTACCCGTCAACACGGCGCTAGTCTCATTCTTGCTGGGGACTTTAGCGTTCACAACCGTGCCTGGTTTAACAGCTCTAAGACCACACCGGCAGGCGAAGCACTTGAGGACACTTGTGCCGCGCAACTTCTTACGCAGGATGTTCAGACTCCTACTCGTTGCGACAATACCCTTGACCTCGTGATGCCTACCTTCAACTCCCCAGTATTGACAACCGCCACACCCCCTCTTGGGCGGTCTGACCACGTTATCGTTCTATCCGACTTCGTAGGCGTATTACCTTGCCACGAACCTGCAGCAAAGCGAACTGTCTGGCGGTACAAGAGCGCAGACTGGCATCGCCTCCGAGCTTTCCTTCGCAACTCTCCATGGCACGACATCATAACTGATGACCCGGACACCTCCTGTGAGCGGGTAACCACCACTATCCGAGGCGCAATAGCCAGGTTTGTCCAATCTAAGGAACTTACCACGAGGTCGAGTGATCCAAAATGGTAGACACCGGAATGTACAGCTGCTATGAGGGAAAAGGACAAACGTTGGCGTTCCTGGAGAAAACACCCGAACGATCTTTCACTAAAACAAGCTTTCCTCCGCTCCGTTCCAACAGCCGTCAACATCCTAAGGCGATCCCAGGAAGCTAAAGAGGCCAGTATCCGTCACAGCCTGTCCACGGGCTCACTCAAGGACAAATAATGGTGGACCAAGTTAAAGTATGCTAGTGGGGACGGACGTAACACGGACATTCCTCTCATTGTTGATGCGGGCGGACGGGAGTTGGCAACAAGCCATGAGAAATCGGAGGCCCTTGGCACCTTCTTCTCCAAGAAGTGCAGTGTCACTGGCCAAGATCTTACTTCTGACGACTTACCTGACCTTGTTGCAACCGGAGCACCGGCACTCGCAGCCGTTCATTTTCGCCCCGCCACAGTCTACCGTCTGCTAGCGCGACTCGACATATCAAAGGCGACTGACCCTGACGGCATTTCAGCCCGGGTCCTGAAAGAGTGTGCCAAAAAACTTGCGAAGCCTTTGCCCCAGCTATTCGCTCTCTGTTTCAGGTGCGGAGTTCAACCAGAATCTTGGAAGACAGCTAACGCGGTACCGATCCACAAACGGTCGTCGCGCTCTGTTCTGAAGAACTACCGCCCAGTATCGTTTTTATGCATAATGTCCAAAGTAATGGAAACTATTGTCAATCGCCAACTGATGAACCATCTTGAGCGCCAGCAGCTCCTCACTTCCCACCAGTTTGGGTTCCGTTGAGGTCTCGGCACGGCAGACGCACTACAGGCGCTTCATAACGCCTGGGTGGACATCGTTGGCCCAGGTGGGGTGGCACGAATTCTCGCAGTCAATATAGCAATACAAACCGCCTGCATGAGTGGGGTTGCCGATGGAAAGTGTCTTTCAAGCCCACCAAGTCACAGGCTATGACTGCTACCCTCCGACGCACTGACCTAGACCTGCCCCAAATCCTGTTTGGTGGTACCCCTGTACCGGAGGAAACCAGCATATCACTGCTTGGCGTTCGATTTGACTCCAAAATTTGTCCTTCGCTAGTCACCTCAGGACCGTGACCATCCGCGCCCAGCAGCGCCTCGGCTTTCTCCGACGAGCGGCCCACATTCTAACGCCAGCTGGGCGAACGACTGTCTACAAGGCATTCGTGAGGCCCCTGATGGAGTATGCCCCGCTTGTGTGGATGGGCGCGCCAGCCAGCCACACCCAACGTCTGGATAATGTTCAACGCCTCGCAATGCGCATCATTGGCCCTGGTGTAATTCCCCCCAGTCTGGCTGTCCGCCGGACTGTTGCTGCTCTCTTGTGCATGTACAAATTGCACATTACTGGTCCTCCTCAGCTACTTTTTTTTTATTTTTATTTTTTACTATTGACACAGCCCTACTGGAAATCAGGTGGAGAACAAAAAGAAACGAGGAAAAGGACAAAACATAGGGGATGTAGGGACGACGTGCTGATATGCTGGGAGCAACTCAACCGGCCAGAGATCTCGGCGTCAGCGTTGCAACTAGGCATCGAAAAATGTGTGTTTGGGGGGGGGGGGGGTGCACAAGAACAACTGCAAACAAACAGAAGCTAGAGAATACCACAAAATAATAACTTGGTGCGAAATAATGAGAAGAAAATAATGACGCCCAAAAGCGCTAAATACGAAATTAAGAAAAAGGAAAATAATAAACCACATAGCGCTAAAGCTGCACGAAATAATAATTTAAATTATAACTAAACCAAGAAATCATAACAAACAAGACAAACTAAATAATACATTAATGGTAAAAAATTAAATAATAAAAGGTAAATGAAGCCCAATATCATCAGCATAGCCGAACTAAGGAACATGACCCGTGCCACAGTCAAGAGTTCATCCGTAGAAGTCGGTAGCCATCAGCCAGAGTAGGTGCGTGAGGTACTTATGGACATCTTCTTTGAACGTGTGGAGCCGCTTCAAGCTGAGTGGAGCCCTTACAATTTCGCTCGGCAAGCTGTTCCATATTGACACTACAGAAAACGGGAAGGAGAAGCATAGGCAGGTGCTCGCCTGTCCAGGACTTGCTGCAGCTGCACATGGTGCTGCTGGCCAGGTGGGGGTTGACTCCGGGTGCGCCGGGCTTCTACAAGGTTGGCTGGAGGGGGGTCATGGCGGTGAGCTGGGGTGGTCCTGGGATGCATTGGAGCTTGTACAGGTATACCAGCCCAGATACAATCCGGCGGTGGCACAGGCTTTGGAGAAGGGCACCAGGGCCAATAATGGCCATTGCACGTTTCTGTACACGGTCGAGTCGGGCGAGGTGGCTGGATGCAGCTCCCATCCACACAAGGGGAGCATATTCGAGGATGGGTCGCACAAATCCCTTGTACGCACAAAGCCGGCCATGGTAATCTAACACCCGGCAAGCCCGACGGAGAACACCCAGCCTCTGGCAGCCACGTGTCGCAATTGAGTGCAAGTGATCCCGGAATGACAGCTTGGCGTCAAATGTCACTCCAAGAAGCTTGATGGTGTTGGCTTCCGGAACCGCGATACCTCCAAACTTGATGTCAGGGACAGCAGGGTGTGTGGCTTTCGTAGTCATCAGCAGCTGTTGCGATTTAGAGGGCTCGAATCTGATGCGCCAGCGTTCTTCCCACTCTTCAAGACGCTTGAGGCTGGATTGCAAGGCGGCAGTCATGTCATGCATATTGTCCTGCGTGCGGATGAGGCTGTAGAGGGTTGTGTCGTCTGCAAAGGAACTTAGTCGCGTCTCGGGAGACAGGCACTGATCCAGGTCAGACACATACAAGAGGAAAAGTGTCGGGCCAAGGATACTGCCTTGGGGCACACCTGCTGTTATGGGCGCCGGAGAGGATGAGTCGCCGTGGACCAGGACTGATAGTTTGCGGTTCAGGAGGTAATCCTGCAGCCAGTGCAGCAGGCAGCCACCAATGCCAACGTTCTTGGCTTTGAAAATCAGTCCAGAGTGTGATACCCGATCAAATGCTTCTGCTATGTCCACCGCCACCATGTGAGCGTACCCTCCATCGCTGACAGTCTTGACCCACTCAGTCTGCAAAGCAGTGAGGATGTCGCACGTGCCTCTTCCTTGCCGAAAGCCATATTGACTGTCGGGCAGAATATTGAAACGCTCCAGATAATTCACGAGCTGCTTGTTTACTATACTATCCATTACTTTTGACAGGATGGATAGTAGTGAGACTGGCCGGTAATTCGTGGGATCCGAACCGGGGCTCTTCTTGAATACTGGAACCACATGGGCCAGCTTCCATTTGGAAGGTTGAACACCGTGGCGAAAGCAGAGTGAGAACAGTTTGGTGACTGGTTCTGCAAGCTCACTGAAGCACTGAGCTAGGACTCTTGCTGGAATATTGTCAGGTCCTGTTGCCTTCGATGTATTAAGCTTGGCTAGACGGCGGCGTACAACAGCAAGCCGGAAATGGCTGCGGTCAAGACCATGGCGGTCCAAATGCTGCATTTCTGGCAGATCGTCTGGAGAGATGTCATCATCTGCAAGGCTACACTTCTGGGAGTAGTACCTGGCGAGGCAATTGGCCTTGGCTTGGCGAGTTGGATACTCTGTGCCATCGGTGTTCTTCAGCAGAGGTATCTCAGAGGCACGCTCCATCCCAGCAGCTCTCTTCATGTTAGACCATCATTGCTTGTCGTTAAGTGAGCCTGAGCTGAGCTTAGCTTTGACACGAGCATTATGTGATGATTGGGCGCGCAGCAAAATAGCAGCTGTTCATGCCACTAGGTCGATGAATGAAGCTCGCAAATCTCCATCATTGGGGTGCTGACGCCACCGTTTCCATGCACGAGTCTTTGCTTGAACTACAGTGCTGCACTCAGGTGTCCACCAACAAGGGTCTGTCGTCCGTACTGTCAGGGTCTTACTTAGATGGTATAAACGTGTCCATTCCATCAAGAATTACAATTGTGAGTTGTTCACATGCAAGTTCGGGGACATCGCAGACAAAAGCAGCCCAGTCAAAGCTGCGGAAATGTGCCCTCAGCCTGCCCCAGTCTGCTTGGCCATAACGCCATACTTTCCTGCTTGTTGGCCGCTCCAGTACAAGAGTGATTTCCTGAAAGTTGGACAATACTACACAGTGGTCAGAGCGCCCGATGGGACATGATACTGCTGTGTGGACAGTGCCAGGAAAGTCGGACAAGACGAGATCCAATGTGTTTGGCCCACGGGTTGGCTGGGTCACGTGGTGGACAAGACAGTGTGTTGCACTGATTTCTTCTAAGAACTCCCCTGCGATTGTCGTTCGAGAGCTGCCAAGCCAGGACGTGCTGTGAACATTAAAATCTCCAGCCAGAATCATATGCTTACCATGCTGCCGCATGCTATCTATGTTTTGGTCTAAGTGCTCGAGTAGAGGCAGATCGTTGTCAGCGCAGGAACCAGGGCGATAGGCTGCACCTATGACAGTTTTGCTGTTGCACTGGCCAACGGTGAGCCAGGCTGTTTCGAATTCAGCAGACTGGTACTGATCCAGATGCTGGTACGCGATGCCGGCTTTGATCGAGACTCCAATGCCACCTCCGTGTTCTGTTCGGTCTTGGCGAATCGGGCCACAGTATTCCGGGATCATAGATGCACTGTGAGAGCATTTATTCACTGTTAGTTTCGTCTCAGTCCCTATGGCAATATCCGCTCCTGAGAGCAACAGGGTGTGCTGAAACTCTCCGTATTTGGACAGCAGCCCGCCTGCATTGGTCAGGAGGAGCTTCATGATTACTGGCTGTCTGCATTCAGTTGTTGGTGCCCGCAGACTCTTGCTGCTGGTGGTCTTCGTCCAGTTTCTTCAGCAGTGGGCTGCCGGAGTCAGGTGAATCCCCATGCCGCCGCTTGCGGTCGGGAGGCAATGGTGTCAGGTCGGAGCTGTGAGTGGCCGAGTCCTTGCCTGACTTCTTCGACAGCACAGACTGTCCATTTCCCTTTCCTGGCACTGGCCCATGACGTTTTTCATGGAATGTCCACTCCCTCGCGTACAGTGGTCTAGGCCAAAAGTTTACAGAGGTGACTGTGGAGAGGGCATCAGCATCAACAGTTACTCTTCCTGTCGTCATTCCCTTCTTGTTTTCACGGACACTGCAATTATGAACTGCAACTGTCTGGTGTACTGCGGTGGAGCGTGTTGTGATGAACTCGCTGAGCCGTTGGTCATCGCACTGGGAACTAAGATTGCCAATAAAGACAACTACTCGCTTCTTGCGGTGAGGCTCTTGAGCCACCAACTGCCAAGAATCATCCTGGATGGCCTCCAAGTCCAATGTAGGGGTTGCGTTGGGCACAGGCTTGGCTGGCATGTGTCCGGATCGACATCCTCCATGCTGCTGAAAGTCATCTGCGTCCGAGCACTCCGTGCCTGAGGGCCCACTGTCCTCGATCACTTTTTCGAAAGTGCCGCTACGGGATACGGCCTCCACGTGCGCTCCAGTTGTTTCCTGATCCTGCAGATCCTGCTGCTGCTGCTTGCTTTCATGGTTGCCTTTGCCTTTGGTACGGGTACGGCGTGTACGCTGGCTGTTGAGAGTATGGGTACTGCCGGGCAGCTCCGAGGAGGAATCCACGGCTGTAATGGCGGACTTCTTTTCAAGGGAGACACGAACCTCCGCCTTCAACTCCACGATTTGTGCAGAGAGCTCATCTAAGCGTCGTAGGAGGCACCTCTCCCGGTCTCTAGACTCGCTGACAAAAGTTGTCAAAGTCTGCAGCAAGCTAACCACATTTTGCTCAATACCAGGCAGAGAGCAGAGCAGATTTGTCGGCTCGCCTGTCAGCTCGCCCATTTCAAAATTTTTTAGGACTACGACTACGGGCACCACACTACTACTGCTACCTATAGCACTTGACCACTACAACCGCTGCTAAGACCCTACCGGTACCTCCAGACCGGCCTGATGCCGACTGGGCTATCCAAAAGGCGAAAATCTACGAGCAGAGAATAAACGCTACCCTCACTCACTCTCTTGCCCCAACCTATTTGCTGTATTGCCACCGCATCGCGTTTCTCCAGCCAACCCCAGAACCAGAAACCAGCACAATAATGCCACTAGCCACGCCTATCAACTGTCATACACGCTCCCTGTCTCAGCTCCATCCGTCGTGAAGCAGTCGTTCCCGTACTGCTGTATTGGCGCATGGAACTCCCTTCCTGACAGGCTGCTGTCGCAGCGCCCACACAAAACACGTTTTCAGTCATTCAAGAAAAAGGTCTACCGACACCTGAGAGACAGCAACTGGTACTGGGCAACAGATTCCCTGTAATTTTTCGAGCTCGTTGCTTGCCGGACCCGCTAATCCGCGTACCTGGCCTTGCTCAGAGTGCTCCGCTGTGTTTTGCATACATGGAAAAACTTGTTATGATTCTTTACTTTCCTCTGTTTATTCTTTTACCAGGCGTGGGCCCTCCCCTGGATTATCAAAATGGTGCCTTATTATTGTTCTGTTTTTTAGCTTATTTTCTTTACACTTCAGTCTTTGTGCGAGTTTCGTATCAGATCTATTAAGAACGTTCATAAGTTTTGGTTGAGGAAGTTGACATGTCCATTGTACATCAGTCTAAACACTGATAATAAACAATCACTTTTCATCTTGTTTATATTTTTCTAAACACCTACCGGTACTTTTACCCATTGTACTTCCCCATAGCGAGATCTAGCTTTGCTTTACATTTCTGGTTCTTTTTCCTGGTGCATGCTTGTGGCATTGAAGCCGAGACCTTTTGTCGGTGAAGCCCCTGGTACCTCACCATCACTACTGCCCAGTGCAGCCCCTGCTCAGTAGCTGTTTGTTTTGTCCACATAATTATTTATTTTACGAGTTGGGGTTGTGTATAATAGTAAAAACATAAAATAAAAATTAAGCTGTGTGGACCCTGGCTAGCGCCATACGTAACTTAAGTAACGTCTTCTGCATAGCTACGGGAATAAATTTAACTTAACTGCAATCTCCTTCTCCTTCACCGACCACTTTTTCATCGTTCCATTCCTCGCTCTCTGTTCTGCAGCCCACAGCTCAATGAGCTTTCCTTCCAGCTCTTCACAGAACACAACCCTCGGCATTTTCTCAATATACTTAAACAAATACTTCAACAACTAGCTACTTCCGAAACCTGGTAAAGCTACTTGAAAGTAAAAAGTGACTTTGTATCGGGGTTCGGAAGTTGCTGATTACGTTCAAGCGACTTTTTCACGTTCGCGCCGTTTCCCACGATTCTCCATGACAACTTACAAGGAAAAGTAACTTGTACGCGGTTTTTGTTGTAGTGTGAATAGACCCTTAGATGGTTTGGAGAAAACAACGTTGTGAATGGCCAACGGGTCTCAGCGATTGATGAACACTTCCATGAGCGACACGGACTGACGCTCCTATCTGTTGTTCATGATGTGTTTGTCGCGCTCGAGACGGAACGTCCCTGGAAGTTTTTTTCCCTGGTGACGTTTGGTCTCTGGAGATCACTATACAAGTGGTGGTCTTCAGGCACAATTTTCCTCAGGCCACTCCAACTCCACTGAAGGCCGGGGGGCTGAATTCCTTGACACACTGTGTATTTAGGAGAGAGTGGTGCTTTCTCGCAGGTTTGCAGAGTGGAAGGTTCGATGGACCTCTCATGTGCTCTGGATGGTAGTCGTGACTGGTGAGTTAGTCAGTGAGATTTCAAATTGGCGGGAACAGCGCAAGCTCCCACGTAGGGAGCAACACACAATTCGCCCAAATATCGCCTAAATTGCACCAAACTCTTCTTCCAGACTGTATGTCCCTTTACAAAGTATCCTGTGTAATTGCGTGACATCGACTTTTATTCCCCTAGCTATTCAGAAGACGTTACTTTAGTAACGTCTGGCGCTAGCCAGGGTCCACACGGCTTTAATTCCCATAGCTATGCAGAAGACGTTACTTCAGTAACGTCTGGCGCTAGCCAGGGTCCACACAGCTATAATTTGGTGTTTGTTTGTGTTTGTTTGTGTGTTTGTGTCACACCTGGCGCTATCCCGTATATGTCCATCAAACACAGCTGGCCACATACAGCTGGCCACCCTATTCGAATAGGGCTTTCATACCGTGAAGCAACTTGGAAGGATGAGCATGAATGCGAAGTGAATGGGGGAATGCATGTAGGGCGATAGTGCAGGTTCGAATCCCAGGTAATGCCAAAATTGGAGAATCAAAAAATTTATAACATCCCTAATCTTTTTTTGCCGTCATCAAGGCGGTAGATGGTGTCGTATCACCCTCGACCGTACCTATCCCGTACCTGTACCGTACCGTTCAGTACAATCAAAGACGGCTGGCCACAATGCATATTGTATTGTATTGTATTGTATTTATTTAAAAGGATTCTCCAAAAGCAAATGGATGCTTATCACGGAAGTCTCCCACATAAATATCGCAAGAAAAATGGGGAAATGGGGAGAGGAGAGTGGAAGATGAAGCATGGGAAGGAGGGAAACAAGTACCTAAATATCGAGGTATAAAAGCAGGAAAGAAATCGACGAGGGAAGAAATCAACTCTGCAGATAATAGCGGGACATTTAGATGAAAAAACCCAGCAAGGATTAATTTCAAGGAAAACAAATTTCTCAAACGGAAAAGTTCGGAATTCCAGTCAGAGAATATCTATGCTGAGAGTAAAGAGCCTTTAGAGCAATGCGAAAATTGACAGAGGACTAAACGCAGTGGATGTGTTCTGGAAGTTTGTTCCATTCCACAGATAAATTGAAGAGAGGGGATTTAAGGAAATGGGCGCCAGAACGAGGTAAAACTATAGAGGCCGGGTGACGACAACTAAGGGATACATTGAATTTGAAACGAATTAGCAAAGACGGAAACTGGTAAAAGACATGATGAAAATACAGCAAGGACATAATCTGACGACTCCACTTCAGGGATGACCAGTCACAAGTACGATTAAGAATCTGCTTCGGGGTTTTCCACTCAAGAGGGTGCCGGGTCTTACAAAGCAGATAAGAACGAGCAGCAACGGCTTGCAGTCGGTCTAACGTAAGCGAATCTGAATGGGATACGGTGAATGACCAGACAGGGACTGCGTATTCTAACAGTGGTCGTACGTAACACTTGTAGAGCAAATTCACGGTTGAAGCAGAAAGGAAATGGGCCATATGGCGCAACAGAAAAACACGACTGCGAAACTTATGGGTGATAGATTTTATATGGTCAGAAAAATTTAGTGAAGGAGTGATAGTCACGCCGAGATGACAGTGGCTATCACCTTTCTGAATAGGCACACCGTTCATTGTCAAGGGGATGACGGGCCGGGGGCTAATGCATATTTTTGAAAGGGTAGGTGGACGCATTTACTGGTGTTAAACGTCATGGCAGTAGCTGATGACCATTGACAACACTTATCAATGTCAGTCTGGAGCAATGCATGATGGATAGGAAGTCAGGTGTTTGCTGGAGAAACAAGAATTAATTTAGAGTCATCAGCAAAAAGGGATAGGGTACTAGAAGCAGGGGCATCAGGAGAGGAGTTGATGCACAGGTTAAAAAGAAGCGGGTCGAGATGGCAACCTTGGGGTACGCCAGCGGTGATGGGCAAAGGGTCAGAAAGAGTTTGGCCAATGCGAACGCAAATACTACGATCACTGATGAAGTCCTTCACCCAAGAACAGGCAGAAAGAGAACACCAACCTGAAATAGATTGAATAACTAAATGATGACTAACTCTGTCAAAGGCCTTAGAAAAATCAAGGAACAGCTGGTCACAAGAAGACTTAGAGTCAAATGCACGCGAAACAATTGAGGTAAGCTGTACCAATTGGTCAACTGTTGACCTCTTTCGACAAAAGCCAAACTGGCTGGAACTGATAATTTTATGGCTCTCAACAAACGAGTAAAACTGACGGCTAATCATAGACTCATACAATTTGGCAACTGCATTTAACAGCGATATAGGACGGTAATTGACTGGGTGAGAAGGATTACCTTTTCCCTTGAACACAGGTACAACAACGGCAGATTTCCACTCCCTGGGCTGAGTACTGGACAGCAAGCAGCGGTTGAAAAGGGCGGAAAGAGACTGTGACGTGACCTCAGCTGTTTCACGGAGGATGCGATTGTTCAGCAGTCCAGCGGTTTTACGTTGAATGGGAAGTCTGGATAGCGTGTCAAATACGGACTGCACAGACAATGGTTGTATGGAGAACTTCACAGTGGACGTGGGTGTTAAAATACCAGCTGAGTGCAGGTCAGGTGTTAGCAGTGGCGCCTGGCTGTAGCTCGCAAACACTTTGGCTAGGAGATTCGTCTTTTCCGTATTACTCGTGGCTGGGTAGGCTTGGTTGTCATGGTAGAGGTCAGGGATAACCGGAGACGGGCGATTCACATTACAAAGGATCTTTGCTTTGCACCACCATGTACGAGTTCCATGATGCTGAGCCATGTCTCTCGCCATCCTCTCGTGATAATGGCGTTTCGCCTTCCGGAGCAAGGAAGTAAGACAGTTACGTGAGAGTCTATACGCTATCCAACTATCTGTAGATCCGAGACGTTTGACCTTGGTGAAGAGGCGATCCCGAAGCCGCCTCTGACGATGGTGAACAGCATAGTACCAAGGCTTGTTCGATGGAAATGTGCTTCTCCGGACACCGGGAACAAAGAACGATACAGAGTCTTCCAGCGCTGTGCGCCACAATGACCAGGTCTCATCAACTGTTTGCGCAGTTTGGACGGCATCTAGCAAGGGTAGTTGCCACACGTGGTTGTTAAATGCTTGCCAGTCCGTGTGGGCAAAGTCGAGCCAGGTGTTTTGTGCAGAAGATATTTGGGCTGTGGAGCCTGCTGATCGGTTGTGCACGACATCGAAAACTACAGGACAGTGATCAGATACTGGTGGGAGGATGGTGAGATGGGAGACTGCTATTGGAGCATTAGTGATAACTAGGTCGAATAGTGATGAACTCTTACCACTTGCGGAGTAGCGGGTAGGCTGTTGATCCACAAGTTGCGATAAGCCCAGATCATCCAGGGTGTCATACATGCATGTACCAGCAGGTGTATCAGGATCGGATGCTAGCCATTTCGAGAGGCGAACGTTAAAGTCGCCAATGACAAATATGGAAGCTTGAGGACAAGATATTGATTGAATGCAGGTCCGGAGTGCGCTGCAGAACTGATCAGGTGGCTGCCAAGGAGGACGGTAACAACAGAACACAAACGTGGAGTTGGGGCGATGCTCTAGTTCTATGCACACAATTTCAATGGTTGGATCAGCAGGCTGAAGATCTGGACGATGTTTGGTAGCATGGGAAATGGAAGGGTGGAGGAGGAATGCCACTCCACCTCCACGTCGCACGGTATTGTTGTGACGGTCATGCCGGATAATTTTGTATTCAGCTGACGGTGTTAATATTGAACTTGTGATATCAGGAGTCAACCAGGTTTCAGTTATGCCCAAGATATCTAGTTGAGATGTGGAAAATAAGTTTTTAATCTCATCAGCCCGCTTCAGCCAGCTGCATGCGTTAACTGTGCAGATCCTGATACTCGACGGAGACTTCATATCAGGAATACAAGGTGAAAAGTTGAAAGTCAAAGGGGGCGGTTGGAATGGTGGAGCAAGAGGGTTCAGTGCGCTCACTTGCGATTGTCGGCCGGGAGAGAACAGGGCTGCATTTGGGTTAAGAGTAAAAGCGTGTGGTGATGTGGGAAAAAAGATGGGTGCGTGTGGATTCAACATCACAGTTTATGATTTCTTGGGGAGGGGTGGGTTCTTGAACTTCCATTCTCGTGCTGTTACATGCTCGGGCCAGAACTCGTTTTCCAGAACATTTCTTTCGTCATGCTCAGCAACTGTCAGATGTGCGTATATTCAAATAGGGCTGTCAAATACAAGATCATAACGTGAAGCAACTTGGAAGAATCAGTATGTATGCGAAGTGTATCGGGGGATGCATGCAGGGGCGATAGTGCAGGTTCGAATTTCTTGTAATGTCTGAAAACAAAAAGTATAAATTTATAAGAATTTATAACATCCCTATGCTCTTTTGTCTAGATCATTAAGGCAAAAAAGCATAGCGTAGGGCCCTGTGCTTCCAAGCTCTCTCGTTTGGTATTTGTGTGTTTGTGTGTTTGTATCACGCCTGGCGCTATCCCGTATCCGGCCCGTACCGTACCGTACCATCAAACACAGCTGGCCACATACTTTTGTGTCTAGGCTAACCACATCTATGATAGTTTCAATAGTTTGTGTATTTGTCAGTTATAGTAGTCCGCAATGCTGCTTTTCTAATTCTCACTATGATTAGCATGCAATGTACTACCCGAAGTACTGAATTTACTTCTTTTGTACCAATGTATCTTCTACCTCTTCTCCCTTACGAACATACTTTCTCATTTTCCATTCTTACTTAGGAGACTCCCTTCGATAGGCATCTATTTGCCTCTGGAGGATCCGTGAAATAAAAATAAAAAAAAACCAAAAAAACATACAGCTGGCCGCAATATTAAAATAGGGCTTTCAAACGCAAGATCATAACGTGAAGCAACTTGGAAGAATGAGTAGGAATGCGAAGTGTATGGGGGATTGCACGTAGGGCGATAGTGCGGGTTCGAATCCCAGGTAATGCCTTAACAAAATATGAGAATTGAAAAATGCATAACATCCTTATCCTTTTTTTCATAGGTCATCAATGCGGTAGACGGTGTCGTATTACCCTAGACCATACCTGTCCCGTACCGTACCATCAAAGACGGCTGGCCACAATGCATATTCAAATAGGGTTTTCAAATGCAAGATCATATTATAAACGTGAAGCCACTTGGAAGAATTAGTATGTGTGCGAAGTGTATCGGGGGATGCATGCAGGGCGATAGTGCGGGTTCGAATCCTAGGTTGAAATTTATAAGAATTTATAACATCCCTATGCTTTTTTTGTCTAGGTCATCAAGGCAAAAAAGCATAGCGTTGTGCCCTGAGCTTCCTAGCTCTCTCGTTGAAGAACAACCGTAATTGCGCGCAATAGACTATTAATATCTATGAATAGGATGAAGGCCGCAAACGTCACGCAACTACGTACCTTCCTCGACATGTATGTGTATTTCATAACAATTATATTGATATCCAGAATCGAGTCTCCAGAATCGAGCATCCAAAATCGAGCTTGCATCACCAAGTCTCACACAATTTACCCCAGCGCACGTAGCACCCATTCCGCAGGACCGACAATGCAGACATCTCAAGGAAACTAGACCGCTAACCCACAAACCTAGGAGAGCTACAGCAAACTACTCTACCGAGAGTTATACCAGAAAGGGCCAGGGACCGCGCGTTACAGACAGTGCCATCCGGAGGAGAGTCGAGCAATTTGCGAGTGAAGCGGATCTGGAGGAGCAATGCCGGTCACGGGAAGAGTAGCTAGCAAATGGGAGACAAGTGGTCTGTACAGAAACGGAGGATGAGACGGATAAGGAGAAGATGGAAGGGGAATTTGATGACGGGAACGTTCGGTGAAGAGACAGAGGAGGGGGTAGATGATGGTGGTGATGACGAGCGCAACGAGGAAGAGGACGAGGAGATGGACGAGGAGAAATGGGATGAGAAGGAGCAGATGAGGCAGATGAATGAGTTGTTGGTAAGAGGTCGGCTGTGTATCTACATGCACTTGTTATCTCGTCATGACTGTCTTAGTGTGTATGATGACTCATGTTGTCGGTACTCTGCCATGAGCGTTATGTCCAGCATTTGAAAGACCTTGAGGCAGTTTGTATAAAATATATTCAGAGGCCTGTTTTAGGAAAGCAGAAAGATCAAGTTGTTGCACTTAGTTTGTATTGGTACGTTGACACGTCGTTCAGTGTCTTCTCACCTTTGGCTACGTAATCTTTTTCCCTTTTTAAGTTTCATCTAGTGTTTTTTGCACTTGTATTATGATTTATCTAGCATTTCTTACACGGTTCTATAGACACCCCTTAGTGTGGCCTTTCTGACTCAACTCTGAACCAATTAGAAGTCCAACATAGATTTATACTTCAAATTCTTTACAACAAGGATCGATGTTTTCCTTCGGATGCCCTTTATCGACTTGCACACACTTCTCCACTCTCCGTTCGTCATAAGCACCATCTCTGTACACTGGTTCATAACATATTTATTCATAAAACCCCTTCACACATGATGAAGTACAATTGGTTTTCGACAAGCTCAACCCGTAACGCGCTCATCCTGCCTCTTGTTAAGTCAGCCCAGTATCTAAAGTCCCCTTCGTTTTCCGGCTACTCTCATTGGTTATCATTACCATACGGTCTGAAAACTTGTTATTCTATATGTCAGTTTAAAGATCTACTATCACAACTGAACTAGACGAAATAATTATCATCGAAGAACATTCTTGAATACCTGGGTGATGCACGAATTTTGATAGTGCTCACTTCCGTTATTCGTTTTTCTTTGTAATTTTCCATTCATTTTCTGCTTTAATTCATATTTGCTTTGTTTTCCTAGCTTACTATTGCCGTGGCTGGCTCAACGCCCTTGTCTCAGGGGATTCTGTCCCTGCATTAGCTATGCTTGTCACATGCTATGAGATTGTGTCTAATAATTATAATTTGAAACTCGGGTATTGAGCCGATAATAAAAGTAGAAAGGAAAAGGACATTTGGAAACGAGTTAAGAGTAACTCTCCACCACTGTAACTAGATACTATATACAGTCAGAATGTGCAACAACTAGGCACAAAGCTGACAGAGTACTGAGACATTCGACATCCTGACACCTAGCTTCAACACATCTCCGTAGCGCTAACCGACAGCCTTCCAACTTGGAAGGTTCAAGGTTATGGAAAGACCAAAGAGGGGGAGGCAAGCGCAACGAAAACGAGCACAAGCTACAGTCCCAACGGAACAAAGAATGTCGATTGTGACTGGACGATGACGAGACCAGTAGGCGATTTGACAAAGCGGTCTAACTACAATTCGAAGCAGCAAAGCAGCACACCACCCAACTTGGGTGGGTCAAAAATATCAAAGATAAGTTAAGAAGGGGGAAGCTTTGCCAGAACGAATTGTACAAGCCGAAATCTAAACTCCTACAGTACTCCTCATGCAATACATTGTGATGGACTAGTTGACAACAAAACAAGTTGTTTCACACGACGTACGTTTCGCCGTCTGGTTCGTGACGGCTCATCAGGTGTGCAATTTGAAACTCGGGTATTGAGCCAATAATAAAAGTAGAAAGGAAAAGGACATATGGAAACGAGTTAAGAGTAACTCTCCACCACTGTAACTAGATACTATATACAGTCAGAAAGTGCAGCAACTAGGCACAAAACTGACAGAGTACTGAGACATTCGACGTCCTGACACCTAGCTTCAACACATCTCCGTAGCGCTAGCCGACAGCCTTCCAACTTGGAAGGTTCAAGTTCTGACTGTATATAATATCTAGTCTGGGGCTAGTGACGGCAGCGACGTCATGTCTTCAGCTGTGGAGGAAGAAATGGAAGACGAGATTGCGGAACGACTCCACGCAGGGTGCAGCTGCGAATATGTAGATCATTTCTCCGCACTCCTCAGCTATTCTTTGTCATTATAGCTGCTTACGGAACTATTTCGAAGGTATTCAAGCTGCCGACCCACCTTCGAATGCTGAATATTCATTGTACACATACATCGTATACATACATTGCACCAATTTGGAGTCAATCTTGTATTTTGGTGTATACAACGTTTCTCTGCTCGCCTCACCTCATATCAGCTCGAGCGCCAAAAGCGTCGACTCAAGCGCGCAGTCCGCTGTGTTTACAACGCTCCATTTGCATCCCCATCTGCGCCGCTGTATTGCCAATTGCGATTGCTCTCGCTAGAAGTTATGTACTGCCACAAGCTTCTTGGCTACACTTGGCGCTGCCTTCAAGGTAAATGCAGCACATTGCCTACGGATATGTTCAGTCCTCTTAATACCGGCCGTGCTACACGTAGTCAGGGAAATTGAGCACTTAAATTTCCAGTCACAAAGACATCCGCTGGCACACATTCTGCCTCATTCCAATGTGTATCACTGTGGAACAGGCTCCAGCCCGACATCAGGAAAATCCCACAGTACCACCGATTCATGCGATCCCTCCCAGCTAGCCCTTTCCCAAAGGTGCTAGCCCGTTTTTCGCCCTTTTTGGCCCTTTTTGGAAAAGCCCGTTTCTTTCGCCCTTTATTGCGTTTTTTGGTGAATTTCGCCCTTTTTGAGCTTTTTGAGCTAAAAAAAGTGCTAAAATCTGTTTGCTCATGCATGCTATCACAGTTTCCGAGTGCTCGATGGGCCTTGGTACGCCGCTTTTTTTGGGGGGGGGGTGGGGAGGGGCAACAAGTTGGTGAAGCTTGTACCCGCGGCCCGGTGTACACAATGCTGTAAAAAGTGGGTTTTTTGAACTTTACTTCCTGTTTTGCCTTTCGTGGACCCATAATGGAAGAGTGCGTATTCATTTCTCAGCTTGGGTTCATATCTGGACATGTATCATGCTTCACTGAAAAAAGAGAACTTTTTGCCTGTTTTCACTGAAAAAAGAGCACTTTTTGCCTGTTTCCACTGAAAAAAGAGCACTTTGTCAGCATGTTTGGAGGGACGCGAAAAGCACTAAGTGCGAATTAAAAGAGCACCTTTGGGAAAGGGCTACTCCCAGTACATGCTGCTTTTCAGTAATGCGAGTGCCCGCTGTATTATTATTTCCTTTACTGGCCTTACTGGCTTTTACAATGTAATAATTAAGAGAGCATGTCTGAGAATACCAAAGTAGGTGTGCAAGTGGATTTCTCCGATTTCGCTCAAAATTTTCAGCTAAGTTCCCTTTGGCGTGTGGATCGATTGTGCAAAGCCCAAGAAAAATTTTCTGAAGTGAACCTTGAAATTTGCATACCCCTCAAAAATGCCCGAAATATCACATTATTTTTGTTTGTCTACACCATAGCTCAGTGGTTAGAGCATCGCTGGCTACAAGCGAGGGTCCCTGGTTCGAGTCCTGCATGGTGGTGACAGTCAATTTTTTCTTCAGACTTTTCCCGTTTGTCTCTTTCCCTCAAAACCAGTTAATATTTTTGTTTGTTTGTTTCTTTTATTTGAATTCGTTTAGAGCACAGGCATTTCTGCCTTCTCACGAGAGGAGAAACCTCCGGTTCCTGCTCAGAACGAATATCATATTATGAGAGAAGGAAACATTATTAAAAAGAATCATAACATGATAATTCCAAAGCACAAAGTTTGTATATAATTCAAATGGGTGTGTGTATGTGTGAGCATGCAGTGAAGAAAACACCGAGAAAACATGCAGTAATGTTTAGGGATGCGGAGCAAGGTGGTTACAACTTACAAGTAATTCTGTTCAGAGCCAGTTTAAAGGCAATCGCCGCACTGTGGAGGCGAATATCGCTGGAAAGGGCATTCCAAAGAGTGCTTCCCACAAATGTCAATGACTGACATAAGGAAAGGTCCAGGAAGGAAAGGCACTTGCAGTAGCCGCTGCTCCTGTCCGGGATGCTTGGTCTGTGTTAGCCATCAACAGAAAGTAGGTGCAGAAAAGAGGACTTGCAAGATCATGTAGGCAACGGAAAACAAAAAACAAAACCTTGTATTTTAAAATGTGAGTTAGGGATCGAATAGATAGGCGCACGAGGAGGGGGGCTGTGGATGCACGGCTGGAGAGTCGGAAAATTGCAAGAATTCCTGATTTGCTGGATTTGATTAAACGACTCTGCAGCTGCTGTGTCAGCGACGGGAAGAATGCATTGGATGCGTACGTTAGTCGTGCTTGCACAATGCCAATGTACCAAAGTCTGCGGGCTCTTATGGGCAGAGATCGCCCATGGCGCCATAGCTGGCTGATGGCGACTGACGCCTTCTGCACAACACTGGAGACATGTGGCTGCCAGAATAGCTGATCATCAACGGTTACGCCAAGGTATTTGGCAGTGGAGGTAACAGTTAAGGCTTGATCCTTACATTTCACGACTGGTATGTCGCCAGTGAGTCCCCGAGGTTGAATTACCATGACTTGGGTTTTGCCGGTATTCAGCAGAAGCCCAATTTCGGAGAGCCAGTCAGACAGACGTGTCACAGCCGTAGTCAACGTCTTGCAAACAGTGTCCAGATCTGAATCAGAATAATCTAGGAAGATGTCGTCCGCGAATTCCTGATGAACAATAATGCAAGGTATAACGTCGGAAATGTCACTCGTGTAAAGGACAAAGAGAAGCGGCCCAAGCACACTGCCTTGGGGCACACCTCTTGAGCATGGGACTGCATCAGAGAGAGCCTAACACACCTTGACACGCTGAGTTCGACCAGACAGATAGCTAGCCAACCATAACAATACTCTGCCATTGACTCCCAGTGTGAATGGTTTATCAATCAGACGTTGATGTTGGACAAGGTCAAACGCTTTTGACATGTCAACCATCACAATACCTGTGTATTATCGCTCTAGTTTGGCCAACAGCCAACGGTTGGCGGCTAGAACTAATGCATCTTCCGTAGAGTGCACTTTCCTGTAGGCAAACTGACTGCTAGGTAATATGCTATGTTGCGTGAGGTATGCTGTGAGTTGCTTCTTTACAAAGAACTCCAGAATCCGGGACAGAATAGGGAGCAATGACACTCGTCTATAGTTAGTAGAGGTTAGTAGAGGATGTTGCATCGCCACTCTTGAACAGTGGAATAATGTGTGATGTTTTAAAACACACTGGCACAGTACCTGATGTCAAGGATGCATTGACTAGAGTGGTAAATGGAGGTGCCAGGACATCTGAACAATGCTGCAATACAATTCCAGGAATGGTTGCGAGGATTTTTCAGGCTACTTCGGTCCAATTAATTTATCTGATGGTCAAAAGTCGGCTCTGCATCGTGACTTCGCCCCCCCCCCCCTAATCCGCGCGCATATCTGAACATTCGCCAAGAATCATTATTTTATCCGGTTAACGTCAAGCTGCGCCCAACTAAAATAACTTTCAATTGACATGCTGATGTCATTGTCTATATATGCAGAGCTCACTGACTTGTCAGTTTGAGCACTCTGGCAAGGTACGTTCGGGCCTGATTGGAAATTTTTATTTCCATTGCTATCAGGTTTGGCCTCATTTCCTCTGTGCTGCGCTGATGAGTTCAAAAAGAACGAAACAGCATGCTGTCCGCAGATTGAGTATTTCGCTCCTGCTCTTGTAGCAGTTGAGCACTCTTGCGTGGGGTAGTGCCTTTGCTGTTTGCGTTATGCAGAGCTCACTGACTTGTCAGTTTGAGCACTCTGGCAAGGTACGTTCGGGCCTGATTGGAAATTTTTATTTCCATTGCTATCAGGTTTGGCCTCATTTCCTCTGTGCTGCGCTGATGAGTTCAAAAAGAACGAAACAGCATGCTGTCCGCAGATTGAGTATGGGAGTATATGTGGCGACAAGACAATCACGTTCTTAATATAAGCCACTCCAAAAATATTTTCGTATATTATAATTATTATGTGTGAGCGAAGAGTATTTGGGCAGCGGTGCTGGCATTTATGATTTCTACACGAGTTCCCTTCGGGAACGGACACGATAATTTACTTACTTTACTTACACGAGTAATTGTGATGTCAACAAAAGAAGCCAAGCCCCTCAGAAACCGGCAAAGACTACTGTAGCGTTGGTCACGCGTTGGTCACACTACAAGTTCATTATTTGCGTATACGCTCAGCGTACTGTTCAATACGACGTTCGCTACAAGCTCAGCATTTGCGTATACGCTCAGCGTATTGGTCATTGCGACGTTAGTTCTACGATACAACGATCGCATGACAGTACGTTGCTGTTTGTGATTATTTTCCATAAATTGCGTTTATTTTATCTGTCACGATGAGTTCAGAGTTTTACTGCTAGAGGCTGTTTTGCCGTTCTAGAGAGAGAGAGAGAATTGTTAATAAAGTTAGTTTCGAGCTGTTTTTTTGCCTCCAGTCCCGATACACTACCACTCACGTTCTACTACTGCCTAGTACTGAATCCTACTTGACTTCTTGACACAACTCAAACTTGCCAAAGTCACTAAATCAACGTCTACTACAATAATCAAGCCACATATCTGCAACATCACGAGGGTGCTGGCAAAAGCCGTGCAGCCCAATACGTGGTTTTTTAACGGAATTTGTTGGACTTGGAGCAAAATTTTGCACACTTTCGCGTGCCAGCAAATGACAGCGTGCAACAAAAAAACTTTCCTTGCAAAGGCACATTTTCGGTCATAACTCTTGAACGGCTAGTCAGATCGGGACAAAATCTTCAGAGAATTTGCAGCTACTCATGCTTTTTCACCTGATGAAGCACTCAATATGAATTTACAAATTCGATTTTTCTGCGGACTTTTGGGTAGTCTGCCACCTCAACTTAAGGTGGCGATCTACCTTCAGGGGTCAAAATTATGTGAAATTTTCAACTAGCTCTGATTTCGTCCAATGCGGGGTCAAATTGCTCGTATAGATTCCAGACATCATGTCTAAAAATTTGAGTAAGATTGCTTTATCGATATGGCTGCTATGAGCTTGCAAAGACCGAATGTAACATATCTTTGATTCGCACAATTGCAACTTTTTGGGGAAAACGTAGAAATCGGTCTTTTCACGGTAAATCCTTGTGGATTTTGTTCATATTTTCTGTGCTTGTTAGAAATACCACTGCCGACTCATGCCATATCAATTACGACATCATGGACACAGTGCGCATGCGCAAATCAATAATTCGATAATTTGTGAAGAAGTTGATTGTTCCAACTAGGAACACACGCTTCTTGCCGAACTTGCCACTTGAGTGACTCACGACTACCGAGCGACTCTGACTCACGCTGCTACCTGGAGCTTCACGAGTTGTTTGTCGCGCTGGAAAAAAAAGCGTCTCTGCACGTTTGTATCCCTGGTGATGGTTTGGCCTGGAGAGCAGTATATAAGCGGTGCTTTTCAGGCACAATCTTCCTCAGCCTACTCAAGCTCAACTGATGAGGGGTGAATTCCCTGAAACACTGTGTATTGAGCAGGGAGTGGTGCTTTCTTGCCGAGTGGAAGGTGCGACGTGCTCCTCGTGTGCTCCGGATGGCAGTCGTGAGTCTGTCAAGTGGCAAGTTCGGCAAGAAGCGTGTGTTCCTAGTTGGAACAATCAACATGACTATTACTGCCGAAGTCGCAACTTCTAAGTTCGAATTTGTGAAGAATTCAAACAATTGTGTTTGGAAAGTCTGTTGGAGATGTCTCACGTCGTCGCCTGTCACCAAGATCGGGTGGAATGAATCAAATTAAGATGCACATTATTTATATATTATATTTATTACAACATCTCAAGACTCGGTGGAAACACCGGCCAATGTTAAGAGAGTGGGTGGTTGCCAACCACGGCGATAAATAAAAGTAAGGGGAGGGAAAAAGAAAGAGTAGCAAAATGAACAGTAAAACAACTCCGTAAAGAAATATAATGTCAAATAAAACAGTGAAAAACACAGAGACGCAAAGGACATGTGGATAATGAGCTATTTATGTCGTAGTGAATAAAGGGCGGCACGGATCTTAAAAAGGCGGAGTGAGGTTCCGACCTGACGCGCTATTTACGTCAAATTTGAAGGAAAACTCCAAATTTCGACATGACCTGCAGGTCACCCATGTTGTTATACGTCGCGCGACCCAAATAACGCGAGCGGAACACTCGCGTCATGTCGGAAATAAAGTGCTTCTTAAACTCTCTATTGTATTGCATTGATGCTCCATTTATTAGTTTTCCATTTCATTGAAGTAAATGGTTGATATTTCGTGTGCTTTTAGGATTGTCTTATTATTATTAATATGTTTTCCTATTCTGCAGTTGCATGTGTTTGTTTTCTTCATTGGCTTCACTCGCTCCTCTTTTCTTTTGTTCATTTGGCTTATGCAAAGAATTGCCAAGCTGGATTGGTGTGTTCAACGGAAACAAGGAAAATGGAAATAATAATTTCAATTTTCCTGGTAAAGATTGACATGGTTTTAGAATTGCGATAAACAGAATATGCTGACAGTCATTTCACAAAGGCTTTATTGTGGTCAAAACGGGTGGATATGAAAGTGTTTGCTGCACATGTCGAAGGTTTTGGCAAAGTCAATCATGAACTTCTTCCACGGGATCTGTTCGTCGTGGTTCTTCCCGGCACTGCTCTCCACTGATTTGCAAACTCCCTCAAAAGACGCACCAAACAAGTGCAACTCCCTGGATCACCTGCTGTCTGTGGTACGTGCTCATGTGGCGTCCCACAGGGTTCCTACACCAGGCATATGCCAACAATTGCCAGCCCGTCTCTCAGTCCAGCTTGCTGATGGTATTGCTCTCAAGTTCAGCCACCCTGAGTGTCAGGAAGTAACGCGAGTTCTCATAAAGTCTACAACCGAGTTGCTTACCACATCCAGAAGGGAATAATTATTATCCTGAACACAAGCAAAAGACTTTTCTTGCGAACCTCCGGCCAAGACATTACTGTCAAATTCAGTAGAAAGTCACTCTACCAGTAGTCCCCCATGCGAAGTCAGGGCAGCACGAAAGACGAGCACGGGCGATTTGAAACACACCTTACCATTGCTGGAAGGAATGTCTTGGAGACGGCGCCATAACTGTGGTGAGCCCGCCGTTGCCTCGCAAGAAGGTTCAGAGAATACTTCCCGAAATCCGTTGTGCTTCCAGCTTTGCTCTACGGTTTCGTGGCGTCCTCTGGTTGCCTCCCTGCGATCCGACTAGTGTAGAATTACCCACCACCGCCAGTTGAAACATGCCCGCCTGCCGTTTTGCCTTGCTAGCAGTAGCACCCACAACTGAAAACTACAAGCACCTTTTGATTGGTTGGGGTACTCCACAGTCCCAGTCGTGTACTGTCTACCACATTCCCTGTGTTTTGTTCTTAAGTTATTCACTGACCGAGTGTTCTTTCCTTTGTACTACACCCTGCTATCATTGGCGACACCGCCGGTTAGGTTCTGCGAATTAAAATGAAAACGTCGCTACCTATGTCTGTGTCTGTGCATGTTCACAGGGTGCCGTGCGTTTGTCGCAGTTCTGGGAAGAAAACTCCTATTGCATAGGATAGAAGATGAAATCGTGGTATCTAGTCATATTGGTCCTCAGCGCAGCAGTAATGTCCGTGACTGCACAGCAATATGTCGGTAAGGGAATTGTTGTTGTTGTTGTTGTTGTTGTATTCTTTTATTTCAATTCGCTCAGGGCACAGGCAGTACTGCTTTTTCACTAGAGGGAGGATTCTCCACTTCCTACCAAAACGAGAAAAGTGAATAATGATGATATCGGATTATGATAGTGCAGTTGTTATGCGAGATTTCCATGACCATTTCAGATAAAGCATTTCTGGAGTCAAATGTCCAAATAGGATGCGAGGACAAAATACAGCGCTCCTGAAGGCAATGGTGCACATAAAAGAGCATAAGGCAATGGATCAGAAAAGAGGTGAGAACTTACACACAAGAACTGGGAGAGATGCCACGAAAGAAACTTAAAAAGGTTTAAATATGAGTTGGGGAAAATGCATTTAGGAATACCTCCTTCTCTCTCTTCCCGTCTCTTTGTCTCTCTGTGTCTTTCTTTCTTTCTCCCTCTCTATCTCTCTCCGTGTCTCTCTCTATCTCTCGGTTTCCTCTTTCTCTCTTTCGCCTTGTCTCTGTAAATTTTACTGGTCCTCCTCCATCTTTCTCGATCAGATTATAACGACAGCATGTCTGAGAAAACAAGAAAAGCTGGCCTGTGCCATCTCTCCGATTTCGGTCAAAGTTTGGAAAAAGGTTTTCTTTGGAGTCTACGACAACAATGCAAACTCGCTCGTTGCACAACTTACGGACACGTTGCAACTCGGGACCACCTCGAAATGGGCCGAAAGTACAACTCAATTTTGAGATTGGTACAGCGTCCATAATGGAACTAAGAACAAACCACCACCATGTTATCATTAAATCACCTGGTTAGTCTTCACTTCACCACCACATAGAGCCATGGCTACATCCAGGAAAGCGATGGCAATCTTCCCCAGATATCACTAAAATTAATTTCATCTCTAGAATAGCCAATTACCGAGGACCATAGTGGGAAACATTTCAGGCGTCTATTTTTCTTAACCATGAACTGCAGGCCAGCGGACTATCTCCTCTGCCCCCCAAGACATGTCGCTGAAAAAGTGTTCTACGCTTACTGGAAATGAACAAATTTGAATATTTTCACTTAACCACATTGCACCATTGCCAATTTCCTTCCCGCTGACGGAAGGCGACACCTTGAGCTCCAACACCAGGCAACACTCCGGATGTCAGCACGCCAAAACACCACAGTGCGGTTACTTCTACAGGGTCTGAGCAGAAATTTGAATTGAAACCCTTGTCACTGAAAACAACCAGCATTTCCCTCCCGGAGCGACTCTAGCAGCTAGCAGCAAAGCTCTGCAGAAGCGCAAAAAACATTGAACAAAACTCGATTTGCGTGATCGAAGTACGATGTTGTTGCGGCTTGAAGCTGACCATGCACCGACCACACCACCGCGTGACTTAGCAGGTGGACGGATTTGATCGAGTTGATCGATAATCAAGATCAGAATCAAATTCTCGATGAAAAAGGCTGATCAGAAACACGACTCTGGCATACATGTACCATAGTTGCCGGAGTTCGCAGCATGCAGCGAGGTGTGGAGCTAGCGTAAGTCTGCTTGCTGTAGCTTTGGTGTCGAGCACCTATTTGTCTCCAAAAGATCTACAGTTTAATCTGCGAATGACAATGCAGGGCTGGTTGACCGAGCAGCGTTTGGTCTCAGCGCGACTCCATCGTCTTTAGCAAGGAAGTTATTTTGAAATGCACCTCGTAATGAAAAATGATTTATAGGGCTTGGATGTCTATGCTCAAAACACCAAAACCGTGTTAAGGCCATCATATTATCTGGCTGCAGGAATATAGATCCGGTGGGAATGGAGACGCTATTCCCCCAGTATCGCCAAAGTCGCAACAACCTCTTCTTCACATTGTTGTCCCCAGCGCGAGCTTGCAAGATATATCGTTTGGAGGCAACAAGGCTTGTTCAGCACCTCCATGATCGACACTGACTTACGCTGCTGGAAACGGAGCGTCTCTATGTTGCAAAATGAGAATCCAGGAGCGGGATTCAAACCCAGCACCCCTGTCTTTCCGGGACAGTGCCCTACCGATTCGGCTACCAGGGACAACGCACACTCATGGGTCCTTCTTGCTACACTGCTCCCCCGCCTCAACAGGCTGTGTCATCACGCTGTACCTTCTAGCAGGGGGTACGATGGGTGGTGGGTTCTTGCTACATCTGTAAGTTTGTATCCCTGGTGATGTTTGTGCTTGAAGAGCACTATATACGTGGTGCTCTTCAGGCACAATCTCCCTCAGCCTACTCAAGCTCAACTGATGAGGGGTGAATTCCCCGATACACTGTGTATTGAGGAGTCAGTGGTGGTTTCTATCAGGTTTGCCCAGTGGACAGTTCGATGAACTTTTCGTGAGCAGTCGTGAGTCAGCCAAGTCAGCAGGAAACTCAGGAGCTGACACGTAGAGAGCAAAATACAATTTGGCAAGTATCGCCGAAGTCGCAACAAACTCTTCTTCACATTGTTGTCCCCAGCTCCGGCGTGCGAATTAGATAGTTTGGAGGCAAAAACGTTGTGAATGGCCAACGGTCCTCAGGACTTGTTCAGCACCTCCAAGAGCGACAGTGTCTCACGTTGCCATCTGGTGTTAACGACGTGTTTGTCTCGCTGGAAACGGAGCGTTTCTGTGAGTTTGTATCCCAGGTGATGGTTGTGCTTGGAGGGCACAATATAAGTGTTGCTCTTCCTCAGCCCACTCAAGCCCAACTGACGAAGGGTGAATCCCCGGAACCACTGAGTATTGTGCAGGGAGTGGTGCTTTCTTGCAGGTTTGCCAATTGGACGGTTCGATGGACTTCTCGTGTGCACAGATTGGTAGTTGTGATCTAGTCAAGTGAGAATTCAGGTAGGCAGGAAAACCGCGAGCTCCCAACTAGGGAGCAACACACAATTCCGCAAGTATCGCCCAAGTCGCACCAACCTCTTCTTTTGAATTCTCTGTGTCGAGCTATATCGCTCAAGCAACATATGTCATTCATGCCCGCAACAAAAAAATACTGTTGGCATCCTCAAACAATTCAAGAAACACACTCCAACTGAACAGATACACGAAATAGCCGTGAATGTATGTTTTTCTGTACCCAGCAGGCCAATCTCAAATTTGTGGCGATTACGTGATCGAACAGTCAAATGAGCTGTCTGTAAATCGGGTGACAGCTAGTCCCATACGGTGAAATCCTGTGCATCATGCCTTTTCATGGTTCGTTTAACCAGCAAACATCATAGCATAGTTGCTGATCAACATGATAATTCAAAGTAGTGCAGATTTTGATTATGATCTTGCTTGTCGATCGAGTCGATCCAATCGGGTCGATCTGCTATGTCACGCGTCGCATGGCCAGTTTCAGGAGGCAAAAATATCGTGTTTCGATCACACAAATCGAGAATTGTTCAGTATTTTTGCATTTCTACAGAGCTTTTAATACTGCTAGTGACATTCGAGTCGCTCAGGGAAGGATATGCTTGTTGTTTGGAGTGATAAGGGTTGACAGAGCATTTTTCTTGTCAGACCCGGTAGAGATGACAGTGCTGCAGTGCATGGCGTCTGGAACGGTGCCTGATGTTGGAGATTCAGGAGTCACTTTCCTTCATCCAGTTGGAAATTGGCGGAGTTGCAATGTAGAGAAGGGAAAATATTCCAATTTGTTTATTTCCAAGGAATGTGGAACATTTGTTTTTCGAGACATGTCCTAGGTGATAGTGGAGATAGTGCACCTGGACGCTGTAAATGGTTCCCGCTATGGCCCTTGACATTGGGCCATTTTAGTAAGGAAATATGGTGATAATTGGACAAAATGGCCATTGGTTCCCCGGATTTAGCCAGGGGGCTATGTGGTGGTGATGTGAACATAATTCAGGTGAGATAATTTTGGCCTGTTGGTGGTTTGTTCTTAGATCCATTTTGTACGTCATACAAGGGCTCGTTTATGGTCCCAAAATTCAGTCGCATCTTGGACCCATTTCGAGGTGGTCCCCAGTTCCAAGGTGCCCATAAGTTGTGCTACGGGCTCTTTTGCATGGTTGTTGCAGACCCCAAAGGAAACCTTATTGCAATTGTTGGGCGAAATTGGTTAAGATGGTCCAGCCCAGCTGCTCTGGCTTTCTCAGACATGCTCTCTTAACCCTTTGTTAACTTACTGTCTTGTCCATGGAGCGAAAATGAAGTGTACCGTACCTCACCTGCACTGTTTATGTAGCGTCTATGTACCCAATCTGGTCCTTTTTTCCTTTTTTCTCAGCTTTCCTGAGGCATGTAAAAATAATTCATCATAGCAAACAATACCATTTGAGATTTCAATCGCTGTTTAAAGCTTTATGCAGTATTTCGTCTATGATGTTTCTCTCCTCGGTTTCTTCTTCTTAGCTCACTATAATTGCAACGACGGAGGGCGTTATTTTGTAAGCGACGGTAACTGGATTGGAACTGCTTCATCAGCTGCAGAAGCTAGGTGTACTGCTGTTCAAACTACATTGGTGACAATGTCTGATATCGCTGGAACATGTTCTCAGTCCTATATCGCTTATATCACCACCAATCTGAAAAGATCCGTTTCTGTTTGGGTGTCGGACGGAAGCGGAGGTGTTACTTGCTATCCTAAAGTGACACCATGCCCAGCCGCTGATGTTGTCATGTGTATAAACACCAGACTTGATGCAGGTAAAATCTGAGAAAGTAAAAAGTATTTCCTCTTTATCAAATGGTTATGTAATAATTGTAACACTGTTGTTTGTACTTAACATGGAAATTGTGGGCACAAGTTATGCGATCGAGTCCACCAACTAAACAAGGTTTTAAACAGTCAGTACTCTAAGGCCATTTTTAGTTATGAACTAGATTGTGCACGTACGATTGTTAGCCATGAGGGGTTTGGAGTTGACAAGGGGACCATGTATGTCAAAGTTTCCCTGAAGAAGGCTGTGCTTTCTAGCTTGCCAGAAGGTTCCCGGACTGTAAGAGTATGGCACAAATGTAAAATTCACACTTGCTGGCGCCGCAGTGTCTCTCGCCATCTGGCAAAAGACTGCCCAGGTACAGCAGCTCCAGATGCGAGGAATGTCGTACGCAACTCGCGGACCAACATGTCGTACGCAGAGTCCTTGCAAGGGCAATTGAGTACGCGCGTATACGGGCCACCAAGAGGCTCCAAGCCAGGAACAGATACTGTACGAGGTGATTTGTAATAATTTTACATGAAAGTAAAAAAGGCTATCATTCCGTTGCCCTGGCGAGTTTTGAAGTGTGCATGGTCTCATTCTGTCACTATGTATGTCCTCTATCCACCTATGGACTTCTTGATCGAACACCACAAACATGAGAGACACAGTGTGGGGTTCCTTTGCATGCATTTTTTCACCCAGAAAAAGTGTGTACAAAATTTTACAAGTCAGTAAAATAGGGTCTAACATCAACAAATATGACCTAAATGTGTCAATAAGCTTGCAATGGGAAATCAAGATACATCTGAAGCAAATCACATGCAGAGAAAGCAGACTGGTTTTGCAGGTTGCCCAACGTATTGGTTTCTGTACGTCGTCAATTGCGGTTCAAAACGATAGGGTATCTTTGAGCGCCTGCCGGCATTGTGGAGCATGAGCACGCAGACCTTATCTTGCTGCTCCATTTCTTTCAACTTGCAGTGCATCCTCATGCGTGAAATAACCATAATAAGCAAAGATACCATCCATGATGCGCGCCAGCAGTCCCACTACAGGGTGCATTCGTGCATCTGGGCCACAGTGCATTTAACCGGCACATACTGACAATGTCGGGGCTTCCATACTCTCCAAGACAAGTGCAGTGACTCCTTCACTTGATTCATATACTTCTGTGTTGGAAGAAGACTGCAGACCACCCTCAATGGGTGCTCCGCCGTCAACACCCAACATACATCCATGCCGCATTTCCTGCATTTGCACTTTGCCGTGGTGAATCTCTGCCAGCACTTCTGAGGTAGCAAGCTGAGTTCCATACGTAGGTCTACTGAATGGCTAATTATTTACCTGTATGCCATAAGCATCAGCAGCTTCGGACTTGGATTTGAATCACCTTTCATGATAAGTGAGTGAAAGACACCTTTTGTCAAAATTGCAGTTTCTGACCTTCACCTTTTTGGCTAATCTCTTCTTCAGCCCTGCTACTTTGATGGTGTGACAGACTCAATGCTGGCATCGGTGACCAGCCTAGGGTTTCCACCTGCCGTAGAATATGCTCGCTGGCTCTTGGACGTCCTTCAAGCATCCATTGAGGGATATTTTACCTCATTGACCACAAATTCACGAATTTCGATCCATGATTGATGTCTCACAAGGCCGTGGAAGAAAACAATTCCGCCAAACGCTGCTGATGCTTACAAACTACAATACAATGGCAACTGACTTGTCTGTCGAACTAACAAGAACACTTCAGGGGAAGAACGCAATCGCCCTCAACAATGATATTTTACTCGATTTGTAAAATAATATGCCATGTAAAATTTTTACGAATCACCTCGTACCGTAAAGTCCGCTGCAAACGCCCATCCCATAGTTGCAAGATCTGCTTGCCTATGCGCACTGACCCCATGCACTGTCTCCCCTACTGTACGAAAGTGCATCTCACAACGTAGAGCGAGGAGCGTTTTTCTACGGTAAACTATGTCCATTTTCCGGGTTTCAAATGGGCACTAGTTTCGATCTAGTTCCTAGTGATTTTATGATATTGGTTGATTTATTTCGCAAATCCAAACGGGAGTAACTTCGGAATAACAAGGTAGCGCCCCCTGCACTCAACCAGTCACCTTTGGAAGTGAAGCACTCCAGGAGACAGATGCCCTGAAGCTGCTGGGAGTCATGCTTGACCCTACTCTCCTACAGAGCGCACACTCTCAGTGTGGTACTGCGCGCCTCCGAAAGGCTGGGTTTCCTACGAAAGGCAGCACCCATCCTGGACGACGATGGTCGAGTGGCAATCTACAATGGATTCGTGTGACCTCTACTTGAATATGCCCCACTGGTCTGCTCGAGCGCAGCCACAACTTATATCGCCCAGCTGGACAAAGTTCAGCAACGTGCCCTGTATTTCCTGGGACCTGGAGCCATCCTCCAAAGTCTTCATCTTCGCCAATGGTGGCAGCCCTATCAAACTTGTACAAGCAGCACTACATTCCAGGGCCTCCCCAGGTAAAGGCCATGCTTCCACCAACCAAGCCCCTTCCCGTAGCTAGAATGTGCACACGTCAAAGACGTTAGACGCAAAATGATTTCCAGCTGAAGTGAACACACCCTCGCACAACGCCTGACTACCTCCTGCAATCCTTCCCCTTCTCCGCCATCACACACTGGAACAACCTGCCTGCGGACCTCCTGCTTCAAGAACCTCATGCAAGACGCCTCCAAACCTTCAAGGTCAACGGATGTAATGATCTAATCCGAAAGAGATAGCTGTGGTCCACACAGTACCTGTCCCGATGATATTGAGACCCATTTAGTATTTACCTTTCTACTAGTACTTGCTTGTTATGGTTATTGGTTTCTTTTTTTTCTTTTTCCCTTCTGGTTTAGTTATTTCACGTATTCACATTATTTGGTGCACTACTAGCGCCTCTTTCTTGCACCAAATTATTCTTTTGCTACTTGACCATGCAACCCCCCCTTTTTTCAATGCCAGGTTGCAACGCTAACGCCGAGACCCCTGGTCGGTCAAGTTGCTCACTGTACATCCCCTGTGTCTTGTTTTGTGTTTGCGTCCACATGTCTCTTTGTAGGGCTGTGTTCCCAATAAAAAATAAAAATAAAAATATAAAAGCGAAGAACAGGCTATTGCAGGAACCAAAATACACTTCGGTGTCTCAAGCCAACATTTTAAATTCACATTTCAAATTCACACTTTGAGGGTTTGCAGTATAACTTGTTGGCTCTCAAGGTTTCCAAAACAGTGCTGACATGCCTCAAATGCTCGCTCCATGTTTTACTGAAGATAAGGATATCGTCAAGGAATACGACCACGAAATCACGTAAATAGGGCTGCAGTATTGAATTCATCAAGGCCTGGAATGTGGCAGGCGCATTGGTAAGACCAAATCCCATTACCCGAAACTGAAAATGTCCAAAGGGGGTATTAATTGCCGTTGTGGGTACATCTTTTTCACTAATTCTGATTTGGTTGTATCCCGAACGGAGGTCTAATTTCGTGAAGTAGCGAGCCCCTTGGACGGTGTCGAACAGATCGTCAATGTTCGGAAGGCAGGCTTTGTTTTTAACTGTCTTATTAGTGATCTTATTTAGATCCCGCCAGTCACAAACGATTCGTAATGACCTATCGGCCTTCTAACAAAGAACACCGGGGCTCCGTACGGGGACTTACTAGGCTCGTTGAATCCTTTACCCAGGAGGGCTGTCAGCTGCTTGTGTAGTTCATCCATCTCGGGCTTGGATAGTCGGTACGCTGCTTTGGATGTTGGCGTTGAGTTGTGTTCGACCTCAATCTCGTGGTCCACTGACCTTTCTGGGGTAAGCTGTGAAGGGAGGTCATCGGGGAACACGTCCGAGAATCTGTGCAGCAGCTCATCGACGTCACGCTGCTTGTCCGGAGGTACCTCCTTCCGAGGCTCATGGGACGAACTGTCGTCGGGGGAAGAGAGCCAAGCCGGGTAACCCTCTGCGCCTTGCCGTAGCGCATGCCTGGCTTGTTTGCCAGAGATGAACATCATCTCCGAGGGAACAGCAGCGTCGCCTGTGGGTTCACCCGCGATTAGGGATTCGGCACCCAGTTTGACCTCGTTGGTGCGGTAGTTGATAGCTGGGTTATTCCTGGTGAGACAGGGTTTTCCCAGGATCACATCATAATATCGATCAAGGGGAAAGACCGTCAGGCGCTGGTCATCGCCATAGCCTCCTACGGCCAAGCGAGCGTCGGTGGTCTCTAGCGGCCGCGAACTGGTTGATCCGTCCGCCAAGGCCACCTTTAGAACCTCCTCCACGATCTTCGTTTTCATCTTTTGTTTTATTGCGAATCGTTCCGAGAAAAAATCGGGTGTTGACCCGCAGTCGATTAACATTGTCGCTCGGTGGCCGTTCACCTTTCCGTTCACAACAAGAAGATCGTGGTCCCGCGCGTGCGAATCCAGGGCAATGTTGCTGACGTAGCTCCGCACGCACTGTGGGCCTTGAGACTCCAGGGTGTCGTCGCCATCATCGGTCTCCACGTCGTCTGTCTCCAGGCAACTAAACCTGTTGGCGACTGGCACGGTGACCTTGGGTGCTCTCTCAACGCCAGTAATCGCACCCCTCTTTTTACTGGCGTCCAACGTTTGGGTTCGAGTCACATAGACGTGCCAGATGACCAGGTCGGTGGCATATGTAGCATCGTCGTTCCGTTTCCTCGCGATTGGAACGGGGACCAGGAACCGACAGTGGACGACGTACCGGGTTCCCCTGCTGCTGTCGTACCGTAATGAAGGGCATCACTTGCGATACGGCGAGCGCTGCTTCTGTCGCCTTCTGCAGAGTTGTAGGATGCTCCTTCATGACTTCACGTTTGAGCTTCGGGACCAGGCCCCCGACAAATAGTACTGCGCGAGAGGGGCCATCCAGGTCAGTGATTAAAAAACTGAGCCGCGAGAATTCTGCGATGTAGTCTCCTAAGGCGCCGCGCTTGGAGAGGGAGAACAAACTCCACCGAGCTCTCTCTTGGTCGTACTTCACACCGTAAGCCGCCTCTAATGCCTTCTTCAAGGACGACCAGTCTGGGTATGCAGTGCCGGCTTCCAGGGAAGTCATCGACCACAGACGCGGATTTCCAGCGATATAACTGGCGGCAAACTCAGCTTCACGTTTAGGATCCGCGAAGCGCCACGAAGCCAAGGCCAACTCGACGGCAAATGCCCATTCCCGAAACGTGGTGGGATCTCCGGTGAACACGGATGGCTCCTTGACGTGTGGGCGATCACGCGGTGCAGGCTGGGAAGCTGAAGCACGAGACTCAGGAACGCACTGGGGTGACGACTGAGTAGAGGGTAGAGCTTCCTTCCGGAGACGGTTGAAGATCCAGATGCTGACGACGATAGACCTGATAGCCGAGGCAAAAACTAGGCCCACGAACGACCACAGAGGATGGAGATCCATCCTCTTGCTACCAATGTAATAGTTCTTCATTGAGCGAAGGAAGAAGAGAGCGTTTGTTACTCAATATACTGGTTATGTATATGAGAGTAGGTGTGACACAAGGTGATAAGGTGTGAGTGGTGAAAGTAGGTGTAAAACTGTTACAGAGTTTTGCACGCAGCTCTGTGGAAGATAATGCGCAAGTGCGGGCTTAGCCCGACTATCATCACACTGATCGAGTCCCTGTACCAGCATGTACCAGCAGTCCCAGAATGCTGTAAGAGTAGAAACAACGGTTAGGAGTTGGTTCCATTCCGTTAGGAAAGGTTGCATTCTATCGCCCTCCCTATTCAACATCTTCTTGCAAGAACTGGTATCTAGGTCATTAGAGGGATTCGCGGGTTCCATTAGCATTGGTGGACGCATTATAACATACCTGCGATTTGCAGATGACATTGATCTGGTGGCTGGCAGCGAAGAAGAACGGCAAGAAAATCAGCACTGAGAAAAGTAAGCTGCTGGTAACGGGAACCAGCAAAGGTCTGTCCGCAAGCATAGCCATCGACGGTAAGCAGCTCGAGCAGGTTGACGAGTTCAAATATCTGGGCAGCACGATTACTGATGATCAGCGTTCAATCAAAGAAGTGAGGAGTCGGATCGCAGCAGCCTCGGCTGCTGTTGCACGAATAGTAACAATCTGGAGCGATAGAAACATCAGTATCGGCTCGAAATTACGTCTACTCAATGCTATTGTTTTATCCATATTCCTTTATGCTAGCCAGTCTTGGAGCCTAACTGCTGAAATTGTGAAAAAAATCAAGGCTTTCGAAATGAGAAGCTATCGACGCCTTCTCAGGATTCCGTACACTCGTCACCGGACGAATGTGTCTGTTAGAGAGGAAATAAATAGTATTCACAAACAAGTCCCACTTATTGTTTCTGTTCGTAAAAGGAAATTGCAATGTTTTGGTCATATTGTTCGTTCCGGCTATGTGTCATTGACTGTTCTTCAGGGTTGTGTTGCTGGAGGTCGTGGCCGAGGTAGGCCCAGAATGTCATGGCTTGATAATGTTTTCTCATGGACTGCACTTGACGTGCAGTCCCTGCTCACTGCTGCACGCGATAGATTTTTATGGCGCTCGTTTGTTCATACTTGCTCTGTGACGCCCCGACGGCTTCAGGGCTGTGGGCGTGTGCTGATGATGATCTATTGACCGCCTGCAGACTTGGGGTGCCCAAAGGAAGATAAAGTTTGAGCCATCAAGATCTCAGGCAATACTCTTTGACCGCCACAGACCACCCCTGGATGTTGTCCCACAGCTCACATTTGATGGCATGCAGGTGCCTGAGAGCCCTCAGCTCAAGCTGCTAGGAGTGTTATTTGACAGTACTCTCTCCTTCCGGGCCCACATCCGTTCCTCGAGCCTGGACTCTACACTAAATGTTTTTGCACAGCCCTTTTATCCTATCTCCAGCTCCTTTAGTTCCTCTAATCATTCTACTCAATCTTCTTCCCACGTGTCTGTTGCGGTGATAAATGCACGCTCAATAAACAACAAACTCGGTGAACTCTCCATCCTTTGTAATGCCAAGAAGCCTGACATTATTCAGTATTCCGCCGTGACCGACCGCAAACTCCCTCTAACCCTGATCCCTTAAGAGACTATGGGTTGTTGCCATCCTGGTGCTCACTACCGCCTTCAGCAAAGTGAGAGAGATTCACTCATTTTGCCAACAGAACTTTGAAGCAATTGCTGTTGAAGCTACTCCCAAAGGTTCATCCCAACCACTGTCGTTTGCCTGCTTGTATAGACCCCCTAACCAGCACGCTGCTGACCTACAATATTTTGTAGATACTCTGCGGACTGCTCTCATTAAGCTACCTGCTTCATCATCTACCATTGTAACTGGTGATTTTAATGCCCATTGCCAGAGCTGGTGTGCCTCCGACTCAACATCTGCTGTAGGCTCTGCCTTGTGTAACCTTTTTCGCTCCATAGCACTGTCTCAACTTGTTACGTTCCCCACCCATCTTACATCCAATGGGCCCCGTGGCTGCCTGGACCTGGTCGCCACAAACATTCCCGAGAGGTTCACGTTCATTGAATCCCTGAGCCCCCTGGGTGCCTCCGATCACTTAATCGTCCTCGGCAGGCTCTCCATAGCTAAAGACATAGCACAGTCTCCAGAGTCCACATCTGACACTGCACCGCCTCGCTTCAGCCATCACTTGCTCACTCAATCGCAATGGGAAGGCGTCAATGCTGAGATTGCCGCAACTCACTGGAGTGACCTTTTATGCGGCCTTGATATTGATACAGCCGTTTCTAACTTCTCGTCTGTCCTCGAATCGTCTCTCTCAGTCTGCTCTTCTCACCGCGATCACCAGTCAACCACCAGAAACCGAAGCCGCCCTTCATGCCAGGATCCACCATGGATGACACCAGTGCTCAGGGCAGGCATTAAGAGAAAGCATGACCTCTACAGCATCTATAAAAAAATACCCTTCCCCGTCCAAAGCAACGCAGTACAAACGTCAGCGGAATATAGCAAAAACGTTATCACGTGTAGCCCATAAAGAAAAAATCCAGTCCATTACTACTTCTCTCACCGACAGCCAGCGTCCATCACTTCACTCATTTATAAGAACTCTTCGTAAATCAGCAGCGTCATTGGGCTCTAGTCCAACAGCAATCACACGGTCTTACCAAAGTTACGCCACTGCGCCTCTTGATATTGCGGATGCTCTGAATGAGCAGTTTACCAGCTTCTGCGTTAAGAATAGACCTGAATGGTTAGTTCCTCCTATCCACCAAATACCTTCAGAGTCAACGTTTACATCGCTGACGATTTCATCCCGTACTGTAGCCAGATACATACGCAGTCTCCCCAATAAGAAGTCTCCTGGTTAGGATGGTATACCAAACGAAATCCTGAAACACCTCCAAGACAGCCTAGCATATCCGTTATCGCTGCTCTTTAACATCTCTCTGTCGTCTGGAATCTTTCCCTCCGCATGGAAATACGCATTAGTGGTCCTAATTTATAAGCGCAAAGGCTGCCGGTCGGATGCAACTAACTACAGACCCATCTCCATACTGTGCTGTATTTCAAAGCTGTTTGAGCGCATTGTGTACGATCAGCTATATCGACACTTGTCCCCGTACTTGCATACCATGCAGTCTGGTTTCCGGCGAGGGGACTCCACAGCTCTGCACCTAGTCCACCTAATCCAAAACATCATGCAGTCCTGACATTTGAAAGAACATACTGGCATGTGCTTCTTTGACCTGGCGAAAGCCTTTGACACTGTTTGGCGTAGAGGCCTGATTGCCATGTTGGGTGCCTATCGCATTGGTGGCAACCTGCTTTGTTTCTTTGAAAGCTACCTAACTGACAGGTCACAGGCTGTACGCGTCGGCAACACCCTCTCGTCTCCCCAGGCAATTAATTCTGGTGTGCCGCAGGGGTCAATCCTGGAGCCACTATTCTTTTTAGTCTACGTCAATGATCTACCGATGTCTGTCCCTAATGTTTCACTGTTCGCCGATGACACCACAGTTTCCGCTTCAAGTAGTTGCAAGCAATTGCCAGTCAATGACCTCCAGAAAAAGATAAACTCCACCATTTCTTGGATGTCGACTTGGAAGCTGAGACCGAACACTAGTAAAACCAAAGTGATGTTCTTCTGTAGCGGTGCTAGTGATCACTTCTGTAATTTGTCTTTATCATGTCCTGGCAGCTCATCGACCATAGACATTGTCCATGAACATAGGCACCTTGGTATATTTATTGACGACTGTCTAACATGGGCTCCTCATGTAGACTATATTTGCAAGAAAACTAGTAGTGTTCTCGGCATACTATATCCTCATCGTTCTCATTTGCCAAATACATGCCGTTCTATGTTTTATCGCTCGTATCTATTACCTATTTTCCAGTATGCATGTCAGTCTTGCTGTAGTCGAAGTCAACATCTTGTGAACAAACTTGAAATCCAACATAAATCTCTACTTAAAATATTGTTTAACCAGCAGCGTTTATTTCCTAGTCTTGAGCTCTATTGTATCAGCAATACTCAGCCACTGCAAGATAATCGCAAACAGCAGCTTTGCGTTTTGATCCACAGAATTCGCCTTGGTGAAATTCACATTCATCTCTCCGTATTCAATTGGTTTTCTCTGTCCCGGTCCACTCGTAATAGTCTCTCACTTCCCCGTGCTAATTCAGCCGCATTTACAAACTCTCCTCTGTTTTTGTCCTACAGCCTTTGGCTGCAACATGTTAAGACATCAAAATGTCTTTCCAGCTTTAAAAATGCACTCGAATCGCATAATGTAGTACGATAGAATCTCATTGCTGGATTCTTGTCTATCCTTCTTTCTTCTCTTTTTCTATATTCCTTTCTTTTCTTTTCTTGCCGTGGTTGGCTATCACCCCTCTCTCTCACTTTGCGTGCCAATTGGTCATGAACCACGAGTTGAGTGAAATAAATAAAATAAATAAATAAAACCAATCATCAGACAACGATAGTGGAATAGGAGACTGCGTTGGTGATTATCGAAGTTGAGAGAGGTGTGTTAATACGTATAGAATCTAGTTACCTTGGTGAACTGTTAGACATACCTAGTAACTTTATGGTCTGTTTTTACTTTTACTTAATATTACCTCACCATCCAAGTTTAAATCATCACAAGTGTGGGCAGAGTTCTCTACATGTACCAAACTGAGTAGTAAAATAATATCACTTCTGTTTTGTTCTGTTTGGTACTTTTTTCTAAAGTACCATAATATACATGTACTTCTCAATTCCCGCTGATTCTCCGTTTGAAACAATGCATACTGCTAATAATTATAGACAATGTGGATCAGTTAGCAGAATTTTGATAAACTCTCGGTTGGTTAATGTCGAGCATAGTCCTCGACCAGGCACCATCGCGTCTGCATGATGAGGTGTGTCCCCGAAAAAGAGATCGTGTGTATTCAGTATATAACACAGAACTGCATAGCAGTTCGTGAAATTATCCATAATTTTAGACTTGAATATCAAATCACCAGATTCAATAACTAGATAACTGGATCCTTCTTCTGCTTTGAATTTTTACCATACAGTTTCACCACCAAGTCAACACTGTGGTACCGCATTATCTCCTGTAGCTAACGGAACTATCACCTATCCAAGTGGAGACGTGTTTCCGTCGCAGGCCTTTCTTGATTGTGATCTGGGGTATACTAAGAGTTCAGTGAAGTGGTACGCAGATTGTGAAGCAAATGGCGCATGGGCTTTTTGGAGTGGTTATCAAAGGTGCACTCGTAAGTTAACTACTATATTAAATGATTAGCCTCCTGATCTGTAAATCTTGGAAACATTTCTTGTTCTGTAAATTTCTGTAAGGAGCAGATATCACCCGACGTGGCAAGGTTTCCGACTTGACTCGAAGTTGGCTCCTTTTACCCTTGAGTTGAATTTTTCGCCACCTATGACAGGATATGGTATGTTTTTTTACTTCGTTTTAATCTACCGTATCTCCATTACGCGAAGCTGTGTAATAATAATAACAATTAGTTGCGAAATTGGTACAGAGACCTTCCGTGTAGCGTAAAGAAAAAGTACCAAGAAACTACAAGTAACGCTATAATGTCAACTAACACAACCAGTTACTAAACAATCAGCTCGCGCAATAACATTGCACGAAACTGACCGACGGTACTAACTGGCTAACAGCTCTAGCAGTTGGATGCTTACTCCAACAGCATTCCAACTCGGAAGGTGCAAAGCTAATAGGCTCCGCTGCCGTTCGCCGTGGGTCGAGAAGTGGTGGCCAGGTCACTGATGGCAAACCCACCTCAGCTCCAACCACCCACGGCACCCCAGGTGGTGGGGCCGGTGGTAGCACGAGAACAGGCGGCGCTGTCGGCACAGCGTGTTTGTCTACTGAGCTAACTGGGTTCTTACACGGCCTACCACGCTTTGGCCGCTTTGCTCTGGCTGCTGGTGGTAATAAGTGCAACGGCACATGTTGTCTGATACGTGCGTTCAGGTGTTGAAGAGTCCTACCAACGTACCGGGCAGCACAATTCCGGCACTCAAAGAGATAAACCAAATGGCTTGAAAGCTGGGGAGGTAGGACATCCTTCCTCACCATGAACGCACGTACCGTGGTGAACACGGGGATGAAGTGGGCAGCAAAGTATGTTTTATTGACCAGGGTCTTGATAGCTCTGGCCATGGTGACAGACGCGTTGCCTTTCCAAGGCAGGCATAAGTAGATAGGACACTTCCGAGGACCTGTGAATGTATCTTTGTTATTAGATTCTTGCTTCAGTATTTTGTTCAATAAGTCATGTGGGTATCCATTCTTAAGGAATATTGATCTGAGAAATTCCAGCTCGTCGTTAAGCTTCGTTTCAGAGCAGAGCCGCTTTGCTCTCCCCACCAGGTTACGTACTTATTACCACCACCAGCCAGAGCAAAGCGGCCAAAGCGTGGTAGGCCGTGGAAGAACCCAGTTAGCTCAGTAGACAAACACGCTGTGCCGACAGCGCCGCCTGTTCCCGTGCCACCACCGGCCCCACCACCTGGGGTGCCGTGGGTGGTTGGAGCTGAGGTGGGTTTGCCATCAGTGACCTGGCCACCACTTCTTGACCCACGGCGAACGGCAGCGGAGCCTACTCTAGCACAGCATCATCGTCCTGGAATGGAGGAGGGGCTACCGAGAGAAACTGAACCCTCACCTCGGCAGTTGCCCTTGCCTCCGCCTGAGCCACCCCCTTTACCTTTGGTGACTACCAAGACGGTGGTCCCCTGGTGCTGGGATCCACGGTGCCGACTGTGTCTGGACAGAGAGGGAGATCATCGACAAACCAAAATGAAACCAATATCCTTACCCATAGACCCAGAAGAAGCACAGCTACCTATTCACTTGAAATTTATGCACGGAATGGACGTGGCCCACGCAAAATGGACAGTGGAAATGGGTGTGCAGTAGCAGAGAACCCAGCAACGGTGACGCGGAGCAGCGGTCAAACGACTTGTGATGCTGTTGGAGATGATGGAGCCATGTTGAGGGCTGATAAGGAGTGCAGTGAGACTGAGCATCAAACGGATGATGAGGAAGTGACTGATGATGATGATGGTGGTGATGAGGACAATGATGATGAAGATGAGACGGAGGACGAGGATAAGGCGGAGGAGGTTGAAGGAAAGGAGCGGGATGAGACGGAAGAGAGCGACGTGAGCAAAAAGTCAGCTGTATTTTGTCACTTGTTATCACGTCCAGATTGTCTTAGTGTGTACGATGATTCTCACTTTTCTGTTTTGTGCCGTGCAAGTTATGTTAAGCAGTTGAAGGTTCTGGAAGCTGTATGTATTCGTGTGCATAATCCTGTTCTTTGTAAACAAAAGAAGCATGTAGTCGCGCTAAAGTTGTTCTCGTAGCTGGTTATCAGATGTAAATGTTGTGTCAGGTTGCACTGTATCACCTCATGCTTTGTGCCTGCACTCAGTTATATATGTTAGCACTATGTTTGACACCTATTATGTAATGCTGTAGCACTTCCTTTTTTTTGTTCACACTTTTAATTATGCTGTTATAAAATGTTCTATTTTTTTTACACAGTACCCTCCGTTCCGATACTATTCACTGATGGGCGGAACACGAAAATCGATTTTGAAGAATATAAAAATACTTAAAAATTTCCATGAACTCGTTGTTGTCTGGCCATGTCTGCATCGATTATACTCTTAATTGCACTAATAAAATTGCTTTTTCCACGCCGACTCTATAATAATAACAATTATAATTAATATAAAGAATTGCCAATTTTAGGTAAGAAAAGTTGAAAACAAGCTGGTTCGGTCTGCGTTCACTACGAGAAATATTGATTTAAAAAGGGGTAAGATATGAGGTTGAAAGTAGATGTATTTAATGGTGAACTAGCTGTGCTAGTACTTGTTAGCAACAATCCGAACTAGCGCACACACACTGCACTGCATTGCTTTGTACTGCATTCAAGACTGACGTCATGCGCTTTGTTTTGCTGCGTAATCACAAATGGCACCAGCCCATTTTGTCATGAATGTCACCACATCATGAAGACTACTTCATATCAATTTGAAGTTGCAAGTATAGACTCCCGCATTGCATGATCATATCGTAATTAATCAACAGACAGTCCAACTTGCCATAACATTTTATTATCATATTCCAAATACATTTGAGTTGGGACTTACGATGTCCAACGACGACTCTGATTACCCAGCTGATGGCACGCGTACATTGTGAATCCGAGTATTCCCAATGTCGCCTCCATCTCATCATATAATTATACTCTCCTGCATGTTTGTCTCTGCTGCTCATCACAAACTACTTACATCTGAACTTGTTTTCTTCTTCTCTGAATGCACTCGTTGCTAGCTGCCGAGATTTGTTTTCTTGTAGTTGCATCATTGCATTCCGCATGATCCGCGCTTGCATGATGCACGCACGCACGCACACACATACGGTGGTGGTTGGCAAGTTTTGATTAGGGTTGAAGGTGAAGTTTTTAGAAAGGAAACTGTGGTATGAGAATGAGTCTGATGAGTCTGTCTTCCCCTACCGTTCTCGACATGGTGCTGTGACCAGGATTCGAACCTGGGTTACTACATGATCCGCGCTTGCATGATGCACGCACGCACGCACACACATACGGTGGTGGTTGGCAAGTTTTGATTAGGGTTGAAGGTGAAGTTTTTAGAAAGGAAACTGTGGTATGAGAATGAGTCTGATGAGTCTGTCTTCCCCTACCGTTCTCGACATGGTGCTGTAGAGACCAGGATTTGGAACCAACGCGTCCAACAACTTTCGTTTTTTTACGATGGACGGAGAGGTTGAACAGACAACAACGAACGATGGAGAGGAGTCCTTGGATCAGACGACTGAGAAGCAAAGCACATCTCACGTCCTGGACCAAGTGGTTTACAACGACCTAGTCAAGAAGCGAGGCAGGGCCAAGGGAAGGGTGACGCGAGTAAGGAGGAGGATCGAACATGAACTCCGTAAAACGGAGGAGAAATTCGTTAGTCTGTTGTCACTTCAGAGTGATGTTGAGAAAATCCTACCCTTGATTGACACAGTGAACGACCTGTCCGAGCAGATTGGTACCCTGCTGGAGAACTGCGAGGCAGACGAGCGTGTGGAAGACGCACTAATTGATTTGGAAGCCTGGGATGATGGCTTTGACCACGAATGCACAAGTGTGTCGGACGCACGTGCACTACTCGACTATAGAGGGGTAGGGACACATTCACCAGTGGTGACGGAGCTTGCTGCAGAGGCAGCAACACCCCAGAAGGCCACCCGGCACGATACAACACAGGAGGTAGTGGTCGTGGACAGTGATGGGACGGACAGGCCCACGGGCGAACTGCTGGAATCAAAGGAATTGCCGGCAACAGGCACGGGCGACACGGAATCTGCTGCAGGCAGACTGGACAGCCCTAGCACGGGTGTGGAGGCAAGGCGTAGCACAATGTCCACAGGCACGGACATCAGTGCTACTACTCAGAACCCTGTGGCTCAGGCTCAGCATACGGATACAACACAGGCCCAGCCAACTGTCCCGACACCAACCAATTCCCCGGACATGATACAGGCCATGGCATTAGCGGCAGCCCACGCTGCAACCGCGGCAGCTGGCCTCAGTACTGCCCCACAGCCATCACGCCTCAACGTCCAGCTGCCAAAGCTGACTCTACCGTCCTTTTCTGGCAAGGTGATTGAGTGGCCAGAGTTTTGGGAGCGATTCCAGTCTTCCATCGACAACCAGCCCATTGCGGATGTCAGCAAGTTCTCATACCTGAAATCTTGCCTTTCCGGCGATGCGGCGAAGGCCATAGCGGGCATCTCATTGACAAGTGCAAACTATACCACCGTCAAGGATCTGTTGAAGACGAAGTATGGTTCAGCGGAGATCATCATTGCATCCCTGTACAGCCGTTTGGAAGCACTACCGGCACCACCCAACAGGCCCATGGAGATCCATCGAAGTTTCGAAACTGTGGAGTGTCTCCTTCGACAGCTGGAAACACAGGGAGAGAAGTTGGCAGATCAACGTCTCCTGTGCCAAAAGCTGTGGGGCAAGGTTCCACTCGAGGTTGCCACCAAGTTTGAGGAGTGGCGTGGTATCAGCAACGCCGGCCAGCCCTGGAAACTAACCACTCTACGAGAGTATATGGCCAAGTACACAACTCTACAAGAGCAACTCCGCCAGCGGACTGGCCAAGGCCCTCCGAACAAACCTGACGCTGTTGGAGTGCAGCCAAAGCAACTCTTTAGCACAGCGGATGCACTGGCAGCTCACCCTGATACCCAAGGACGACCACAACGTTCCCGTCGTGGTTGCATATTCTGCGATGGCCAACATATGGACAACGATTGCTCACGCTACACATCTTCTGCTGCCAGGAAACAACGATTAATGGAGCTACGTCGTTGCTTTATTTGCTTGGGTTCCGGTCACCGCAGCCAGGAATGTTACCGACGGCAAACACAGACCTGCCGGATGTGCAAGCGCCCAAGTCACCATCACCATACCATCTGCTCGCAGAGTCGCCAGCCATCTGGTGTAGGTTCGCATTCCACCCGACGAGCTGACGGTTCATCTTCCACGGCAGCGGTGGCAACTTCTGACACTACAACCGCTACTTGCACACCCACTCAGGTTCCAGGTCAGGCAGTTGCTTCGGACCAGACAGTTGCTTCGGACCAGTCATCGTGTCTCCTGCAAGCAACAGGATCAACTGTCACACTCCAAACCGCCACAACGAATGTGCAAGGCAACAATGGTACAATCACCACCGCTCGCGTTCTTCTTGATTCAGGCAGCCATCGCACGTACTTCACGGAGGCTTTGGCAAGGCAGCTCTCCCTGCGCCATACTCGCCATGAATGGCTGTCCGTGTCAACCTTTGGTGCCACCAAACACCACACAGCACAGGTACCGATCTCCGACCTGTTCATTCATCTCAAGGATGGTACAACGAAGGCCATCGAAGGCAGCGTCTTACCGCACATCACAAACCCGGTTCTCCGTCCTGCGGTTGCACACCCCGACATCACGACCTTGCAGCAACTGCAACACGACAACCAGTTAGCTGATGCGATTAACGCCGAAGATGAACGGCTAAAGATCGACATACTCATTGGGTCTGATTATCTGTGGGACTTCGTGCAGGGCCATGTGCAACCTCTACCATCAGGCCTCAACCTTCTGCCAACCTCCCTCGGCTACGTGGTCACCGGCAAGACGGACACCTCTCCCACCACTGCCCTACCGGCAACCACTCTGATCGCAGCCGCAGCCGACGTTTCACACGAGGAGGTTCTGCCTCTTAAGCAGTCCATTCCGGATTTGTGGAGCCTCGAAACGCTTGGGATAGAGCACCCGTCTCCCGTGAAAGACGATGACGTAGCCTTGCAACATTTCCACTCAACAGTGGAGTGCACCGATAATCGCTACATCGTTCGCTGGCCATGGAACGGCCAGCAGCAGTTTCTCCCGGACAACTACGGATTGACGTTGGGCCGGTTCCGGACTCTATCGCGGCGGCTAAGCACCGACTCGTCACTACTTGAGCAGTATGACAAGGTGATCCAGCAGCAAGCCGACATGGGCATCATTGAGCAGATGACACCGGATTCTGTCACTGGTCCGCAACTCCATTATCTACCCCACCAGCCAGTTCTAACTCCAACGAAGACGACGACCAAGTTGCGTGTCGTTTATGATGCCTCGGCCAAGGCACGGCGTCACAACAAGAGCTTGAACAACTGTCTGCTACGTGGACCCGTGTTGCTCCCCAACCTTGCCGGAGTTCTTATGCGACTCCGCATCACACCCATTCTGCTGGTAGCCGATATCGAGAAGGCATTCTTGCAACTTGACATCTGGCCGCCAGACCGGGACGTGACACGCTTCCTATGGTATCGCGATCCAACTAATCCCACAGCAACTCCGGACAACATCGCGGTCTATCGGTTTCGGAGAGTACCGTTCGGCATCGTGAGCAGTCCATTTCTGCTAGCGGCAACAATCCAACACCATCTAGCAAATGATGAAGATGCGGATGTCGGTCGCTTGGTGTCCCGCAATATCTACGTGGATAACGTATTCATCGGTGTCGACACCCCGGAAGAAGGGTACGATATGTGCAACCGAACTACATCCGTATTCTCTCGCTCGTCCATGCGGCTACGTGAGTGGGCATCTAACAACAGCCACGCTACGACAGCTATGGATGCCAAGGAAAGGGCACAGGGCGACAGTGTCAACGTTCTTGGAATCACGTGGCACACCAAGGATGACAGTCTACAGCTCGCTTGTCCTCGAACCCAACCCAGCACCGACCCGGTTTGGACTAAGCGCGCTGTCCTGAAGTATGCTGCATCATTGTACGATCCATTGGGACTGGTTGCTCCGGTCACATTTCGTATCAAGGTCTTCTTACGCTCTCTGTGGCAAGCTGGTATGGACTGGGACACGGTCTTGACTGGACACCTACTGGACACCTGGCTGACCCTCCATGCAGCCTCGAGCGAGGTCAGCTCGTTATCGTTCCCCAGGCAAATCAACCCAATTGCTAATGGAACCGATGCTACCTACCAGCTACACGTCTTCACCGATGCGTCACAACTGGGCTTTGCAACTGTGGTCTACCTCCGCACAACCATAGCCATGATGACAACCTGTGAGCTCCTCTTCGGCAAGACACGTCTTGCACCGCTGAAGTCCAAGGACGGCAAGCCTAACGGTCTCACCCTGCCACGGCTGGAACTTCTTGGCGTGACGATTGGTTCACGGGCAGCCCGATTCTGCAAAGATGAACTCGATCTCCCACTTACCAGCATCACCCTATGGACGGACGCGCGTTGTGTTCTGCATTGGATCAAATCATCCAAGCCACTGTCCGTATTCGTGGCCAACCGTGTGTCAGAGATTCGTACTTGCGGCGAGTTCTTGTCCTTCCGCCATGTTCCTGGAGAGTGCAACCCTGCTGATGTCGCTAGCCGAGGCGGTTTGGTGGCCGATCTTCAGGAGTCATGGTGGCACGGTCCGGACTGGTTACGTACCACATCAGATCACTGGCCAGACGAGGACCTCACACTCTCAGCTGACGAATCCGACCTAGCCAGCAAGGAGGAGCAAGCACCAACGCTTCATACCGCAAGCCTGGTGACTGGTGGCAGCGATCGTGCTACTGACCAACCTAGTCCACACACCATTCCATCTGGTCTCGGCAGCGTGCTTACGAGAGCAAGCAGTTTGAGGAAGGTCCTGAGAATCACTGCTCTGTGCATGAAGTTCCTGAAGAAACTGCGTCCCAACTCACCACGTCTCTCTCAGATCAGCAACAGCTACGACATCGTGTCACAAGACATACAGGCTGCGCGAGATTGGTGGACTCGAATGGTACAACGCGAGGCCTTCCCTGACATCTTCAAAGCTATCAAGACCAATGCCAAGCACAGTTCAGTTGCTAACCTTGGTGTTGTGATCGACGACGACAGCATACTGCGATGCGCCGGAAGACTGAGCAACGCTGAACTACCAACTGACCAGAAACTACCGAAGCTGCTACCAACGTATCACGCGTTCACGAAGCATGTCATCAGCGAAGTCCATGGACGGCTTCTGCATGCAGGTGTTCGACACACCCTGGCCCAGACAAGGCAAGAGTTCTGGATCATACGTGGCCGTGCTATCGTTCGCCGTATCCTGGATCAGTGCTCGGTTTGCCGAAGACACGAAGGGCGTCCGTTCAAGTTGCCGTCCATGCCCCCATGGCCCAAGGAACGGATTACCAGAGCACTTCCATTCACGTACGTTGGTCTTGACTACCTCGGACCGCTATTGATCCGCACCGGCACGGAGAAAGGCAAGGTATGGATCAACCTAGTAACCTGCCTAACCACACGAGCTGTACACCTGGACATAGTCTCTGGCCTATCTGCAGCAGCCTTCTTGAACAGCATGAGACGGTTCGCGGCGAGACGAGGCAAGCCAAAGTCTATTGTGTGTGACAACGCACCCCAGTTCAAGTTGGTACGCTCTGTCCTGGACGATCATCTGAAGCTGATTCTTGCCAACCCAGACCTGCTATCGTATCTCTCAACGGAGAATATCGAATGGAGCTTCACAACAGAGTTTGCGCCATGGAAGGGCGGTGTGTACGAGAGGCTGGTGAGCATTGTCAAGAGAGCCTTGAGGAAGAGTCTTGGAAGGTGCCTCCTGACTCTAGACCAGCTCGCAACCCTGACAGCCGAAGTGGAAGGCATGATCAATACGAGGCCGCTCACATATGTTGACGACGACGATGTGTCCTCATTCTCACCCCTGACACCGTCACATTTCCTCTGTGGAGGAAGAACGGCAACCGGTTTTCAGACGGACAGCGACGAGGAGGACGGTCCGGAGACACCAGCAGCCAAGGTCACGAGGATGTGGAAACGGCAACAGATACAACTGGATGTAGCATGGAAGGTGTGGGAAGATGAATACCTCCCTGCTCTGCGCGAAGCATCAATGAGTCAACACCGACAGTCACGGAGTAGCATCTCTCGGACACCAACAGTCGGAGAAGTGGTCGTAATCCAAGAGACCGGCCAGCCACGTGGAAGTTGGAGACTCGGCAGAGTGGTAGAAATCTTACCTGGAGTCGATGGCCAAGTCAGAGCTGTCAAGCTGAAGACGGCTAAATCGAAGGCAGTGTTGTCGAGACCGATCAGCAAGCTCTATCCGCTCGAGCTGCACGTTGTGGATGACGTCGGAGCAGTGGAGGCTGGTGATATGGAACACCGCCCGGCACCGGCGACGGCTATGGAACAGGCAATGGCGGACGAAGCTGCTCCAACCATGTTCCAGCCTAGGCGGGCAAATCGCAAAGCAGCAGAGAAGGCCCGTGAGCGTATCGCAGAGTGGCTAAGATAACTTTCGTTGTCGGGAATGTCATGAATGTCACCACATCATGAAGACTACTTCATATCAATTTGAAGTTGCAAGTATAGACTCCCGCATTGCATGATCATATCGTAATTAATCAACAGACAGTCCAACTTGCCATAACATTTTATTATCATATTCCAAATACATTTGAGTTGGGACTTACGATGTCCAACGACGACTCTGATTACCCAGCTGATGGCACGCGTACATTGTGAATCCGAGTATTCCCAATGTCGCCTCCATCTCATCATATAATTATACTCTCCTGCATGTTTGTCTCTGCTGCTCATCACAAACTACTTACATCTGAACTTGTTTTCTTCTTCTCTGAATGCACTCGTTGCTAGCTGCCGAGATTTGTTTTCTTGTAGTTGCATCATTGCATTCCGCATGATCCGCGCTTGCATGATGCACGCACGCACGCACACACATACGGTGGTGGTTGGCAAGTTTTGATTAGGGTTGAAGGTGAAGTTTTTAGAAAGGAAACTGTGGTATGAGAATGAGTCTGATGAGTCTGTCTTCCCCTACCGTTCTCGACACATTTTGCAGAAAAGAAAAACAAATCTTGCTTGCCCTGTTGTGCTCTTCCCGACAACGGATCGTGCTTCAGCAGTGTTTCAGGAATAAAGGGCTCTTCCAGACATAGGATCGTGCTTCAGCAGTATTTCTTTTACTTTCATAGCTTTGCTGCCAGCCCGAGTGTCACCTCGACACTGTATTTCTTCAGTAGGTCTGACTTCTGTTTTTGGTGGACAAAATCATCTCTGGCGTTGATTGCTTTCTTGCTTCGACTTCTGCGGCGCCTTTGTTCTCGTACTCCCCTTTATGTACAAGTGTTGTGCAGACCCTACTTTAATATAGTCTGTCTCATTTTGTCCTGAGATGCTTTGATGCATAGTGATTATGACGCTCATCATACGCTCCCTTGTCACTGGACAGTTCTGTCCGTTTGGTGTTAACGAATTCAAATAAAGAAAACAAACAACAAACAAAAACCTAACTGTCGACACTGTCAAGGCAATGCCTTGCCAAGCCCTCCTCGGCGAGCCTTCTCAGCGCGGCTTGAATCCGAAAGGAAACTTAGTAAAAGTATTTACAGGACCGTTTGCTGGCACAACTAGCCATTGGTAGTGAGGTCTGCTCCGGCCAGGATAACCAGCAACATGACAGTGCGGACACAGCTCGCGAGCCCAGAAGCCCGACGTGCACCAATGCATCCTCCGCCAGCTAAGGTGACGCGGGCTCAACGGATCTCTGCGCTCCCGTGCGGCACGAGGTGTAGTCGGCTTTGTCGGCCGCCATTTTATTATTATCGGAGAGCATTGTGCCGCTCCTCACCCAAGACCAAGGCAATGCGGCTGCTGCCGCCACTACGCCAGGTCAAGCTCCTGTAACCCACCCGATCAGCCACCTGCACCAGCTGTACCCAAGGCTGTGCAAGAACGTATCTTGCGAGGGGAGTTCGTAGATTTTTCAAGTTTGTTGCCTGAAATTCTTGCACACTTCCGTCCCAACATTCCGGCTGGTGCACAGCCCAAATAACGATAGCCAGCTAAATATCGTTGAGTCGGATGACGCGAAGCAGGTACGTCGCAAGGTTCATGATAATTATACATGTAGCTACCCGGCTCGAGGCATGGACCACATACATGTCCGTTATCACGGCTGCTGCCCTACACCGCACTGCTGAACTGATGAACTGATTGCGTACCAGCAGTTGATCCTGACTGCTAACCGCCAGTTCTTCCCAAGCGCTTGGCTAGAGTACGGCCGCCAGCTGCGGATGCTCGTGGCCCAGTAACAAGGCACGAAGAGGTTGGACGCCATCCACGTGAACCTATGGCAGATAGCTGTCACAGGCCATGTACACCCAAAATGCGCTCAATGTAAGACGGTCCATCCAGGGGCGGTTTGTGTCCTTTTCGTCCCCAAGCCAGCAGCATTTACCTCCAGTGGTCGCAACCATACCAGCGACGGCCAAGAAATCTGCCGCAACTTCAATGGAGGTCGCTGTTCTTCGTCGTCGTGCCGCTTCTCCCACACCTGCAGCCAGTGTGGCAAGGACCACCCATGCATCATGTGCAACCAGCAGCAGCGCGGAGCCAATCGGCCACCCCGCCGCTCCTAGCAGAATGGCTACTGAATCGCTTGACTCGGTACTTAGCTTCTTTCCTATACACTCTGCAGACACCACACTGCTAGCTGACCACTTTGCCCGCCTGTTACATAACCACTGAGATCAATCATGTGTTGCGTATGTTCTCCATGGCATGCGCCGTGCCTTTACTCTTGGATCTGCCGGCCAACACGAAATTTCGGTTTTCTCTAATAATCTACCCTTGGCTTTCACTCACTCGGCATCTTTATCCGAGCAATTAGCTGCTTCCTGCGCCCGCAGCGAGACCACAGGCCCATTTCCGTCACCTCCATATCAGTTCATGCGCCGCTCTGGTATTGGTGCCATCCCCAAAAAGAACGGCAAGCTGCGAATGATCCACCATCTGTCTAGTCCGGAAGGCACCAGCGCGAACGACAGTATTCCTGCCGAGCCGCTCTCTCTCTGCACTACGCGAGCCTTGACAACGCCATCAACATCATCATGTCATGCCCACAGCCTGTGTATTTGTCCAAGCTCGATGTACGCAGTGCATTTCGGCAGATCCCAGTCCGCGGTCAGGACTTCGCTGGGAAGGCTCCTACTACTACGAGCGCTTTCTGCCTTTCGGCCTCCGCTCCAGCCCAGCCGTCTTTGACTCAGTAGCCACAGCAGTCAACAGGTTCATGCAGCACGAGTTTGCTATAGATCACCGCCTTCATTACCTCGATGACTTTCTTGATATCTCCACTGGTTTGGCTGCAGCCAACCGGCAACTCACCATCCCCCTCCGGGCATTCACGTATCTCGGTACTCCTCTTTGCTCCATCCCAGCTCGAAGGGCCATCACCACCATTGACCTTCCTTGGTATTGTCCTGGACTGCGAGCGCCACGAAGCTCGGCTACCAGAGGACAAGCTGTCCGAGATCCGTGCGCCACTCATGACTACCATCAGCGAGCGCAGCATCGGCCAGCGTCAACTCCAGTCCCTTCTGGGGAAGCTCACTTCTGCTGCCCGAGTCATCGTTCCGGGACACACATTCATGCGTGAACTATGATCATCGTGCCCTGAACTGTATCTGTGTATGCGAGTGCGGTGCATAAAGCCCACCTTGAGAATGAGTTTGCCGGCCCCTTAGTAGATGCGTGGCTTCTAAAGAGGGTGTTGAAGGGCATCCAGCGATGCCATGGTACGGCTGTACTCACCCATCGCCTTCCTATAACTATGCCAATCCTACGACATCTGACGGATGCACGCCGGAAAAGTAGTATCCTGAATGGCCATGACAAGCTGCTCTACCAAGCCTCCGTGCTGCGTCTTTGGATTTCTTCGGTGTGCTGAATTCTCTAATGGCATCACACGGGGCTGTACTAGCTCCCCTGGTGACGGACGCCTGCAACTCTTCCTGCTTTCATTCAAGACGGACCCATTCGGTAAAGGCGTTACTAGTGACATTGGCCCGTCTGTACCGCGGTACTGCCCGGTCCGTGCCATTGTTAGCTACCCATTTGTCACTCGTCGCAAGGGACCGGAGCAACTCTTGTTCGTACTCTCGAAAAGACAGCAGCTGACCAGGCAGTCATTCAAAGTAACAGTATGGTCTCTTGTCGCTGCGGCCGGTGTACCATCCCAGTCGAACTACTCCGGGCATTCAGTCCACATTGATGCAGCCACCACCGCTGCTATGGCTAATGCCACCGACTCCTTCTTTCGAGTGGCAGGTCAGTGGAAAGAGCGATACGTGTCTATGCTACATCCGGACTACAACAAGCGCTAAGCGGCAGCTACCGTCCCGGCTTGCTGCTCTGCCATGGATGCCATGATCCCCAACTCGGGTGAGTAATGAGCTACTGAACTCTAGCTGCGCAATGCTTGCCTGTGCTGACGTTAATTTGACCCTTGCTGTGCGTCAATAGTGCTTAGCTAACGGAGTGCTGGGTTCATGGGTCCACTCTCACAACTGGTGTTATCTAGCTATTTGCTGCGGCTCTGCCATGCGCTATATTACATCCATTTAGCATTGCAGCTCTACGTTGAGCTAACAGCAGCTCTACTTTGAGCTAACAGCAGCTCTACTTCGAGCTAACAGCAGCTCTACTTTGAGTTAACAGCAGCTCTACTTTGAGCTAACCGCAGGTCTACGTTGAGTTAACAGCAGCTCTACTTTGAGCTAGCACGAGCTCTACTTTGAGCTAAGCGCAGCTCTACTTTGAGCTAACAGCAGCTCTACTTTGAGCTAACAGCAGCTCTACTTTGAGCTAACAGCAGCTCTACTTTGAGCTAACCGCAGCTCTACTTTGAGCTGACCGCAGCTCTACTTTGAGCTAACAACAGCTCTACTTTGAGCTAACAGCAGCTCTGCCCTGAGCTAACACCAGCTCTACTTTGAGCTTCAAACCAGTTGTTTCGAAACCAGCACACCTCAATCTAAAGATGCTTCTTTATTGACTTGTTTGTGTGAGGGATGGGGCTAATGGTGTACTAGCTGTGCTAGTACTTGTTAGCAACAATCCGAACTAGCGCACACACACTGCACTGCATTGCTTTGTACTGCATTCAGGACTGACGTCATGCGCTTTGTTTTGCTGCGTAATCACAAATGGCACCAGCCCATTTTGCGGAAAAGAAAAACAAATCTTGCTTGCCCTGTTGTGCTCTTCCCGACAACGGATCGTGCTTCAGCAGTGTTTCTTTTCCCACCATCCCTCCCTATCCAACTTATTCACACCATCATAATTATCGTACCCACTAATCGGGTCCACTCTCACAACTGGTGTTATCTAGCTATTTGCGCTATATTACATCCATTTAGCTTTGCAGCTCTACGTTGAGCTAACATCAGCTCTACTTTGAGCTAACAGCAGCTATACTTTGAGCTAATACCAGCCCTACATTGAGCCAACCGCAGCTCTACTTTGAGCTAACAGCAGCTTTACTTTGAGCTAACAGCAGCTCTACTTTGAGCTAACAGCAGCTCTACTTTGAGCTAACCGCAGCTATACTTTGAGCTAACCGCAGCTCTACTTTGAGCTAACTGCAGCTCTGCTTTAAGCTAACAGCAGCTCTGCTCTGAGCTAACACCAGCTCTACTTTGAGCTTCAAACCAGTTGTTTCGAAACCAGCACTCCTCAATCCAAAGATGCCTCTTTGTTGACTTGTTTTTGTGAGGGATGGGGCTAAATAAAGTTATGCACTAAAAGTACTTGGACAAATATTCAAATTTCGAACTCTCCAACGGCCATGCATTAGCCGAATCCAACCGCGTTAAACCTCATTCCATGTTGACTTATTCCTACGGACCCACTTTACCGCCGTTCTCCTGTATCTGGCGCAGAGACATCCCGTAGCACTGCCGTTCGACCAGGTACGTCTTCATCTCAGGTCCGCATTGATCCAATATTGCCTGCTTTGCCATTGTTTGCAGCACAGGGGCCATTTTACCGATATCCGCGCTGTACTTGGTGTCCACCTCGCTATCTTCCGTCATAGAGAGTGTGGCGCACACGTCGACCTCTCGACAAACACGGACAACGTATTGGTGAAAAGAATCATCTGACCGCTGCTCGCCTGTCCGCAATGTCTTCCACGCTTTATCCGGAGTCTTTCCGAGCGAGGCAAGCAACTCTCGCTTTGCTTCCTCGTAAATATTGCATCCAATACAAATCCTCTCGACTTTGCTACCCACTAGCGTGATGCACAATCGCAGCAGCCATTTGCTTTCTTCGAACTCGTTCTTGGAACAGATGTCCTCGAATAAGTTTGTTTGATTGTTTGTATTTATTTTGATTCGAAAATTCAAACGGGCATAGAACCCAGGCTGCAATAGACATATTCATAAATGACATATCTTCAATACCCATGAGCTACACTGTATATATTATGATATAATTATCATACTCTTTATTATCATCGTTCTAGCTCATTTTTTCCCTGTCATAGTCCTGTTTATCATGTTCAGCATAAGCGAAGTTGTGGATCATGCTTGCATGGTTGACTCCAATGCATACATGCAAGTAATAATAATAATAATAATAATAATAATAATAATTAAAAAGCTTACGTGGAGATAAAAATGTAATCAACGCAATAAATAGAGTAAGCTGCGCACTCAGTACAAACACCATTAGCAAAACTTGTTTTCATGTAAATAACTAAGTTTGTTCCTAAACGTTTTCGTCGCCAAGCTTAGTTATTTACATGAAAACAAGTTTTGCTAATGGTGTTTGAGGGAAAGAGACAAACGGGAAAAGTCTGAAGAAAAAATTGACTGTCACCACCAGGACTCGAACCAGGGACCCTCGCTTGTAGCCAGCGATGCTGGGTCTACGACAGGTCACAGCGAGACAGCTCACAGCGCGCCAACTCACAGCGAGACAACTCACAGCGAGACAACTCACAGTGTCGTCAACTCACAGTCAAGACAACTCACAACCTAGACAACTCACTGCGCGACAACTCACAGTGTAGTCAACTCACAGTGTCGACAACTCACAGTGTCGACAACTCACAGCGAGGCAACTCGCAGCGTTCTTATTTTTTAATCGAGAAATAATAACCTATACAAATGTTTCCAACAATAAGTAAGAACCTTCAATGATTTCCCGGATAAAACAGAATGAAGAATGTAGTTGATATTTGAAACTAGGACGGAAGCAGAAAATATTACAAAAAATGTATTGTCTACGCATGCATCTACGCAAGAATCACCACCAGTCAATTAGGACATGTGTCAAAAGTATTGAATGTTTTCGTTCCCTTCTTGTCAAAATACTACAGGGAATGATGGAAATAAGCTAAACGACTACAACTATAAGGAAAAGAAGTTCAGAAATACATCACTCCAATTATGTCACTTCTACGTTTTGTAGATAATTTTAATATTATAATTGTTATTGCTAATGGTAATGAAGAATTGTGTTACGTATTCGAATACCCGGTCGATGATGAAACTGGCAGTAGCAAAGAGTAATTCAGTAATTTTGCAATGCTACTTTCCTGTAAGAATCACATAATTATATGAAATGCCAAGTTCGCAGCAACTCCTCGTAGAAACTCATCCTTCGTCCTGGTCTCAAACGACCGGAGTATGGCACGAAGTCGCTTGTCCCGATCTTCATACTTCCTCCTCTTCTTCGGAGCCTCATGACCTGCATTTTCCCTCTCCACACACTGCTCCATCATTGCCTGCTCGACAAAAATGCCATCCAGGAATTTCCAGATTGTGGGATGATGGCAGTCGATGGTAGACGAAAACTTGCGGAATATGTTCTGGCTGAGATGGAAGTAGCAGCCGTGAATTTGACAGTCTGGGAACTTCATCTGCATCGCGTTCATTGCACCCTTCTCAAAGTCCATCATCACTGTTTGAGGTTGGATGCCGTCTTTAGCTTGTATGATGACGTCCAGAAGTCTCTCGTAGGTCTGCTGGGTCTTGTTGGGAAGCAAAGCGTATAGAAGCGGCAGGAAGTAGCCATTCTTCTTAACTGAAATGGTGTACAGCTGGTAAAATAGGCGAGGCACCGTCTTGAATGTACCATCACCATACCAGCTTCCACACTCGTCAAGCATGTCGAGGTTCTCCTGCGTACAGAACACAATAATTCTGTTGTCCGCAGTTTCCGGTCCACTGTCGTAGAGAAGGAAGACGTCCCCACCCTTCGTTTCTTGATAGCGCTCCGGAAGCTGGAGGTCTTGCAGGGTGCCTGGGTTCGGTGGAACGTTCTGAACCCGCAGGCGATCTTGTTGCGATTGCCGCTTAAGTGACTTGGAGTCTGGCAGCTGCACTGCCACTGCAAACGAAGCTTCCGCTAGCGCGCCGTTCACAATTTGAGACGTTGACTCCACTGTCTCTTGGCTATGTACAGTAATGGCATCTCTCACAGCAGCCACCTCCTGCCTCTCAGCCTCTGGGGGATGGTTGTGGTCACCGACCAAGGCCACTATTCTCCTGTCCGACATCTTCGCTCTCCCTTTACAATGCAGCTCGTCCTTCCGCTCACACCTCCAGTAACTGATGTCTCTGGGCCCGTCTTTATCTTTCACGTAGGCATATCCACGAAAGACTACTTTCTCTCGTCCTCGCTGCGTTTTCGTAACGTAATCTGATAAAGAATCCATGGTATAGTGATCTCACCATGACACTCGCATCCATTTCTGTTCAAGTTCAACTGTGAGCTTTTATAGCCAGAGCATGTTCCATCAGGGTGATATCAGAAAGCTACATGTCACGCTTATTGAGTTTTCTCGAATTTGCACCTTTGTGTCATTATTTCAATTTTCGCTGTTTACTTTAGCTATCTTCTTTCTTTCTTTTTTTGCGCTGCTTTACCACCTTCTTACTGTATTTAATCCACTGTTCCTGTTCCTTTTCCCTTGCCTGTATTTCACCTGACGAGAAGGCTTGAAAGTATACTTGTGAAGACAAAACTTTCAAGATGTTTGTAATGAGCCTGAAGTGTGTTCTTTTTATGAGTATTATCGCATTTTTGTCTCAGAGGAAACTGTATAATAATAATAATAATAGAAGCCAATAACATGAAAGCGAATATGAAAATTACAATGAGAATGAGAATTAAAATACTTAGATCCTCAGCGTAGAGTCAGCGGTACATCAGAGGGAGATCGGGTACAACAGAAGGAAAACAGAAAAAACTGAAGATTTCGCTTGTCTTCAGCATCTACAGGGCACAGGTATAGGGGATCACCTGTGTACGAAACTGCTGAGCGTGATGGATGGCACGGAGGTCGCTGGGGAGGGCATTCCATAATACAGCACCCTTGCAAGCAAAGCGCCCCCACCCCGCAACCGAATGGGAAACTGGCACGCACAGGCCAATGGCAGATTGGAGCCGAGTAAGGCCGGTTGCAGCGGGGGTTAGCAGGGCTTGCAACTCTGGACTTGCCAGTGCATGACGATACCGCCACATCAGGTATGCTAGCTTCTGATTGAAGACTTCTGCCACACGGAACACTGCCATGCGCTCCAGCAGATCGCGGGTAGACGATCCCGGAGGGCGGCCAAAGACAGCACGAGCCCCACTGTTCTGCAGGACCTGTAGACGGTCGAGATACCTTCTTTGCAGTGAGCTAGAGTACGCGTTTGAAGCGTACAGCAGGTCAGACATGATCAGCGATCTAAAGTTGGTCATGCGCGACTGGTGATTCAGGCAGCAGCGCATTCGCCAGAGTGCTCCGATCTTCTGCGACACGCGTGCAGAACAGTTGTCAATGTGGGCGTGCCAGGACATGCCGGAATCGATTGTGGCGCCAAGATAATGAGCACTTCGCACACCTGGCAGTGTAGTGGCATGGCAGACGACCTGAAGATCAGCTGTGTGTTGACGACCGGCAGGAATAGGCACTACTTGGCTCTTGCCAGCATTGAGCACCAGGCCTCGATCCTTCAGCTAGTCTGCATAGATTGAAACCGAAGCAGATAAGACATCGGATACCTCCTGTGCTGTTCGCCGGCTGCACGCGAGCGCAATGTCGTCCGGGAACTGAACTGCAAGCTGATATAGAGCTAGTCCACGACCCAAAACAGACAAGTTGAGTGCGACCGGATAGGTAGCTGGCGAACCTCTCCAAGGCCGAACCGGCCACCCCAACACTGTGGAGTTCCTGCAATTGCTTGACATGTTGGACGTTATCGAAGGCTTCGGACATGCCTAACAGGCATACACCTGTGAATAGGCCCTGGTCTTTGGCTGTTAGGATGCGGTTTGACATGAGGACTAATGCGTTTTCGGTGGGGTGGCCACGCCTTAACGCAGACTGGGTTTTTGAAAACGATTCTGTTATGTCCAGGAAGGATATGAGCTTCTTCTGAACCAACTTCTCTAGCAGCTTGGAGAGTATGGGTAGAAGGGATAAAGGGAAGAAGATAGTTGGTCAAGATAACGCTCCAATAGCTGCGTTCCATCATATGAGGGGATTTTCATCAACGGTTTATGCCCGCCGCTGTGACTGGGGGCTTCCGCTGTACCTCCCATCGCACTCTCACTGGCGGCTTTACCATCACCCTCGGCTTTACCATCACCCTCAGCACTGCCGTGCTGGGGTAGGTAGATACAAGAAGATTCAGAAAACTAGTCAACACACGGTCTTGTCATGTACTACACTCGTATCAGACGTATTGTACAGTCCAGTAGTCAGAGATCGAGCGTTTCTCCTTGCCGGTGCCGGTGGTGGCGCTTTGAGAAAGAAATTTTAGTTTTCTGCTCCCGCCTCATTATTTTATGCTACAGCGATGAGTGCACAACCGTGACAAGTGACAAAACAGCGAACAGCTCCCGAACCTAGAGCTTTCAGATCCCGTAGCGTTGCGAGCGAAGAGTCGTGCCCGTGGTTCAAAGAGCCTGCACTGTTCTCCGATTGAGTACTAGTAGTCCGAAATATGCCAAGTTCGCACCAAAACTTTACCATGTGGCAGGCTACTGGAGTCTAAGCGAATCGGTATGGAACAACATTTAGAGCACTCGCATCACTCTTCTCCATTTTGGCGACTCTGCTCTCCAGCGATCTGATAATTATATCATCCTCGTCTGCAATACCTGCTGCTTCTTCATCAGTCGGAAACTCAGTAGCGCTCACTCTTGACCGGCCCACGCGGCCATTTCTTCAGCTGAATACCGAGGTTCACAGCCCCTGACCGAACTCATGAAGGTCAGCCATGGCTGCATCCTCACTCTCACAAGGAGTTACGTCTTCGGAGTCGTTGCGTTGCACCGCCCACTATGGGTCGCCAAATCATTTGAAATAGCACTGACACTATTGATTTCACGCACTCCTTTTGACCTAGCTGCACGCTATGACGTTGGGGAGGGTATGGCGCGGCCGCATGACGTCATGGCGCAGCCCCCGAAACTCAGTTTTTCAAACGGAAATATCTCGAAGACGGTTTGTCGGAGACACAAGGGACCAACACCATTCGACTCAGCGGCCGAAACTCTACCGACCCTGAAATTTAAATTTTTCACCAGACTTCTCCTTTAATCCTAAATGCCCGGAAGACACAAGTGCACTTCCTGTCTACGCCACATATTACTGACCACCAAGTCTACTGTGTTAACACTCAACTAAACCACATATGTGACATATCAACACAAAAGGAATAGTGCAGAATGGAGGTGTTCTGAAACTACCAGACACAACTATCACAAGTGCTAAATCATTCACAATGAGAAGGAGAGGTACACAGGAATAGGTTGCGCTAGTTTACACGTCTCAAAGGGTACAGAGGTAGTGACAAAGACAGTTGAAAAGTAGACGCCAAGTGAAAACCAACAAATCATCACAGACGTCTAACGTCACATCTGAAGATTGCTAGCGGCACAAGACAAATACTTCACAAACCTCGATAATTGAAATTCAGCCAGCCAATATCTTTTCTATCAAATAGGATTATTCAGCTAAACCCCTTCCTTCAACAAATGCTTCTCCTCTGATGAGTTCCCCATTATTATCTCTATGGAACTAAACAAGACTAGTCAGGAGTACTTCTGCTTTCGTGGAGTGTGGCTGGTGGACTGTTCGTGATGTGATCTGCAAGCGTCGTGTGGTCTCGTCGGGTCAAATGAAAAAACCTATTACTACTGTATTTGACGGACCTATTGAAGATGGCAACAAAGAATTAAGACAACAGTAGACAAACTCGACAGAAAAATGTGAAAAGATAAGAATAATTACTATAATAGACTATTGGATAGATGATCATGTCCGCGATAGAACGAATAGTTGAGGCAACAGAAGATGGGCGCCCAATTCTGCATAGTTCAAAGTCATAAGTACTGGCGTTCGGTACTAGCGTTCGGGGCCTTCTATTCGGTACTCTTTGTAGTTGTATTTCTGTACTGTTGAGTTATCCGATTTCAAATAAACACTAAAAAATAAAAAAGCGTAAAAATGCTAGGGATCAGGGTAACTGTTTCCTAAAAAACGGGTGGGGTTATCCGCACAGAAAGCTAGAGGTTGTAAATCATTACACAGCTTAGCACATTGGAAAGAAGCGCCATGATGGGCAAAGGCAGTTCTCAGCATGGGCAACTTAAGAGTGCGTGATATAAGGCAGCGCGTTGCAAGACCATTATTTACGCGCTCCCGACTTAATGTGACACAACAGCGGCCTTCCAAATAGCACCACGTCAAATACAGTAATTTCTTGCAATATAAGGTTGCCAAATAATATAGACCAAGTCTCGCAAAAAAAGGACTTGATGTACTACCAAAACCAGTATCGTACACTGAACGCAAAGCTCGCTTTAGCATTCGTGCAAGCCTACCTGGGTTAAAGGGGCACTCCGGGAATTTTTCGGTCGTGTGTTCTCTTCATGGTGGCCTTATATGGCTCTCAAGACATGGGGAATCACGAAAACTAGACCCAAAAAGTCGATATAATTAAGCCAGGGAGGGCCAAGTTTGTCTCCTCTTTTGATAGTTTTGATGACATCAGGTGTGATTAGTATTCAAATTCTCTGCATTTGAAGATCTTAGTTTTTTTAATTTTCTGGTGATGAAGAACGATGTTTGGTCGACATTCCTAAGCTTCACAACTGTGGACTTACTCTAAGCGACCGGACGCCCATCCCACTTGTTAGCCGCCACAAACACCTTGGAGTCATCTTCGACTCAGGCATGAGTTGGTCCCATCATCTGGAGTATCTCGAGCGCCGGACAAGTTCGGCTGTTGGTGTTCTATGCAGTCACATGAGCCATTTACCACTAGTATGTCGTCGGGCTTTCTACGCCTCCTATATCTTACTCATCATTTTATACTGTAGCATTGTGTGGTGCAGTGCTGGAACAGGAATGCTTACGTGGGTTGAACTAATGCATGGCAGGATTTTGAGAGCGATATTTCGCTTACCACTTGACACCCCATTAACAATTCGATATCCCCAATGCAAAACCTGTCCTTTACAAACCATAATTAGCAAACTCTGCTGTAGATTTATCCATCAGATTAAACTGCTGAAGGCCCCAATGCATATTCAAAATGCGCTTAACTGGGTTAACTCCTCTTCGTTAAGTCGTAATAAACTAAGATTCCCTATTTCAAGAAATAACTCAATGAGTCGCTCGCCTGTTTTCATTAGCTATTGTTTCTGGGACACGTTTCCCCGTTATTATATCCATGGAACGAAACAAGACTTGTCATGAATACTACTACTTGCTTTCGCGGAGTGTGGCTGGTGAACTGTTCGTGCTGTGATCTGCAAGCGTCGTGTGGTCTCGTCGAGTCAAGTGAAAAACCTATTTCTACTGTTGTCTGTTATAGTCACCACTATAATATAAAATCCAATCCAATCCACATATAAAAACTGGGATGTTAAAGTCCGGTGGGTTGATATAATGCCTCCGGTAATTCTAGGGTATTTGAAGTTTTGATAGTTCTAGTGTTAAGGAAGAGGAGAATCTGGCTAATGCATTGTCAACATCTGGTGTGTCCATGGGATCAGTTGAGCGAGGAAAGATACATATTTACTGCTACCCAGACAGAAGGTGGCACTTGCGCAAAATTGTATCTAGCTGTCGAACTACATGCAGGATAGCATGGCACTTTCCCTGCAGGTAGGGTCCAGCGGATTCTGCCGGCAGAATTCGGTACTTTTTCTGGTAAGGTTCGTGCATGTTTGGTATGTGGATAAAGAAATGGAGCAAAATTCGAGGAATTGCCCGCCATAAGGTTTGTATGGTTCTGCCAATTTTACTGCTTTTCGAGCAGAATCTGCCACCTTTTTGAGCAGAATCCGCCGGCCCCTACCTGCAGACGTTCGGGTTACAGTTGTGTCGAAAAGGGTGGTAGCTATCAGTGAATGGTCGAACGCACCAAGCGGGGCAGCATCGTCATCAGAAAAGTTGGGGATGATTAGTAGCGAGCAAGTCTAGGCACCACAGGGTTCCATTAGGAGAGGTGTGAGTGGGAAAGTCTACCATCTGGGGAGACCGAAGGTAGAGAACATTATGCGAAAGTTCCTTTCAAGCGCGTGATGTAGGGTCACCGTTCCAGCAGTCAGAGGTGTGAGCATTGTAGTCACCAGTGAGGAATATACCAACGGATGAGATTTCTACAGACCGTAGAGTATCCGACATCATTTCACAAGATGAGGTACGCTCAGGTAGGGATTGCCAAGGAAGGCGATACTGACAGCAAATGAGTATGGGATTAGCAACCAGGTCTGCAGGAACTCCAAGATTAACCCAAGTGGTCTCGCATTGGGGAGAGTCAAGGTCTGAGCGCTGGGCTGCATGCAAAATTTCCAATTTCGTACAAAGAATGGCAACATCACCATAATCTCGGAACTGGGCCCTTTGGTTCGCTGGTATTGGCCTATCTCGACGGAAGCATGTACCGGGTACACTGAGCATATGTTTTCGGGCAGAGTCAGGTTTCTGTCAGACATAGAATAGTCGGTGTGTTGGATCGACCTAATGCATTGAGTTAGGGGATTTTGTTCGACACATCCTTGATGACGGCCAGGATAGGTTGGCTCTTCTCGCAGTTTGATTGCACAGGCGCAGGATCGACCAAGCCGGGGTCGTCCGTACGGGTACGGGTTTTGTGCTGTGCAGAGCCAGAGGCCACGTCGATCTGCCCTGATTGTTGTCTATCGCCTGCATCGGCTTGGTCGAGCTGACGCATTGAGATCGCGGGTCCGAGGACTCCACACCGTATCCGCTTGATAATTCACCCTTTCTGCTCTTCAGTTTTCCAGCTAGGTTGGCGGCTGAAGGTCGACCTCAAGGCCGTTTTTTTATTTCGATCAACTTCTCGACGATCTCTTCTGTGATCTTGATTCAGCGGCCGCCACATCGTGAACGACTGCGAGAGAGATCAGCAAACTGGACGGAGCGATTGTGATGCTTTGTTGTTGTTGTTGTTGTTGTATACTTTATTTATAGTGCACGAGTTTCTGGATGACGCATTTGCTGAAATTCTGCCATGGAAACAACGATTGCCAGGCGATTTCAATCCGCCAGGAAGCACTCGAGAACGATCGCCCAGGAGTTTCGGGTACTGAGTGACAATCACAAACCGCAGTGGGGTGTTGATTTCAGCACCATGCCTTCTCTGTGTTGCGCGAGAAGCAACAGGACTCCTCTGATGACAAATGTTGGACGCAAAAATCTCGAGTCGACTAGGATCATGAGCCGCTGCCTCCTTAGGAGTCGGAGCCATTTTCTTCTTCAACATCACAAACTGACAATTGAAGGATAGTGTTAGGGAGCTGAAATGTTTATTCCGTCCTGAGATTACTTGAATTTGTTTGGTTGACGTTCGAAGCGAAACGAACATTTTAATAAGTCGGATTAAGAATATAATCTGTTCAGGTTGCTTGTTTGTCAGGATTGAATTGCTTGGATTTATTCTCTCTATAGCATGTTTTGCTTGTAAAGAGCTCCAGAATGGTGGTTACCATCCTTTGTACATGTATATCTGTGTGTCTGTGGGTGTGGTTGCTATATGCAGAGATCACATGCACTTCTCCATTAACTGCACCGGCAAATGGTGCTGTAACCGTCGGTGCTAATCTATTTTCATCAGTGAGTCAGTACAGTTGCAATGAAGGTTATCAATTGAGTGGTACGAGTTACACAATATGTCAAGCCGATGGGTCTTGGTCAACTGCCAATCCAATGTGCACACGTGAGTACCATACTCTCCACACTATTATTCTTCGCATATAGCTGGTACTAGTATCCTGTAGAGAGTGACTGACGAGAAGCAAGGCCCTGAGCATTAAAACAAATCAAAATTTGCACAACAGGAGAACGAATGAAGGAGATGGCGAGGTGCTTCCGCGACGCTTTCCCGTACTTCTCCCTAAGAAGAACGCTATCAAACGTTTTGCCATGGGTGGACCAATCAGAGCTCAATATATAAGTTGCACACTGTTGGTTCGTGTATTCCCGACAGTATGCACTTTGTAGGAAGATCGGGTTCAATATCATAACATGAGTAAAGAAAATAGTGGTAAAGACTTCGGCGATGTTTACATAGCTTTTCCGTTGACGTGATTGGAGGAAGTTAATTGTATGTTGTCATGACTGAATTTTAATCCCATTGCTATGATAGCTATCTGAAAGTTGGAAATTGTTGCAATATGCTTGGACTTCTACTCTGCATAGCATGTTGTGCTTGTAAAGAGCTCCAGAATGGTGGTTACCATTCTTTTGTTGTACATGTATATCCGAGTGTCTGTGGGTGTGGTTGCTATATGCAGAGATCACTTGCACATCTCCACCAACAACACCGAGAAATGGTGCTGTAACCGGCAGTGCTAATACATTTGCATCAGTGCGTCAGTACAGTTGCATGGAAGGCTATCAATTGAGTGGTACCAGATACACAATATGTCAAGCCAATGGGTCTTGGTCAACTGCCAATCCAATGTGTACAAGTGAGTACCATACTCCCCGCACTACTATTCTTCGCATTTAGCTGGTACTTATATTCTGTAGAGAGTGACTGATGAAATGCAAGGCCCTGGGCAATCCAACAAATCGAAATTCGCACAACAGGAGAGCGAATGAAGGAGATGACAGGGTGCTGCAGCGACGCTTTTTCTACTTCTGTTCATTATTTGCGAATGGGTGGTGCTACTGATGTCGTATTTCATGGGTGCGTGGGTGATCACATGAAGAACTTCCATGATTGCTTTCCCATTGCTTTTTCGTCTTCAACAGGAATTCTGTGCTCGGCACCGATCCCATCACTAACAAACGGTGGTGTAGAAATGGGAGGGACCACATATTTGACAGTGCGTGGATTTTTTTGTTACCCAGGCAACGCCCTCAGTGGAAGTAGGTACACTGTCTGTCAGGCTGACGGTACATGGTCAACAGCAACTCCAAATTGCACAGGTAATGATATTTGGGAAATGTAATTTGGGGTCAGCAATTCAAATGCGATGGTGCATACTTCAAGTACATGGAACAGAGAAAAGGCCAATAACGCGTTCCGCTGAGATGTGAAGTTTCTTGTTATCTATACAAGTCTCTAGATAATTATATCTCATTGCCCTTATGTCCACAGCAAACACATGCTGGAGTCTATCAGCCCCTAGCAATGGATATGTATACATGGATGACACGACTTTCGGTTCAAAGGCAAGTTTCAGCTGCATTGCTGGATATCAGCTGACGGGTGTGTCCAGTGTTACGTGTCTCACCGATCAGACCTGGTCTGCAATCAGTCCAAGATGTACAAGTAGGTAACAAGCACTATTCGATACATAATGTTACACTTTTCTTAACATTATACTAGTGTGAGAGCAGGTTCAAAGACTACCCGGTGTCAGTCACAACAAGATACAGACCGAGTTAATTCACCCTGAATCACCTACAACAATAAAAAGCCCAAGAAATGCAAGTTGAAGATCAAAGGGGAATTTAACGTACGCCAGGATTCCCGATGTTAACAGGTAACTTTGACAGAACGTGTCTAAACGCATTATTCACCATATCAATGGGTGCCTTCCTGAATGTGCGACCAAACAAACGTTTGAATTTTTGACATCAACCAAAAATGCCTCGTCATCTACAATGCACCTCCTTCTTGGGGCTCTCCCTTTCGATCTATGGGTGGGGACACCACACACCATGGTAGGTTTCTACCGGCAGAAATGTGGGTGGCGTCCTTGTGGCCTACTCGCCCCCTGACGCCTCCTCTGATCAGCACTGAGTCTGATTATGTACTCTGGCTACTAGATACCAGGAGCTTATAGAGATTTTTTTCGTATGCAGGAAGTACACCTGAAAAGTGTAGGACTGGCACCATTCGTGGATATTTAAAAAGGGTTCTAAATTAAGCCTACTTCGAAGTAGTTGACATTCGATTCAACTGTCACAGTACAGGATGCAAGGATCCGTTCGGTTTGATGAGATTATGAGGAAGATATTGCACGGTTTGCATAACAGAACATGTAGCAGTTGTTGCGATGTTCAACGTCGAACGGCCTGAATCATCGATCATGGTCCGTGACAGAGTGACTTTCGAGCTTACCTTGCTTTTTTTTTAAATTATTTCTCTTCCAATGATGCACGGTAGTACAATAGCGCTCTCATTTCAAGTGTTCACATCAGGCGCCGTCAGAAAGTCCCATCGGTTCCCATAATCACCTATATCGTGTCCAGTTGCAATACTTGGAATGTGAATGATGCAGGCGGTCTTTGGCGGAATTTTACGGTACTGTGGGGATGAGGTTTGTGGCATGTATGTAAAAATGAATGTATGATTTCAAAGATTAAATTGAGTGGCGTAACCAAACTAGATTTTCTGGAATGGTGTCAGGTGTAGGGTCATTGATATGGCGATTCTGGAAAACAAAATACAGTGGTGCTCAGTGAAATCCAGTCGTGTCATTCAGGTTTGCTCCTTGTATTATTCTGCAGCACAGTGTTCGCAGGGGCTGCACCCCGCAGGCACGTACTTGAGTGGTGTGACTGGATTTCATTGAGCAACACTATATATTGTGTGTATCAACTTGCAGAGATCACCTGCCCAGTGCTGGCTACACCACCCAATGCAATATTATCTCCTGGAACAGTGGATTTCCAGGCCAAACGTACATTCTCCTGCACTGATGGATATACCCTGTCGGGGGATTCACAACTGGTCTGTCTTTTGAATGGATCTTGGTCTGCCCCGTTTCCAACTTGTTCCAGTAAGTGCTTGTGGACATTCCACTCTCACCTTTCAATCACATCAGGATTAGTAAATATTCTCGCATGACACTGGGTATGATCCTCCATGTGCTGGGGCCTTAATTTAATTTAGTATGCATTTATTTATTTATTTCTGCACCTCGTGGCATGTTAAGACAGCCAATTCAATTGAGGAGGTGAGACCGACCACGGAAGAAGAGAAAAAACAAATGAAGAGCACCTACACAAAGTGGGAAGGGATTAGCAACTTACAAAGCAATGGGATGCTCATCGAGCTATGCACCGGAAATGGGGACTGTGACTTTGTTTACTGGGAGATACTGAAGTGCTGTCTGATGAGGGTACGGAATTTGGGCAGATCTGGACCTTGTCTAACACTGGGAGGCAGTTGGAGCCACGTGGAGTAGGAGGAAAAGAAAGGGGAATTTACGCAAAGGATAAACCTAGCTAGGGGGAGACGAACGCAGCTTTGGGTGGTGCCACCTGAATTGAACCAATTAGGGGACTGTAAATGAGTAGAGTGCTGGTCAAGAAAAATTGAAGGTGCCAGGGTGCACTTGGAAGCATCAAGGTAGTGTTGCAGAGTGGTAGTGGATGCAGCAGCATACAAGTCTAGATTTGAGATATAACGATCAGTTAGAAATATGGTGCGCAGTTTACGGCGATGGAGAACTTCTAATTATTTACCTATGTGGGTTTTGCTAATGGTGGACCAGGCAGGGAAGCCGTACGTGAAGAGTGGAAGAATGTATGATTTATAAAAATTAATCCGGCAATTTTGGGGCAAATGGGACAAGTGACTTGACATTATTCCGACCGATCGGCATACTTTGGGCGACACATGATCAGCATGGTGAGACCAAGAGAGGGCGGAATCTATGACAATGCCAAGGTGTTTATGGTGGGGCGCTACAGAGAAAGGGTATAAACCTGAGGGACCGATTGCCTTGTCATGGATAGTGAAACTGGCCGAAATGGATGAAAGGCACAACCTGACATGCTCCATGCGAAGGTTTGGTTTGGATGCAGGGTACAAGGATAAAGCCCTATCTTTTTTACCCGGTTCCATTGATCTCGCCAGGGATGATTATAATCTTAGGTGGAAAAGCGAGGCCCTGAGTTGACTTGCATCGAGTGGATTAAAACTCTCAAATGTCCCGCTCAGCGGTAAATATCCATGGTAACCACGTTCTTTGCAAATTTTCCCTCAGTGTGCCCTAACTTCCACTGGCTTTCTTTGAGTTTCCTTTTTTTTTTTATTGCGCTATGAAGTGGAGTGATACCCTAGATCTGGCCTGATGCAGCTCTGGCCCATGAGCGGCGTTGACAGACTGCCAGAAGCGAATGGCGCCAAAAAGTAGCTTGTGCAGGTCAGATTGTTTTCATTGTGCGTATCCAGTAAAGCCGTGATGAAAAGTAGGAAGAAAAAATACTTCCGGTTTATGATCTGAGGATTGTTCCCTCAATGTGATTGAACCCTTAGACCAGCTTCAAGAATCAAGGTACAGATGCAGCTACTAAAAATTTACATAATATACGGAAATCGATTAATGTTTCCTTTGCATGGCTTTCCGTGTCCTCTAGAAAATGTAATGGCATTAGGATAGCAATAGTGTCAAAAGTATCACCGAAGTCGTACCAACCTCTTTTTCACAATGGTGACAAAGCCTCCAAAAATAATTATATATCACACAGGTGACCCCACATTGTATTTGCTTGTGTGTGCGTGCATTCATGCCCGTAATCGATTTCTCCTCCTTGCGACGGATTAGAAAGGGGGAAAGGTCTTCACTGTGACCATCAGTATGCGTATATGTTTTTGAATGTGTACTAGACTGATAAAACAGACCCGCTCGTTTGACTATTCAATTTACCTAGACATGCTCTGGCCCTTTCCGGACTGATGCCGCACATGTGGGTCAAAACGTCACACCCTGATTTCCTGATGCCGCATATGTGCGTCAAGTAAAAGCGCATACTTGTACAGTGCATATACATCACTGTTCAAATTGTCGCAACTCCATTGTCCTGTATCCGATTGTCGCGAATGATGGCTCATTGGAAAGGTGAGAGAATAAGCTTTCCAGTGGTATGTCGGTGCGGCATCACTGAGTATCGAAGAACGAAACACGGATACGCTTGAAATTGTTTCAAAAATTTGTATGCAGAGCGCTTCAAAGTGCGTCGGCGTGCCTCAAACGGAGACTTTCTCAGTGACTCATCGCTGCACAGCGCATGCGAAGTAGAGATCAAATGAATCGCATGAGCTTCATGAATCTGCAGGACTTTGAATCATCGTTCTACGTTGAGCAAAAATTGAGAAACGATAAAATTTGTGGAGGTGGGTACAGAATCTCGCTCAGGCGCAATAGGGCAGCTCTCAACAGGCTTGAAGGCGATTCTGTTGCTCCTGCCGGATGTCTAGTGGCGATAATCAGAGAGAGAACATCTGTAGCTTTCCAATGCGACCAAAAAGAAATAATTACGAAACTGGTGAGTGAAATTAGATAATTTTCAAATGCATACTGGGACTATTGCGAATGGCAGGGCGGCCGGTGGCAGGAATCAGGGGATTTAGCACCAGGGCGCAAAAGGTTAAATCCAGATGTAGTGTTAGTCAGTGATATCACTGCGCAACACTACATCTGGATTTCACTGGATTTGTTGCTTACCTGCGAGTGATCGGCAAAGTCACACAGTATCTTCATTATCTTCAATTTTGCAGACCATCAAAAGCAAGCGCGGTGCAAAATAAAATCGATGCATGGGTCCATTTGAAATTGAGAGCCAACAATGTTGCTGAAAGTTTTTATTACTTGTTGAAAGTTGGCATAAATGCGTGAATGTGTGAAAACGCAGTGTCTGTTCATACTTATAATGCATATGTTATGTAAATTTACATAACTTTCTTTTTCTTTGGTACAGAGTTGGCCGAATGCGCTCCGCTAACCATTGGCAATGCCGCTGTATCCAGTGGCCCATATAGAGTGAACAGCATCGTCAACATCACATGTAACGCAGGCTTTGAGCTCTCAGGAAGCGCAGTGGTCATATGTCTGGACAGCTTGAAATGGTCTTCCTTGCCGATTTGCAACCGTAAGTGCCGAGTCATTACTACTATTCGAGTAGAAAAGTGTGACATTCATATATCCCTCTTAATCTAATACTTCCCAACGACCTGTTTGTCTTGTTCTTGTTTTGTCGACTTAAAGGAGTACCACTACTACCAGAATGCCCTGTGCTGGTTGTTTCCAATGCAACTGTGTCAAGCGGCTCAAATAAAGTTAACAGTATCCGCAGTGTCTCATGTAATGCCGGCTTTGAGCTCTCGGGCAACTCAATGGTCATATGTATGGCCAGCAAGAGTTGGTCCACCTTGCCTGTTTGCAACAGTAAGTGTTGTCTCTCTTCTGTTTTGGGGACATGTGTAATAGGTGTATGTATGCTACGACCTGAATACTCACTATTTGTATTTCCCGCTCGTTCCCCTTGGCAATGAGCCACTCACATAGAAGAGCGCATGCTCCAGGTTCTGTTCTGTTGTAGTCTAGTCTTGAGTGGTCGTTGTCCTGTTCTCCTTGTCTACACTCTTCTCGAATACTTCTATAAATTATCCAATCATATAAAACCCCTTGTGTTCCGGTGTGAGGGGGCATCATTAGCCGGGAGCAGCTAACACTGGTGGCAGCGGAAAACGTCCACCACTACATCGCTGGCGGAGTATGTACGCCTTCGGAGATCGCCGAAGGCCCACGCAAGTGAAACCATATCCTCATCCACTCTCTTCGTCGATATTTTCCTTTCTGCATTGTGTTTCTTTCTGCTCGTCGTTTTCTTGTTGCATGCATTGTTTACCATGGTTTACAGAGTCCATAGGTCAAGCATTGGCGCCAACCTGTCTGGCCAAACATTTTCGGAACATTTTCTGTGTCCGTGTTTTGTGCATACTGGCTGCCGTCTAGTGTCTTGTTAGGATATCTGCTAGCTGGGTAGTAGAGTCTAGCTACACTGTGTCCGTAGAGTACATGTAGTTGCCTATTTGGAATTGTCTCTGCCAAATTTAGTTGTTTGCCGCTACGCACGATAGGTTACGTTGAGATCGATAGTCGATCGAGTCCACGGGAAATTTTTGCAGATAATATTTTTTTTCGAAAATTCAAAAATACAAAATTTTTTTTTTTCACAATGGGCCGTTCAGCGAAATCCAAGAGACAAGAAAAGCTAGAGCGTAGCTTCGCTGAAGCTGGCTGTGACATGAGCATTGCTGAAGAGCGCGAGAGTTCGCCGGTACAAGGGTTGTCCCATCGTTTTCGTTTGCCGGACACAGACACACCACATGCACGTCCACTGCCGAAGCCAGTCTTGCTTCCTGAGACATTCGGAAATCAGCCAGGCCAAGATTTCACCACGTACATGAGGCATCTCGTCCACACATGCGAGCTGAGTGGGTACGACGACGACCAAAAGCTACGGCTACTACCTGCTCGCCTTGTTGGTACAGCTCATGAGATGTTCACCGAAATTCTAACTCACACGCCTGACATAAACTTTTCAGACGCAGTCGAGGCTCTGCATGTCCGTCTTGAGCCGCCCCAGCAAGCATTAATGCACGAGGCCAGTCTTCGCCAGCGAGTGAAGCTGGCGAGTGAAACTCAGCACGGGTATGCCACGGAACTTCGTCGGCTCGCTCGTCGAGCCTACCCAGGACAACAAGGTGCACTGCTTGATTCAATGCTTTTGCAACTTTGTATTGATGGCCAGGCATCGAAGGATTTGCGCTTGGCGTTGGCGTCACCTCGGCCCACTGATTTGGATGCGGCGGTCCAAAAGGCCATCGAGGTAGGTGCTATTTATGCTCGCGAGCAGGCCCGCACCGTACCTCACCAGTACGCACAGCCCGTATTTGCTGCTGCTCCGGAAGTGAAGCCCGGTCGCACTGCTCATGGTCGTGACCCCTACACAGCAGTCGGTCCACTGAAGTCGGAATCTGAGCGAGACCAGTTGGCTTCGCTTTTGTCGAGATTTGATTCGCGTCTCTCTGCTTTGGAGGCGAAAATGGAGAGCGTGAGTCTGTATCGCCCCACCCGACCCCAGCAAGACCATGTACGTTTTGTTGCTCGTGGTGCTGGTGCTGGTGCGCTTAGCCGTGGTCGTGGCCAGAGTTTTGCTACAAGGCCTGTGCGTGGAGTGTGCCATGGATGTGGTGAAGAGGGCCACTTCATTGCATCTTGCCCGCACGCAAAAAACTAGGTTGGACTGGTGACACGGGGCCGCCGTCAGTCGTCCGAGTGGAGCCCCTCGAGGAGGTATGTGGTGCGATCTCACCCATTATTGTGCACGTTGATGTTTGTCTTTCGTCTTCGTCTTCGTCTCCTGTTGTTGCTCTTGTTGATTCTGGTTCAAGTGTGTCGTTAGTGCATTCTAAATTGTTGCCTAATTTGACAGAGCGACCTCCTCTAGAGTCTGCTCCGCGGTTGTGTGCAGTCAATGGCGCACAACTTCCTGTCGTTGGATCCATGGATCTGTGTATGTCGCTAGGAAATCTGTCTTTCCAGCACACGGTTGTTGTCTCTCCTGGTATTCACTGTGACATGATTCTTGGTTCCGATTTTTTGTTGCAGCATGGTGGTGTATTAGATATTGCTCGTGGTGTTGTGATGTTTGGCGATGTGTCTGTTCCGTTGCATGTTTCTGGTTCTGGGTGTCCTCCGTCACGTACGCCCTATGATCGTATTGTTCCGCGTAATACTTCCCCCTCATGTAATACTCATACTCCTCATTCTGATGCATGCTCCGACGATGTACCTGTTTCGTCGTATTCTTCTCGTGTTGCCCTTGACGATTCATTGTCTGCACGGGTTGTTCACCCCATGGCTCAACCTGGCGTTGTCCCGGCGTGTGCGCCCGAAAGTGTGGCCGACCCTGTGGTATACTCATCTCGTGTGGTGTTTGAGATGGAGTTGTCGGTACCTGCAGGACATGTTGTCTTGGTGCCTTGTGCAGCTGTTGATGTGTGCACGGTTGCGATGGATTGCGTGGCAGATCCATTGGAGTCCTTTATGGCGAAGCATCCAGATGTGGCAGTGACTCCTAGTCTTGTAACTGTTGGCCCTAACCAAACACGTGTGGTTGTGGCTGTTGAAAATCATGCAAATCATCCTATACTCATTCATAAAAATACCAATGTTGCCGAACTTCATCAAATTCCTACAGATTGTGAACATATTGACGACACTGAAGCTATGGTTTCCTCAGTTTCACCCCACCCGATCCCGCTAACTGAGCAACGCACGAAAGTCATCGATGAATATATCAACGCACAAAATCATCTCTCCACAGAACAGTCTCGCACGCTCACTGAACTACTTCATGATAACCACGATTTATTTATCTTGCATGATGATGACTATGGCTACTGTGACATATTCCCTCATAAAATTAACACAGGACAAAATAACCCTATAAAACAACACAACCTACCAGGCGGATTCCATATCACCGCCGGAAGGCTCTGCAAGATCTACTGAATACGCTGTTAAAGCAAGGCATAATACAAGAATCGATTAGTCCGTGGGCATCACCCATAGTATTGGTGCCAAAGAAGGATGGCTCTCTTCGACTCTGTATCGACTACAGGAAGTTGAACTCTGTCACCGAGCCTGATGCTTACCCAATTCCCCGGGCGGATGACATGCTTGATTCCCTGTCTGGCTGTCGGTATTTCACGTCCCTTGACTTAGCGTCAGGGTACTGGCAAATAGCAATGGAAGGAAGCGACAAGGCTAAGACGGCATTTACCACGCCACTTGGCTTGTTTGAGTTTAATGTTCTGCCGATGGGCTGCAGGAATGGCCCAGCGACATTTCAGCGCGGAATGGAAGCAGTCCTGAGTGGCTTATGTAACACACCGGCTCAGCCATTCTGCCGTGTGTTCTTTGATGATGTCCTGAATGCCAGCGAAACGCTGTCTGGTCAACTCCAGATTCTGCTGCCCGTGTTCGCGCCAGTTCGGTCCGCTGGACTGCGGTTCAATCTGAAGAAATGCTCCTTCTTCCAGGAGGAGGTCACTTTCTTAGGACACCGCGTGTCAGCGGAGGGCATCTCCCCGGATGAGGCCAAACTCATTGCGGTCAGGAACTGGAAGACTCCGAAATCTGTCACAGCTGTCCGCGAGTTCCTTGGCTTCGCTGGATATTATCGCCGCTTCATCCGTGCGTTCGCCCAGCGTGCTGCTCCGCTGACTGCTCTGACAGGCAAGAATGCTCGCTTTGCGTGGTCGAAAGCTTGCGAAGCGGCGTTCCAGGCTCTGAAGCGTTCGCTTTCCAGTGCGCCGGTGATGGCGTACCCCCAGTTTGAAGATTCAGCAGGTGCATTCATTCTGGACACCGATGCGAGCAATGTGTCGATTGGTGCAGTCCTCAGCCAGATCCAGGATGGATCTGAGCGACCAATTGGGTACGGCAGCCGTGTACTGACGAAAGCTGAGCGCAACTACGATGCTAGTGATCGTGAGGCCCTTGCTCTGGTCTATTTTGCGGAGTATTTCAGGCACTACTTGTTGGCACGACCATTTGTTGCCAGGACAGACAATACTGCGTTGACTGCACTCCGGAACCTGAAGGAACCCCGAGGACGGAAAGCACGTTGGCTTGACTGTTTATCCGAATATGAATTCCGAGTCGTCCACCGTCCACGTCGCCAACATCTGAATGCTGATGGTCTGTCGCGCTTGATAGCCGAACCTGAAGCACATGTGCACAGTGAGTCTCCGCCACTGGCACCAACGCCGCCGCAAGATGCTGCCCCGTCTACTCCGCCGAGTCCGCCGCCTCTTGCCCGTGATGTTCCGCTGTCAGCTGCTGATGAAATGCCACTTGTTGCTGATGTTCCTCCGGCTGCCGAGATTCTTCCTCCGGCCGCTTTTGTTCGTCCTCCTGGTTCCTCTGCCGCTGGACCGTCGTCGCCTGATTGTTTCAAGCCTCAGAGTCTTCTTGCTCCGTGTGCTGATCCTGCTCTGTCTGAGTGTTTCACCAGATATGATGCTGTCACTGGCAAGTTTGTTCGACCGCCTGAAGCTGTTTCCCGTCCTCTCGACTGTCAACCGCCTGCCGTTACTGCTTCTAGTCCTGACCCGCTGCCTGATGATGATTTGCCGCGCTGCGTTCCGCCGCTACAGCCGCCGTCGTCTGATCCGGTCCGTACTTCTTCTCCTGTTTCTCGTCGTTCTGGCCGTGTCCGCAATGCACCTGCTCGACTAGCTGACTATGTCCTGGACTGAGTTTATTATTTGGTTTGTTTTCTTTTGTTTGTTTCCTAGGTATTTCGTTCATTCCCGTGGACGTGAATTTTAGCTAGGGGGGCACAGTGTAATAGGTGTATGTATGCTACGACCTGAATACTCACTATTTGTATTTCCCGCTCGTTCCCCTTGGCAATGAGCCACTCACATAGAAGAGCGCATGCTCCAGGTTCTGTTCTGTTGTAGTCTAGTCTTGAGTGGTCGTTGTCCTGTTCTCCTTGTCTACACTCTTCTCGAATACTTCTATAAATTATCCAATCATATAAAACCCCTTGTGTTCCGGTGTGAGGGGGCATCATTAGCCGGGAGCAGCTAACACATGCCTATTTACTGTGAAGTGCATTGGAACTTCATAAAATCGAAATTTTCGGGCAGGACCAGTGTAAAACTGGGGCAGGTGGGTAAATTTATTAATTTTTTTCCTAAGTATATAATGCATGCGACGCTGTACCTTTTTACCGTATTTCCCGGTAATTTTATTAAGTGTTTTTATACAAAACAGGTATGCGGTTTATCCGTTCAATTTCTGTATTTTGGCCAACGAATGCCCTGATCTGTACATCAGGGAGTCATACAAGCCCGGTTTTGTGTGATTGCACGTCACCCATCTTCTAATATGATCAGAACTGTACATAAAAATAAATTAAAAATTAAAAAGTGGCGTTGGCTCAATTTTGGTACGGGAGGGCCCGGGAATCTCATTTTTGTAGGTCTCGCCCACATTCTACATTTCATTCACCTTTGTTGACAAATAATTTGGGTGAAAAAACATCTCTTGTTTGACTATCCAGGGGTTACAAGTAGACGTGAGTAACGGTTAGGCTGTCATCACACAACTGTACAAAGAGTTTTTGAGGTTGTATTCCTGCACGTGGTGAAAAGAGCAGAGGATGGGAATGCGTAGACGTGGCAGAGTGCGGTTGGGGAATGATGGGGTTACACAAAAAACAAACAGAATAACAAGCATATCACACAAGGAAGTGACAACGAATACAGGGCAAGAACTGAGCATTCGTGACGACACAGGGAGTCAATGAACGTATTGTGATGATGGACAACACTATTAATTTGTTGCAACTCATTCCCCATGTGACTGCATACTTTACGCCAAGCAAAAATACAAACACGTTATCCTACCGGTGTGAGGGTTGGCACTAGCAGAATATGTACTATGCTGTATTTTCTTTTGATCTTTTGTGTCACAGGAGTACCAGAATGCCCTTTGCTAATTGTTAATAATGCGGTCGTGTCAGGAGGCTCAACGAGAGTTAACAGTATTCGCAACGTCTCATGCAATTCCGACTTCGAGCTTTCGGGTAGCTCTTTGGTCACATGTCTACCTAGTGAGGAGTGGACTACCTTGCCAGTTTGCAATCGTAAGGATTTGCTATTTTCCGTGTGTGCGAAATAACCATGTTACCATATTTTCAAGCAGAAAATATTTTCAACCTGGAAATAGCTCAGCTAGATTGGGATAATGATTATGAACTTCCGTGCATGTATGCAATAAGGCAGTAAGTGTGCGATCCCTGTTACTTTAGCGGGATTTACACAACCGTAAGATGGTCAGGCAGGCATAGTGGGATGGTCTAATACCATGATTGAAAATTTCACGGTTCGCGTGAGACTCGGCTGGAAGCCGGGTTTTCCGCATCCGTAGGAACGCCACCACCCTTCAAGGATCAAGGCGCAGATGCAGCTCCTAAAGCGGTGGGAGGTGAGTAGATCAGCTCACCAGCAAGTGGTCAAAGACCGAAAATCCCATTCACTGCATCCATGTTTTCCTCGTGCCAGGCCACGAGTTCCCAATTACCTGTGGGTCGCAGCACGGCTGGAAAAAATCCTTCCGCTTCCAAGCAGGACTTGAACCTGGTACCCTCTGTTTCTCAATCATGGTATTAGCCGAGTCTCACGCGAACCGTGAATTTTTTTTTAAAGATGGTCATAAGAAGCGGGACAAACGTAGCATGTTTTAGGACATGCGACTGCCAAAAAATGCAAAACTACGCTGCTACGACGGTGGTATCGCTTAGGGCCTTTCCTTTAGATCTGATGCTCGAAGCTGATTCGTGGAACCACCAAAACATACTTGAAGTACCTTGGCAGCCATAACACTTGCTTCAATTTTAGAGTCATTGAAGTAGCTGAGGAAGTGAGCAATCGGGCAGCTGGTTGTAAATTTGGCATTGGTTGAGTTTCCATACATGAGCCCCGGCCTGCGAAAACCAGCACTTGTGTACTTGATATCAATCATCAAAATGTGACGTCAAAGTTTGGGACGCGCAGTGAGCTGGCTTTTGAAGATTCTTTTTCGATCGAGTGGGTGTCTTTGTTGTCAAAGGAGTTTCAAGTGTCTTCAAATGTCTCTGGTCAATTGATTTCAGCGCTACTTGAGAGCTCGTCACAGGGAGGTTGAGTTTCGACACAGCGATGGCGACAGGTGTCGCGACAAGGACTTAGGTCCAGAGTTGTCAGCGTGAGACTCCCTGTACGAATCGGCGCTGAAAGTTAGTTCGCGATCGGAATTATTTCTCTGGTGGCGATCTCGCTGAGTTTGTCCAGCAGTGGCGAGTCTCATATGCATAGCAACGAAGAGCCCTCATAAAATCGACACTGGATACTGGTGGCGACGATAGTGAGTGCTGGAGTAATAGCGACGGCGAGGAGAAGCTGAATGTCGACGCTGAGCGATCCGTATTTCTACATCGACAACAATGATGTTGCAGACACTGATGGAGGGCTTCTCACGGCGCAAAACAGAGCGTAGTATTATCAGTACTCTACCTTACCAGACGACGCCAAGCTGGCTGCTGCCTGTGCTGAGAAAAGGGATCCCTAAAAAGTCAAACCGGCTGAACGCTTTGGGGCAACATCTTCACGTGCTACAAAACGCGAGTATTCGCTCATATCATTGAAATACAATTATGCTGAAATCATGGTCTGAGTGAAAGTGTGCAAGGGAGTGGATGTCAGTGGTATTGGTCAGTACATCTATCAGTATGGCAAGCTTTGGGACAATGCTCAAACTGCCACCACAGAGGTCCCTGCACACATTTTGGAAGGCCAGCCACCAATCATCGTTTTGCACTCTGGCGTTGTAAAGAAGGTAGTGGTGTACATGTATACGGAATATCGTCACACTTCTGAACTACTCATGCCTGCAGCACCAAGAGGGCAAGCCTGACTTGCATTCCATTTACTTACATGTACCTGTTCCACATCACAATCAGAAACTGTAGGATCAACTTGCATTGAGTCACTGGGCATGGATGCTGTGCCAACTGTACGGAATCTTGACCTGTGTGACTTCAAACTCTATTTTCCTTGCTTTCGCTTATCAGATTGTCACCAAACTTGATAACTTGAATGATTAATAGTGTAGAATCAATTTCGAGCAAAAAAATAATTTTTGAAAAAATTACACATGTTCAGGTTTCTGCTGGCTGGGGCTCACATTGTATGCATTTCGTGACAGAACGCTGTCACTATGGCAACATACTGTGTGTGCAGCAAGTGAAGGAGGCAGTGTGCACACGATTATGGTAACATATCTTTACTTCCGGATTAAACTGGTCAATGTAACCTCTTGTATCGTGGGTCAATAACCAACCCAGGTGTATCAACACCAACACGTGAACGAAACCTCTCCTCAAACCCACTTCCCATCCTTCTGCTACGTTAAACCTTACACAGGATATTCCAAAATACGTTCTCTCTGCTGCATACGTTGCTATAGTATAAATTATAAAAAATTGTTATGTTTAGTGACATATGCAGCAAAGATACCCTATATTGTAGTGGATGTACCCTATGTGTAAGAGGCTGCAATGGAGTCTGCGGGTGGTTAAAAAATGTTTTTAGTGATGTGAGGAATATCAGAATTATTCGCACATTATGAAATATCAACACCAGAAAGAATACTCGGATGCAGGCAGCATTGATCGATATTCGAAAATTCCAAAACTTGTCACTTTTTGGTTGTGGTATTTAGCTCCAACCTTGGTCTTCTGAACAGTATTTAGGATGATAGTATAGAAATTAAGTATGTTCTGAGAACTGGGAAGCTTGTTCTTGGGAAAAATCTACTCTGTAACCAGTGGGAGTGATATCTGTATGCAACATGAATCTTGAGTCTGAAGGAGTGCAGTGATCGATGCACAGAATGTATGTTGGACTCAGAATAGAGTCCATGCACTGTATGATATCCAGCACTTTATATACAGTTCAATGACCAAGTCCAAGAGTCCGTTCAATATTGATCAGCTCCGTCCAGCTGCGGAATCCCCTATAAGGAGCACACTTTTTTCTACAAAACCCTATTCACGGTCCAGGGGTCCAGTTTATCCAGCTACGTCGTCCTGTGTGTAGTGCCAGAAAGAGAACAAAACCTTTTCAGTTTTGCTTGCCTCATGGCAGCGCATTCCTTTCTTCACTTCAGCCATGGCTGCCAGTTCTGCTGTGCAGTTGCCGACAGTAGTCTGTCTCGAGGTAACCAAGGAGGAAAAGGAGACGTTCAAAATCCAATCTGGAAAGCGTCTTGTGTTTCTCTGAAGACGTTCCAACAGTGCCCGGGATGAAAGCAGAAAGTTCAGCACAGTTCCAATCTGACGACTCAGTACACTGACATTCTCTTTCGTTCGACGCCACCGGGATACCCTGTTTGACTGGGCAAGAGCTGCCTGTACCACTGTGTCAAAAGGCTGTCCAAATACATTGCGGACGATGACTGAGGTAAGGAAGCTTTTAATCTTTTCGATTGGTCTGCTGTTCTGTCGTTATGCTTGAATTGGTTTTCCATTCTCAAGGAGTGTACGCGTTTGTTTGATGTTGCTTAAATGAATGCCCAGAAAATAATCAACGACTTCGTAATAGTTGCGTGACAACAATATCAGTTCTCAGGAACTGCAAGGGCTTTGCATCAATCGTGTATGATCGTCTAGCTATCATCAATTATAAATATTATTTCATGAGAAATGTATTTTTATCCCTGTGATAATTATGTGAACTCCACGACACTCTTTCTCACGTATGATGTCAAATACAACGAGATCCACAAACGCATTGCCGGTGTACAAATAGTAGGAGGAATATTGCTTGTATGCCGATGACAAGAAAAACTTCTCAAGATAATACTCGTATTCCATGAAGTAACCGTTTTGATGTCACAACATGACATTGTGTCAGTGTAATTGCCTCTTGACAGCAAATCATTGCATTTTCATTTGGGGAAAGACTGTTTGACTGACAGTACCGCTGTACAGATTGTTTAAATCATCTCATTTCAATTTAATTTCAGTGGTGGTAAACACTGTGGAGTACACTACATGTATGTCTGTGCGTCTTGAATGTGCACAACCGATCTTATTCCTCGTATTATTAATAGATTATTCTCACCACCATTACCTGTTCACAGGTCTTTGAGTAGATGGATTTTCATTGAGCATCACATTCGTTGAAAACTTAGTAGTTGCGTGCTCCCATGCATCATTACGGTAATAAGCGTATCCGTGTGCTTTCTATTTGTTGCAGGTGTGCTGATCTTCAGAAGCTTGCGGAACAGAGTGCTGCTGAACATTTGCATGGTCATGAGCAATAACGAAGTTTGATATTGCACTCTCGGCATGTGCTAGTATTATGCTGACTATTGCACTATGTTACTCTCTTACACCACTACATATGTAAACGTGTGTGCACTCGTCCACGTATGCATTTGCTTCATATAATTACTTGTTATCCCTCTTAACTTTACGTGAAAATGGTCGGACGTTTGCATGGCTGTTGGAGCTAATCTTTTTGCGGTGATTTCTTGGCGTTGTATGACTTTGTGTGTGTGTGTGTGTGTGTGTGTGTGTGTGTGGGTGTGTGTGTGTGTGTGTGTGTGCGTGTGTGTGTATGTGTGCGCGTAAAACTATTGTGTACGCTTGCGTGCACAATATAAAGGGGTTAAGCCAATTAGCTTGACTCAAGGGTTGATGTCCATCTAAACTTTGAGCTCACTGGTAATTCCAAGTTTGGACTCTGTACGTTGGATTTTGGACCGAAGGACTTTATATAGGGGCTGGACGCTCCACTGAGTAGGCATTTCCCACATCGGCCGGCCGAAAAATTGGCCGAAAACAGTGGTTTTGAAGAAATCACAGATCTATTCGTGGAATACGCAGTTTTCTTCTTCAACTCGCCAAAAACCGATGTTTTAGTACCTCAACAGCATGCAAATACAATTTCTGTAGCCATTATCTGCGAAAAATGATTGCGACTTCAGGCATTTCCGAACACGGTCACCAGGAAAAGCCACCGAAATCAATGGCTGCCACGAAATCGTCGATAATTGCACCGAATTTACAAATTCGGCGGGGAATTCCCCGTAAAGGGATGTTATAGTGCCTCCACAGCGTGTGTGGTAACGCAAATGGTTGCTGCGAGAGGTGACTTCAAGAACCGCTTTGAGCCGAATTCTTACTTTGGGGCTCATAATATGGCCAAATTTGGACATTTTCTTTGCCGATCGAAAAGCCCTCAGGCAAAAATCGGGCCGATTTAGGAAATGCCTACTACTGAATCCAAGGTATAGAAGATTCGTTCGTCAAAGCAATATTCGAGAGGATATTCGTTCGGAGAAAACACAAATCATTACATCACTATGTTTTAAATCCTGTGAATTGAAACCAATATATTTTGCATGATCAAGGGCCAAAATCCATAAGGGAGACCGTACTTTGTCTTGGTCTCTTGCCTTACAGGAGTGCTTCAATGTCCACCGTTAAGCGTTAGCAATGGAATCGTGTCAGGGGGCTCAAATACAGTGAACAGCATCAGCAGCATCACATGTAATGCCAACTTTGACCTCTCGGGAAACTCAATGGTCATCTGTCTACCCACCGCGGCTTGGTCTTCAACTCCTGTGTGCAATCGTAAGTGTGTGCTATTTTCTCTATGTGAAACGTGCCCATCTACATTGGAACTTTTTAACTCCTTTGCTAAAGTCACAGTCCACTTTTTGTGTGAAAACCCACTAGCAACCTGCCAGCGGATCATACGTTTGCTGTTCATTGTTTGTCCGTATTTTGTGTGCATTTCGTGACAGAAAACTGTCAGCGATGCAACAAACCGAGGCAAGTGAGGGAGACAGTCTGCACACAAATTATAACTTGGTAGATGTTTGTACTTCGTGACTACAAGTTTCGTGCGGGTGGTATAGCGACCCACAGGTTTACCAACAACTCATATAATTTCAACTGTTCTAGATGAAACCGCAACTCATGTGTCTTCAAGTACCGTCAGTATATACCAGCAGACATACTTGAGCCCATACAGAACTAAGCGTATTTTAGATTTGTTTGGCTCTAAGCTAGTTTCCAACATAGCGAAACACATCCTCTTGACAATCCATTTCCCTGCTGTAGCTTTTGAGGAAGTAGAAAGCTATTTGCTAATATTGGTGGTGCGGCACTAGGCTACAACAAATTAAGGGTTTAAATGCTTGGGGTACGGTAGGATGTATCCAGTGTGCTGACAATGCTCAACACCGCAAATGCTTTGAGTATTACGAATCCGCTTGGTTGATCACTCTTTCCGGTTTCTGTCAACGTTGTCTGCATTCATGAAAAACTCGCGGTGCCTATATCAGCTAAAGCACTCGGACCTTGACGCATCGAGCTTGTTTACACGCCCTGTCGTTGATTAGACGTCAGTGCGAACAGGTCGGCCAGTAACTTTAAACTTCACTGAGGATATCTAAAAAGATTGCAACAAACAAATTGCACTTTGAATGCTCATAAAGAACAACTTCCTTCTTGGCCCTGAACCAGGCTCGTTATTCGCAATGTGATGGCGTTTCTACTTATTCTGCTATGGCAGGAGTGGTAGAATGTCCGACGCTCACTGTTAATAACGCAGTACTGGCAGGCAGCTCAAATACAGTGACTAGTGTTCGCAACATCACATGTAATGACGGCTTCGAGCTTTCGGGTAACACAATGGTCACGTGTCTTCCCGGTGCGGAGTGGTCTTCCACACCATCTTGCAATAGTAAGTGTTGTGTATCTTGTATTTGAACTGCTTCCACTCGGAGCATGCTATATCCATCAACAGTTGTTCTGGCCACTCTTTGATCTGATCAAAGGAGTTCGGTTTGCAAATTTTCCACATTTACGAAAATGACAGAAATAACCTGATAAGGCACGTCAACTAATAGGCCGCTCACACGACGTGTAAACACTTTCACGTGTTTGACCAAGATAACACTGGCAAACCGGGTTCCAGTTCACGCGGTCTTGGGCAAACTTTGCAACCGTCAATGTTTCCAGGTTGCTTCTCAGATACAACTCTATTCACCGGTATATTTCCAGTCTCAGGTTTATGCTACTTTTACATTGAGATTGATGGCGAAAAAGCACGCTTTATGTTATAGAGGTCCTCTCTGCGCACTAAGTGCTCAATGCCTAAAAGAGCAGATATTTTCCAAGGGAATAGGTTACGGACTTGCACCGAAATTTTGTTCCACCTTACTTCTTCCTCTGGAAACGATAACTTCGTGACTTTTTGACATGACTTTTCAAAGAGTTACGTGTTCCACAAAAGTGTTCTTTTGGGAGAGAAACACTTCAACATAGACAATCGACGTATCTACTGTTTTGGGTGTATCGCACAGCAACCATCCAGGTCCGACAACAACAGAACTACACACACCGAAAAAGCTTCTACTTCATTTCGTGCAAACAAACTCCAAACTAATGAAAACCAGAATAAGCATGATCAGTTCCTCGCATGCGTACCTGAGAGGCCCGCATGCTCGGAGTGTAAAGACCACATGGCGGGCGTGAACACGTGTCGCAACGGCATGTGCATGCATACAAGTAAAGTGCGTAAAAGAGTTCATACTAAGTCTCCCCCCTCCGGGGAACTAGAGGAACTAAAGATGGGAAAGTGAAAAACATGCGGAACGGTAGAAACAATACTGAGTAAGACGGCGGGCCAATACACATGAGAGAACAAGGACTCTTGCAATGTGTTATGATTGAGCGACCCGGAAATAGGAGGTTGAGAGTAGCGTCCTAATCCAGGATCGTCCAACCAGAGCGCGAGGAGTCAAAGCCTACTATTCAGCCGCGTAAAGGTACTACTTCGAAGTAGCAATAGGAATAGAGAGAAAGCGAGAGAAAGACAGACACATATCGGCACGCACACACAAACGCACGTGCATACGTGCTCGAACACACAGTGAGAAAGTGACAGGAAGAGAGAGAGAGTCAGATAGCGATCAGGTGATGCCGGGTTCGTCGTACTTGTCCGGATGACAACTGGATTATATAGGATCGGGGTTCAGCTGATCTTGCTACCACTGTACCCCTCTCCCGGCGACCTGGAGTCGAGACATCGATCACGGCCGCGCCTGAGGGGAGAGCGGGCAGGATAGTCGCTCTGTGCCGCAGGTCGTACTGAGCTCAGGACTTCTGGCGTTGCGCTGTGTCCGCTGCACGGAAGGCATCCGTGTCCACTGAGCTGGGCTGGAGCTGGGCTGACTGTGATGGAACCGGCGTTGCGAGGCGGCGACCCATGAGTAGCTCCGCCGGGCTGTACGGCGGGAAACTGAGGGGTGTCGACCGATATGCCAGCAAGGCATCATGCAAGTCAGCTGCTGAGGCGGACTTCTTCAGGAACGCCTTCACGGTGCGGACGGCACACTCAACCTCGCCGTTTGACTGTGCGTAGTGAGGGCTACTCGTGATGTGATGGAAGCCGGCCCTGGTTGAAAACCGGGCAAACTCAGCGGACGAGAACTGGGGACCGTTGTCCGATCGAAGGACTGCTGGAATGCCATGTCGGGCGAAGATGGAGTGGAGATGGTCGATGATCCGTGCTGATGTCGTGGAAGTGAGGGACGCAATTTCTGGATAGCGGGAATAATAGTCCACCACCACCAGGTACTGAACGCGGTCGAGCTGGCAGAGGTCCACGCCAATGGTGTGCCACGCGCGAGGCGGTGTGGGGTGAGCGAGCAGTGGCTCGACCGGCGGCGGGCGGAAGGCCTTGCAAGTGATACAATCTTGCACGAGAGCCTTAATGCGTGCGGTGATGCCAGGAAACCAGACTGACACTGTGGCGTGTTGGGTTGTACGGGTGACGCCCTGGTGACCGGCGTGAAGACGCTGAAGAGTATCGGCCACTAAGCACTGGAGAATATAGATCCCGGAGCCTTTCATAATCAGGCCATCGAGCAGGACGAGGTCAGAGCGGACAGGCCAGAACTCACGGAGGGGCTGCGGTACATCGCGGATAGCGGCGGGCCAGCCGTCGAGGATGAGGGTTCGCAGTTGCTGACATGTAGCGTCCTGTTGCTGGGCGTCTCTAACCTGCTGCGTCGGGACGGTCTGATCGGCTAGATTCTCGACTGCGATAGTAGCGAACACGTCGCACTCAGCCTGAATGGTGATGTCATCCCGACTTGGGGAGTCGTCTTGAGGGGCGCATGAGAGAGCGTCGGCGCTGGTGAGGTAGCTCCCTGGAACGTGAATGATCTGGTAGTGATATTGTGCCAGGCGGAGTCGGAAGCACAGGACTCTCGCTGGGAGATCGTGTAGGCGCTTCGTGCTGAGAAGAGGTACGAGAGGCTTATGATCCGTCTCGATGAGGAAGCACGCCATGCCAAGCAGGTAAGTGTCAAAGCGGGAAACAGCCCAAGTGATCGCGAGAGCTTCCTTTTCGATTTGGGCATAGTTGCGCTCGGCCGATGTGAGAGACCGGGATGCGCAAGCGACGGGACGCCACTCAACAACTGAGGACCGGCGCTGGTAGAGCACTGCGCCGAGGCCATAGGACGAGGCGTCGGCAGATAGTTTGGTGTCGTAGTTGGGGTCGCAGCGCTGCAGACAGGCTGGCTTGCAGAGCTCTGCCTTGATGTTGTCGAAGACTGCCTGCTATGGTTGATCCCAAGTCCATGCGCGACCTTTAGACACCAGCTCTCGCAGTGGCTGGCTGAGGGTGGCGAGATTGGGAGAGAACTTTCCCAGTTGGTTCGCCAGATCCATGAACCTGCGGACGTCTGAGACGGTTTGAGGCTGACGGAAGCACTGGATAGCAGAGGTCTTGCTGTCACCTGGTTGAATGACGGCAGAAGTGAGCCGCACTCCCAAGAAGGACAGGTCAGAGGCGGCGAACTCACACTTCGACGGATTGAGGGTGAGCCCTGCATCCATCAGGCGTCGGAGCACCGCGTAGAGACGACTATCATGCTCGGCACAAGTGCGGCCATGGACGAGGATGTCGTCCATTTGGCAAACCACGCCATCCAGGCCAGCAAGGATCTTCGACATGCGCTGCTGGAATATCTCAGGCGCAGAGGAAATGCCGAATGGCAACTTCGTGTAACAAAACCGACCAGCGGGGGTGATGAAGGTGGTTAGAAGCTGGTAGGGACTGTCCAGCGGGATCTGCCAAAACCCGCTGTTGGCATCGAGCATCGTGAACACCGTTGAGATGGCCGATTTGGCCAAGAGTTTCGTCTACTGTTGGCGGCTGATGGTGTGACCGTCGGACAGCTTCGTTCAGAGGTTTCAGATCAGCACAGATGCGTACCGTGCCGTTGGACTTAGGTGCGGCCACAGTTGCAGCACACCAGTCAGTGGGCTCCACGACAGGGCGGATTACACCAAGCTGGTGCATGCGCTGAAGCTCGGTAGCCACTTTAGAGCGGAGCGGCAGTGCGATGTTTCGCGCAGCGTAGAGACACGACGGCTTGGCATCAGGTGAGAGCTCGATGTTGTACGGCTCGTTGAGTGACCCAAGACCAGAGAAGAGTGACGGAAATTCCTGCCGTATGTCTTGTGGGATAGCGTTGCTAGGTGTCGTCAGAGGCAGAGGTTCTGACCCGGCGGGAGCTGAGGAGTAGCTACCCGGCGCATCGTCCGTGGATTGACTGGGCTCCGGAGCGATCGAAAGTGGTGTAGCGGACGCGGTGTCGCTGGAGAACAAACGTTTGATTAGACCAAGAGCGACGTAGTCAGGGCCCCCTAGGAGACATACGCGCAGGCCTCTGGCAACGTACACGGTGCAAGTGTGTGAAGAACCAGAGGTGGGAAAGACGAGCCGCGCGGAGAAGATGCCCAATGTCTCGAGGTTTTGTGTTGGCTGCACTGACGAGAACGTGCCGGCAAGGCTGGAGCTGCGGGGATGTGCTAAGGGAGTTGTAGACCTCCTCGGAGATGACGGACACATCGGCACCGGTGTCGACTTTGAATGGAACGGTGGTGCCATTGATGGTGAGCTGAACCTGCCAGCTGGGAGGGTGCGCGGATACGGCACCAACGTAGATGGGGACCAGATCAATAGATTCCTCAGACACGGAGCTGGGAGAAGCGACGGCATCGGTGCCCGGCGAAGACTCGGCCGATAGCGCACGGGCTTGGCGAGATGAGCGGCAGACAGCGCCGTAGTGCCCGCGCTTGTTGCACTTATTGCATGTATCCTCAGGCGGTAGAGGTGGAACCACGTTCAGAGGACGTAGGTTTGCCAGACGACACACGATGCTGGACGGCGTGTACTGTTACTGGAGCACCTCCTAGCGGTGGAGCAGTCCGGCTCAGGTCTGACTGCGCGCGCAAACGCGTCAGCCAGCTTTGTTTGTTTTGTTTGTTTGTAAACTTTATTTAGAGTGGGAAGTCCAAAACAGGCCCTAGCCTAATAACAATGGTCCCACTAGTGAGGGAATGCTGTATATCTGTGCATAAGTATCAGTGAGTGTAACAGCAACTAGTAGGGAAAGAAAAAGAGAGAAGAAAAACAACTCAAAACAGGAGTTGCGACTTGCATAGGGAGAAAATAACGTAAAGAGCAGTGCATACAGCATTTGTAAAAAGGCTTATTTATCTGGTAAGCAAAAAGGCAAGAGCCATTGACTTAAAGCGATTGCGTTTTCTTTCTTGCCTGACCGCAGCGGGGAGCTGGTTCCATAAGATGGTCCCAGCATAGGTAACACGTTTGGCAAGATATGCAGTTGGGCTGGCTGGGACAATCAGTAAATTACTGTGCCCACCACGAGTTTGAGTGGAATTACTGCGGCTGAAAAAGTTAGCGAACAACATGCTGATGTTAGAGGAGTCATGGAGACAACGCCAGATAAAAACCAGAAGGTGCATGTTGGCGTATGTGGTCAATGTTTGGATGTTCATGCGCGTAAGAATATTGCTTGTGGGTGTCCCGGGAGGTACCCGACAGACTGTGCGTACAGCACGCTTGAAGAGCCCATTAAGCCGTCTACTTTGATACGCCGTGAGAAATGGTAAGTAAGCAGAAGCGGCATACATAAAGTGTGATAAAATGAAAGAACGAAAATAGGCTATGCGACATTGAAAAGGCAGGAACGTAGCGTATCGTCTGAGCACGCCAACTTTCGACGCGACGCCCCGTGCGACGTGGTCGACCATGGTGTTCCAGCTCATGTCCGCATCAAAGTGGAGACCTAAATATTTCGCAGAGCGAACAGTTGGCAGAGGCAGTCCATTACATTGCACTTGCAAGTCAAATGTTTGAGATCGTACTGGCGATATCGACATGATCTGTGTCTTCGTTTCATTCAAGATGAGACCGCGGTTCCTAAGCCAATCGGCGAGGTGCTGGACAGCACTTGAGAGATTTTGGGACACCTCATCCGTGCTCATGCCGCTGGATCTAATTGAGATATCGTCCGCAAACTGCAGGGTCGCAACGTTGTAAGGGGACAGCTCTTTCGCAATGTCACGGACGTAGAGAACAAACAACAGGGGCCCGAGAACTGACCCCTGTGGTACTCCGGAGAAGCTGGTGTATGGTGAGCTCTGTACCTGACCGACTTTGACATACTGTGTCCGATCTGAGAGGTAGTCTGCAAGCCATTGCAGCACCGTTCCACCAATTCCAACCTCGAATAGGTCCTGAATAAGGGTTTGGTGCTTCACCTTATCAAATGCTTTTGACATATCTACGAAAGCAATCCCCGTGAAGTACTTTTTTGTCTGGGCTTGGCATATGCCCTCAACGGCTAATACAAGGGCATCACATGTGGAATGATGTGAACGATAGCCGAACTGAGTTGGTGGAAATAGATCATGTCGGCACAAGTACTGAGTGAGCTGATCATGGATGACTCGCTCCAAAAGCTTTGCAACTATCGACATTAGAGACACGGGTCTGTGATTCTTTGCTATGCTGGGATCACCACCTTTAAACAGAGGTGAAATGCTGGCCACCTTCATAGGAGCTGGGAAATGTCCCTCCCTCATGGATTTGTGGAACAGTAAGGCCAATGACGGCGCAAGAACATCTGCATGAGCTCGAAGAAGGGCTGCAGGGATGCCGTCACTGCCAGTTGCCTTCGTCGGATTCTGTTGCTCTAGAAGCTTCCGGACTTTTGCAATAGATACAGGAACAAATTCCACAAAACTAGTTGCCGTTCGTGGCCCTTGGGGTAGGTGAAGATGAACTGGGCGGCTTGGATCTTCCACGATCTTGGCGAAAGCACTTCGAATTGCCTCAGCTGAGCACTGAAGCGGTGCCGATTTTCTTTGTTTCCCCGTCAACTGGTTGATGATTCGCCAGGTTTGTTTTACATCACAAGTCGCAAGCTGAAATTTTGTACTGTAGTACGCTTCTTTCAGCTTCCGGTTACAGGTAGTGGCCTCCCTTCTCGCCGCTTTGAATGTGGCGTACCTTTGCTCAGATCTGTCTGACAGCCACTTTCTGTGAAGCCGGTTGCGCTTACTCAAAAGGTGCAAGAGCTGGCTGTCCATCCACGGTACCGATTGTCGCTTGTGCTGCTTACAAGATCCAAGAGGGGCATGAGTGTCAAGCACCTGCAGGAAGCGACTATTCCACTCCGTCCACATGTCTGTTGGGCTGCCTTCGATGCTGCAAAAATTCTGCTGAATCAAGTCAGCTTTGAAGCGTTCATGATTGATCCTTCGGTAGTTCCGGCACAACATTGATGTCTCGGGACTCCTTGTCGGGTCAAGGTAGAATTCACTTATGACCGCTGCATGGTCGCTGAAAGCCACGGGATGGATCGTTGCCACATTGTGCTGGTCAAACGTATTGAAGAACAGATCCAATGTGGTGGGTGTGGAATTAGATGCAAACCGTGTCCGCTGATGAACGCCCTGGTGGAGACTGTAGCTTGCCGTTAGATCAGACCGGAAATGGAGCTGATGATCTGGAGCCGTTGATGGATCCACATTCACATTTAAGTCACCGCACAGTATAACGTTCCTGCCCGGAGTGATAGCTGAGTGTAGAAGACCATCAAGGCGATCCCAGTAGCCAATAGGTTCAGAGGGAGGACGATAGATTGTGCCTATCAAGCAACTCCCACCAGTACAGGGAATCTCGCCCCAACAACTCTCAACCCCAGCAGCAGCTATATCGCATCTCGGCTGGAGAGGCAAGGATGTTCGGGAATATAAGCAGACACCTCCACCAACCTGATCCTCTCGATCAGCACGCAAAACATTGTAACCTGCCAACGTGATTTCTCCATCAGTAATGGAACTATCCAGCCATGTCTCGTTCACACAGACAATATCAGGACAATGCTGGCGGGTGAGTTGTGCTAGGTCATTAATCTTGTTTCGAAGGCTCCTGATGTTTATCAGTAGAACTTTCAGCTTAGCGTCGCCACTCAGTCCTCCCCTGTCTCTGAAAGGTGCTTTCGGATGGCGCAATCTACCCGGAAAGAAAGTTGGAGCCTGCGCATTCAGTATCGAGGTGTTCATTGCGCCTCTGCTTGGTCGGACCTGAAGCGCCAGTCACGGAGAGTGTATGCAACTGTTTCAGGCCAGAAAGACTTTTCACTAACTTTGTTCACGTCCTCAGCGTCAACTGTTATTCTCGCGGAGGCCGTTCTGAAGTATTCAGAAGAGTATATAATACATTGCACTATCTCCACGTCCCGATCTCTGCACCATTCAGCGATGGACTGTGCCTGGCAACCATACGGGATTTGCCCCAGGTAGAGAACTTTCCGCGGGCCTCTGGGGACGGTGTCTAACGAAGGTGTCGGGTTGCTATCGGACGTACGTTCCCGGATGTAACGTGAAGACTCGTGGCGGCGGATGGGATTTGTCTGCGTTTTGCGACTGTCAGTCTGCCGTTCTGCAGGACTTGTAGCCTTCTCCGTCCCGGAAGGTTCTGATGCTAGCCGCCTCTTGAAGCGTCGACGCTCTTTCCTGGACATGACATCCTCGAAGGGCGCCTGATCAACCGATATGTCCATTGGAAGGTCGATTGGGGCAGCATCTCTAGATATGGCCTGTGAATACAACTCCTTGGGTTCATTCCTGGCAACGTCTTGAAGCATTGATCCTTCACCTGGGGATGTGGCATGTAGGTCTCTTTGTGCTCTTCCAATCTTCGAATAGCTCGCCAGTGGAGCAGTCACCTGCGGCCGGGCATGCTTGTGCTGTTTCCCGCCGCTGGCCCTCTCCAAGTCGCCTACTCTGTCAGAGAGAGATGCCAGTTCCCGCTTCACAATCGCTTCAACCTCTAGTAAGGGGATACCCTTCTCCTCTGCAGCCGTGATCTCCCGCCCCTGGCTGTCTCTCAGCGCTGCCAACTCGTCACTGATGCCAACGACAATCTGCATCATCTCACCCAAGCGCTCAACGACTCCAGCAGCTGATGGGTGTAACACACCCACACCAGCCTCGCGAAGTTTCCCGACCACCTCCGCGCGAGCCATACTGTCCAGGCCATCAATGCTATGCCGCCGAGCTAAACCTCGCAGTTCCTCGAAAGTGAGAATGGCTAAGTCTACAACGTCACCCAGGTTCATTTTGCACCAGACTACCGCAGACACGGCCGCAGCAAGTCGCGAAAATAGCGTCGTGAAGACAAACCACCAGTGTGAACAGAGGCGCGAGCACTCCACTCCAGCGCGTGATCCAGCTCGTGAAGCAGCGATGTAGCGATGTAGGTAATACAGCTAGACGCAACGCACAACCCAGCCCTCGCGCTAAGGATTAGACGAGACCTGGACCAGGACTTCATCCAATGGCAGGGCACTGCCAACTCAGCCAAACTGAAGATATAACAGCAGCCCCAGTCAGCTCCAGACCAAACAGCAACCAAGCAACTCAGCAGCCAAGCAAGCTTCTTCCTCCTACCAGAGCGTCCAAAAGTCCAGCTTGGCCGTGTCAGTAGCACTCACTCGTGGTTGCTCCTGTACATGCCGGCGCACTTCCGCAGGCAGGGTGGAGAGCAGCTGCTCGCGCACTTTCTGGTCAGTCAGTCACGAACGGAACATCGACTGTGCCCCCGGACGCAACTGCGTGAGTGATCCATTTTTCGAACAAATCCCTCTGCCGGTGGTGGAGTTCCATGTACGTCTCGCCAGGCGAGGACAAATTTATGGACCTGAACATACTCCTCCGCGTCCAATCGGAAACGCGCGAGTACTGCAGTTCTGATGAGAACGAAATCCTTCGAGTCACCCACGGGCAGATTATTGTAAGCACTGCAAGCTTTGCCCTTGAGGTGGGGTACGATCGCCAAGGCTCGCCGATCGGGAGGCACGCCGTAACCAATGAGCAGGCGTTTGGCGGTAAGGAACCAAGCCTCCGCATCGTCGGTGTCCTCCAAAGGCTGTAATTTGGGAAAATTCCCGGGAGAAACCGAAGCCGGAGCGGGAGGCTGACTCGGCTGAGACGGATGCTGAAGTAGAGCAGTCGAAACGGCGGTCTGCTGCTGGAGGTGTTGCTGCTGCTGTTGCTGTTGCTGTATCAGAGCCTGCAGGAGCTGAGGCAGCTGCGAGAACGCGGAGATATCTACGGCCGGATTGGCGGAGGCAGTTGCGACGGAGGTAGAACCTTGAGACTCCGAGTTGTCAGAACTCATGGCACCTGGACGAGGTGGATTTACTTTCGTGACGTGAGGCTTGGATTTTTTCGGACCCATCCGCGGAAAACGGAGACAGAAAACCGAAAGCTAGCACCGCGAGAACACCGCTGCCACCCTGTTTTGGGTGTATCGCACAGCAACCATCCAGGTCCGACAACAACAGAACTACACACCCCGAAAATGCTTCTACTTCATTTCGTGCAAACAAACTCCTAACTTATGAAAACCAGAATAAGTATGATCAGTTCCTCGCATGCGTACCTGAGGGGCCTGCATGCTCGGAGTGTAAAGACCACATGGCGGCCGTGAACACGTGTCGCAACGGCACGTGGATGCATACAAGTAAAGTGCGTAAAAGAGTTCATACTACAATATCTACAGGGTTGATTAGTGGGAGTAGAGTCTCAGTCTGGGTGGCCATCACTCGACTCAGTAACGCTGAAACCGTTCCAAGTGGCAGGTCGATCGACGCAATGTTGTATGTCACGGAGAAGCTTCTCTGAGTCCCTGATCATCTTCGCTGTTACCTGAAAGCTTTCTCCAACATCTCGGCCGAGACCATGGTAGCGCAGCAGAACTGGTACTCATCACCGCCTCCGCTCTCGCTCGAGGATACCCAGGAACAAAAAAACAACGAACATGACAAAAATTTAAAATTTCCTCCCTGGGATATCATAGACGTACCAGCACTTCCTGACTGCAGCGAACAGATCTTGTCTTCTCCTTTGCAACCAAGGACACATCATCGAGGCTGCTCCAAAAGGCGAGATCATCCACGTTGAGGTCTGGGCTCTGCAGTGGCTGAGCGAATACTATTTTGAGCTTGTTCGTCTCGCTCTGCTGCGCAAAGTGACGATTGTCACATCTCTGCGTTTTGGAGTTGTGGACCCAAAAAAGCGTATGAACTCCATTCAACTGCATCATAAAGTATGGACGGCTTCTCAACTGACAACGACTGTTTCAGTTGTTACTCATTCTCAGTAAAACAGCTGAGTTATTATACAAATATTGAGTCTTGATCAGCATAAGTAGCACCTGGTTAGAGCTGTTGTCAGTTGACAAGCCATTCTTTCTATTTTCTATGTGTATACGTGTAGTTTGGACGTAAAGTACTGTTCCTGTCCTCATTGAGGGTTTCACATCGGACGCGTTCCATCACGCAGGTCCATCCATTTTATAATTGGTTACGGTGCACGCGCCAATCGAATACACAAAACTCTCCGCCAACTCGCCAGGCAGCCTTATGCGGCTGCACCACACATCGGAGGTTTAACGTGTAACGCATACACTATACTTCACGCTGCCCGCTTTGCTACTTCACATTTGCCTTGGTTGGGTCGTGCGAAGAACACAAGTGTTCTCATTTCTCATTTTCGGCTTCCGGATCTTGAAACAGGCTCACCACTAGCCATACCTTGACATAGTAGTAGGAGGACTCCCGTTCCCGAGGAAGTTGCCTATGCTTCCTTTTAATTTTCGAGCCTGGCCGATGCTCGCGCAATGGATCCGGCATTGCCAAGGAACCTTCCGTCAGCGGCGTCCGTTTTCCTGAGCACGTATGCTCCATAGGTTGCAGCGCCCGGACCCCTTGGCCTCGCACAACAATCATTGATCCCTGCCGAAAGCCTGCGAGCCACGATCACAAAAGTGCTGACGGAAACACTACCAACGCTTGTGGACTCTCGTTGCGCCATGGCTACACTGGCTGCATCCGCGATCATCAATCCCATAACAACCAAATGTTCATTGGAACCAGTCGCAGCTGCCTGGCAGCCACCATCAACAGCCACAATGTACCGTTCGATGACACAAATTTCTCTGTCAATTCTCGGAATCCAATTCCGTCAATTAATTACTACTTCCTCCGCGTCATCGAAATTGTCGCAGTTTGACTTTTGATGTAAAACGCGGTATTTACTCACCAGCACTCGTACCAGAGGCAAGGAATCGGACATAGGCGATAGCCATCAGTATGGGGTGACGGCAAAGTTCTATTTTCTGTTATTGGAAGCTTGAATTTTTGAACTAGACGCAGTTTCTTCGCTGATGTCGCTGCGCTGGTAATTTCGACTCGCTGAGATCAGTCAGGCGTTGCAGCCTGCACATTTCTCGAGCTTATGGCCATTCACTCAAGCCCCATCACTGTTTTACCTTAGCTGGGGTGAGAATGGCTTCGTGGAACAAGTGGCAGCGCTTGGAGAAACATCGAGGGGTCGGCAAACTAAATGCCTGCAACAATATTTAAAAAAAAAACAGCGATACAATTTGTCGCTCTGGCTGAGACACTCAGTACCAGTACAGTGAGTATCGTTTATAAAGTGACCGGGTGTAACGATATACCGGCTATAATGATCGAACTCGCCAAAATCAAAATCAAATCACAAAAAATACAGCTAAAATATCACTATACACACTATTATCGGTTATACCGATATATCGCTTATTGTGATGGGTTTCAGGAAGCAAACCATATCAAATGCACAGGAAAATATCGTATATACTGATCAAGAGTGATGATCACAAAACAATTGTTCTTCAAATTTAGTTCATTTCTTCCAAAACTGATCCAGTGTTGCCTGGATGCATCTGGCAGCAGACGTGATTGAGAGAAAATTCTTCCCTGTATGCTGTACGCAGCCACATGTACACGTGGCTGCTTTTCATGCTTTTTCCAGCGTGTACGCATCATTTCATGCACAGTCATGTGCCATGTGTCAGTCATACATGCAAATCGGCTATAGTGATGCACCGGATATAGTGATAAATTATCGAAAATCAAAGGGGCACGTTATATCCACTATTTACTGTACATGATTGTACCTGCAAGAGCCGTGTAGACCAAGTTATGTACTCGCGTACAGTGTACAGAGCGGATGCAGTTTTGAGAGCTCTGCATCCTTTTGTGAATGTGGTAGTTTTTGGATCCTTATAAAGCATATCTAGGGCGTGCCCTTATAACCTTACCACCAATCATGGCGAGCACTGGTAACTCGAGACCCCGATGGATGGCACTGACCTCGGAGCAGATGCGAGAGACGTCCGGGAAATTCGATTGCCCACTGGGGACCAAAGTGGTGGATGTCGCGAACGCACTGGGAGATGCTGGATACAACGACCTCACATCTGTTCAGATAAGTTCACAGCATGAGTGCATTGTAACCTTCATGTCCACTGCGAGTCTAGAGCGTGTTGTCCGGGAGGGCTTTTCTCTATTGGATAAGACTATTTTGGTTTCAAACGTACTGGATTCGATCCTCCAGCTGCATATATCTGACCTCCCTGTCTGGATCTCGGACATTGCATTGACAGACGCTCTCAAACCGTACGGTAGTCCCGCTTCAACAGTTCGATACGGGCAAGTCACCACAAAGCATGGCTTCGATGTTACAACCGGGGTACGCTTTTTAAGCTTCAAACTAGGGAAACAATGCCCCTCCATTCCATCCTACGTTCAAACGGCAGGGGGTCACGTCTTCGCCGTACGGTATAAGGATCAACCACGCACCTGTAGGGTATGCGAGTCCCCAGGCCACCTGGCCGCGGACTGCCCCACCAGGCCACGCACCCCTCGTGGAACGTACGCTAACAGGGTCAAATCGGGACCCCAGAAAGGGCGCGAGGATCAGCCACTGCATGAAAGCCTAGCCTCTGCAGTCAAATCGGGACCCCAGGAGGTCATCGGTTCAGACAAAGCGCGCGAGGATCAGCCACAACACGAGAGCCTGGGCGCTTCTCCAGCTGGTCAGGTCGACTCGAGACCCCTGGAGCTGGAGGAGGGCACGGGTACACATGGCAGTCAAGACTCAGCTTCTGCCGTAACTGTCAAAATGCGACCTGAGCATGATAAACAAAGCAACCACGTGGAACTTGACCTGACTCTGTCTCCTGACAGCAGCTGGGCCGAGGAGTCGGACTGTCCACCTGAGGGGAAACTCTCAGGGGGCGATGAGGCTAGAGCATTGGCGATATTGGCAGACTGCTTTCACAAGAGGCCGCGGGAGTCGACCTCCCCATTGGTAGTTTCTAGTGATAACCAGAGGAAGAAGAAGGCGAAAAAGATCACTGCGTCAAGCAATAAGCAGATAACTTGGCGCAGATAACATCTTCTCCCCTGTGTAGCCCTAGGTATACAAACACAATCTGGTTTTCCCTGTCCTACTTCAACCTCGTGTCTTCCTCCAGCTTCCTCATTCTTATCTTTAGCTTGATCCTTTTAGGTACTTCATTAGATTTTAGGACCCTTAGCCATACATGTAACTATGCACCCGCTTACGCCAAATGTCCCTCCCCTTTTTTAATTACTTCCTCCTGCAATGAAGGGTAGCAAGCATCTTCGCATTCTCTGCACAAACGCTTTCGGCCTAGCCAGCAAACTTCCCGACCTACAGCACGCACTCCTGCAGCATCAGCCCGACGTAGCAATTGTGACAGAAACGAAGTTCACTGCGGAGAAAGTGCTTCCCTCTGACATTAGCTTCCCTGGATACAGCTCACCACTTCGGTTGGATAGAATGGCACATGGGGGAGGGGTAGCCATCTGGGTGAAGTCGTCACTCCCCTCCATGCTCATCCCTGAACTCATGTCCCCCGCACATGAGATCATCTGGGTTTCTCTCCAGCTGGCCCCAGGTCTCCGCACCGTCTTGGGAGCAGTGTATCGGCCGGGGTCCTGTGCCCCTGGCGATCTTACCTTAATCGATCATCTCGACAACATCCTCCCAGAAGCTAGACACCAGGGCTCCCACATCATCCTAGCTGGCGATTTCAACGTGCACAACCGGGCTTGGCTGAACAGCTCGAAAACTACGCCTGCAGGCGAGGCTCTCGAAGATACCTGCGCTGCCCATCTTCTTGTCCAGCATGTCACAGTACCGACTCGTGGAGACAACCCGCTAGATCTCATAATGTCAACGTTCACATCCCCAGTAACTACACGTATACTTCCGCCCCTCGGTCGATCTGATCATGCAGTTGTACTGTCAGACTTTTCTTCCGTGCTCCCTAGACGTGAACCCCCTGTTAAGCGAACAGTATTTCGCTACAACAGGGCAGACTGGAATCGCCTCAGGGCGCACCTTCGCAACGTGGAATGGGGTGATATCATCACGGAGGACCCAGAAACTTCCTGTGAGCAGGTTACCGCTTCAATTACTGCAGCTGTTGCACAGTTTGTCCCATCCAAAGTCCTGGAAACGAGGCCTTCCGATCCGGTATGGTGGACGCCTGAATGCACCCAGACCGAGAGGGAGAAGGAGAAGTGCTGGCGCGACTGGAGAAAACACCCTTATGACCCAGCATTTCAGCAGGCATTCACCGATTCCGTGACTGTAGCGATCGCCACCCAGTTCCGATCACGACGTGCAAAGGAGGACAGCCTCCGTCGCAGCCTCTCAACTGGGTCCCTCAGAGACAAACAGTGGTGGACGAAGTTGAAGAACGCTGCTGGCAACCGCACACAGCCCGAAATTCCCCTAATTGTCGACTCTGATGGCCGCGAGTGGGCAACGAGCTCAGAGAAAGCAGAGGCATTCGCTCGCTTCTTCTCGAAGAAATGTAGCGTTGCCGGTCCGGACCTTGTGGAGGCTGACCTACCGGACCCTGCTCCCTCAGAGGCTCCACCTCTTCGCACCATCCGCTTCCGCCCACAGGCTGTCCGCCGCCTCCTGGCAAGGCTCGACGTCTCCAAGGCTACCGGGCCTGACGGTATTTCTGCTCGCGTCCTTAAGGAATGTGCTCATGAGCTCGCAGAGCCACTGTCCAAGTTATTTGCTTTATGCTTCCGGTCTGGAGTGCAACCTAGGATGTGGAAGACGGCCAACGTGGTTCCGATCCACAAGCGATCTTCCCGTTCAACCCTTAAGAACTACAGGCCCGTATCCTTACTGTGCATAATCTCGAAAGTAATGGAAACTCTTGTAAACAGACACATCGTAAACTATTTTGAAGATCATCATCTGCTCACGTCGCACCAGTTTGGATTTCGCAGAGGCCTCGGAACATCGGACGCTTTGCAAGCTCTCCAAACTGCCTGGGCAAGCGCTGTGGGCTGTGGAGGGGCGGCTCGTATCCTTGCTGTGGACATCGCAGGAGCGTTTGATCGTGTCTCGCATGTCGGCCTCCTCCACAAGGTACGTAGCCTAGGCATAGATGGTCCGCTTCAGAGATGGCTGGCGTCATACCTGGACACCCGCTCCCTACAGTGCCTCGTTGGAGGGCGGACGTCATCTAGGTATACGACCTCCGCTGGAGTCCCCCAGGGAAGCATCCTTGGACCAACGCTTTTCCTGGCCTACGTCAACGACGCGCCAGATGTTCTCGCTGACGGCGCCAGCTTGGAAGCCTATGCTGATGATACAACTTTGTACAGCTTAGTCACCTCCCAGCAGACCCCAACAGTCGCCGCGCAGTCACTGCAGGTGTCCGTTGACCGACTGCACGAGTGGGGACGTACATGGAAAGTGATGTTTGAACCGACCAAATCCCAGGCCATGACAGCCACCCTCAGACGCACTGGCTTAGATCTCCCCCCACTCCTGTTTGGTGGCACACTGGTGCCCGAGACAACCACCATCACCCTCCTTGGTGTGAAGGTGGACGCAAAGTTGAACTTCAGCGATCACCTACGCTCCGTAGCCACCCGTGCACGCCAACGGCTTGGGGTCCTAAACAGAGCCGCCCACATACTCACCCCCGCCGGCCGGACGACCGTATACAAGGCGTTCGTACGACCAGTCATGGAGTATGCGCCTCTTGTATGGATGGGAGCTGCGCAGAGTCACCTCCAGCGTCTGAACAATGTTCAGCGCCGCGCGCTTCATGCTATCGGCCCTGGGGCACACCTACCCAGCCTGGCCATCCGCCGCACTGTTGCCTCGCTTGCCTGCCTGTACAAGCTGCACTACTTGCCTGGTCCTCCGCAGCTGCTCTCTGTGTTGCCACCGCGCCACATCATCTCTACCAACCCCAGAACTCGCAGCGAGCACGGTGCTGTCAGTGGCCATGACCACCAGCTCCAACACCAGCTGCCTGCATCTGCCCCGCTGGCACTGAAGCGCTCGTTCCCACACTGCAGCATCAGCGATTGGAACTCCCTCCCTGCCGCTCTCCTATCCCAGCCTCCCCACAGCAAGAGAATGCAATCATTCAAAACGAATGTTTACCGCCATCTTCGCAGCACAAACTGGCTCTGGGCAGTCGATTCCCTATGAATAGTATGACGCTAAGACAGTTTCTCCCCCACAATCGCTCGTGTTAAGCCTTGGGTTTTTGCATCTTTCTCACCTGTACAGCTCTATCTTCTTCTTTTCTCATTGTTTTTGGTGCGTGTTTTTGGCCGTGACGCCGAGACCTCAGGTCGGCAGAGTCATCAATGCCCCATCATCACTGCTGCGTCTCGGTGTAGCGCCTGCTCATTAGTTGTCACGTTTGTCCTAGTCTCCGTACCATTGTCTTTCCTTGTTCTTTTCGAGCTGGTTATGTGAACGTAAAAAAAAAAAAAAAAAAAAAAAAAAAAAAAAAAAGAGGCTCTACACGTAGTTTTAGTGATGCACGCGCAGGTGCCGTACCATGGCCAGTGATGCTGAAAAAGAGGACGCGCCGGACGTGATACTACACTTACCTGCATGAGCTGTGGACATGCCACGGCTAAAAAAGTTCATTTCAAGGTCGAGGTGATTCCGAGGTGATTCCGCCGACGGTAATCAACCGACCTCGCAACGATCGTGTATTCTTACTAGGCTTCGTTGGTGGTGAAGTAGAAATCATCCAGAGCTAGCAGACAACAAGCATAGCAGCTCTTGTCCTGTGGAGAAAGTCAAAGCATTTGAGATGAGGCGCGACGAACTTTCAACCTTCCTTGAAATATTTCGGAACGATATTTTTGCGTCCATTGACATCAGCGACGACGAGGACTTCATCTCTGCATGAAAACTCTCAGTCCAATTGTCCTGGAACATTACTCTAGTCTTCAGACTATCATACTGTGTAATAAGTTTTGAATGGTTTAGTTTATGGAGTTGTCAGTAACAAAAGACAAGTCACTAGTCAAACGGCGACAATTTCGATGACGCGGAGGAAGTAGTATGCAGTGAGTGCGAGATTTCTAATTCTCCCGCCAGAATTTACGCACTTGCGCTACACTCTTTTTGGAGGCACGCGCACCTGCTGGCCATAACGGAGCTTGTTAAGTACCACTCAAACCAAGAGCTTGGGCATGGAAAACAAAACAGCTTTCTTCTACACAAAATCTGCAGCCTTGCCGAAGCGCTTTGCGGCAGGAGAGATTCGTCCTACTGAGCTCTACGGCTTTCACTTGACTCCCTTGATGAGCAATCACCGTCCCAGTCTGTCATCATGTGTCGTGATTGGCGTCAACAACGATTGATGCGCGTGGGTTATTCGCGTCCCGCGATCGTACATATTCCCCAGCAAAGCGCAGGTACGTGGAGTGTCCCAGTCGTGTCCCTTCATTGGCCTGGGGCTTGCCTAGCTAGTTAGTAACTGGTAAACAAACAAACATGGGCTTGTCAGGTGTAAAGAAAGGCTAGTGACAAGAAAGACAGAAAGGTTAGGATGGAAAGTGTCTAGGTCCGCGACTTTTCTTTCGTCCGTCTTCAACGTCACTTTTTTTATCAATATGATATCAAAAACAAGTGATGGTTTTCGGTGATCCTGGCTCGTGTGTTAACGCTGATTGCTTTAGGCACCTGGAGAGGTCTTCTATGGTCTTCATTAGCAAAACCAGCTTATTCAGCTAAGCGACCTGACTTGTAGCCCACCGAGAAATCAAGAGCACAGTAAGGGACTCTTGGTGATGAGGCCATGATGCTACATCGTTGCTTCATCGTCGTTATGTAACTTCTTACCTCCAGAACTAAACTAAAGGCATAATGGATCATGATGTGCACGGATAAGACATTTATTATGATTTCATAATCCCATTATTTTTCGCGGTTCAAGAAGAGCTTGGACGCTAAATGATATAGAATAGTGCGTAAGACTTCGAGATCTTACAATAACAAATACTAGTAGAGTTTCAACAATTTAATCATCATCCCAAAATCATGATTAAGAATATATTGGAAGGCATGCCAACACCTTGGAAAATAGCAAGGTCTTTCATCCTTACAACTGTATCGCTGTCACTGTCTATCAACTCGCAATACAATGATGTGCACAACCAGTCGTGAGAATAAAAGATTTCAACCAGCATCCGTACGTGAATTTACTCGCCCGCATGCACATAGTCACCAACACATGAGCCGCAATCTGCGAAAATGACCCTTAGAGATTTCAATTTTTTCCAGACAAAGGTCGATTTGTGACGTTCAACGATTTTTGATCGCGCTGTTCGCACGACTTCTTGAACTCCTTGCTTGAACTTGAAGTGATTTATTTTGAAGTTGAAGTGTCGAGTGGCGACTACAGTGTTTCTTGATCTTGTTGCGATGGCTGCAGACACCAGAGCTGTTCGCAGAGCACACACAACAGTCATTGTGTACAGCTAGCTCGAGCCTGGTGGCGAGTGGATGCTAAAGTAGCCGCTGAAGTTCAGAGTCAGGATGAGACATTGTTTTGGTCCCGACATCGATGTCGACAGCGAGGCGGAATCGCAGCCGTCATCTCCTGCTGTGATGCGGCTCAAGGTAGCCGATGACTCGTCAGAGTCGGAGGATGAGGTGTCATCACCTGAGATAAATTCTGAGGCTCGGGCTAGTGACGGCAGCGACGTCGTGTGTTCAGCTGAGGAGGAAGAAGTCGAAGACGAGATTGCGGAACGACTCAACGCAGGATGTAGCTGCGAATATGTCGATCATTTCTCCACACTCATCACCTATTCTTTGTTATTATAGCCATTTCAAAAGTATTCAAGCTGCCTACCCACCTTCGAATGCTGAATAGTCATTGTACATATACATCGTATACATAGATTACACCAACTTGGAGTACATTTTGTATTTTGGTTTATATGTAGGACTCAGTATAGAGTCCATGCACTATATGATGTCCAGCACCCTATATAGAGTCCATTGGTCCAAAATCCCCTATACAGAGTCCAGGAGTCCACTCAGTTTTGATCAGCTTCATCCTGCCGCGCAATCCCCTATAAGGAGTACACTTTTTCTAGAAGTCCCCTATTCACGGTCCAGGAGTCCAGTTTATCCAATCACGCCGTCCTGTGTGTTGTGCCCGAAAGAGAAAACACCTTTTCAGTTTTGCTTGCCTCATGGCAGCGCATTTCTTCACTTCAGCCTTGGCTGCCAGTTCTGCTGTGCAGTTGCTGACAGTAATCTGTCTCGAGGTAACCAAGGAGGATAAGGAGACGTTCAAAATCAAATCTGGAATGCGTCTTGTGGTTCTCTGAAGACGTTTCATCCGTGCGCGGGATGAAAGCAGAAATTGCAGAACGAGAAAAGTTCAGCACAGTTCAAATCTGACGAGTCAGGTACACTGACACTCTCTTTCGTTCGACGCCACAAGGATCCCCTGTTTGGCTGGCCATTAATTGCATTGCTGCCAGGAAGGCGTTTGAACGGTTTCATCAGAGCGAGGGATGAAAGCAGAAAGCGGAGAACGAGAAAAGTTCAGCACAGTTCCAATCTGACGAGTCAGATACACTGACACTCTCTTTCGTTCGATGCCACAAGGATACCGGGCCCTGTTTGACTGGACAAGAGCTGCCTGTACCACCGTGTCAAAAGGCTGTCCAACTACATGGCAGGACGATGACTGAGGTAAGGAAGCTTTTACTCGTTTCGATTGGTCTGCTGTTCTGTCGTTATGCTTGAATTTTTTTCCATTTTCAAGGATCGTATCGCGTTTGTTTGATGTTGCTTGAATGAATGCCCTAACAAGTAATCAACCACTTCGTAATAGTCCTCAAGGACTGCAAGGACTTTGCATCAATCGTATACGATCGTCTAGCTATCATCAATTATTATTTTATTACATGAGAAAAGTATTTTATCCCTGTGATAATTATGTGAACTCCACGACACTCTTCCTCTTCTAGGCTCTAGTATGATGTCAAATACAATGGGATCCACAAACGCAGTGCCAGTGTAGTAGTAGTAGTAGTAGTAGGAGGATTTCTTGTATGCCGATGACAAGAAAAAGCTTCAAGCTAATACATGTACTCGTGTTCCCAGAAGTAACCGTTTTGATGTCACAAACATGACATTGTGTCAGTGAAACTGCCTCGTGACAACAAATCATTGCATTTCCATCTTGGGGAAGACTGACTGACTGCGACGCTGTACAGATTGTTTAAATCATCTCATTTCAATTTAAATGCAGTGAAGTGAAACACTGTACACTACATGTATGGTGGTGTGTCTGTGCGTCTTGAGTGTGCACAAACGATCTTATTCCTCGTATTACTAATAGATTATTGTCCCCACCGTCACCTGTTTACAGGTCTTTGTGTGGATGGATTTTCATTGAGCATCACATTCGTTGAGCACTTGGTAGTTGTGTGCTCCCATGCATCATTACGGTAATAAGCGTGTATCCTTGTGCTATCTACTTTTTGCAGGTGTGCTGATCTTCAGAAGCTTGCGGAACTGAGTGCTGCTGAACATTTGCATGGCCATGAGCAATGGTGAAGCTTGCTATTGCACTCTCAGCATGTGCTAGTACTATGCTGACTACTACACTATGTTACTCTCTTACACTAATAGGTGCGTGCACCCGTCCATGTATGCATTCGTTTCGTATAATTATTTGTTATCCCTCTTGACTTTACGTGTCAATGGGTGGACGTTTGCATGGCTGTTGGAGTTGCGTGTGTATTGTGTCTCTACTCTTTTCTTGGTGTTTTCTTGGCGTTGTATAAGTTTGTGTGTCTGTGTGTGTGTGTGTGTGTGTGTGTGTGTGTGTGTGTGCGCGCGCGCGCGCACAATAATTTGAAAACAAATAATTAATCCTTGGCTCTCCATTATTCTCTTTCGATTCTTGGTTGTTTCTAGGTATTTTCTTGGCGGTGTGTGGGTGTGTGCATGTGTGTGTGTGTGTGCGTGCACAATATTTGGCAACACTACATGATTGAGATATTGTAATTTGCAGCGTCTGCGAAGAGACCACTTGATTTGGTGTTTGTAGGGTTTTTCATGTAATGAAGTGGCTACAGGGGCGCCTCAATACTTATTTTTTATCTTGAGAAGTGAATGATGTAAAGGATTAAAGGGAGAGGCGTTTTCTGGTTAATATTCACTGCTTTAACACAGCAGATCCTATGTCTAATTTCGAACTCTGGATAGGGGATGCCTAGTTGGCTGGACTTTATACAGGGAGTGTTGTCCACATAAAGACTCCTTATACATGTAGTTGATTTCAAAGTTTGGACTCCATACAGTTGATTTTGGACAAATGGACTCTATATAGGGGTGAAGCCAATTGGCTGGACTCTATACAGGGAGTGATGTCCATCTAAACTTTGAGCTCACAGTTGATTCCAAGTTTGGACTCTGTACAGTGGATTTTGGACTCTGTACAGTGGATTTTGGACCAATGGACTCTATATAGGGGTTGGACATCATATAGGGGCTGGACGCTCTACTGAGTCCAACATATACACCCGCTTAGAATCGGAATATTGAACTTTTTCTTGGCTGAGGTTCTTCAGTAGATGTGTTTCGACAAATTTCTAACCAAAAAGGACAAGTAGAACAGCGGTTCTCCTTGGCCGATTCTCACCATCGATAGCTCATTTTCAAGGTCTTGGGATTTTCTATCGGTTTACCGTCCCTGATTTCTAATTTTCTCTTCACTCACTTGTTCGCAAGCCTTCGAAGTTTGAGTGATTTCACAATCCGATCTCAGCTAAAGAAAGCCCAAATCGAAAAATTCGAGACGGGAACCCTCCAAAGACACACCTTCTGAACACAAATCCACAATGGCCTAATGTCTAAAACCAACGAATACAGCCAAGCTCCACTCAGAAAACACCCCACAATTGCAAGAAACAGCCTGGTTTGCCGTGCGCTGATTGGTCAAATCCAAATGACCGTTATTGACGCTTTATTCCCGTAGCTATGCAGAAGACGTTACTTCAGTAACGTCTGGCGCTAGGCAGGGTCCACACAGCTTTAATTTGGTGTTTGTGTGTTTGTTTGTGTCACGGCTGGAGCTATCCCGTATCTGTCCCGTATCTGTCCCGTATCTGTGACTACAAAGGCTCTACAGGAGTGTACATAACAGCTGTCCACAATATTTGCGGGCTCCTGTATCTGTCCCGTACCGTACCAATATTCGTCGTATTATGTATACGACTCCCTGATGTAGAGGGAGATTTGGAAAGAAATAGGGAGACGAGGAGGAAGTTAAATTAGAATAGACGCCGAATAGGTGATAGGATGCGTCCGCATTAACATACATGTACTTTGGAAGAGAGATCCCGTCGTCTCCAAATTAAGCAAGAACGAGCGATTCAGCGCCGGTCACAGGAAACGTCGGAAGAGAGATCCCGTCGACTCCAGGACCCCCGTGATCGGCAGAGTCCGCCGGTCCCAGGCAACGTCAGGACAGACATCCCGTTGAGTCCAGAACGCCCGTGATCGGCAGAGTCTAAGCCGGTCCCAGGAAACGTCAGGACAGACATCCCATCGAGTCCAGAACGCCCGTGATCCGCAGAGTCAGCGCCGGTCCCAGTGAACGTCAGCACAGACATCCCGTCGACGGGCAGAAAAACTAAATCTGCAGCCTCTTTTGCCGTCGGACAGGCTACATATTATAGGAGACTGTAAAGTTATGTAATGTCCAAATTTCCACGTGAGCAGCAGGTCACTTGCGTTGATTTTTCGATGTTCGAGCCAAATAACGCGATCTGAACTTTCGCGTCGCAGACATCCAGTCGATGCGCAGAAAAACTAAATCTGCAGACTCTTTTGCCGTCGGATAGGATACGTATATTACGAGACTGCTAAGTTATGTAATGTGCTCCACAGGCAACCATGCATTCGGCGTCGTCATTGGCTCAACAGGTCAATGTACATGTATTACTACAAAAAGGCCAGAAAATCCGATTACTGTATTAAAATCAACTAATTTTTGTTCGAAGAGAATTGGTGAGCACACATGCTCATTCCCTGGGCACTGCAAATTCACAACTCATTTCATTTCACATAATCATTTTCAACGTTTCGGCAAATTGCCATCATCAGGATACTATATGAAGTGGAAGTCTGCCAAGGAGCAGTTATATACACTAATTTGTGTTCTTAGGTGTTGATAATATTTTTTTTATAATGAAGCTGCAGGATGCCTCACCGCTACTTCGTTCGTAATTTTTGCTGCCAATTTAATTTCGCTGATTTCGCCATTTGGTACCAACCGGCCAAAGTAAATCGCAGGCCAAAGTTTGTCATATAGGCAAATGATGCATGATTGAGCAATGGAGGCATGTGAGAGCAAAAATACCAATCGATTTCAAAGTTGACGTGAAATTGCGCGTCATGTCGAAAATATCGTGCATCTTAACCTCTCTGATAGAGAGGTTTCTATTTCTCATCGGCCAAAATTTGTTGATTTACAGAATAAGGAGATAAAAAGAAAAGAAGGAGCAAACCAAAAGTAGATGATTATTAGAGAAATAACAATCCGCAATAAATTCAGCAAATACTTTTGCCTCAGTTCTTATAACATGTACGATGAGCTAGGCAAAAAAGCATAAAAGCATAGCGTAGGGCCCTGAGCTTCCAAGCTCTCTCGTTTATTTTATTTTATTCCAAGCAATACATGGCTGGGGTAGCCAATGACCACTTTGCGTGGCGATTGCAGGGTTTTTATAGCCAACTATGGCTAACATGAAAAAGAGTAGAAGTCAAAAAGAAAAGGAAAAGAAGAAAAAAGCAAATATGGACTAAAACTGAGGTCTACTGGTAAAGCAAGGCGTTCCTGAACGCTGTTAAAGTAGAAAGGCCCTTTGTCTCCTGGTGCAGCTTAAGCCAATGCAAATAGCCATTGAAAAGGGGGGAGTGCAGCAATGCAGAAGAGCGGGCTAGAGGAAGGGAAAGTTGGTTCCTAGATTTGTACGGTCGTGGTGAGCCCTGACATTACTCGCTGAAAGACTTGAACTCTTCTAGTGCGGGCGGGCAAAATATCCCATGGATGTTCATGCTACCATGATTGCCGGCCTGGCTTTTGATTTCGCATACCAGTCACGTCATCAGCAGATTTATTTCGCAGACATAAGATATCTGTAACAGTATGCCTGGACGGTATTGGCACACCCCAATGATACTGACAAGACCATCACAAGAAGCTGGTTACTGCTAAAGGTTTCGTCTTCTTTCTTTCAAAAGGTGGTTACCGGTAGTGGACATTAACAAATATTGACGGGGCTCGCGTACCGGGCAGGTCAAGAGCAAAGAGTCGTACAACTCCCTGGTCAAGAACCACCTTTCTGCTTCCGTGGACGCCACCACCCCATGCTCAGGCGTCAGATGCGGCTCCTAAACGGTGGGGGAGGATAGGTCAGATCCACCAACCAGAGGCCAAAGGCCTCGATCCCATTTGCCACATCCACGTATTTCTCATGCCAGGCCACGAGTTCCCAATTAACTGTGGGTCGCAGCACGGCTGGAAAATATCGTCCGCTTCCAAGCAGGACTTGAACCTGGTACCTCTCGTTCCTCAATCATGGTCTTAGACGAACCCACAGACTTTTTTTTAGGATTGATCATGGCCATACACACAACATTGCAGGAAAATAAATTAATAATCATGAGAAAAGTTGAACCAACAAGTTGCACCAATCAGGACTAGATAAAAAATAACTTCTCCCATAATAATTTCTAATAGAAACCTCACTTTGTAGGCGGATTATCCTTCTTCCCCAATTATAGTACTCACTCTTGGCCATGTTTACTTCAGTTACTGCAATAATTAGTCATGATTCTTATTATTGCTAGTATTCTGTCAACTCCATACGTCAGTTAGATGAAGGCGTGCTGTTCAGTAGAAGTAAAGGGCATTGATAGATCGGAGGGACCAGACTGTTGGGTGACAAGAAAGGGAACCACACTGTATCGTGTCATAGGCAACGTACGGGGTGTGGAGTGTACATGTGTTATTGTTGTTTCTTTATTTTACTTCAACATATGAACAGGCACGACTGCCTTCTCACCTGGGCTATTGGCCCACGGCTCTCCCAATAATTATAATGAAAATGTTTAAAAATGTGTATGAAGAAGAAAGGAACGGAAAAGAAGATGAAAGGAAAGGAAAGAAAACAGAAGGTATTAATAATTTTATGAAGGGGAGGGGTATGAAATGGGTATTATCACAGTTGATGAGAGAAGTATGATATCCAATATTCTTTTTCTATAGACTATTTTAGTACAGGCATTTCATGAGAGTCATGCATGGGCAAGGCAGGATTTGGACTAGGATAGAGGACAAGAACATAATTGAGCATCTGTTCAGGCAGAATCTGTGAAGAAGACATAGTAGGCACAACATAGGAAGAGCTAGTTGAGGAGGGAGATAACGTAACATGTGGTTGGTCGAGATGGTACAGAGGGAAGAAGGGATGTGACATGGTCCCAAGCAGCAAAGTGTTGACGTGAAATTTCTAGTAAAACAACTTCAGCTTACAGTCCCCCTTTACCGTTTGCTGATTGTTGCAACTCTTGTGCTGCTTCAGTTTGGTACCAACTATTACCGTACTGGTCATGGTGACAAACTACACGTTAAGCTAACAAATGAGCATACATGGTCCCAATATGCATGGAACGTCCACCTTCTGCCGCAACTTGGGTTGTACGACTACCTGGATTACATGGCAGTGCAATATGGTCAAATGTACGGCAAGCAGACTAGTCGACCGGTGCGCAGCAGCAGGCAATGTTCCAAAACCATCTTGATTAGGCAGTCTGAATTCTGACTCCTGGAACCACTACACTTTATCATGTAGTAAATTCAGTTAAAATGTGTTTCAATTAACATGCAAATGTTATAGCTAAACGGTTTGCGGACTTCAGTGACTTTGTCGGAAATCTGTTAACGAGTCCACCACAGCAATGATGGGCTGAAGCACCTCATTGGATTGAATCCAAAGAATACAAATGGCCGCGACGATGCTGCCCCTTTCTACAGACTATTTCTAAAGCATACTTTCTCAGCAGGCATCCTTTTCGGAGCAACTTAACGACAATCACTACCAATATAGCAAAGTTTTCTGTGCTGGTTTGTTGTGCAGGACTTGTTCAGTGTGGGTCTCTGCAAGTGTCCAATGGAAAGGTCTCGGAAGGAGAAAACACTGTCAGCAGTGTGCGTACCGTGACCTGCAATCTTGGATATGAGCTGGGCAGTGATCAGACAGCAGTGTGTTTGGCGAATGGCACTTGGTCCAGCAACCCAGTGTGTACAGGTGAGTATTAGATAACCACTCGGCATGTCATCAGGAATCCAATGCCATCCTAAGCAGATGGTGGAGAGCAATTAGTCTGAATTTCTGCTTAGTCAGATCATCATCAGGTATCGTCCAATGCACATAAAGGGCCGCCGGCGAGGGGGGGGGGGGGGGAGGGGGAAAGGGGGGGGGGCATGTTACACGGACATCGCACGGTGAAGAACACATAGCCAATATGTCTCTAGCAGCGTATATATACCTCTGTATTTTTAGTTTTTTTTAAACAATCACTACCCATTACTATACGTTCCTTTTTCTCTTGACTGGAATTTCGTGCACAGTCATACGCTACAAAGTTTAATAAGGCCATTTAGCCAAGGCCATTTATTACTTTTCATAACTTCTGTGCTTGTCTGACAACCACTCGCTTTACATGGGCGAAGTTAATACTGGGTATTGAGATATTCCTGTGAATACATAGAAGTTTGGGGCAGGAAAATTTCTCTACTAGCTAAAAGAGCCTTGCTACGTCAAAACTAGCCAAGTAGGAATTTAATCTTCACTTCTTAGTAGCAAGTAGTAATTTATTCGACCAGCATAATAGAGCCTCAATGCAATAAATATCACGAATAATTTATTCACTCCAAAGTGCAAGGGGTGTCTATTGGTGCCGTTTACTTCAGCCATATGCAACTGTTTTTTTTATTGCTACCGCATAATGCACGATGATCTAGGCAAAAGGCATAGCGAGAGCCCACAGCTTTCGGGCTCTCTTGGTTGGTAGTTCCTTCGGACAATTAGTGCGAATTACTTAGCAAATCGACGCCGAACCATTGCGCTAAATGGAACCTTTTTTTCGGCCGCACGTCTTCACACAAACGCACACACACACACACACACACACACACACACACACACACACTCACAATTTCCTGTCAACATATCTTAATTTACAGACGGCACAAACTCATGCCCTAAATTGCTCGCTCCAGCCAATGGGCGGATAGACACAGGGACTGAAGACATCGGCATACCAAGAACGTACTCCTGTTCTGACGGGTACATAATAATGGGTTCACCAACAACAGTGTGCTTGCAAGGTGGAAATTGGTCTCATCCAGCTCCAGCCTGTGTTCGCCCCTGTTCTGGTAAGTAAAGATTGGGTTTCTTGTCAGAAATGTTAGTAGTATTTAGAAGTAGTAGAGGTTTGTCAACTGACAACCGCTCTTTTTGGATGCAATTTACGCTTGGCGCATGCGCAGGATGAAAATTCAGCATGTCTGAGCACACAAAGTATGTGCGCAAGTGGATCTCTCCGATTCCGCTCTAAATTTGCAGGTAGGTTCCCTTTGGGGTGTGGATCGATTGTATAAAGCCCTTGAAAAAGTTTCTAAAGGGAACCTTGAAGTTTTATTGCCCCTGAAAGATGGCCGAAATATCACATTATTTATGGGTCTAGAATTCCTGGAGCAGTACCCCTTAGCCACTCTAGGATCTCAGAAGACGAGGTCCATCACCCCCTGACGCCACAAATGATCCTCTTGAAAATAGCCAATTTACAAGCGCTGGCACAACAGCCAGCTTCGTCCTCAATTGACCAGAACTATACACTGGCAGATAGTAGAACACCTCTTCTAGCGCTGAGGATATGTCCCCCTTGTTCCTTTTGGGGTTTTCTTGAAATAAAATATTTTAAATTTTTCCACTCGACCATGCTGAAATATGGTCCAAGTCATACATGCGCAGGAAGGCTCGCCTCTCCGCGACGCCTCCTCAGCTATTTCTACTCCAACACTACTCCCAAGGCCGCAGAACAAAGTGCATAGTTGACTCTGACAAGGAAAATCAGCGGTGGTCACTTGTCACTTCAAACGACAAGCTTCCCCTTGCGCAACCAATTTTTGGTGCAACTGTTGATGCAAAAGTGACTGAAGTCCCGAGCGCAGTTTTTCAAGTTTATTACAAGATGCACGGTGAGATCGCGCGCTCTGTGACGTAGTATGGCTCTCCCTGGATCACAACACGTCGACACGTGGCCATCGATCGCGAACCTGGCTGGAATGCTACTCGGAACAGACCATGATGGCAGAGGTGAGATGAGCTGCATTTCCTGCTTGATCTGCTGAGAACCCCCACAACCTGTCCTAGGAGTGTTGCAATGGCAGCAAGCAATTCAAATATGCCCCCCGTACAGCATGGAGAGTTATTCATCTTTCACACTTACCTCCTGGAACCCTGAACATAGTACAACAGTAAAAGTGCCTTGTTTTCATGTCGATGCTCAACAAAAGCTGCTAGCTCAGTCGCTTTGTGTTGACTGGCACGCGAGCATCACTGGCTGCACGCACTTGTTGCGTGAATTGGATTAGAGATTTATTACATCATAAAGAATGTGATTTCATCATCTTTCTCTGGTCTTTGACCTACATGGTCAGGGAAAGTCCTGGTTCGTAGGCCTACAACACGGTCAGCGTGTTCTTGAGCGCAGTAACAACACAAGTGTGATCACTTCCAGACCAACGGGCGTTCAAGGCGAGTAACAAGCGCACTTGACGAAGGTGACTCTGAAATCTCGCGAACCGTGATCCACGCGACTTGGCATTCTTGCGTCACAAGGTACGTGATTTCACCGTGCCTCTTGTGGCCAAATTCAAGAATTGCGCTCATGCCTTCAGTCACAACAGTCGCACAAATAATTATTGGTGGCGCAAGGAGAAGCTTGTCGTTTGGAGTTACAAGTGATCACCGCTGCTTTTCCGTGTCAGACCCAACAATACACTTTGTTCTGCGGCCTTGGGAGTAGTGTTGGAGTAGAAATCGGTGAGGAGACATCACGGAGGGGCGAGCTTTCCTGCGCCGTATTTCAGCATGGTCGAGTGGAAAAATTCAAAAAAGGTATATTTCCAGAAAACCCCAAAAGGAGAATGGGAGATATGTCCTCAGCACCTGAAGAGGTGTTCTACTATCTGCCGGTGTATAGTTCTGGCCAATTCTGGACGTAGCAGGCTGTTTTGCCAGCGCTTGTAAATAGGGCTTGAAAGTGACGACGTCAAAACGGCCAGGGAGTAGTAAGTTGACATCAGATTTCTATTTTTGGATCCACTAAGGTGTGACTTTGCTATTGCCTAAGTACGTGGGTGCATAGCAACCCACTCATGTCGCATGCAGGTGTGACTTTTATTTCGCCACCAGTTGTAACCCCGCCCCCAGTAGCCAAATCAGTCAGTTTCACTGGCTACATCACCATGCTGTGGGTAAGACCGCTTGAAATGTGCTTGGATCCATACAAAAACTGGATCCAAGTGGATCCAGTTTTTGAATTTTTGAAATTGTTGCTATGCTGTGACGTAGCACTTTCAAGCCCTATTGGCTATTTTCAAGACGATCTTTTGTGGCGTGAAGGGGTGATGGACCTCTTCGTCTGGGATCCTAGTGTGGCTAAGCGGTACTGCTCCAAGAACTCTACTAAGGTGAGGCAATGTTGGCATAATGGAGTTTTGTTCGTAGCTTGTTCGTATACGCTGTGGCGTGACTCGTTTCTAGACCCATTAATAATGTGATATTTCGGCCATTTTTGAGGGGTATGCAAGTTTCAAGGTTCCTTTCGGAAACTTTTTCAAGGGCTTTGCACAATCGGTCCACACCCCAAAGGGAACCTACCTGCAAATTTTGGGCGAAATCGGAGAGATCCACCTGCACACATACGTTGGCCAGTCACCCATAGTCAGAACAATTAACCAGGGGCGCACCTGGCCTTTTACAAGTAAAATGAAAGCAAGCATGAGCGTATGTATGTCCATGTACAAAAGAAACGAAGCACACAATAGCCGTATGAAATTGAGTGTATGAATTTGCATGTACAACAGACACGGAGAAGTGTGCTGAAAGAGTGGGTATGGAGCAACTCAGCAGAAAAAGCGCGGGAAATGTGTGTACGAAGGTGTACATCTCAATTACTATGTGTACAACCCTGTAAAGACACAGCAAGATTTATCAGTTTATTTGTGAGGGTGCTAGCGCCTTCAATGGCCATCCGAAGGAGATATTGATTTCAGGAGGACGCTCTCGAATCTCGAGGGAATCCCTGATTTTTCTTTTGGCCATCCGTGTTTCCACAACCTTTGGCCCCAATAGAAATCACATATTTGCTCGTGATTGTTCCATGCTTCTGGTGATCAGTACCCATGTATTTACCCCTCGGTTAGTCGAGCATCCTGTGACGTGCTTTTGTAGTGGTGCTACTCGAAACGATCTCATGCAACCCGGAAGGTCTCAACGACACACCGCTTGCGACACAGTGCACACTCCATCATGTAGATTATGCCAGGGGAATTACACATGCAGCTCGGCAAACCAGAGGAGCATGAGATGCAGGCGTTGAGCGGTCTTCCTCGCCTCCCCTGTTCTGGACGCGTCGCTCGTTCTACAAGTAGTGTCACCCTGCAATTTGTTTTATTCAGCGCTGACTTCACGAGGGAATCCTTCACGAGTGCGTTCGGGCACAACATTGACCGGGAACCCCGAGCGCTCAACTCATGCTTCGCCTTCCGCTGAATGTCTGCGGTGCGAAAGGGTAGCTGAAGTATAGAGGAATCTTTTTTTGATGTGTGCCTGACGTCGTTGGGCAGTGTGGCAACCTTTCCGACAATCTCTTCTGTAATTGCCTCGGGATAGTTGTTGTTTCGCAGCAATCTCTTCGTCATACCGAGACTCTCACATGCTTGTGTCCATGAGGACGAAATCTTTTCAGCTGTGACGAAGTGCTGCTTACCGACCGCATACTTGACGGAGCGAGGCACTTGGGAATGGAAGTTCACGTAGATGCCACTGTCATTAGGCTTCCTGCACAGGCGGTTTGTAATGGTGCCGTAAGGGGTTATCTAGACGCGCGCATTAAACAAATGGAAAAGGTCCATTTTCACTGTTTTCGTAAGTGAACTTGATATTATGGTGCTCTAGTTTGTCGCGCTGGAAACAAAACGTCTCTGTAAGTTTGTATCCCTGGTGATGGTTTGGCCTGGAGAGCAGTATATAAGTGGTGCTTTTCAGGCACAATCTTCCTCAGCCTACTCAAGCTCAACTGATGAGGAGTGATAATCCCCAAAATACTGTGTATTGAGCAGGGAGTGGTGCTTTCTTTCAGGTTTGCCGAGCAGAAGGTGCGACGTGCTCCTCGTGTACTCCGGATGGCAGTCGTGAGTCAGTGAAGTGTCAAGTTCGGCAAGAAGCGTGTCCTCCTCGTTGGAGCAACCAACTTCATTACTAATACCGCCGAAGTCGCAACTTCTAAATTTGCATAATTAAATGTGTGAAAAAAGGAAGTGCTACAGCATTACATAATAGGTGTCAACAACAGTGCTAAAATATAAATACTAACTGAGTCCAAACCCAACGCAGAAGGTGATTCAGTGCAACATACCACGAAGTACACATCTGATAACCAGCTATGAGAACAACTTTAACGCTACATGCTTCTTTTGTTTACATCCTCAAAAGATTCATTGAAGAGCGGAACATGAAAATCGATTTTGAATAACAAAAATCCTTTAAAATTCCATAAACTCGTTGTTGCCTGGCCATGTCTGCATCTATTATACTCTTTATTGCACTCATAAAACTGCTTTCTCCACGCCTACTCTTTAATATAGGTTCAAACGGCATTTCTCTCGCCTGGATAAGATAAACCTAACTCGCCAAATTGGCAATTGTATGACATACATCGCCATAGAGACCAGCACAAGGATGATGTACGATTGGCTTAGCTCCGCCAGAGGGAAGGCCGATTACTGCCGAGTTTTGTTAATTTCCAGCCTTATTTTTCACTATGCAAAAGAAGTGGTGGGTTCAATGTTGTTAGTGCGATGGATTTTTTTATCGGCACTCTCTTGCATTTCCCGAGGCTGACCTTGGCCATTCGCCATCTATATGGAGAAATTCTTGGCAAACTTTCAGAAAAGTACAACATGTTGTTGTTCGTCAATATCCATCACCGGTCATCTCACCTCCCTTCAGAATATTCTACGAGAGATAATGAAGTCGCCAGCAATCATTACATTCATCCACCATGAAGTGGAAAGAGCAAACGGCATGGTCCTTGGTTGGGGTATTTGCTGAACGTCTGATTTGTCCCAACCAAGATTTCTGCACTTGGTTTGTCTATATTTTTCCGGTATCTTCTATTGTCTCCACAACCAAGCGTTGAGGATGTCGATCGTAACCAGAAAACGATTCCGAACACTTCTTCTCCTTTTACATGTACATTTCAAACGCATCTATACAGGCCAGCATGATGTTAGAGAACCTTAACATGTACCGGTTGGTTCGTTCTCAGCGGAATCGTCATCAGGATTCCTCGCCTCATTGATCAAGACGGTCATCCAGTTTCTGGCAGATTCGACAAGGCTACTGTCCTCAACCAGCAGTTCGCCTCCGTTGCTGTGCCGGATGATCCCTCGCTATCACTTCCAGCTCTTCGTGCCCACAGCCAACTTCATGAAACATTTGGTCAGGTTATGACCACAACTGCGGATGTTATGAAGGCTATCGCCCGACTAAGGTCTCTCAGCAGTCCTGCCTTGGACACTATTACGAATGATGTCCTGCAGAAACTTGCCAGGTCGATATTGTACCCCCTCTGCTGTATTTTTAATGTGTCCTGCTCGACGAGTAAATTTCCAGCAGCATGAAAGCTCGCGAAGGTTGTTCCGGTTTACAAGAGCAAAGGCTCCAAGTAACAAGCCAGCAATTCCCGTCCTATCTCCTTGTTGTCCTGTGTATTGAAACTATGTAAGTGATTATTCTTTGATAACCATTATGCTCATATGTCGCCGGCCCTTGCCCCAGTTCAATCTGGTTTTTGACGAGGAGACTCAACCACCATGCAGCTGACACGCCTTGTACAGGACATTGTGGCCCTTCGTCATGACCAGCAACAGGTTGGTATGTGTTTTTCGACCTTGCAAAGGCGTTTGACACGGTATGGTTCCATGGACTCTTAGCTAAATTATCTGCGATGAACAAGGTTTCCGGAGCGTCTCTGGCGTGGATTATGGACTACCTAATAGCCTTGTCACACGATGGTTCGTGCTCACGACTGCTCGATGCCATAGTTCTACGATCCACGGCAAGACACTTCACACGACGACTAGCTCTGCCGACACGGCGCACGCGAGTCGGTCACGATTTGAATGTTGCCTAGGTAATTGTAATGGAGGCACGTGTTTTGATGGAAATAAATCAAATTTTTTTTCCATGCCTCCCGGGAAAATTCAAACTCTCTTTGCCTGATGTTGGAGTAGTACAGGACTGAAAAGACGTCGTTGATGCTTTGGCGTTGTTGACTGTATTTCTGGGACCATGGATTTGACAAATCCGCGTAGCTTTGCTCTATTTTTGCTGTTAGTTTTCCGTGGCCTTGGGCAACTGGGTCCGGACAGAGCAATCGGCTCACAACCTACAGGGTTTGGAGTGCCTCGCTCGATTTCCCAAATCCCTTTTGGCCGTTCAGCCGTATTGTTGCTTTGTTTTCTTTCGCTGCTCGCGTCATCAGCATTTTATCAGTCGATTCAAGTAGGGAGCAGTAGATTTCGATAAGCATCCTTTCGGATTCTGGGCTGAATGTCCGCGTGGCCATTGTTCAAAAAGTCGGACCTGTGCTGCTGTTCAGGAAACGCTCAGTGAGAAGACGCGATCGCTAACACAAGCCAAACCAGTACAGGAAACACGAAATCGAAAACGAAAACGCACAGCCAGAGTGTCGCGGGCAGACCGTCGGGTCTACGGATTCAGATTTCCCGCCATTTGATGATCGCCTTGGTGATCCGCCCGCGAGCCTGAATAGACGTGACTTTGTCCCGTCGTGTGAAAGGTCTATAACAGATAGAACGCAAGCAGTGTCCGTCGAAGGGGTACTCTCAGACCCACTGCCTGTGAAGTGGGGAGTCCCTCAGGGATCTATACTGGGGCCTCTACTATTCTTGTTGTATATAAACGACCTACCTGATTATATAGATGGTTTGTCGCTATTTGCTGCTGACACAGGCCTCATTCAGTTTGACGCTGACATTGAAAACCTGTGTACGAAGCTTCAAAATTGAATCAATGTTCTTCATAAATGGATGTTGTCATGGAGTCTGAAACCCAATATCTTGAAGACAGAAATAGTCTTTCTCCCTCATCTAGACCACCCTCCCACATCTACCCTTCCCGGACTTGATTCGACTATTAATATTGTAGATAAGCACAGGCATTTGGGTGTTGTATTTGACTCGCAATTGTCCTGGAATTCTCACGTAGATTTTGTATGCAACCAAGTTAGCAAATCTGTAGGTTGCCTGATGTGTCACTGCTCCCACTGGTCCCCCGAATGGATTCGTCTCTTTTACAAATGCCACCTTCTTTCTATCTTCCTGTACGGCGCCACTGCTTGACATTCCCCGCTTAGTAAATCCGCTGTACAGGCACTAAAAATACATCATAAACATGTGTTGAAAAATATTTTTCGTAAACCCTCTCCATTTCCCTCTACTGATCAATATAGTTTGGCCTCCACCAGCCCCATCTCTATCCTGTCGCAAAGACAGCCATGCGTTCTGATCCATCGTATTAAAATGAACATTTACCCTGAACATCTCAGCAAGTATACTTGGTTTACTTTCCCACAGGACACTCGCAATGACATAGTACTTCTCACAGCTTTGTCAACTATGTTTACCAAATCTCCTATCTTTTCTGCATATTCGTACTGGCTCAAGTAGCCCATGGAAATGAAGATAATGTCCAATATATGACAGTTCATAGACCATGTTAAATGTCATGCCTCGTTGTAGGCCTGCTCACCACTTGTGCTAGCTTATCTCGCCGCTCTCCGCCATGGTCAACATAGTGATAAATTTCACCCCGCTGATGCATTCTCTTCTTCCTATTATCATATTCTTTCCTTCTTTCTTTCTTTTTCTTCTCTTGCCATGGCTGGCTAACGCCCTCTCTTTTGCATTGGCGTCTGCCGTTGGACAGTGAAATTAAATGAAAAACAAACTAATTTGTGTGTACAGAAGGATAGGATAATTGGGTTGAAATTGTTCAAGTGCCATGTTTTGTGCGGCCAAGCTGGGCCGTTAAGCTTCTAGGTGTAATGTACTGCTGTTATTTGTTACCACTTTGTCCTTTTCTTTTCTTTGTTCAGTTTTCAGTTGCAAGTTTAGTGTTAGTGCATGCATTCGTTATTGCTCTCGCTTTCATTAATAAAATTCAGACTTGTAAATTTCACTGCTGTTGCTCCTAGTGTTATTTCTCTATCTTAGATTTTCTATAATAGTTCAATTTTGTTTATCGGTTTATCGGGTGTTAGTGGCCGTCATGAGTTTCCTTCGGGAACGGATACGATAATTTACTTTTCACTTTAGTTCAATTTTGTTTTCATTGTCCTTTAGTACAACGAAAATTCCTGATGAGTGTTGTATGAAAACTTGTTTGAATCCTCATTTTCTCTACACCATTTCTTCACATTGTCATCGTTTTATTGCACATTGTCTCCACAGTTTTACATTACATGAATAAAGTGTACACAAATGTCGATCCAGCTTGTATTACTGATTGCGTTTATCAAATTATTGTCTCCTCGCCGTTTGTTCAAAACAAAAAACACTATGATTTCTCTCTCATGTTTGTTACTATTCTAATAAAGCATGATTACGGCACAGGTAGTTGTTTTGATTGCCATACTAAAGCTGCTGTCCCCCAAGCGACTGTTCACCAAAGTTAAAATGGTTGGTTCTCAAATATGGCTTAATCTATGAGCCGGATTGGCCCAACCCTTCCTGGTTTCTAAGGCATGATTTCATTCGATGACATGTGCATTCCTTGTTCACGTCAGTATTGCACTGTATTGAATTCATTGTACTTCGGTGGCTCAACAGGCCAATGTACTACTGCACTACAAATATGCCCGAAAAGCCGATCGTAAGGAGATAAAATGTCAGCCAAATTGTTATGGGTGTACCAAAATGTATCATTTGAAATTTTAGCTCTAGTGAAGATTGAAGGTTAGAATAATGAGTTTTTTTATTCAGTTTGGTACGGCGATTGCAGTTGTTTCTGGGAACTAAAGCTATCAACAAGTCGTATCCGGCCAAAAAGCTTGATGGTGACCGCCGGTGGCTGCTTGGGTTAATCTCCCTCCATTTTGTGAGGGGCAAATACAGAGGTGGGGAAGATTAAGAATGCCATATTCGGTAGATGAAACCACTCCAGAAAGGCGTTGTCTTCAACGATACTAATGTGTTATTTTATGTTTCATGTTAATATGCTGGCTTGATTTTACTCTGCAGAGCAACAAACACCGGCATCTTCCACAACGTTCACCATTGTTGCAGGAGCTATTGGGTTTCTTGTCGGCTTGATTATTCCGGGCACTTTTATGATAGTTTATCAAGCGCGACGCAGAGGCCTGGCTGAGATCACCACGGTAAGAGAGACGAGCAGCAACGAGCAAACAACGGTTTTTGCGAGCAAATTGACAGAAAATGATGCTTACGAGATGACCTCAACTGCAGTGGAAACAAACCAAGAGCCCCAGTACGAAACAATGTGCCAGATTTAACCATACATGCTTTCTATATTTCTTCCTCTTCTCTTCTACGTTTTCTGCATCTGGAGCACTTACCACCATTTTGCATATTCTTTGCATACAGCCTATCGCCCGTTGGAATTGGCAAAACTTCGGATATTTGAGAAAACAAGGCGCTGTTTCCCCATTCCTTACTTACTATTTCAATATAATATTTAGCTTTATTGTTAGAATGTGTAGCCCCATTGCAGCCCGGGCATCTTTTGCACTAAACCTCCAAGCCGTAACACATGGACTGTACGATTTTCTTTCATTATTTCACTAAGAAGGGCAGCATAGAATGGACACGTTCGGATCGCAGCACTTGCCTGAAGACGCCCATAGGTTTGGTAAAGAGTGCACAAAAACGAGCCGCTCTGTGCCCTTGCGAAGCTGTGCATTGGAAGTAGGTGGCAGAATACAGCATATTGGACCAACTGACGAGCATGCTGTGCTCGAGGACTGATACAAACCAGACTGTCCTTGAAAGTCGCCTATTGGACATTATAAATTCTCGAATACAATCAATGTGTTACTTACTGGAGGTTTAGTGAAAGCAGACCATTTGCTGTTCTTTTATTGCCGGCATTTTTGGTACATTTCAAGAGCAGTGCGACAAAATTCAACCACATCTTCTCTTGGGTTTGACTGTCTTTAGCCTCTATGATACCTAAGGCCAAATAATGTTCTTAATCATGCAACCACGCTATCCTTTTATACATACACAGTGTGAATGTTTGCAATAATTGTTCATTGCTTAGCCTGCTTGCAACATTTGCGCTTTTCCTCGCCTTTTCTTATTGCTCATAGCTGGAGACAGTTACTCTAGTCTCTGATTGCTCCTCTGCAAACTCACGTAATAATTATCTTCAATTGCACCAATGATTATTCAAGTTCAGTGTCTCGCTATTACGTTGCAACATGGGGAAGCCGCGGTCTTCCAGAGGGTCTACACTATAGAGTTAGTCGTACACTAAATAATACCCTGGAAAAAAGCCATAACTATAGCATGAACAAAAAATGGTCTGTTGCCAATAGTGATAATTGCAGTCTGGCCAGAAGGACAAAAGTAAAGCAGAGAGTACCAAAGGGCTGGGAATGTTGAGATAACGGTCCTTATACAGAGAGGACTGGTGGGTTTTTACTGGGAACACAGCCCTATATATGTATGAGAATATGGGGAGAACACCAATGAAGGGAAGAAGTATGACTCTGGAAGGGGAGGGGTGGGCGCGCAAACTAATTTGTGTAGCTTCCTTCGGTTTTATGGAGTACATATCAAAAAGATACATTCATTCATCTCCTTATGAATAAAATTCCTTTTGTTCTAGTGTGAGAAGTTCAACAATCGTACAGGACAATCCAGGTATCTATACATGTCAATCAAGTGATCCATGCCGGACAATCAATTTATCCATCTTCAACTACATGTACACGCTGCCTTCAGTATAGTATTTCAATAATGACGGTGCCAGCACACAAATGAACCACAACTCAGAGTTCTGTAACGTGCCGGACGTCAGTTAATGATATTTCCAATGATGTCTGAAACAATGAAGCAGTTCATTCTATGAAACACTTTCCCTTTCAATTCCATTAGCTTAACCACTAAAAATGCACCACAATCAAAAATGGTTCTAGAAATGGACTGAAACTTCAGTGCACTGTAAGCGAGTCTAGCTAAACAGTACTGGTCAAAGACAACTTCGTAGGGCAGTCTCTTGGTTTTTCTCATAAAACGAAGTATGTGTATGACGACAGAAGTGCAGTATGGAATGACGTGTGCGATTAAGCATAACAAGAACCACTGGAGCATAGACTATTCTATACCTGATGAGGGAACCGGAATATTCGTGATGTCAAAATAATAGACTTGTTTCCGGTCGGTAGCCACTCAAAAAGGAAACTCGGTCAGTTGGAATGAAACTTTTTGGGATACATTATTTTGGTTCACCAATGGTTGTGTTATTGATAGACAAGAGCACCTACACAATGTCATGTACAAAATATTATGTATCATGGCAAAGAGCAATGTCACATTTGACTGACTGCTCTGACACAGTCTCTAGTCTTAGATCCTGAGAAATGAAGCAAACTGATCGAGTGCTTGCAGCTCCATTATACTAGCTCGTATCGACCCCAGTCGTAGTCTGGTACCTCGTACGTAGTTCAATTGTTAAATTCAGTTGAGATTTGACTAATTTATGACTCTTTGAATGAACTTGCACCCATGGCATTGGCCCCGGTCGTATACATCTGGAACAAAACAACATAATATAATAATAATAATATGAACAGGTCACATATTGCCCGCAGGGAAAAATCATACGGGGTCATGCATCTGTCAATGATCGTTAACCAGAGTTGCTTGTTGGTTGCGAGGTTGAGGCATTCCTGAATCGGCACCTTCAGAGGTTCAAGGTCTTCTCTGATGTTGTCGACCCATCTCTAGTGGGGTCGTGCACGGCGGCGCCTGATGTCCGACGTATTGACGGCTAGCTGCAGTGCCTTGAAAGAGGCCGCGCCTGGTCCTTCCCGGGCAACGTTCCCCAGCCACAGGAGGCGCCGCTCTTTACATGTCTCGTTTTTGTTTGTTAAAAGTTCTGATTTTGCCTGTACTCTTGTACAACTGTGGCCTATGGACACTAACGAAGAAGCTGAAGTATCGACTGGATGCATGGTATCGTCACAAGCTCCGATAATTATATTAGGGACCTTTCGCATTTGCTACGAATCGAATGCGAAACGAAAGTTTGATTCGGCTTGTAATCGTTTCGGTGAAAACAGAATTCAGGTTTCGCAAGTCGTAATGCAAATCTGCATGGCAACTACGAATACGGCCGGTACCTTGGTACTACGGGTGTGTTCGCGCACACGTGCATGGATCATCGAATCAAGGAAAAAAATGTATACTTGGCAAAACATGTGTACCTTGCCAAAAAATGTGTACCTGACGGATTCGGAGCGTGCCACGAATGAAGAGGCTTTCATTCGTGAAAACGAGCTCTCCTCGGCGACTCTGACGAATCCTCGAACCCAGGTGACGAATCAGAATTCGTTTCGTATCCGTCCGCGTGGTGCGAACGGTCCCTATTATGAATATTGTCCACCCTTACCCCATATCCAACAAGAAGATTCACCGAAAGACCAATCAAGGCCTGATCTCGCAACATATAAGAATTGGGGAAAAATCGTCCTCCTCGAAACAAGGTCATTACTAGTATCTTGTTTTGGACTTACGGCTACATTCGCAGTACACACGATAGGTGACCACAACATTTTGACGTTGTCTTGTCATAAAAAATGTAAGTACACATGTTACAGAAATATACATGTATACCGGTAGTTCGTCAACAAAAAATGATTGGGGCACTGGTGAACCAGGGAAGTATCTGATGTGATAGGTCCTACAATAATTATAGTTGTAAAAAGTAAACGGTGGGCACAACAGTTAGGCAATCGAGTCAGACGTGCACAATCTATCTAGCACGAAATTGACAAGGAAAACTGCGGAATTCCACGAATTAACGTCAGCTTGAGCACTGCTCGATAGAGTCAACCTACGGCCTTCCGACTTGGCAGGGTCATGCACATTAGTGCTAATTCCAAAGTGGGTGAAGGTAAGCGCCATCGAGCCGAACACAAGCTACGTATGATTCCAAGGCGTCATGGATTGCTTGCTTGGTACGATAAAGGGCTCGCAAGAAAAGACAGAATAGTCAAACCAGAATAACATTATTCAAAGACGCAAAGCAACAACCACCCAACTTGGTAGGCTCAATATTATCAGAGGTTAAAATATGAAGGGGAAGCTTCATGAGGTCGAATTGTAACGTCTCAGTACTCCCCGTCAGTTTTGAGCTAGATTGTGCAGCTCAAAATCTGGTTTAGTTGGCTCGATAGCATAACCTGTGCCCAAAAAATAATTTTCCATAATACAGGTTTTTACTTGGCTTACCATCTGAATAGTCATAGTCCTAAAAATTCCGGGGGTGGTTGTTTTATTCGCTGACAGGGTTACTGAACAGTAGCATTCGCTAGACAGGAGTTCATGACACGATTGTACTCTGCAATCTTCTTTGTGTCAGGCATAGGATTGGCGGTTGCTTGAATCCACCTGTTTGCCAAATGTTGATGTGATTATCCTAGTAGTGGGACATGTACGGCGTTCAGATCCTCAATATGAATTATACTAAAGCACGTGTAGATTAATTAAGTGAGTACAATCACATGGTCCGCTTCCATCCTATCCATTGTGAAATCCAACCGCGATTTACAAATACATTCAGCCCTTGGCTTGTGATCCCAGATAACTTATGGTCAGCCAGACTTCTACAAGGCGGCCTCTGACTGCCCGCTTCAACTCAAAGCGCCCTATCTGTGGGTCATTAACAGTCATGCGCGTTGCTAGTGAGGTACTCGCGCGGCCGTGCCCGCCTTAGAGTCTCCTGCAAACTACCTGTAGCCCTGGGCAGCTCCTTACTGTTGTTTATTATGTCTAGTGTAGCTGCCACTGCATTACTACTTTCCAGATTCACCAAACCATCTGCAGTACAGTGTAGGAGTAGCACCTGACAGACAGACGAGCTGTTTGGTTACGATCATGTCGTGGCTTGCATGCGTCAGGTGATCCTAACTTCGTCAACTCGTGTGTCTCTTCGACCGACAGTAATGCATTTCAGGAAGTATAGTTCCATTGGGACACATGTGGATATTGTAATTGTGGAAGTAAGTGGCATACCCCAGTGCCTAGAAGAGTAACACAACCAGACTAATGTTATTCTATGCTTTTATAGTGTACTATAATCTGTGGCCGTGCCACCGAGATATTCCGGAGCATGGACACATCATATTTTGGTTCAATAACGACGTGTGAGATTTTCTCATTCAATCTCTTGATTTTGGCTATTTTCGAAATTCTTTTGATGGGAAAAATACAAGTTGGAGTGTGTTGCCTGTCTTCAATCTATCAAATTTCTGAGACTTACCTTCAATCAATAATGAAACAGAAATGGATTAGGGTCTAAACAGGGCAAATATATTATTAACATTTCACATTATCGCCACCGTACATCTACATTGACCTAAGGAACGGTCTACATACGTTTCAGGTACTCCAAGTACATGTATATCTAACCAGCTCCACCGGAATTATGCGGTTTGTCGTATTTACTTTATGGCCAGAAACAGTCCTTTTCAAGGCAGTTAAAAGTCCATATCAATTTTGAATCGTCACACTTATAAGATTGGGCACTTCCAGGTCTTTGCATGTGCTTTCGAAGGATTTAACCCTCATTTTGTGAGTTTGAGTAGGCTAAGGACTATGTTGTGCTGAAATCAATACTCCTATGGTGATATGAGGGACAATAAAATAACACCTTGGAAAGCCGATCCATCCAGGTCAGCTAGAATACTAGTACCAAGGTTCCCCAGCATGTGAATCATCAGATGACAAGTGTTCAGCAGCTGTCGCACACTGTGTATTGAAATTGGCTTCCGTTTTTTTCTTGTTTAACACATGTGAAAGCGGCCTTGGCTTCCGAAGAAAGGCAAGAATAATGATTGAGAATGTGTCAAATATGCACGATCCATATGAACAGTAAGCACGTTCCTCCCGCTTGCTTAGAGGAGGATGCCGCTGAACGAATTGCAGTAAAATCCCGGTCACTGGAAATATGTGTTACGAGTGTTGAACTGAATATAAGGGAGCGGTTAATTCTGCTATTTCCACCGACTCTGCGAAAGATTCTCGTGGCTTGAGCTGAACCACTGCGTCGCGCGCTGACTCACTCTGTACGTATTTTATACAATTGTGCTGGTCCTGTTACGTAGAAGGGAAAACGGAGCTTGGTTGGTATTTGAAACTCGCCTGCAACTGACACTTGCGTTCGATATCCCTTAGAATTTCTCACCTTGGTCCCCAATATGTTTATACTGCCCGTTTTGCCCTTCGGCTGATGGTCGTAGTAATAAGAAACTCAGAGTTGCGACACCGCTTCCAATGTCTCTTGTGTATTTGACACAATAGCGATTATCATGTGGACTAGATCTGCAGTCAATAACAGTTGGTTTTCTCGTACTTTTGACCTCATTAACTACAGTACTGAATGATGTGTGAAACCCGTAGTTACTGGAAGAACACTTTTAATCCTTAGTTTGTACAAGATTCTGCACATACCCAAAATAATAATAATGCGAATGGAGCGCTCTTTCAAATTGTTGCAAATCATTTCGATCATGTACATGTATGTTTGCATACTTGCATGTATGGTTTAATTCACGATATCAAGGTATCAACAATCTGTGCCCAGCTGGAGCAGTCTGTATTTCATGCCTTGGATAGATTGAAGAAGTGAATGTGTTTTCGTTCAGAAGACATCAGTGCGATCGGTTCGTTCAGTTATCCTGAGCTTCCCTGACGAGATCTGACGGGGTACTTGTAGAAACAGCTCTCATTCGGGATATCGAGTTGATAGTTTTTGTGCCGGATAGTTCGTGTTCACAGGAAAAGCAGAGTGGACACTCGAATCATTCACTGCCTCTAAATTAATCATTACCTGTCTACAGCACGCAAACGCTTACCCAAACACTGCCTGAATATGCCAATTGAGGCGCAGTCAAAATCGCTAATGTGTTTTATCGACTATGGGTCGTGTGCCAGCCGTTGCACTAGCCTGCGGATAAAGCTATCTACAGTCAATGACAGTCGCGATGGGTTGGGAATAATTGAGCATGTGACAACAAAATTATTAGTTACTAGATAGGGTGTAGGATAGCAATTGTTAACGTTCCTGGACCTTACACGCAGTCCCTACGGACAGAGATAGAATTAGTAGTAATTTGGAAATTGGTTTGTTTTGATGTCTACCTGTTCGGCCTAATGCGCGACCGCCATAGCAAGCAGTGTGATACATGCTGTTGTTAGTGGTCGTTTGAAATTGGAGGAAATTTGGGAAGCGTTCGCATTGCCAGCCAGTGCTTTTGTTCTGGTGATTAGATTCTTCTGGGTCTTTTTCTTGTAAATATGTTTGATGGACACCGCGGAAACAATCTATGACGAGATCAAATTGACAAAAAGTCTAAATAAGCCCCCATTTCTAAACCATCTATTTTGGAATTATAAATCCTTCTATATGAATGTGGTCTTTTCTGCTCTACTGCTGAAAGGACATTCTCGCTATGGATCAAATTCGTAGGTTCTTCACAATATTGTTCGCTCTAAGTGCAACCTGGGTGGAGATTAATGCTCAACTCCACATGTATGTTGGTAAGTTTAAGTTAACGGTGGATTTGATATGCCAACGACGGTTAGTGAAATGATAGGGCGACTGTTGATGCACTGAAGAGGAGGTCATCTTACTCGGGGTAACCAGGTGTACTTATCATAAAGCCATCAGCTTTTCTTTCAGATACTTCAATAAGTAACATACACAACACGTCAAGTTCTCTACTTCACCTTTTGCCTTTATTAATACCTTTTCTATATCGCTCTCTTGTCCATCTTACTCCAATCGGCTAGGTCTGTCTCTTTGTGTATGTATTATCTCTCTCTTTGTCTCTCGGTTCCTCTTTCTCTACCTCTCTCTCTCTCTCTCCCTCTCTCTCTCCCTCTCTCTCTCCCTCTCTCCATCGCTCCATCTCTCCCTCTCTCCCTCTATCTCTCTCTCTCTCTCTCTCTCTCTCTCTCTCTCTCTATCTCTATCTCTATCTATCTCTCTCTGGTGTTACAACTCCGGAAAATCTTCTGTGCACTGATGCAAGCCACCTCTACTACAGTTACACGTTTTGAGGACGAACACTGGCAAGGCAAACGTTCCAATAGTATGGACTAGGTTGTCTTGTAGGTGACCAGGGATCATATCAAGTCCAAATAATTCGATTGTCACGAACTCCTCTACAGCGAACATTCGCGAAAACGGACTTATTTCAAGCATAATTTGAAAAATATCAATGCAGAGTACGAACTACTGGCCGATTAGCGAGTGCTGGCCTTAAATTTTCCTGATCCTTCTAAGAGCAAAACAAGGAGGAGGATATGCTGTCATCAATTCATTGCATATACCACTTGCCTGTCCCTGGCTTACGCTATGAATAAATGCTTTACATGTGCTCCAACATATACTAGTACCATTACATCAATACAATCCATATGTATGTAAAAAGAAGGCACTCTTTCAGTCACGTGTACCTCGTAAACGGCAATGCTGTCACTGCCATATATAATATGAACAGAAAGGTGGCGATAAGGTTTAAATCACCCAACGAAGCAAGGATATCCACTATAAATCTCCTCGGAATCAATTAATTAGCAGTATGCTAATGCCGAATTTCGACCACTGTGGACGGATCACGATTGAGGAACGAAAACCTAGCACTATAATATCGTTGCAAGGGTTTTGAACACTATGTGGAGCATGGACTTGAAACATTTTGTCTAGAATTGTGTCGACACAGTTTCTACTTTCTAGTTTCAGCCAAAGTTTGAAAGGTCAAAATTATCGAGTTGGAACTCTGATATACGATATAATGCTGTGCTCACTTTTGCATTGCATCACCAAATTCGCCCTTTCGTACATTTTGAGGTGTTAAGGGGTCTAATGCATCATCAGCCCATAGCTAAGTGGAGTTTCCCAATACCAAGGACGACACATTACACTGTGGTGCCATCCTAAATTCTCTTCCTCAACCGTTTCATGTAATATGCGGCCTCAAGGAGAGGGGAAGAATGCAGGGGAAGGTGAAGGAATGTGCGACAAAGAAATAAAAGACCTCGTAATCCAGTTGGGGCCCGTAGTACGGATATATCATAATTATGTAAACTTTTCCTTGGCAACAGTACATTGAGGATACGTTCAGGAAAAGGATTGTGCCAAGCGACACATTTCTCTGGTGCCAAGGCGTCGGGTATGCAGGATTATCAGCTAATGGTAGGGATGCTTCCGTGGGTTAGCCATCATGACGCGAAATTTGGACATGATGTTAATTTTGAATGTTATTGTTGTTGTTGTTGTTGCTGTTGCTGTTGTTGTTGTTGTTGTTGTTGTTGTTGCTGTTGTTGTTGTTGTTGTTGTTGTTGTTGTTGTTGTTGTTGTTGTTGTTGTTGTTGTTGTTGTTGTTGTTGTTGTTGTTGTTGTTGTTGTTGTTGTTGTTGTTGTTGTTGTTGTTGTTGTTGTTGTTGTTGTTGTTGTTGTTGTTGTTGTTGTTTTTGTTGTTGTTGTTGGTGTTGTTGTTGTTGTTGTTGTTGTTGTTGTTGTTGTTGTTGTTGTTGTTGTTGTTGTTGTTTCAAATCTTTATTCTCACGATAGCCAGTGGCCAATAAGAGATAATAGTGTAAGAAAGGAGAAAGAGTGAGGAAGAATTGGGTGGGCAGGGCCTAGGGGTTAATGACTACTTAAGTGTACGGGCAGGGGTGGTCGCCACACGAGCATACAGAGTTGCGTACTTAAGTGTACGGGCAGGGGTGGTCGCTACACGAGCATACAGAGTTGTGCAACAGCAGGGATATCTCGGATTTGAAGGGAGTACGAGAAGGGTTTTCGCGAAGCTGGGTGGGCAGGCAATTAAAGTAATGAAGGGCCTTGTACAGGGGAGAATGGAGACAGCGGTCAGTCCGCGGAGTTGGCAAGTGCCAAGTACGAGAGCGACGTAAATTATACGAAGGTTGCACGTTGCTAGCAGTATGCAGCGAGAGTATATGTGGTGGGGCATAATTGTGGCGCAGAGAATGCGCGAAGAGTATATGTTTAACTTTAAAACGTGAAAATAATGTTGGCCATTTGATGCGATGCAAAAGGTGGGAGTGTTCTAAGTGTGTGTAAAGGGGAAGGTGGAGACATATTCTGGCGGCTTTCCGCTGGAGTCGTTCTAGCCTGTCAAGGGAAGTGTGGGACAACGGTGTGAGAGCAGTGCTCGCATATGAGAATATAGGTAGTATGTATGTCTGATAGATGTGAGATAAAGAATCACTGGTGAGTGTAGACCTTAGTCTAAAAAGAATATTGAAAGACTTGAGTGATTTTTTGACTATGTATTCAACATGCTCCGTCCAACGGAGGTCATGCTGAAAGATTATTCCGAGGTGTTTGTGTTTTTGTGCTACGGTAAGCGGACTATTCCTGAGGGTGATCTGGGGTAGCTGTTCAGGGGGGCGGTTATTGTGGTAGAACGGGAGGATGACTGTTTTCTTTGTGTTAACCAGCAGGTGCCATCTTTGAAGCCAGTCTCCAGCTGCTGTGACACTCTGTTGTAGGTTTCGGGTGCAGTCTTGAAGAGTTCTCGCTATGGAAATCAGAGCGGTGTCATCTGCAAACTGGCTACAGGTGGTGCCGGGATTCTCACATGCATGTGGAAGGTCTATGGTGTAGACGAGGAATAGAAGCGGCCCAAGAACAGATCCCTGAGGGACGCCGGCAGGGATCTCGAGGAAAGGCGATAGGTCGCCATCCACCTGGACCCTTTGCCGACGCCCCAACAGGTACCGTCGGAACCACTCCAGGGCGTTGCCCTGGACACCATAGTGGGAGAGTTTTGCTAGAAGGCCTGCATGCCACACACGATCGAAGGCCTTGCTTAGATCGAAAAAGCAGGCATTGACGTGTTTCCCGTCGTCTCTCGCAGTGGAGAGGGTATGGACGAGACGGGCGAGCTGCTGCTCAGTGCCGTCTTTCTCGCGGAATCCGGACTGCTGGTTGGGCAGGTGGGGTGTGATGTGCTTGTAGAGGAGTTGATGTGCAATTTTTTCTTGGATTTTTGATGTAGTGCTCAAGAGAGAGATGGGTCTATAATTTGTTGGTTGGGTTGGGTCACCCGGCTTGGGTACTGGAGTAATGGTGGCATCTTTCCACTCCTGTGGGATTTCTCCGGTTTGGAACGATAGATTAAAGAGGGACGATAACGACGGTGCAAGTTCCTTAGCCGCTTCTTTGAGGAGGCGGTTTGGAATAGAGTCAAACCCGGGGCTTTTGTTGGTATCAACTCCTCGGAGGAGTTTTTCGACCTCAGCTTGGGAAGTCGAGATTTCTTGAAGGGGACTGAGGATGTCAGGGGTGGTGTTGATGGCTGGAGTTTGCTCATCCGCATTGGCCACGGACAGCTTGCTCTGTGAAATGAAGAATTCGTTGAGGGCAGCGGCTTTTTGTGCTGGTTGTTGTTGTTGTTGTTGTTGTTGTTGTTGTTGTTGTTGTTGTTGTTGTTGTTGTTGTTGTTGTTGTTGTTGTTGTTGTTGTTGTTGTTGTTGTTGTTGTTGTTGTTGTTGTTGTTGTTGTTGTTGTTGTTGTTGTTGTTGTTGTTGTTGTTGTTGTTGTTGTTGTTGTTGTTGTTGTTGTTGTTGTTGTTGTTGTTGTTGTTGTCGTTGTCGTTGTCGTTGTCGTTGTCGTTGTCGTTGTCGTTATTGTCGTCGTCGTCGTCGTCGTCGTCGTCGTCGTCGTCGTCGTCGTCGTCGTCGTCGTCGTCGTCGTCGTCGTCGTCGTCGTCGTCGTCGTCGTCGTCGTCGTCGTCGTCGTCGTCGTCGTCGTCGTCGTCGTCGTCGTCGTCGTCGTCGTCGTCGTCGTCGTCGTCGTCGTCGTCGTCGTCGTCGTCGTCGTCGTCGTCGTCGTCGTCGTCGTCGTCGTCGTCGTCGTCGTCGTCGTCGTCGTCGTCGTCGTCGTCGTCGTCGTCGTCGTCGTCGTCGTCGTCGTCGTCGTCGTCGTCGTCGTCGTCGTCGTCGTCGTCGTCGTCGTCGTCGTCGTCGTCGTCGTCGTCGTCGTCGTCGTCGTCGTCGTCGTCGTCGTCGTCGTCGTCGTCGTCGTCGTCGTCGTCGTCGTCGTCGTCGTCGTCGTCGTCGTCGTCGTCGTCGTCGTCGTCGTCGTCGTCGTCGTCGTCGTCGTCGTCGTCGTCGTCGTCGTCGTCGTCGTCGTCGTCGTCGTCGTCGTCGTCGTCGTCGTCGTCGTCGTCGTCGTCGTCGTCGTCGTCGTCGTCGTCGTCGTCGTCGTCGTCGTCGTCGTCGTCGTCGTCGTCGTCGTCGTCGTCGTTTTTCCTGTTGCTGTTGTTATTGTTGTTAAAGTAATTGTTGATACCGTTGATGATTTCTTTATCTCTATGTGCAGCTCACTTCAATTGTAATGACCCTCAAGGTCTCTATTACATCAGCAACAGCATATGGAAAGGAACACCCGCGAGGGATGCTCTAGGACGTTGTGCCCGCTTACAATATGCTGCCTTGCTAGCTTCAGAAGCTAATTCTACTTGTTTCCGGAATTACCTTGCTCACATTAACTCTGCTCTTGGTACCAATAATTCAGCGTATACAAATTTGAACGGACAAGTGTCATGCTATCCGAAGGCGGACCCATGCCCTACCTCGGGCCCAGTTGTTGTTTGCCGCAGTACCCGATCTGAAGCTAGCAATGGTAATATTTAATGCGAGTAAAATTGAATAATAAAGACTGGATCATCTTCCCGATTGCGCTCAAAGGTTGCAGGCAGTGTCCGAAGGCCTGCAAAATCATGAAAATGACCCTAGTAAGAGCGTATGCACGCTTTGAAACTGGGGAACACATCTCTAAAGGAGTCATTTTTGAACAGTCATAGCGGGAAATATTTAAGGGGTATTTTTCGGAACAATGCACTGAAAGAAAGTGGAAATATTGACTTCCCTGACTGTAATCTTCAAGATCACGCTACTACCAGTGACTATTCCCTTGATAAACATTTGTTCCCACTTCGGAAAGTTGACGGGAAAAGATTAAAACAGAGCACATCACCAGCATTCTCTAATCTATGTTGATCATACTCTGCCAACTAACTGTGTCTTGGACTGCAAAGAAGCGTCATCAGTGAAGCATTTGATCGTGTATCAGTTGATACATTGTAACACACGCCGAGGGACACAATCTCCACTGGGTGCCTATCATCTGCCTGAGTTGCGTGCAGCCACGCGTATTGGATTAGATTCGTTGTCTGGCCGTAATTATCGACAGTAATCAGCTGATCACGTGTCGAACATGTTAAAGAACGGCTCAAAGTCTCAAGCAAAGCCGTCAATGTAAGCCACATAGTTCGCCATGTACTATGTTCAGTTGCAGCCTGAGGACCATTGAATATTGCTAACCCTTATTTGCTCCACATCTTTCTGCAAGCAGACAAGACCGTCTCTTTGTATTTTCGCTTTGGGTATGGCCCATTTTGTGTAAACCTATTGTGGATCCCCTCTTAGCAAATCTGACTCTACAAACATTTGAACATCGTTTCTTAATACCTATATAATTATAAGTATATTTTGTTCAAATTTGGATTCTATCTTGAAAAGACAACCCGTTGTCTAGTCCCTTTACACCGCTTCGTGTTGTGACGTTCCTCTCGCGGCCCAGAGACTCAAAACCACGAGTTGATATTGCATCACTTCAAGATACGCAGACATCCTGTTCATGATAAGCATCGATCCTCGGGATTTTGATAATAGCTAGATACGATCGACCTCTCCAGGAAATTGGGTATCGACACTAGACAGTAGCGAAACATTCGCCAGATGTCTGCGGCGCAACCAGTCGCAAATATTTGACATACATTATCGTTAACCATTGTGGGTCTCTAAATAACAGGCAGTGATTGAAAATCCATTTACAATGAACTGCAGAGAATTATTATTGCGTTCGGTTTATCCACAGCTTCCATAAACTCAAGGTGTCGAGAAAATCTACAGATTACCAATGGCAAAGTAGTCTACCCGTCAGGAAATGTCTTTCCATCTCAGGCATTCTACAAGTGCAACCCAGGATACTATAACGACGGCTTTAGAACTGCTGACTGCGACGGGGGAGGCGCATGGAACGGTGGAGCTTTCAAACATTGTACAGGTATAGCAGTTATTTTAATGAATTAAGTTATTTTAATCACTTAAATTAAAGTAGAAAGGAAAAAGACACATGGAAACGAGTTAAGAGTAACTCTCCACCACTGTAACTGTAATTGTTATTGCTTTTTAAAAGAATATTTTAACTAATCCTTTTAGAACTTAGAAGTTGCGACTTCGGAGGTAATAGTCAGAAAGTTGGTTGCTCCAACGAGGAGCACACGCTTCTTGCCGAACTTGACACTTGACTGACTCAAGACTGCCATCCGGAGCACACGAGGAGCACGTCGCACCTTCCACTCGGCAAACCTGGAAGAAAGCACCACTCCCTGCTCAATACACAGTATTTCGTGTAGTCCTTTTAGGTTGTTATAATTCACATTGCCACGGTTACTAGCGTATTCATGTGTTCACTTGCGGGATGGTCTCGTTGTTTTAGACAGCGTGGGGTCATGTCAGCATACCAATGTGCCTGTGTTTTTTGGTGTGCGTTGTCACTTCTAGCTTACAATTGTCCTGCACCGAAACTAACTGATGGTATTATTACGGGTACTTCCCCTCTCTACACCGCATCATGCAACAAAGGATACACGCTTTCTGGTAGCAACAATGTCACCTGCGTGGATTCAGCCACAACCACATGTCTACCAGCATGTATCCGTAAGTATTACATCTTTGCGGGATGTGTATGTGTGTGTGTGTGTGCGCGCGTTTGTGTGTGTGTCTGAAGGAAGGAGAAAAGGAAGGTATGAGGATGTGAACTTCCCAAGACCATGGGCCAAGCATCATTCAATATCAACTACCCTTTGGCGGACACGAAAGTCGCTAACACTTGCTAGCCGTGTGCTGTTCTTCAAGGCACCTATCATGCCGGATCTACCGTATGGGTCTGTTGCGTTTAGCGCAGGTCTCACCCAGGCCCAGATCCATCGGTTCCAAGTAGCACTAAACCGTGGGGAAAGAGCAGTTTATGGCCGGCCATGGTTCGCTCGTGTCAGTGATCCCCTGGAACGCATGCAGGTGTTCAGGATTGGAGAAGTACATCTGCAGAATGTCCTGGTCTTTGTCTGGAGGTGCATACACACCAGTGTGAGGCCTTCCCTCCAGGAGCTCTTCGTACGCTGCGCGGATCTTAGGATGCGCCTGGATCTCGCCCTGGGGCTCCGGCTACCAGCTAGACCAGCCCCCGCCGGGCGATCTCGCCCTGCCTCTCAAGGTAGTGCCCTTTGGAACGTCCTACCGGATGCAGTCAGAGTACTGTCGTCTCTCAGCAGTTTCAAAGCTGCCGTGGTACCGTATACCCTCCGATCCTCTTGATGTTATGATTATAAACTTGCCCTGAGACAGCTTCCTGTCTGTGATTGATTTTCACTGTTTACCATTATTATTTGCCATGGCGACACCCATAAGTCCGTAGCTGGCAGGGCAGGGTTGGGACTTTTTCCAAAAAAATCCTCCCGATTTTAGTAGCAAGTACTCTCGTTCGCAGTTAGTACTTAGTTTTTCTTTTCTCTATTTATTCTCTTTACCAGGCGTGCGCCATCCCCTGGACTATCAAAAAGTGTGCTTTATTACTATTTTTCTGTTTCTGCTTTGATAACAGTCCATTGCACGCCGAAAAAAAGTACTTACAAGTAGTTTATTAGGCGGGTTTCAGAACTGTCGTTCGCTGGCTTACTGGTAGTTTTGATAACGCTTCGCTCTTCATTGAGATATCTGTCATTCTCTCTTTTTTTTCCTGATCTTCTCCCCAACCCTCCTTCCCTGTAACATAATAACGTTTTCGCTGCCTTTGTAGTATCCCTGCCCGACCAATACGGAAGCAGTACGGAACTAATACGGAGCTTTGCCTGATGTATATTTTAGTGTATCTCAGTATGTAAGCGTACGGCGTCTGAAGCATATAAGCGGCTGCGCATTTCTGTTTTGATGAAGATGAGAGATTTTGATAATAACGAGCTATTCAACCTCCAGGTGTGCACCGGAGAGAAAGTCAGTTATTTTGCCGCTTCTTCTTTCACTAATAATTATATCTCAGGTGTGTACCTGAAAGAAGTAGAATAAAAGTAATTATTGTTGATTTCACCGCGCCTACCACTCGGCTACCCATTACATTGGTGGCAGCGGTGTAGTTTTAAAATTTAATTAATAAAACAACGTGATTCGACCCCAGACCCCCATGGCTCAACCCGCTGCAGCTCCCTGCGACGAATCAAGGGAGGGTATTCCCCAAGACCAGCAGCGTTTGATTTTCGCCGGCACGCAATCGGAAGCAGGAGCCCACTCTTCACTTTGGTACTTCGCCTCCGTGGTGGGATGCAGATTTTCGTCAACACTCTTCCTGGCTAGACCATCACTCTTTACGTCGCGCAAAGCGATGCTATCGACAATGTGAAGACCATGATTCAAGACGAGGAGGGAGGTTATTTCTCTGCCGCCGAGCTAGCCGCTCTGAGTGACCGACTCAACGAAGATGAAGATAAAACCTCGCTCGCCCTCCGCCATAGCTCCAGCCGCCGCCGTGGTGACTAACGCTGATTCCAGGTATGGCATTTTCTTTCCTGTCTTCCTTCAGTCTACCTGTTCTCTTCAGTCTTCCTTTATGCGAGTGTGTGAATCCAGTTTAGTTTGGTAGGCGTCTGATCATGGTGAGCCACGGTTTACCCAGCTAATGTGGGACAATGTGTGTGACAACGCCCCTTATTGTTATAGTGTATTCTGTTCGGTTTTTGAACTGCGATGTTCCTGGCGGGTTGTGCCAGCGTTGTGCAGCAAGAGTGCTGTGGATTTTCAGGTCCTATTTGGAGGAAAGTTCTTTCCTCTTTTGACCCCGTGAGATCGTGTGAACCTGGTGTGCTTCTACTTTATGATTTGTTATCAGTTCATTTCTTCTGTTTACTCTAAACGTTATCATTCCCGATATATTATTTGCCATCTTCCGGTTGACGCTGTGTTCGTAACTCTTCACTAATTTTTTGAAAATCACGAGGGCGTGATTATCTGAAGGAAGGGAGGGTGTAGTATCCCTGCCCGACCAATATGGAAGCAGTACGGAACTAATACGGAGCTTTGCCTGATGTATATTTTAGTGTATCTCCGTATGTAAGCGTACGGCGTCTGCTGCATATAAGCGGCTGCGCATTTCTGTTTTGATGAAGATGAGAGATTTTGATAATAACGAGCTATTCAACCTCCAGGTGTGCACCGGAGAGAAAGTCAGTTATTTTGCCGCTTCTTCTTTCACTAATAATTATATCTCAGGTGTGTACCTGAAATAAGTAGAATAAAAGTAATTATTGTTGATTTCACCGCGCCTACCACTCGGCTACCCATTACACCTTGTCATCAAGCATTGGTGCTCGTTTGGATTAACGAATTCAAATAAAGTATACAAACAAACAAAACTAAAGAGTTGGAAAAGGAGTGAGCGTACGAAGCGATGTGTTGTTTCAGACTTTACTACTCAGAATTGCGATTTGACCACGAGGAGAAATAGGTTCTACTGTTATTGCCCTCATGAAGCCAAATTCCCGACCGGTGAAATCAATGTGCAAGACTACTGCACAAGTAAGTGTGGTTGATGAGGTGCCTGAATCTCGGCCAGTAGGAACAAAACGTTGCCCAGGATAACAATGAGTGTCCGCGACGCCTTAACATTATGCCCACACTCTGTGATGCGAACAGTCATAACCCTTTGAGAGCCGATTGAAAATTTCAAAATTCTGCATATTTTCATGTTCTTTGGGACGAAAATTCAGTTTCACTCACTCAATCTTCACAATCTTGGGCTTCCTGAAAAGGTCTCCGGGAGAGAAAGAGACTGAGGTCACGCATGATGACCAGGACGCCTTATCTCCAGCGCCGGAGAGCAGCGAACTAGCGAAAACTGCTTGAAATGTGTGCACTTTCGTCCTGCTCCAGCATTTACATTTTTCTTGATCGCAGAGTTTGGATTTTTTCGCTGTGTACCCTCGGAAATACTACCAGTGAAACCCACGCAAATTTGAGTAACTCAGCGCGAGGAAAAGTCTCAAAATTCTCAACTTTCGAGTTGCACTCCCACGCTTTTCAAGTGCCGCGATCGCGGCTGAAATTACGAGCGATTTATCTCAAGAAATCGCAGCGCGTCGCGGATGGGTTCTACGGCACGCTGAGAGTTTTCTCTTCAAGGTAGATATTTGGATCGTTGAATTTGAGCTAGTTTTGACCGAGTTACGGCCAGTTGAAGTCTCACAGTCGAGTGTGTAGAGAATTCTACACATTCAAGTATGGGTCGGCTCTCAAAGTCGCATAATATAAACAACCCAATATCTTTCGGTGTTTGTGTGTATGTCTGTGTTTGTGCGTGTGTGTGCATGTGTGTGTATGTGTATATGTATGCGTTTGTGTTCCATATGGTGCAATCAAATGAGCGGCGATTTCCAATAGAGATGTTGCAGGTTCGATTCCCGACGAATCCGATCAAACACGCCTTTCTTCTCCTTCCCAGACTCTTCCTGACTTTTCTATCATTATCCTTCGTAATTTACAACAGCCAGTGCATGCCGTAGTGTGTGGTGTGAAATGTGTGCGGGAAAAAATATAAAAAATGCGTAAAAATCGGGATTCAATGGCCAGAAAAAGCCACTTCAGATCTGTGCGGTGTATACCAGGCTGATTAGTAGTGGTCAACTCTTCAGTCGTGCAAGCTGATGAATGGTGAAATACCAGCACAAGCTACAACGGCTTCTGCGGTAGCATCGCTTTCATCATCTATGGCAACGGGCGTCAGAATGTCCAAAAGGTTCAAAATGTGTGTGTGTGTGTGTGTGTGTCCGTGCGCGCGTGTGCGTGGGTGTGTATTATGTGTGTGTGCGCGTGTGTATGTGTGTATGCCAACCTGTCGGAAGGCTACCTTCTTGCAAAAGCATTAAAGTTGGACTAGTTTCGGCTCCACAATCTAGTATGCCGTTACTAGAATATAGCTTTCATGGCTGAGGTTGTTGGTATGTCTGTTGGCTCTGGGTTCCCAGTACTCCCAGAGGCTGGTTGGTAAAGTAACTTTAATTTCACATCAAGGTACCAGTGCATCTAGTGTCTGCTTCTATCATAGCAGCGTTCTGCCTATACTGGCTACCCCAGCAATTGTAGGGTGTGCATATGTAGCTGTCTCCGCCGTTTTATGCCGATGTACTCAGTGTGGTGTAGACCAGGTGTGCATTGGTGGTCGATTCACATGGCTTCGCCAGTTGTGTGGATTAGACAGTTGTCTGGCGCAAGTCTTGATCTGTCTCATTCAGATCTTGTTCGCTATCGTTGCTATAAGAGAAAATCCGTGGGTGCACATCCAGTGCATTTGCAGATTTGCGTGCTTCTCTTGCGAAAGGCGTATACATGGTACATGGTGTGTGTATGTGTATGTGTGTGTGCGTGCGTGTGTCCGTATGTATGTGCGTGTGCGTTTGGATATGCGTGCATGTTGCTATGTACATGGAAATCCGCCCGGTGCTTCTAACCAGCAATCAAATGCCCTGCATCTTCATCAATCACTAACGGCTATCTCAGTACAACCATCGCTAGTTTCACCATTGGAGGTACAGCCAATGTCTCCTGCTTTCAAGGATACCAAAGAATGGGACCAGGTACCATCACTTGTGACAGTAATGGTCAGTGGCTAACTGGAACCTTTCTTCAGCATTGTACATGTAAGTTGATTCAAATAATCTGCACGGGCACAACTATATGATTAAAACTATTCACAGAGGTGTAGACTAGGCATATGCGGATAATGCAGGCAGAAATATTGGCAAAAGTCGGTACTATTTGTCGTAAGTTTCATGCATTTTGGTGTGTGAATAAAGAAATGGCGCAGAATTCGAGGAGTTGCCCGCCATAAGGTATGTATGGTTGTACCAATTTCACTGCTTTTCGATCAGAAGTTGCCACATTTTCGACCTTGATCCGCGAACGCCTAGTGTAACGTTAGACAACAAGCCTTTCGGCAGAGTTGCCCACCATGATGCAAAGGCGGCAACACAGACATTGAGATGAATAGTTGCTCTAACGCTAGAGTGCTCAACTACGAAAGGTAGCCAGTGTGGCGTAAGGGCTGAATTTAACATCTTTAAAAATATCGTTCTGTGTCACGAGGCCGCATCAAAGAATCATGCAAAATGCATCTAAAGAATTATCCGGTACAATACCCCATTTTGTTTGGTAATTTTCGTATTATGAACATTTACACGTGCCGTTGGACAATTTTCATAGTTGCTCTCTTCTAACCACCTTTTCAGTTTACAAGTCGGATGCAGTTTTTGACGCTCCTCTGTAGTGTTTTTTTTTCCTTAATCGTTTTGCCTGCCAATTTCATATGTCATAAGTCCAGTCTATCAGGAATCAAGAAATGAACAACGAGGAAACGTTTCCGGTCTGGAAAGATGTGCCTGCTGAACAGCTGAAGCAGAACTCCGTGAAGTTTGTCTGCCCCCGGAACATCAAAATCTTGGATGTGGCTGAGGCGATCGCGGCCTCCGGCTATGATGACCTCCTATCGGTACAGATAAGTGCAAATAGTCGATGCATTGTAACTTTCCTGTCCAACGAGAGTGCGATGGCCATGGCAGATCACGGCATTGAGTTGGACGGAACCGCCATTCTTGTCCATTTTTTCACGGAACCCCTGGTTGAAATCAGAGTCTTGGATGCACCAATCTGGGTCTCTGACCAAGATCTCATTGTCTGTTTGGCGGGGTACGGGACATGCGCAGGCACGCAGGGAGTACGGCATGGGCACATTGTCACGAAATCTGGCTTGAGAGTTGCTACGGGTATACGACATTTGACCTTCAAGCTAAACAAGGGCACCCACATCCCGTCCGTCATAAAAACCCAGGGCGGGCTGACTGTACGCGTACGCTACGATGGTCAGGTGCGTACTTGCAATGTGTGCAACAACCCTGACCACCTCGCAGCACAATGCCCAAATAAGGGCATAAACGCACGTGCACCACCCCGTACAGGGCGAGCCCCACCACCACCAGCTGGGGAGGCGTGTAGTCAAGGCCCGTCTGGCAGCACGGAGGTAGTTGAGACATCCACGACATGCACACCGCCACCAGCTGGGGAGGCGTGCAGTCAAGGCCCGTCTGCCAGCACGGAGTTAGTTGTAGCTGTACCACCACCAAACACGTACAGTCAAGCCCTGCAAAGTCCAACCGCACGCGCACCACCTGCCAGCACTGAGGTACCACCACCAAACACGTACAGTCAAGCCCTGCAAAGTCCAACCGCACGCGCACCACCTGCCAGCACTGAGGTGGTCGCAGCCGCAGTACCGCACACAAGCTTGACCCCAGCGAAGCCAGCAGCGTCGCCAGCCGCCAACACAGTCGCCTGCACCCCAGTCACGCCGACGACTGCTCTGGCCACCTCCAGGGGGAAAACCACACACCCATCACCGGACACTGAAGACGATGGCTTTACTCCAGTGAAGAGGGGAAAGAACTCCTTTCCAGGTAACAGTGCCACCTCGGAATGCCAGAACAACGACACAGACCCACAGGTCACGTGGGCTAACGAAGTCAGTGCGAAAGAGGTCGAAAACCTCCTCAAGCGGATCCGCAGACGCAAGGGCAGCTTCTAACCGGTCTACAGCCACAGGCGTGCAGCCACCACTCTCCCCTCCTCCTCCATCAAACACTTGTAAGTTACCCCACACTAGCCTTAATGTAGGAACCCTCAACATTTGCAGCCAAAGGAACAAAGTTGAAGAAGTCCACCACGTTTTGCATAATTTTAACCTAGATGTATTAGCCATTACTGAAACTTGGCTCAATGACACTATAAGCGATGCCCTAGTTGCAATACCTGGCTACTCTATACTTAGATCTGACAGGACTAGCCAGCAAGGTGGAGGAATATGTTTTTATGTCAGGCACTCACTCACTGTCACTGCCATCACCTTCTCAAATCCAAACCAGCTTGAAGTATTGTGCATTGTGGTGCAGACCACAAAAACTGACCAGCTTACACTGACCTGTGTCTACAGGCCCCCAAACAACACTGTGGGCTTTTGGCAGCTTCTTACAGATACCGCCGATCATCTCTACAATCCACGTGCACCGATGATTGTTCTGGGTGACCTAAACTGTGACACACTGCGAACACCACCCACATCCCACCTTCACCATTTCAAAGAGTTCTGCAGCTCACTTCACCTTGAGAACATAATCTCCTCTCCCACACGATTTCCCAGCCAATCATGTCTAGACGTTGTACTGGTCGATCAACAGTTGCTAGGTCGTGCGCCAGGCAGTTCCAGAGCTTTCATCTGGAACCAAGCTGTACATCCCGTAGTAGACGTCAGTGATCATCACCTTGTAACTTTCTCCTACAGCGCCCCTGGTAGAGCTTCATCACCCGCAACTACAGGGATACGACATATCCGCCGACCACCTCTGTCTTCAATCAGCCCTGATATGCTGAAAACAGAAATCGCAAAGAATGTGGCCGAATCGACGAGCGGCACCTCCCAATCGCTGGATGAATCAGCATCAGCGTTTCGCGAAAGCGTCCTGTTGGCCGTAAACACGCTGTGTCCACTACGGCCCTGTCGCAGTCAGAAATCACGGAAACCTAAGCCATCCCCGTGGTGTACACCAGCGCTAACAAATCTCTTCCACCGTCGCAAACATCTTCACCGCGCGGTTATGAGAAACCCGACTGACACCCAGCTCTTGCAACTGTACCGTGCAGCAAGAAGAGAAGGCACGCTGCTTAACAAACGCCTAAAGAATCAATATTTAGTAAGGGAGTTCTCAGACTGCCGAAATGATCCTCGCCGCCAATGGAAACTGCTCAACAAACTCCTTGGTCGGAACACCACTCCAACACCTCTCAAAGCCGACGTTTCCAGCCTCACCAACTTCTTTGGATCGGTCGTCTCTGACCCAGAGCGACCTCCTTCCCTGCAAATCCCCCAAGGCCCCCGACAGCTCACCAGTTTCGCAAATTTCACCCCTGTCACTACCACTGAAGTCTGCAAGCTCCTCAAGAAGATCTCCCCTTTCAAATCCACCGGATCCGACGAAATCCCACCCCTTCCTCTGAAGATCTGTGCAAAAGAACTAGCCGGTCCCCTCTGTCTCATTTTCAACGAATCACTCTCCCTCGGTTCCTTTCCAGACATATATAAAGTAGCGTCTGTATTCCCCCTCTTCAAGAAAGGCAATCCAGAATGTCCCTCTAACTATCGCCCCATATCTCTACTCCCCATCGTATCCAAGCTTCTAGAAAAGATCGTCCTTCATCAACTGCAGCGCTATATCAACACCCACCCACAGCTCAACATTCTTCCTCCCCAACAGTTCGCCTACCGCTCTGATCATTCCACAGAGGATGCACTTTCACTGGCTATATCAAAGTGGCAACAACGCTTGGATGACGGTCAGAACACCGGAGTGTTATTCTTGGACATGAGCAAGGCGTTCGACCGGGTCAAGCACCAGCCACTCATCAACGAGCTCTACTCCTGCGGTATTTGTGGCACAGCACTGTCTTGGTTCGCCTCCTATCTAAGCGCTCGTCGACAGACAGTGACGAACCCCTCCACAAAAACATCCGGCGACTCCGTGACCTGTAGTCGAGGGGTACCTCAAGGCTCTGTCCTGGGCCCCGTTCTTTTCACAATCTACGCAAGACACGTAACAGACGTCACACCAACTCACACATCTAACATACTCTACGCCGACGATATAGGACTCTACACATCGAGCAGCTGCATCAACACGATACAGGACCGACTATCAGAGAGCTTCGATGCGGTTAAATCACACCTCACGGAACTGGGCCTCCTACTGAACCCCGACAAAACTCAACTATTAATCGTCCGCCGGAAGACAACCCCATTTCCACCTACCTTCACTGTCATCTGTGGTAACTTCCCAGTATCCCCTTCCCAGTGTGTCCGTTACCTTGGAGTGCTAGTCGACCAGCACCTTGCCTTCAAGGAGCAGGTCGGGAAAGTTGTTGCTGACGTCAACCGTAAGCTGGCCGCATTCCGCAGAATACGACATCACATCACCACCCAGGCACAACGTTCCTTTTACCTAAGCATTATCCAATCCACCATGGAGTACGCCAGCAACTGCTACGTTCACACGATATCAGCAACCCTATACAACACACTCATTCGATGCTTCAAACGTAGCCTCTGGATAACATTTGGCTGCCCACCATGCCACCCAACCGCCACCATTTGTCAACGCCACAAAATTATTCCTGTCGCCATCCGTTATAACCTAAAGATATTGTGCCTTGTCTATAAATGTGTGCATGGCCGCCGCAGCCCTCTACTTGCCGAGCTTTTTGTACTTAGATCAAATAGCAACCATACCAATGCCTTGACCAGGGGACAGTCCGCCCTGGCTTTAGCCCTGCCTAATGCTTCGTCACGGTACGGTTTCTATGCTTTGCCTCACCTGGCTGCTGACAGGTGGAATTCGCTTCCAGCAGCATGCCGCCAGGCAGCCTCCTTTGCAATGTTCAACAGTACTCTTCGCAGCCTCTTTTGCAACACATAATGGCACAGTGTGCAGCCACGGTTTTCTTTTTTCTTTACTCTATTTCACGCACTCACGGCTTTCTTCATTTAGCTCTATTTCACGCACTTACCTAGGGTACCCTGTAAAAAGACTCACAGTCTGTGGGGATTGCCCTAGTAAAATAATAAATACTACTACTACTACTACTAACCTTTCATACTTTCATTCTTCAACTAATTAATTTACGCACTCAATGTTTGATTTATGAATAGAGTAAAACCGATATATCAAAAAGCAGCATGACACTTGTTCTAAATGTACAGTGTTCCTGAATCGATCTTCTGTTTCGATCTTCAGTGAAATTTCGAAACCCAAGGTACAATTGCCATACCTAATTATCCATCATGAGGAAATCCTGATTTTGTTAGTCAGGAGCTACAGACCCCTACATGACATTGTACATGTATGTAGTGCGTATGTGCACGGCGCGCTGAGTCGTTTGACACCCAACTCGCATACAGTGCATGCAGTATCGGTTATAGTAATATATCGCTTATAGTGATAATGAAGTGTGAGTTACGAAGTCTGAAGAAAATGTTGAACGGCCTCTGCTGGGATGACGACTACACCATAGCTCAGTGGTTAGAGCATCGCTGGCTACAATTGAGGGTCCCTGGTTAGAGTCCTGGTGGTGACAGTCAATTTTTTCTTCAGACTTTTCCCGTTTGTCTCTTTCCCTCGAACCAGTTAATAATTTATGACTTGGGGCTCCCCGCGTGCTAGTTTGTACGTGAAGTGTGTGGGTTACAGTGAGGGCTGCGTCCCACCCGGCTGTGTGGATTCACAGGAAGTGTGAGTTACGAAGTCTGAATAAAATGTTGAAAGGCCTCTGCTGGGATGACGACTACACCATAGCTCAGTGGTTAGAGCATCGCTGGCTACAAGCGAGGGTCCCTGGTTCGAGTCCTGGTGGTGACAGTCAATTTTTCTTCAAACTTTTCCCGTTTGTCTCTTTCCCTCAAACCAGTTAATATTTTATGACTTGGGGCTCCCGCGTGCTAGTTTGTACGTGAAGTGTGTGGGTTACAGTGAGGGCTGCGTCCCACCCACCTGTGTGGATTCACAGGAAGTGTGAGTTACGAAGTCTGAAGAAAATGTTGAACGGCTTCTGCTGGGATGACGACTACACCATAGCTCAGGGGTTAGAGCATCGCTGGCTACAAGCGAGGGTCCCTGGTTCGAGTCCTGGTGGTGACAGTCAATTTTTTCTTCAGACTTTTCCCGTTTGTCTCTTTCCCTCCAACCAGTTAATATTTTATGACTTGGGGCTCCCCGCGTGCTAGTTTGTACGTAAAGTGTGTGGGTCACAGTGAGGGCTGCGTCCCACCTACCTGTGTGGATTCACAGGAAGTGTGAGTTACGAAGTCTGAATAAAATGTTGAACGGCCTCTGCTGGGATGACGACTACACCATAGCTCAGTGGTTAGAGCATCGCTGGCTACAAGCGAGGGTCCCTGGTTCGAGTCCTGGTGGTGACAGTGAATTTTTTCTTCAAACTTTTCCCGTTTGTCTCTTTCCCTCAAACCAGTTAATATTTTATGACTTGGGGCTCCCCGCGTGCTAGTTTGTACGTGAAGTGTGTGGGTTACAGTGAGGGCTACGTCCCACCCGCCTGTGTGGATACACAGGAAGTGTGAGTCACGAAGTCTGAAGAAAATGTTGAAGGGCCTCTGCTGGGATGACGACTACACCATAGCTCAGTGGTTACAGCATCGCTGGCTACACGCGAGGGTCCCTGGTTCGAGTCCTGGTGGTGACAGTCAATTTTTTCTTCAGACTTTTCCCGTTTGTCTCTTTCCCTCAAACCAGTTAATATAAAGTTGATTGTTCATACTAGTTCCAGTAAGTTCCAGTAAATATAGTGATAATAATAATAATAATAATAATGAAACAGGTCGCGTAATGAAGCAGCATAACGATAGATGTGCAAAGTCATGATGCCTGGTCCGCTTCTGTCCTGGGTTCACTACCCCGTGCGTTGCAGCCGCGAGCAAAACCAGCTCAGGCTGAGAGTTCCCTCCATAATTGCTTGTCCAAAGCGCGCATTCTGAGCCCACTCAGATCAGTCATGGTCTTAAGTGGAATGTCTCTGGCAGCTGTGCTTGCCTTGGCTGCCATGGCCAGGTTCGATTTCGGGCGTCCACGCACACCACACCAGTGACATCTCGACGGAAGTAGTTGTCCATTGCCTGCTGTGGCGGGGCATCTGAGGGCATCCTCGAAACATGACCCAACATCCGGAAACGGCGGACAGCAACGGTGTGCGAAAGTGGCTGTGTGTGTGCTCATGAATATAGATCTTTGTTGGAGATGATGGCAGGATACCTAATTCCGAACAAGTTCCGTAGTTGACGTCTATGGAAGGCGTTCAGCTTCTCCAGTGCAGCCTCTGTCAGTCCCCAGGTTTCGCAGTTGTATAACAGTGTTGGTAGTGCGATGGCATTGTAGAGACAAAGCCTGGTTTCCTCGGATACAAGTTGACGTCGTATCCAGAGCGAATACATGCGGCCATACGATGTTGATGCTTGGTCCATTCGTCGGCTCAAGTCCTCCTCTTCCCCCAAGAGAGAGTCAAGTTGCTTCGATCTTCGCCATTCGGTGGTGGAGGCAGAGATGAGAAGCCACTCTGTGTTGCTGCTGTTAACGTTGAGTGACCAGTCACCCAGGCGTCAGCTATCACGAGTATAGACCCAGGCCGTCAGCTATCATGGCTTATAGTGATAAATGCTCAAAATCAAACACCAACGCTATAGGCGATACTGGCTGTATACTGTAGCTACTTTAAGTTTTGAAGAAGTGCTAGCGATGACAGGTAAAATGTGTATAAGCGCAGCGAAAAGTGCATATATTTAGTCCCACGGCATCAATAGGTGTCGACATTTACAGGACTGTATTCACTTTTGGCTCAGTATTCGAATTCGACTGTTTTTTGTTTTATTTTTGTTTTGTATTGTGCACGCACTCATTATCTAAGCCTATTAAATGAGGCGGGGGCAATTACGGAATATTTGATATATTTTCTCAACCATACTGACATACTTCCCAACTCATACCTGCACAGGAATGTTTTCCCTTCCCATACCCTTAGTCAATCATTTTCACTCTAACAATACTTAAGAGAGCATGTCTGAGAAAACCAGAACATGTGTGCAAGTCGATCTCTCAGATTTCGCTCAAATTTTGCAGGTACGTTTGCTTTGGGGTGTAGATCGACATTTCAAAGCCCGCACAAAATCTTTTGAAGGGAACCATGAAATTGGTATACCCCTCAATATTGGCCCAATATTGGCACGATTTATGGGTCAAAAAACGAGCCAAGGCACAGCGTGCAAGAACAAGCTACGAACAAAACTCCATCAAGCCATCATTACCTCACCTTAGAAGAGTTCTTGGGGCAGCACCACTTAGCCACGCCAGCATCCCAGAAGACGAGGCCAATCATCCCTTGACGCCACAAATGATCGTCTTGAAAATAGCCAAATTACAAGCGCTGATAAAACAGCGAGCTACGTCCTCAATTAGCAAACACTATACACCGGCAGATAGTAGAACACCTCTTCTAGCACTGAGGACATGTCCCCCATCATCCTTTTGGGGTTTTCTTGAAATAAACAATTTTGAATTTTTCCACTCGACCATTCTGAAATACGTCCAAACTCATACCTGCGCAGGAAAGCTCGCCCCTCCGCGACGTCTAGTCAGCAATTTCTACTCCAACACCACTGCCAACGCTGCAGAACAAAGTGTATTGTTGACTCTGACAAGGAAAAGCAGCGGTGATCACTTGTCACTCCAAACGACAAGCTTCTCCTTGCGCCACCAACATTTTTCGTTGCAACAGTTGATGCAAACGTGACTGAATTTTTGCGTGTAGTTTTTGGATTTTACTGCAAGAGGAATGAAGAAATCACGTGGATCGTGACGTAGAATAATGCTTTCTGGTGCACGACACAGTGCACACGATCACGATCGTTCCTGAGGCGCTATTCGAAACGGACCATGAGGGAGGAGGTAAGATGCATTATATTTCTTGCATGCTCTGCTCAGAACATGCAGAAACTATCGTTATAACGCTAGCAGTATTGGATTGGCAAGAATTCTTAGAGATATTTCCTCTTGCAGTAAGAACAGGGATGCATTATTTCACACTAACCTCGCTCATCCCGAACATGGTTCAACAGGAAGTACGGCTGGTTTACATGCTGATGATCCACGTAGATCTGCAACAGCAAGGAATGAGCGTGGTCCATGCCATCAAGGTCGCTTGGACCAGCGCCCGGCCAACACTGGTTGCATGAAGTATGTGGCGCGCCCACATGGCAGATTTCTTACGTCATGAACAACGTGATTTGACCCTACTGGCCCTAGCCTAGCCTAGGCCACTGTGCTGCATGTTGAGGGAAAGTCCCAGCTGGAAGGTCTACAACACGACATGCGACGATGCGTGTTCTTGAGCAGGACATCAAGATGCACTTGATCCGATCTAGATCAACGGGTGATCCACGTAAGTGCAGGAGCGCTTGATCAAGGTGACTCGGAACAACTGCTGAACCGTGATCTACGAGACCTGGCATTCTTGTGTCACAAGGCACGTGATTTCATCATTCCTCTTGCAGTAAAATCCAAAAACTACACGCAAAAATTCAGTCACTTTTGCATCAACTGTTGCACCGAAAAATGTTGGTGGCGCAAGGAGAAGCTTGTCGTTTGAAGTGACAAGTGATCACCGCTGCTTTTCCTTGTCAGAGTCAACAATACACTTTGTTCTGCAGCGTTTGGAGTGGTGTTGGAGTAGAAATTGCTGACTAGACGTCGCGGAGGGGCGAGCTTTCCTGCGCAGGTATGAGTTTGGACGTATTTCAGAATGGTCGAGTGGAAAAATTCAAAAATGTTTATTTCAAGAAAACCCCAAAAGGATGATGGGGGACATGTCCTCAGTGCTAGAAGAGGTGTTCTACTATCTGCCGGTGTATAGTGTTTGCTAATTGAGGACGTAGCTCGCTGTTTTATCAGCGCTTGTAATTTGGCTATTTTCAAGACGATCATTTGTGGCGTCAAGGGATGATTGGCCTCGTCTTCTGGGATGCTGGCGTGGCTAAGTGGTGCTGCCCCAAGAACTCTTCTTAGGTAAGGTAATGTTGGCTTGATGGAGTTTTGTTCGTAGCTTGTTCTTGTACGCTGTGCCGTGGCTCGTTTGTAGACCCATAAATCGTGCCAATATTGGGTCAATATTGAGGGGTATGCCAATTTCATGGTTCCATTCAAAAGATTTTGCGCGGGCTTTGGAATGTCGATCTACACCCCAAAGCAAACCTACCTGCAAAATTTGAGCGAAATCTGAGAGATCGACTTGCACATATGTTCTGGTTTTCTCAGACATGCTCTCTTAAAACGCTGCGGAACAAGTTATCGATTTCCATCACCTAAGCTTCTTTTATAATGCTTCCACCGGTAAAAAAAATTGTGATGGATTTTGATGGATTTGAAAACGCTTAGAGTAGCTAAAGAACAGCTTGTATCGACTGTAAACCACTGGACGAACGTAGTTCAGCCTATGTACAGCGTGTTTACTAGAGAATCTTTTGGCGGAATGAGCAGACAGTTCAGTTTGCGTCGCTTTCACTCGACTCATTTTTGACCCTGCGTCGCTGTCGTCATCTGCTGCACGCGAGTCGTCATTTCTCTCTTGTAGCTGTTCAGCTCGTTTCAGCCTTGACTCGGCTTCTTTGATCACCCTCCGCTGAACTTGATTTCGCTGTCGTTCAAGTAAATTGACTCTCAAGCTGCGTGATCCACCGCGGTGGCCATTACTCGCTTCCACCAGGAGTCATGAACATATTTTACGACTCCCTGGTTTCATCATCGCCTCCACAACTCCCCGAAACGAGGAGTAAAGGCACAACCAAACTAATTCCATTTTCACTAATGGATACCCCTGCCAGCACTGACCGGCAGCGGCTAGCAAGTCCAGTCGACTTTCTTTAGCCACGAGACTCGTATCGGGCTACTGACTTCTGAAAGAATGCATGGTCATCAGCATTTGAATCTGGGCTTTGCGGCGGTTGAACAAGAACTTGAGTTCATAATTATTAAATTGTGCCGTGCGATCGGAGCAGCTCCTTGTTCACTCGGTCATTGTGTGGGCTCACTGCCTCTTTCCGACCCTCTCCATCACTCTCACACACAATGCTAGAGTAGTAGAGAGCCCAAGCAGCGCATTATTTGATTAGACAAAATAATGGTAATTTAGTTTCGATCCCCGTTACTGTCATAACCTATGTTGCCACATCGCAACCATCGATTCCACACGCCTTGTTGTGAAAGGTCGCTTTCCTTGCATGGAACCTCTTTCATGGCATACAAGGGAAGGTTAGGAAAGTGATTGCGACATATTTCACGACAGTTTGTGAGCAAACAGGTCCCTCAAAAAAATCCATCACGAAGTATTTGTTAACGGAGGAAGTAGAAAAAATCACATCGAATCGAGGTATGAATTATCTTTTCCCGCCTGAAACAAGATAAGAAGCAGTTAGAAAGTGCGATAACAGGGCATATACATGTTCACATTCAACGACCTGAGACCTAGCTTTTCACAGACCTCTAGAGCGCAAACCAACAGCCTTCCAGATTGGATGGTTCATGGTTATAATTATAATATTATATTCCTTGGTTCAGCATCCGAGTTAAAGCGTCTTTTAAGCTTCTATTTGCGCGAGCAACACGTTTGTTACGACCATTGATACAAACTTGAGTGCATTCTTGCTCGCACATTTTGACGGGAAGAGGAAAAGTTGTTTTTGAACAGCCCCCTCCTCTACTCCTCAGTTCTATTTGTATCTGTCCCCTCCAACCGCTGCAACTAACATTCCAATTACCCGATTCCAGGGTTTTGCATGTACCATGCACAGCACTGCACTGCTCTCAAAAACAGTTTAGACGCACTGGGTAACCATTTATCGGAAGCCTAATTTTCAAAGTCTCGGTTGCGACATACTCATCTGGATGCACCATTAACCTATGTTTACATATACTGTAAAACCGGAAAGTCTAATGACCAAAATGTTTCACGAATTTGTAATTTTGGCAGGATAACATGCAGAAAATTAAGCGATGGCTACCTGGCCACCAAGAATATGCATCGATGTATGCGCATTTTCACACACTGGGTTCCGGATAACGTTTTTTCAAATTGCGAATAAAAATTGGTCGTGAAAACGTTAGACTTTATGACTCGTTAGACTTTCCGGTTTTACAGCAACCTTGTTTGTTGTGATCTCGAGCGATCTGGATTTCGCAGACTAGCACAGTTGCTTAAACGTAACTGATCGTGCAGTCTAAAAATCGAGACTTATCGGTAGGGGTGAAACAATTATAATGAAAACTCGAGTACTCGCTCGGTTTTTTCAAAAGTAATCGAATTTGGAATAAACCAGAGTACTTGTTCATAGATGGTACGGGCATTTACCACAGAAATCTGCAGTTTCAGAGCAGCAGTCGGCAGATATTGATGTACAGAGTGTGTGGTGAACATGTGTTCACAAGTAGAGAGAGCCCAAATGACCTACCAATTAATATCCCCGAGAAAAATGACTTCTACTTGCTTTAATCAGGGTTGTATCATGTGATTTTAAGGACCTTGGTGTGCACCTTTTAGGAGATGAAGGATACTCGAATACTCAAATATTCGATCGGAGAAAATTAGAGTACTCAAACTCGGGATCTCAGTGCCAACTTTCACGTCTACTTATTGGTTGACGCTTTTAACTAGCTGTTCGTCGCTCATTTTTCTTCGAAACGGCGGTGTAAAAAGCGGGAAAGAGCTACAACTTATAAGGATGCAGATAGTGTCTTATAAGTTTCCATTGAATGTTTTTCTTATCTATCATAGGTTGAAGTTTTTCATTTTGATTTTTTCCCACGTGCTTATCACAGTAAGGTCATGTACTCAACTTAACCCACCGACGAATGGTTCAATTGTAAGCAGTTCCACATCGCCATATGGAATGACCATATTCGAGTGTAATAATGGCTATCAACTGACGGGAAACCGGGCATCTGTATGCTTAGCAAGCGGTACTTGGTCCAACACAGTACCTACATGTACAAGTATGCTTTTTTGTTGTTATTAACCGTAATCAAGGGTTTTGATTAAATTTCTCACTGTGAAAGAATTTTTCGGACTTCTCTACCTCCCTCGAACGTATAACTATTGTTAGCATTGGGGTTTATTTAGGGCGGCACCGCATTGCTGGCCATTTTAATGAGGTTTGCTGGGTCTATACCAATTTATACCTGACCCATACCCAGCTTTCCAACTCCGTATCAATAAGTAAATAAGAGAAAAAGGAATTATTATTCTGATTCGTAACAGAGGTCGGTGGGAGGTGGATGATGATAGTATGGAAATGAAGCTGCATTCAGGTCCTTAAGAATTCTCTCAATTTTCCACATCCTTTCAGATCAACAAGGCTCGTTTTGGTATGTACCGTTTTGTTCCTTTCGCTTTAAAAGATAGTGAAGAGAATGGCTCAAGTGGGAAAAGGCTATGACGTCAGTAAATCAAAACCACTACAAAACCAATAGCGTTAAGATCAACATAACTACACTTGTGACAAGGTGGCCATTTCTGACAAATTTCGAAATAGCAAATTGTGGATTGATTCTCTGAAAGCTTAAAAGGCTGTTAAAAGAAAGTTCAAACATGAGCTAAAATGAAGATTTCATTACTTGAGATAGAGTCCAAGTGAAGTCAAACATGTTTTTGTTATGCCGGAAAACACCGCGCCTCGTACTTCTGGTATTTAATGTTATTATACATCTCGTTTGTGAATATAGAAGTCCTTGGGGTAAAAGGTACCTTTTAAAAGGAACACCAATGACAGTTGCACTATATTGGAGACCAGCAGCTGGCAGTGCGCACAGCGAAAGGGCGACCTCTCGTCAGTTTACGGAGAAATAAAAGAGCATTTGCATGCCATGCTCGTCCTGCAAACTCTACATTTCAGTCCCTCACCCCGGAGATGGCTGCTGCTTGGCCAGCTTGCTGGATTTTTCTCAGCAAGGTTGGTCATTCTTTGACTGCTGTGACAAATACGAGCGAAAGGAGAACGTGGTGTCGCGACTCATAGCAAACGAATAATTTCCGTTCGAGGTCGTGTTCGGCGACCATCTTCGTGTTCAAACGTCAAGTAGCAGAGTAGTTCCTGGAAACTATTTTTAGGGATTTTACTTGATTATAATAATTATTATGGCGTCCATTCCTGTCCAGCCGTAGCGCCGTCGGCAAACTATACAGAGGATGCCTCTTGCGGAAATTTGCGAAACCAATACCATGACATTGCCTTCACTCAAAGAAGAGTCCTCTCATATTTTCCCTCCTACCTTGTGCCCTTGATCATGACATGGATCATATTCTGGTCAATAAATGCAAGTGATGCATCTGCCCCATCTTCAAAATTGTGAATATCCCGGAAAAGCCCGCAAACTTCGGAAGCAACAGCCTGTTGCGAGCATTCGCGCTTGGTTGGTGCAACAAATTTCCACTATCTACCAACTTTGCCTGAAAACCCAGTTTCATGAAGGAAATCCTGCCCGAGTTTTGGAGATTGATGTTCTGTTATGTGTATGGCTCCATAGCTTTATCACAAGCATTATCCGCTTGCTCCCTCGACTCGGGTCCCAGATCAGACTGATCGAGAAGCCAAGGCAATTAGTATCCACTCATCTTCATCTGGAGCATATAACTATGTGTTTCTGTGTTCGGTCACGTCTAATTGCTCGCGCACAAAGCTCCAGGCACTCACCTCGCATTCATCCCCAAACTCCTGGCCAAAACATTCAAAATCAAATGAAATGCTTTATCGGCAGCGACACTGTGCCTGCTGAACATGGCTTCCGCCAGACCAACGTAAACTCAAAGGAAGTACCTAGAATATTTTAGCTGCCTTGGCATTTCATATCGTTCTATGCTGCATATAACATAATGGATCACTTTCCAAGCTTCGGACGAACAAATTTGTCTGTTTCGGCACGATTCAGGAATACGATTATTGACCATAACGACACGTGAAATATGTATATATACAAATCACCACCTTCATGGTCCCCAATCTCCTTGCTCCCAAAATGTATTCCTCTTTGCGTTATTCACGTGTGGTTCTAAGCCAAATTCGCCCTCTTATTGATGCCTATAGTATGTGGAAGCATATGATGCCGGCCGGGACTAGGTAGCACCCCCTGGCATTTCGGAGCTTTACTGACTACTAGTATTTGAAAACATAACCCACTGCCACTAACAAAATACAAAATAAATAAAAGTCACCAAATTTGGGGAAATTCTAAGCCCCCTAATAACGGCAATCCCATTTTGAAATTCGCAAATGCATCATATGATTCCTCCTCTCATCAATGGTGCAATAGCCAGCAGCACGCATGACCTTGGCGGTGCTACATACTACACCTTAAACGCAGGCTTTGCAATGATGGGGAGAAGTGAATATGTGTGCACAATATCTGGATCATGGTCGCAGCCAGCACCGACTTGCCAAGCTTACGATATTGCATAAGCACAATTTCTCAATTGCGGAAGCCAAAATTGCATTACTTGCAAGTAGCATAGAATTTTTAACAATGGTTGCTTCCAGTAACTTCTTGATATCTATCCCGCTTACTGTGTGAAGCAAAATTGTGCCGGGCCTGAAATTACCGATTTGCAAATATTGACCCAAAGAGCGAGTCTTAACGGCCCTGCCAGTACACACCTGTAATTAATTTTGCTTTCCGGGTCTTTTGTTTTGTCTATAGAACTACGTACAACGGCGTCTCTCACCACAACCAATATTGTGGCAGCATGCATAGGCTTTTTTGCTGGTTTGCTTGTTCCTGGTTGTCTGATCCTGGTTGCATTAGTGCGACGCCGACGCAAGTCCACGTCCAAAACGGTAGCAGAGACCAATAATACCCTGCCAACTGGTGTAATTGGTAACCATATGACGAAGAGCGAGGCGTACGAGATGACCCCAGCTAGCACTATAGCAACCCAGGAGCCCCAGTATGAATCATTGGGGCACATCTAATTGCCAATGTGTGCTTGGTTTGTTTGCGTCTCACCGACGCGTGTGCATCCACAGAAGATGCAAGTGCGAAGAAAAAGACTGACCACAGCTTGGTCAAATGCGCTGGAAATTGTTGTCCGGTTCCTTTGTCTCAACTTCTCCTGTGTTTGGAATCTGTCTCTTTCGATCATTTGCCACTTCTCTGGCCCTGTTGCCCATTGCCTCTCTGCAATTTCAATGCCCGTTTCAAAAGAAAAATGCAAGTAACAATAAGCCAAGTCCGAACCCGTTAACTCTCGGTCACCTATCCGTTCGCTTCACATTTTTGTGCTGCCGTACGTCAATTGTTTTGATCTATCGCATAACATTTCACCTTTCCTGTTGCCTCTGCTGACTCTAATTTAAACATCTTTCAATTCAATGCATCATGCATTGCACCAGACTGACATCGATAATTGTTGTCAATGGTAGCAGCTGCCATTAGTAAGTTTTTTCCCAACACTTTCAAAAATATATATGGCAACGAATGGCGTGTGTATTCAGAACTCTGATCTTCAATGTCATCGCGGCGTGAATATCACTCATTCACGACGTTTCTCTGTCCATATCACCGCTATCTCCTATAAGGTTCGCTGTCAGTTCTCCTATTGCGCCGCATAGCCTTATTTCTTTCTGCACCAACTGTGAACGTTTCTTTATAATTATAATTATGTTATGTGCAATACTCGTCAGATTGTGCAGTCCTGGGTTGGTTGTTTGCCGTTTCCTTCTCACTTACAATGGATTCGCTGCATTAACATGTGCTTTTATCATCAAAACATTTCAGTACGCAGCAGTTCTCGAGTCTCAATGGTTGGTGTGAAGAGGTGACAGTTCTTGTACTTGTAGGATTGTTTAGGTACTTTCCCTGTTTCCTATTCTTCGGCTGCGTGCGTCTAAGCAACTCATCAACCCAGCTTGTTCCTCATTCTTTCTTTCATTTGGTCGAAGCTACAAATAGTCAAGCTTGGCTCGTTATGTCAAGGCGAATAGCTGACTATACAAAACGATCCACTGATTTGGGGAATGGAAAAGGGAAAAGTGTAAAGAGATTATGGACTCCATGACCTACCACTGACCTATCCATGGTAGATCTGTCATCCGACCAGAGCCTGTTCAACATCCTCTGCAGACATCAAATCTCCCATTTCCTGTGAACCTACACAGGCTGGTGACGGGCAGCCCTCACTGTATGCACACATTTCACGTTCAAACTGCATGAATGTATGAATATTCCAGACGACACAGAGCACCACGCATCATGCGTTGAAAACACATTAATTGTCCGATAATAGCCTGTGGGCAAGAAATTACTACCTGCAACGACTGAGGCGTGGTGATGTTTTTCATGCGAAAGATTACTCTTATTATTCTCATATCCGAACACAGTGGAACTTACAACTACATACTTGACTGCGAGCATGTATTTGTGAGAGTGGAAAAACAAATTGAACAAGAGTCTAGTAATAAAAGTCAACTTTAAATGGCTGAGCAGAAAATACTCCATTGTTTTCTCTCATGGGCATAACTGCCGATAAAATGCAGAAACCTGTAAGGCGAACGTTTGGCTGGAGACTTGTGGTGAGGTATGAGGGGAAGTCAGTCAGTGTCGTGCATTGTTATCGCATGAGTTGATTGTTTAGTAACTGTTGGCGTTAGTGGACATTATAATGTAAATTGTAGTTCCTTTGATTCACGAAAAATACGGAAAATATGTCGACGGATTTGCGTACCGAGCAGGTCAAGAACAAGGAGTCGTACAACACCCTGGTCAAGAACCACCTTTCCGCTTCCGTGGGACGCCACCACCCCATGATCGGGCGTCAGATGCGGCTCCTAAACGGTGGGGGAGGATAGATCAGATCCACCAACAAGAGGCCAAAGGCCTAAATCCCATTTGCCACACCCATGCACAAATCCAAACTGGACCTATTTATCTTTTTCGTGTGAAACGCCCTGGACTGTGTGCATTGAACACTTTGCCGGCAATTGACAAAATTACTCATTTGTAATAGAATACTTATACAAACAACATGTCTGGCGGAATCACGTGAATCACGAGAATCATGTTAGGTGCGGCTTGCTCCACGCCATGTCTTTAGGTCCACTGCCATTGTGCGGACTGCGTCATCATCTAGAGCGGTTCTAGGTCAGTACACCGAAAACCAGCTCGCCAAGCGACATTTTTGTTGCCGGAAACTGGTCGAGAACGGCGTCGATGCTCGGACAATTCTCGACAGGTGCACTTCGCCGAATGGCTGTTTAGGCGAATTCGTGTATTTTCCATACCTGGTGCCATATTATAGTGTAAATGTTATCCTGGCCCTCAGATTATCGAAAAGACCTTGAAACCATGATAACGAATGCCTCCCGCCGTGCATTTTCACTAGTGTACATGTCCAGTACCACCAGTGCCCAAAAGTTAGCTGATACCTGTACATGGTGTTGGTGGACCACTTGTCGGCTGCATTTCGGGCTCTATGCTCTGTTCGCTTCAGAGCTGCGGAAAACAATAAGCTTGCCATGGGTCTGGCTTTTCCCCAGTGACCCCGGGACGATCCCAGGATAGGCGATCAGCCTCTAGCTAACTCTGGGTCACGTCCGATTCTTTTGGGTTATCGCATGTTGATGGTACTCCTTACCTGAGTCCTGTAGAACGTATCCATCCGCGCGAGCTCCGACATCCGTAGGCCCCAAATGCCGCAGTGGTAGGTAAGAACAGGGATGACGTAGGCGTTGTTAAGACTCCGCCGAAGACCTTGACTGGTCTGGCATCTCCGAAGGGCAATAAAATACAGTTAACAACCACACAAGCCGACCTGTTTGGGAGCTATTACGCGTTGTATTATCAGGGCATAGGCAACAATTGCCGCATGCAGTATGCAATACTATGGACCAATGCCGTAGTATCGCAGGCAACAATTGCCGCATGCAGTATGCAATACTATGGACCAATGCCGTAGTATCGCAGGCAACAATTGCCGCATGCAGTATGCAATACTATGGACCAATGCCGTAGTATCGCAAGCACCAATGTGCGTTAGACTGGCCAATGCCAGGGCTAATGGGGGCAACAATTGCCCGGCGTGTCAATACACGCATACGGTAGGGATGCACTTGTGAGCACATGTAGGCGCACTTGGCTCAATGCCGGCCTGACCCACAATCCCTACCGTTCTCCCTTCCGGGATGGCTTAGAATAGAATGATGGTTAGAGATGATGGGGTGGGTGGGTGGTGCTCAAAAACTGGCCAAGGTTGTCAAGCGATCTGACTGTTGGCGCAGCAAGGATGAAGAAGAAGCAGCATCGAGAGCCGGAGTAATGCGCATGCTCCGCGTGGTCCCGTGCCGGGGCGCGGGAGTTCGGAGTGCGTGTTCTGCACGGGCACGTGATGCGCTATGGCAAGTACGTGCAAATTATGTTAGGAATGTAATTGTTGGTGGGTTGCTAACTTCACTTACCGTGCCATGCACGGAAACTTATATTTCTTGTGGAACAGGGCCTACATTATGTGGATATGCTGTATTTTGCAAAGCTTTGTCCAGGTCACAAGGCCACAGGTGTTTTCCTCCTGTCAACCAGTTTGTTTATTTTGCTAGTAGTAGACTAAAGTGTATTTCTGGACGTGCGCGAAAATGGCGCGCATCTTGACGTTGTTAGTGCGGAAGCTAGTCAAATGCGCGAGTGTTTCACATCAGCATAAAAATCATTCAACATTACATTTAAATAACGTAAAACAATCTCTCCTTTCTATTCGTTTGTTCTGTGTGCTGTGCACTAGTAATTCGGCTTTTGATCACTCTCAGCCATCTGATCGTGTTCTGCTGGTTAGAGTCATACTGTGTAATCAATGCTCTCAAACTAGCCCAACAAGTCGGTCTTGTCCGCTGCTTGTTGCCGGCACCTGGAAAGGTCTTCCATGGCGTGTTTGGCCAGCTGTACGCCCTATGGCTGCGTAAAGATAAACCAGCAGAGAAGACACGCTTACGCCTGTACAACGCTATCGCACTGGCAATATTCCTGTACAATTGTGAGACATGGGGATTACTGTCAACAGCAATGGCCAAGGCAGACGCATTCCACCGGCGTCAAATGCCATCATTACTTGGAAGAGGAAAACCCTGACACATTCTCAAACGACGACCTATACCGCAGAACCAAGAGCAGCCCTTTATCAGACACAGTTGCATGTAGGCGCTACGAAGGGAACCATAACGGAGCACTAAATGCGCAAGATCACCTTTATGCCCCACGAAATGCTACTGGCCCTCTAAGGCCAAGTTGCAAGACTAGACCATCACCAAATTTCAACTCTGTTCCTTCTCCTTTACCCATTTTATACGACACAGTCCACTAACGTCCAACCACAGCGCTAAGCTTGATCAATATCCTGCTCACAAACAGTGCCCCGCAGCCTTTTCTATTTTCCAACCTTCAGCTCTTCTCGGACTGCTGTCAACTCGTTTGTTTTATGGTATTCCCGCAATGGCAGCAAATATGAAGTATTTTTATCGGTAATAAGAGGAGCAAGGAGCTAGAAGTCAAGCTATACTGTCCAGTAGCACCACCAGTTGCTGGGCTATCATATCATGAGATAAGTGGATCGTGGACGTTTTTCTTTCCTAAAAAATCATCCTTCGCTCTCTACCCGATTCAAGTATGAGGACGTTTGAATTCGTTTTTTTCATGCCATACAGCCGATATTCTCAGCCACGCGTAGAACTTGTGTAGCACAAAGCCGATGTTATCAGCCACGCGTAGAACTTGTGTAGCACAAAGCCGATGTTCTCAGCCACGTGTAGAACTTGTGTAGCACAAGGACTTATTGTGTTTCCGATTATAGTGGTTGAATATTTTTGCAACTTTACAGAAAAGAAAAGTAGCCAAGGAGCTACAAGTTACGATGTAATGTCCGCTAACACCACCAGTTATAATCAGCTCATGCGATAACATTGCACGACACTGCCCGACGGGAATGACGTTCTAGAATTAACTAGCTAACAGGTCTATCACATCTTTAATGCGCAATATTCCGTTGTCCTTTTTTCTTTTTACTAAAATTATCCTTCGCTCTCCATCCGAGTCATTTGTGGAAACTGGGAATGTTTGCTGTAGAACTGCTTTCAGACTAATTCTTTCTCATCCTATTCATGCTCAAAGATCATCGGATGAATTTCCAGAAACATTCTGTATTGAGATGTGTGTGATGCTTTCTTTCACTTTAGCTGATTAATGTTCCATGCACTTTTGGTGAACCATGGATAGTCCAAAGTCAGAAGCCTGTCACGCAAAAATCAAAGGAAAATCGCGAACGTGCGTGTAGCGGGCACCAAATCTAACAACATCCGACCAACTGGAATTCCGAGATATAATTGCAGGTGAATCAGCACACGAAAAACGCACCAGCTGGGTTACACGATGCACAAAAATTAGCTTCCGTTTTTTCTCCATTGTTATCATTTACGGGCCAGAGAAATGGCAAGGTTAAGTCTAGAGAGTGAGGGCAATGTACATGTAGATTTTCAGTTGTGTACTCTCGTTTCTTAGAGAGGAGTAACATTGCCTGAAGTTACACCAGAGTGAAACGGGCTGCAAGTGTTCGACTGAAGCCTATCGAATACTAGTGTCTGATCACGCCATTGTTGTGGTTATTGAAAACAGGTTCTGCCAAACTACCCATTTCTTATGCTGAATGACTGGGTTGCGCGACCATCCAGCACGTATGTATATAAGGTGTATTTGGTGCTAGAAGGGAGGTGAAATGTGTTATGATCTATAAGCTTTTATAGGGATGAATAACACTCCTTTACTTGAATTTATCAGCAAGGAGGTGTGTGGGAGGTTTGTCGGATTGAAGAATTCATCCTTTGATAATAACTGATGATGATTAAAGAACGCCGGAACGTGTTGATTCAGGAGCCAATTTATCTAAAATTAGTGAGGGGAAAAGCATATCCCACAGACTAACTCTGGTGTACCATGAAATAAAGTGCTTTTCGAGGTACTCTAATGTCCTATGTATATTTGGATAGACTGTGAACTACCTCCCCCCCCCCCCCCACCCCGCACCCCCCCCCCCCACCCCGCACCCCCCCTCCCCCACTTCCTTTGGGCAGAATCAGACTCTGGGATCTTATTCGCTCATGCATGTACTTGCTGGACAAGAAATACAAGTATCATATCGAATTGTTCTCTCTCGGACGAAGAGCGAACGACAATTATAATATTATCGAAAATAACAAGGCTCATGGAGTGCCCATCCAAGTTGATAGCTAGTTAGTTGTAGAACCTCAGCCCCGTCGGTCAGTGGCGTGGAATGTTATCGCATGAGCTGATTGTTTAGCAGCTGTAGCTGGTGTTAGTGGACATTATAGCGTTACCTGTAGTTCATTGCTGCTGTTGTTTATCGCGGCTTCTATTTGGCAAGGAAATTAAAGTTTCTCCGTACTTTGAAGTACAATGTACATGCAACTTTGCTCATTTGCTTGGGTTCATTTCTTTTTAGTTCGTGACAGTTTTACTCTACAATACCTTACAATATCATAAATAATCGCTTTCGTGTCACGCAGCTCCATACACAACTACGCCAATCTTGCAGGATTCTCTCGATCCTTAACGTTCCCAGGAAGAGGCCATATAAGGGATACAAGTATTACTTTTACAACTCCGAGCCCGTAGAAAATCCGACCACTTTGCCGCTAAGAAAGATTGGTGGAGTTCTTTCCCTTGTTTCGGAACAAGTGACGAGAAGCTGTGACATCTGGGAGCCACTATGCACAACGATTACCTTCCGTTTTTTCCTGTAAAATTACTGTAGAAAGTGCTACACCGACCTAGACAGGGCCAGGTAACACCTTTAAAGTGACTCATAGGTACAAGTGGATTTAACCCTGTCCATGCCATGGACGCGAATACGCGTTTTTTAGTATGAGCCGATTGGCCATTGACGCGTTTACGCGTTCTGCCTACACTGTACAATGTACACTGTACAGTAAATGTGTATTGCGCGCTATAGACGAGTGTACAGACTGTCATAACTCCGTCAAATGATCTTGGACTGCTAAGGTTCAGACACCGCTGGACAGGTCTTGAGCTCAGCTTTCAAGTGATACAAATTGCGCCGCGATACGACAAGGTATGACCGAGCGGCGACAAATTGAACGGCCAGTATGTGCAAATTTCACTTTTTGGCGATCGGTTCAAATATTTTGATCGCGAATTCGTACGTATACGGGCTAGGGGATTTCCCCTAGAGACAGCGCGTGCGCACTCAGCTTCAGCAAACGCGCTTGAATCTCAGCTTTCTAACGCAGTTTAAATTGTGGAAATCAGTTCACAATGAGCAAGGAGACAAAAGAAGGCATGAGAGGCAGTCGTTGTGTTACTTTCAGGCATATTAGGGAGAGTTGGAGAGGGGGTGGAAGTGGCCCTGGTATGCCTGTCACGCTGTGAGTTCCTGAAATGGCTTCCTGTGGTCCTGATCTTTCCTACAAGCCATGGATCGTAAAAATTCATCAAGGTACAGTGAAATAGCAATACATTTCGTTCTGAGGTGCGCGTGCAGCTTGGAACAAAATGAGCTTAGCGCCTGAACAATGCGTGGCCAACACAGGAAAACATGCTGCCATGGAAAGTGTTAAATTAATGAAAATCAACTGTGTATATGGTCGATATCCCCCCCCCCCAGGCTGCAATTACTTCCCCACGGGAGAGCTGAGGTTAAGTCATTGTGCAATTCCACAAGTCTAAACTGACTATCTCAGGACTTGGTTTTGCTATGACATTTCGTGCGTGATCGCTGCCAGTTGCAGCTATGGATAAGGGGAACAACACATTACACGGTTTGAAGCTGAGTTCGCTTTAAATCGTTCGGCATGAAGAGCATAGTTGGCTCAGAGAACACTCTTCGCGGAGGACGACACCCTCTGTTGACATGGGTTACTAATACGCACGGTTTGTGACGCCATTTTCTTCTGGTTCCTCGTTAGAGCTCGGCGAACACACCTTCAGCATTTACTTGTACACGATCGCAAGGGTTCACTAAATGCTGCTCAGCTACCGACGCTTCTATGGCCCACAAGCCAAAACTCGTGCCTTTTTTTCTAAACGCGGTGCAAAACGCGGTGCAAATTTCACGTTAAGTGTAAATTTTAGAGGTTAAGTTACACGTGCGACGTGACGTGAAATTTTGCCTGGCAGGGTTCTGGTTTAGGTCAAACAAATATCAAATCTTGCAACAGACTCGATAAAACTACGGAAACTCACGCAAGTTCGATCAGGGTAACCAAGCGAAACTTCCAAAAATCTCACATCAAGAATCTACGTACGCTACAGTCAACTATCGTAAAACACGTCAAATTAAGCGTGAGTTTTTTTGAAATTTTCAGCTAAAAGTTCATGGACATAAGAATGTTACTTGAAGCTTAACCTCTCTTTTAGCCGAGTCTGATGCGAAGGGTGATTGATTGATTGATTGATTGGATTTTATGTATAGTGTGGGATACAACAGACAATTGCCTAATAACAATAGACCCACTCGAGGGAAAGATTTAAAGAGATAATAATATATTGACTGGTTTGAGGGAAAGAGACAAACGGGAAAAGTCCGAAGAAAAAAGATAATAATAATTAATAATTACACAAGAGAGAGAGAGAAGCTTTGTTACAACTCTGAGTTTCACGTATTACTACGATCATAAGGCAAGTCAAACTCAGAGTTGTAACAAAGCTTCCAATCTCTCTTTTATGTACAAGGCTCTGCCCTACATCTTTCCTGCTTTTATACCTCGATATTTAGGTACTTGTTTCCCTTCTTCCCATGCTTCATCTTCCACTCTCCTCTCCCCCATTTCTACATTTTTCTTGCGATATTTATATGGGAGACTTCCGTGATAAGCATCCATTTGCTTTTGGAGAATCCTTTTAAATAAATACAATACAATACAATACAATACATGGGTATTGAGCACTCTTCGGACAGTGAAGCACACCACTTGACTACGTAATTAATACTTGTAATAGACTATTGGATAGGTGATCATGTTTGCATTGGAACGAATGGTTGAGGCAACAGAAGAAGGGCGCCCAATTTTTGCATAGTCATAATAACTAGCGTAAAAAGGCTAGGCATTGGGAAACAGTTTCTTGAATTTTTAAATACACAATTATGCCAGTACAATGACATCAGAACATGTCACGATGCATGGTTATGTAGCAAGGACTGGAGTGGTGGGGGGGGGGGGAGGAGTAAGGGTGATATCTTCTATGGAAATGTACATAATAATATTTTATACCCCATGCCGTAGGTCCCAGTACACAAAAGTGCTCGCCTCCAGGAAAACGTTTCTATTTCAGCATTCTTCTTCGTGCACCATGTATATGTACACATGGTACACATCCAAAACTGTACTACAGTGAGCAGGCATGTGGAAATGAACTCAGAGATTGATGTTTTTTTCCTGGCCTCGTCTTCACCTTTTTTGAAAGGCAGCTCTGGTACATTGTCGGCAATGATGCCCAGTTTGGCATTAACTGTAATACAGTATGCCATTACCAACAAGTTGCCTACGGGAAATCCCGGATGAATCGTTGCAATACTATTAGGGGCACTGCTTGTGCGGCCACTAAAACAATAGAGAAGTTCAGCTACACGTTTTTTGGCCAAACCTGTAGACCTGTCACTTCGATTCGAGGATGAAAAGTAAGCTGTGAGGAGCTCGCGACTTGACATGAATCTGGCGATCTACAGGGATCGCGCTCTGCGAAGAAGTTTTCAAGAACCACTGGTCTGCGCAGCACACGAGTGCCGGAATAAGGAACACCATGACATCACTGGAGAAAACCCGAGAAGTGAAATAATTCGATATCGCCATTTTGGTTGTCCCAGGGATGTGCCTTGGCTTGCCATGATGCGACGCCAAATCAAACTCTGCTCCGGCGTAGCTTTGCTATGTGTAGCCAACGCTGTCGTCACATACGCGTACGCGTTACTTGTAGCCGAACCTCTCTAATAAACGCAACTTATCAAACCTTAGCTTCCACGGGTGGAGGGGGCCCCAGAGTCAGCAGCTTATTATTGTAACATTCACGTACTCACCGTGATGCCCATTAGGTCGACCAGGCAAAGGGTTCTAGCAGCAAATATCTGTTCTTGCATCCAGTGGCCTGGGTGGCATTACGTCTTAGTCAAACAGAGCTCAAGAGGCTTTGAAGTGTTGAGTTGTCAACTGATGCAAATGGAATAGTTACCGTCCAAAGCGTTCTACTAGTTAACTCTCGTGAGCTGCGTATCTAAACTATCACGTGTCACTCTGTCGAACTGGTTTGTGTAACATATTATTTTCTGATTGCAAGAGCACAACATGTGTTACAACGTTCTGTGACGACCAAATATCAACGGGTAAGTGCAGGTTTCTGCACCAGCACGATGGCAGTACTGCGGAATCCAGCCCCCGCCGCGATAGCGGCAAGGCCTGGATGAACATCTGTACTGTCCAATTATGAGTGACTGGAACATGTTTCCCGTGTACACACAAGCTAGTTCGCGATCTAATGAACGTAGTGGATTCCGTAATGCCAGTCGTCAAGTGACGGCGGGCAGTCGAATCCGTTCCTGGCCGTCGTCAAGTGACGACGGACGGTGTCAATTCCTGCTCCTCGTCACTTGACGGCGGGCAGTGGATCCATTTACATCACATTTGAGCAGGCAAGACTGCGCTTTCCAGCCCGTGCAGTTTGACCTGTCATTTGTCGAAGCCAAGGCGACAATCAGGTGACATACGGGAAGGCCTATTATTATTATTTTTTCTTATTTTGTTAGGGATTTTCCAACAGGCAATGTTGCATTTTTACAGGGAACCTTAAATGAGACTTTATGTGAGCGCAGCCTAATTTCCGAATTCGCACAAAGTTGGCTTCTTTTATACCTGGGTGACCTCATTCATCCACTATGACCGTTTGGTTCAGAAACCCTTCGTTCGATAAAAACACGAACAGAAACACCATGAAACAAGGTACACGCACGAGGGGTCACTGATACTCACATCAACACAGCGCAACCAAACCAACTTTGTTCGCACACTGATCCAAGTTACCTCGTTTACCAACCAACGTTCGACTGGAAACGTTCGGAGTCCCTCCCTACCATTCATTCTGCCGAATGCCGGTTATTGCCAATGGAATCTTCAAGGACCAGTAGCAGTGAGGTAAGGTCCTGAACATGGTGGGTAGACCGCCACCATAGTTTGCTGCTATGCTTTTGATACCGAGCGGTAGGCAACATGAGCCCTCTGACATGGATAGGCAAACTGTCCATTCCCAGGGTCCAAAGACTGTAAAGCATCTGGATACAGCAAAAGGAATTCAAGCCAGCAGTCTCTCGCTTGGAGGCGTCCTCCAGATCAACGTGGCCGCCTGGCCCGGGTCTTGCTAACCATGTGGGATTCCGCCGCAAGAGATAAGCTGGTCGAAAACAAATCTCCAATTGGAAGGCAAGCGTATCGTCTTGCTGCCAGGAGATGGCACAGTATCTACCACCCCTGTTTATATCTATGGTTGGAGAATTTGGAAGAATTGTCGGCAATATCGATGTTGTACTTCTTGCCAACCGAGGCCTGCGAGAAATGATTTCTCGCGGAACATTTTTGTTTGAAAATATAGCATCTGGTGTGTTCATTATCTTCGTTTCTTTTCCTCGCTGCTTCAGTCAGTTTTGAGTCTCACCAGTGTCCTTGCCCTCCCCCCTCCCCTCCCCCCCCCCACCCCTCATTGCTGTACATCTTATTATTGCAAACTTAGAAGTTGCGAGTTCGATATTAGTCCTGAAGTTGGTTGTTTCAACTAGCTACACACGCTTCTCGCCGATCTTGACACTTGACCGACTCACGACTGCCCTTCGGAGCACATGAAGAGCACGTCACACCTTCCACTCGGGAAACCTGCAAAAAAGCACCACACCATCCCCAATACCCAGTGTTTTGGTGAATTCAACCCTAATCAGTTGAGCTTGAATAGGCCGAGGAAGATTGTGCCTGATAAGCACCACTTATATACTGCTGTCCAGGCCGAACCATCACCAGGGATACAAAAGTACAGAGCCGCTTTGTTTCTAGCGCGACAAGTACCTCGTGAAGCTTCATGTAGCAGCGTGAGTCACAACGAGGTGTTTGTCACGCTGGGAACTAAGGGTATCTGTAAGTTTTGTATCCGTGTTGATGGTTTGGCCTGGACAGCAGTATATAAATGGTGCTATTCCCTCACAATCTTCCTCAGCCTACTCAAGATCAACTGATGAGGGGTGAATTCCCCGAGACACTGTGTATTGAGCAGGGAGTGGTGCTTTCGTGCAGGTTTGTCAAGTGGAGGATGCGAGTTGCTCCTCGTGTGCTCTGGATGGCAGTCGTCAGTCAGTCTAGCGTAAAGTTCGACAAGAAGCGTATATTCCTAGCTGGGACAACCGCCTTCATGACTAATATTGTGGAAGTCGCAACGTCTAAGTTCGTAATGTTGTCCCTCACGCGGACGTGCCACCTTTTGTTGGAGGCGACAGCGTTGTTAATAGCTACTGGCTCTCAACTTCTATTTATCACAACTCCATGAGCGACTCTGACTAACGCTGCTACCTGGGGCTTCACGAGGTGATTGTCGCACTGGAAACAAAGTGTCTCTGTACGTTTGTATCCCTGGTGATGGTTTGGCCTGGAGAGCAGTATATATGCGGTGCTTTTCAGGCACAATATTCCTCAGCCTATTCAAGCTCAACTGATGACTGGTGAAATCCCTGAAACACAATGTATTGAGCAGGGAGTGGTGCTTTATTGCAGGTTTGCCAAGTGGAAGACACGAGGTGCTCCTGGTGTGCTCCGGATGCCAGTCGTGAGTCAGTCAAGTGTCAAGTTCGGAAAGAAGCGTGTGTTCCTAGTTGGAACTACAAACTTATTATTGCTATCTTATTAATCTTTTTGTGCTTTACCTATATGATGCCAAGTCACCGTTGGGGATACACTGTAAACACCGTTTTTCCCCTCTCTACTACGTCCTTTGACGCCAGGGTGTTTTTCCCGGCTGGCTCGGTCCAGGAAAATTACAATGACATCCCAGTATAGGACAGCTCGATTTCAAGCATCCAACGCAATCCGCTGGAAAAGAAACGCTTTTTTTCACCAGACAACGTGAACAACACTGCTATGATCCCAGGAGAATTTGGTCAGCTTTGCACGCGGTGACCGGCCACTCCAAGGCAAGGCACCATCAAGTGTGCGACGTTTCTGCGGTGAGCAGGTCTTCAATAGTATTGTCACTGATCCACGTTTTCCGGACACCCTACAACTACCCCATGGTCAATGCACCCCCACCTCAATATCAGCTCTCAGGCCAACGACCTGTCCCGTAAGGCTAAATCCTGACAATGATGCAGACAGTCATGAGATCCCTGGCCATTTGCTGCCAGCCTGCAGTGATATTTCTGTCCTGCACTTCTACGACCGTTCACACGCCTTTTTTCAACTGTTAAACGCATCAAGTTGAAGTGGTTTGGAAATCTAGCAAGGCATCAGGATAGCCACTCCAACTATTTCTTGGATGGAATGGTGCGTGGGCATCACGATAGACGAGCACATTCGATTTGACGAACACGTTACCAATGCTGTAAAAAGGCCTCGCAGTATGTTGGAACACTCTGGAGAGTCCGCCGTTGCCTTAAAAGAATGTCCAGAGAACAATACAAGAAATCTGTTGTGATACCATATTTGCTCTACGGTTTCATGGCGTTCTCTGGCTGCCTTCGAGAAGACCAGCGGTCCTGTCTTCAAGTCCAGCAAAACAGTGCAACACGCGCCGTATTCGACTTGCCACCTCGCAGAAGCGCCAAACCTCTGCTTACCCTCCTGCAGCTTTATTATATTATAGTATAGCCATAATAATATGGCATTGAAGGGCTCCACAAGAAACATGCCTCTTGTGATGATCTGGCGTTGCTCGAATTGTCGTGCAATCAATGCACTGCAAGCCCTTCTGGAGCGTCCCAGTACTCGCAAACGCGTGCGAAACGCAGCTCGGGCTTTTGGCTTCCTAAATCTGCCTCCAAATTCGGCCATGACCGTCCAAACGCCCGCGGGTTCATTTTATTGAACAACCCGCCATACGACCTGCGTGGTATTACCCATCACCGCCAGTTGAAACATGCCTGCCTCTCTTTCTTTCTTGGTAGCAATAGCACCCACTACTAAACACTATAGGTGCCTTTGAAAATATGCCGAACTCCACAGTAACATTCGTGTGCTCTCTACCGCCCCCCCCCCCCTTGTGCTTTGTTCTTACGTTTTGCACTGACTGTGTGTTCTTTCTTTTGTACTACACCCTGCTATCACGGGTGACACTGCCTATTTGGCTACAAATTCAAATTTAAATGTACATCCCTATAATTATGTGTGTATGTCTGTGTCTGTGCACATGGTGCGGTGCGTCTGTCACAGATCTGTGAAGAAAACTGATATTCAGTTAGGCTAAAATGAAGTCTTGGTGTCTTGTCATATTGGCCTTCAGCGCAGCGGTGACTTCTGTGAATGCACAGCACTACAAGTATGTCGGTAAGGAAATTGGAAAGACTCTTAGCACACATTTCAAAAAACTAATAAAAATGTGAATATGAGAATACCTCATTCTCTCTCTCTCTTTCCGTTTCTTTGTCCCGCTAAGTTTCTTTGCCTCCGCCACTATTACTCTCTCCCTATCTCTATCTCCCTCTACCTATCTCAATCTATCTATCTCTCTTTCTTTCTCCCTCTGTCTCCCTCTTTCTCTCTTTCGATTTCTTTCTGTCACTCACTGGTCCTCCTGCATCTTTCTCGATCTAATTATCCTGTCTGAGATATACAGAAAAACTGGGCTCGGCCTTGGCTCCGATTTCGCTCAAGTTTTGCAAATATATTTCCTTTGATGTCTACAACAACCATGGAATCTCGCGCAGTTACAGACACCTTGAAACTGGGGACCACCTCGAAATGTGCCCAAACTACGACTGCATTTTGAGTCCAAAAGGAGCACTGGTACAGCGTACACAACAGAACTAAGAACAAACCACCACCATTTAAACATTACTTCACCCGGGAAGTCTTCACATTACCATCACTTAGAGCCACGGCTACATCACGGAACGCAATGGCCATCCTCACCAGAAATCAATCTATTTATTTCATCAGACTTTTCCCGTTTGTGTCTTTCCCTCGAACTAGTCAAGAGTTATTTCATCGCTAAAATAACTAAATTTGATGGGCCATAGTGGGAACCATTTACGGCGTCTATTTTCCTTAACGATGCACTGCTGGTCAGTGGACTATCTCCACTATCACCCGGGAAATGTCTCGTAAAAAGTGTTCAACGTTCTCTGAAAATGACCAAATTTGAATACTGTCATTTCACCACATTGCAACATTGCCTGAAAATTTTCTACCCGGGCCTGAGAATCAATTTGCACTGAAAACCCTTATCACTCCAAACAATAAGCATTTACTGTCCCGAGCAACTTGAATATCTCTAGCAGCAAAGCCCTGCAGAGGTGCAAAACATATTGAACAAATCTCGATTTGTTTGATCCAAGCACTGTATTTTTTTCGTCCAGAAACTGGCCGTGCGCTGACCACTGCGCGGCGTGATGTGACAGATCAACGAATTCCGAGTTGATCGACAATGACCCAGAATTTAAATCTCGATGACTAAGGCTAATCAATAACACGATTTTGGCGTAGATTAACATGTAACCGAGTTGCCGGAGTTCGCAGCAAGCGGCGAGGTGTGCATTTGCCGCCGGCTCGGGGAGGAGCGAGCGCAAGTCTGCTTGGTATGGCTTGTTTTGTCGAGCAACTAGTTTTTTCTAAACGTTCGACACTCTAATCTCTGAGTGACAGTGCATGGTTGCTTGACCAAGCACCGTTAGGTCTCACCGCGACTCCATCGACCTTAGCAAGGAGGATATTTGCAGCTTGCACGGCAATCAGCCTCTACTTTCGCCTCAGCATCATGATCTTGATTCAGCTATCTTTGTACTTGTTTGCGTGCTTGTTTGCACTCATATCTTGGAATAACAAGTTTCTTGGTTTCCTCCCCTTCCTCCTCCATTTCCTACCCTTAGAGTTCTTGCTCTCCCGCTCCCCGTCCTTCCACTCCCCTTTTTGTTTCCTTTGGTGCACATGTGCTGCTGTGATGCCGACACCCACTCCGTACTGCTGGATATGTACCATTGTGTCGAGTTCTCCTCCTCATTTTAGTTCATCATCCAGCGAGTGATCAATAGTAAAAACAAAGCTCGTAATGAAAGTACGATTTCTAGGACTTGGATGACTTAAGCTCAAAACACCAGTAATGCGTTGAGCCCATTACGTTATCTGGTTGCAGGAATATAGACCAGCTGGGAATGGAGACGTCATGTCGATGTAATTCAGCAGAATTTTCTTTGTCGAACTATTTCGCTCCGGGAACAGATGTCATCCATGCGCGCAACCCAAAACTACTGTTGGCATCCTCAAAAAATGCACGAAACACACTCCAAAGTACCAGATACATAAAATAGCTGTGGATGCATTTGCTCAAACTTGTGGTGACTACGTGGTCGAAATGTGAAATAAGCTGCCTGGACATCAGGTTGCAGCTAGCCTTATAGGGTGAAGTCCAGTGCTTTATGCCTCTTCGTGGCTCACACAAGCAGCATGTCAGCATACACCACAGCATCGTACAAATCATTTTGCGGACCAACGTGATCGTCCGGATTTTGACTCTGGTCTTAGTTGTCAATCAACTCTGCTATGTCACGCGTAGGGCGGCGCCCGGCCAGTATCAGGAGGCAAGAATATCGTGCTATGATCACACAAATCGAAATATGATAGCAATGAATAATATACCAGTGAATATTCGCCCATATTCATTTCGCGTTCAGTTAATATTATAATAAGTTTTTATTGCTATAATCTAGAGTGCGGATGCAAGTTTTTGCGCTCCGCGGTCGAGTTTGTTTCACCGGTGTAGCTGCCGGCAGGACCGCACCTACACTGATTTGTTCTAGTGTTGATGTATGACTCAATAATATGGCGACTAACGAAGATATGGACTTAGCTCTGCTGACATACGAGGAGCTGCTCACAGTTGCCCGAGCTACAGGACTGACCAACCCGGAGACAATGGGCCGACAAGACTTGGTTGTTGCCCTTCGCAAGGAAGGACTAGGAATACGGAAGTCACCAGACCAAATGGTAAGCGACCTGCTCTCCACTTTTCAGCTGCTTAACGAGACTATAAAAGGTATGGCTTCAGAAATAGAATGTCTTCGAACGAGTAAGACAGACGCCATTGTCTCCTTGCAAGTAGAAGTTGCTCAACTGAAGGGAGTAGTAGAGAGAATGCAGTCCACAAATCCCGTACCCGTAGCATCCCCAGCTTGCACTGACCAAGAGAAATTGTACACTAACACTGCAAGGAAAGCTGCCTCACCAACAGGCACACACACCAGCTCGGACGGTAGTACACGTACTACTACAAGAAGTAGTGCCCCAACGGCCAGACCTGACCTGCCCGCCAAACCTCAAACGCAAGATACAAGCACAAGCGACAATGGGTGGCAAAACCCACACCGCCGCCGCCCTGCACAAGCCGACACCAACACTACCGGTAGTCCACTGAAACGCACTATCACAAGCCAGTTCACAAAAGAGCCAGCCCGTACCAAACGCACTGACCTTCAGGGCGTGGAGCGGGTGAAGCGCACGGCTTTCTACCTTGGCAATGTAGACCTTGGATGCGATGCTGCCTCAATTGAACTGTGGTGTAAAAAGAAAGATGTCGAAGTTTTCCACTGCTCAATCTCAGAATCACGGTACTTTGGTACAGCTTATGCCCACTTGGTTGTGGGAGAGAACTGTGTAGACAAGATCCAAGGGCCTGGTTTCTAGCCTGACAAAATTAGTATCCGGAAATGGAGGTTCCACACTGACCAGGCTGAATCTGAACAATGAGTAAACCAACACCTCAACTTGACCCTAACGCAACACCCTTCTATCCTTCAGCGCCCCTAGCCTCCTTTCCCGTAGCCTGTATCAATGCACGTTCCCTTAGAAACAAATCTGCTGAGCTATCCGACTTTCTCACGACCAGCTGTCCCCTTGTTGTTTGCATAACTGAAACCTGGTTGTGTCCACAAATTTCCCTCTCCTTCACAGGCTATGAATGTTTTCGAAGGGATCGACCCACCTCCGAGAATAAAATTAACACCAACGACTTCCTGGCCTATGGCGGTGTTGCTATCTTAGTAAAATCAAGTGCATTTGGTCCTATTACCCACCGTACATACCTACATCTTCCGCAATTCGAAGCTACCTGGGTAGAGATATCGCCATCCACTGGAACCTCTGCTTGCCCCACGCGCCAGCAGCCCATCCAAATTGCGGCTGTCTACCGCCCACCGTCCACCGACCCGTCGGTGATAGTTAACTTTTACGCCTCATTTCAAAGCTGCTTGACTAAAATACGGACCCCTGGCTCGCCAGTCCTCATCATGGGAGATTTCAATGCTAAATGTTTCACCTGGTATGGAACAACAACAGACACTGCAGGCCACCACCTTTCATGTCTTCTTGACATGTTTGCCTTGCAGCAACACGTCACATTTTGGATTGGTTTATTTAACGTCGAATAACAAACAGGCAGTGTTGCCTTATTACATGAGATCGACTAAAGACAAACAGGCACACAAATGTAAGGAAAAGATTAAAAAGAAAAAAAAGAAAATAGAAAAAAGAGTAGGATTTAAGACAGCAGCTAGCTAGCAGAGGAAAGATTGCATAATTATTTGATCAGTGAGCAACGTAAGTCGGTGAATTTTTCAGGTGGGGTAAGAGAGCGGTCCGGAATTGACCTGGTTTCTTCAGTGATCGTATAGATGCAGGCAACTTATTCCAGAGAGCGGGACATTGATATGAAGGGCTGCGTGTGGCAGCGGCAGATATGATCCTCGGGAAAAGAAGCAGGGGAACATCTGTGCTCCTCGTTCGACGGGTGTGTGACAGAGGTGTGACAAGGTCATGAAGAAGCACACTACAGTTATTATGAATTACACGAAATGTTAGCAGGAGGAGTTTGCGGCAATACATTGATTGCAGGGGTTGAATGCTGAGGCGTTCAAAAAGAGGGGCAGTTGGAGACAGGAACGGAGCAGAGCAGACAACACGCACAGCTCGCTTGAGAAGTTTCTCAAGACGATCACGTTGTGCAGAGGAAAGGGAAGAGGAAAAGCTGTTGCATGCGTATTGGAATGTGGGTAAAATTATACATCTCAAGTAGTTTGAGCGGCATGGCATTGGGAGGCACTGCCTGTGGCGGAAGAGAATGGCAATCTTTGAGGACACTGTCTTGGCTCTATGGTCAACCATTGTGTTCCATTTCAGGTCGTCATCGATGTGCAAGCCCAGGTACTTGGCGCTTGTCACTTGCTGGAGGAGTGTTGCTGCACAGTGCACATTCAATGTCTTGTCGTCATGACGATTGGCAGGAATAAACAATATTTGTGTTTTTCGACTATTCAGGATTAGGTTGCGCTCACCAAGCCAGTTGCTGAGATGGGTGATGGCTGAAGACAGGTTGTGTGACAGCACTACCTTGTCCTTCCTGCTATCGTGTAGCATGATGTTGTCCGCGAATTGGGTTACCTGGACGGCAAACTGATCCACTTCACTGGCCACATCCCTGACATATATGACAAACAATAGTGGTCCCAGTACAGACCCTTGGGGAACCCCACTTGAGCACGTGAAAGATGAGCTACTATCGCCGCTGATGACGACTTGTTGTTGACGATTTGAGAGGTAGTCGCTTAACCAGTTCAGGGCTGTGCCGGAGATTCCAAGCTGGAATAGGTCTTCGACAAGTGTCTGATGCTGGACCTTGTCAAAGGCCTTTGACATGTCCAGGAAAGCAGCGCCAGTTGACAGCCCGTCATCTCGGGCTCTTAGGAATTTGTCTGTAACCATTGTGAGAGCATCCTCTGTAGAGTGCTGGCGTCTGAAGCCAAATTGACAGGAAGGGTAAAGATTATGTTCAGCCAGGTATTGACTGAGTTGCTCATGGACGATACGCTCAAGCAGCTTGGAGACTATAGGGAGCAAAGAGACAGGTCTATAGTTGGTGGGTTGACTGGGGTCACCACCTTTGTAGACGGGAGTGATGTTGGCGATTTTCATGTTCGGTGGCAGCTGGCCTTCGGACAATGATTTGTTGAAGATGAGCATCAGTGAGGGTGCAAGAAGGTCAGCGCATGATTTAAGAATCGTTCCGGGCAAGCCATCACTGCCAGTAGCTTTTGTCATGGCTATTGACGATAGGAGCTTACGCACACGGGCAATGGTAACAGGCTTAAAGATTGAAAGGCTGTTCGGAGACATGGGGCCTTGAGGTAGAGTCAAGGCTGGGGGACGTTGAGGATCATTGACAATGCCTGCAAACACATTACCAATGTCATCCGGGGAGCATTTGGGAAGAGTGTGGACTGGCTGCCGTCCGCTCAGCTGATTCAATACACGCCAAGTCTGCCTTGGGTTCCCTGTAGCGTTCACAAATGCTTCATTGTAATGCTGTTCCTTCAGTGCTCGGCTAGTGCGGGTAACCTCCCGTCTGCTCTGCTGGAAGCTGCGGTAGTCCACATCAAGTCTGGTTCTCAGCCACTTACGATGCAGTTTGTTGCGCCTGCGTACAAGCGCTGCGAGCTCCGAGGTATACCATGGTGCGACATTGTGGGCACGGTGCTTCCGAGGCCGGAGTGGTGCATGTTGATCTACGAGTGACATGAGACACTCGTGCCACTGGGTCCACATTTCGGTACAGGTTCCCTTCATGGAGCACAGGTTAGCACACTGGATATCTTGCCGAAACAGGTCCACATTGATACGTCTGATGTTCCGTGTCTGTGCAGGAGCTGCAGGAGGAATTCGAATTGGAACCATGTTGAAAGGGGTTGTCACAGCATGGTGGTCGCTGAAGGAGATAGCATGAGTCGTAGCAGGAGAAGCACATCCCATTGTGCTATATACTAAGTCAATTGTAGTTGGTGGTCCTCTTAGTCCAATACGAGTGGGGCTGCGTACATGCTGCTGCAGTCCATAACTTGTAGCAATATCGGCCAGCCGCATATGATTATTGCAATTGCGACTGGTGTCAACATTAAAGTCTCCACAAAGTATTGTCTGCGTCGTTGGGCTGCAGGCTTTACTCAGCAGGGCTTCAAAGGAGTCCCAGTATGAAACAGTGCACCCTGGTGGCCGGTATAAGCTCCCAATCAGGCATGGCTGATGGCTGGTTTTCACTTCAATCCAACAGCATTCTATGCCTGGAGAAACGAGATCAGGCCTGGGTTGGCAGTTGAGTTCAGCTTTCCAATAGATGCAGACACCACCACCAACATTTCCGCTGCGATCTAGCCTTTCTAAGTTATAGCCTGGGAGGTGGAGATCGCCAGGAGTGACGGATGAGTCCAGCCATGTTTCGCAAATTACAAGTATGTCAGATTTTGTTCCTTCAGCAAGATCCAGAACATCACGCAGTTTGTGGCGCAGGCTTCTGATATTGATGGACAGGATATTCAGTTCATGAGCAGCAGGGTCGTTGCCTAATCTTCTTCCAGTCATTGCACAGATATATTATCCACATCCTGACTTAGAGATGCAAATGCGTTGCCAACAGTGACACTAAACTTCGCAGCTTGCGTCTCTGGCGGCGAGTCACGCTGATAGCCCCGTGATTTCTGGCCTGGAGTCCGGGCCGGTGCTCCACAGGTGTCATCTAGGATATCGCAATCCACGCTGTATCCGCTCTTACTGTCGTCCGTGGGGCTGCTGCTGCTGTTGGAGGTCGTGGTGCTGCTCTGCGCTGTTTGTTGATCTCCACTGGCATCAGACTGGGTGTACTTCTCGAAGTTCCACTCTCTTGTGTACACAGGCCTTGGCCAGAAGCGCTTGTTGCTGAGAAACGATTCGTCCGCTGCACTGGCAACAATACGCGCAGTGGAGGATTTTTCTTTTTGAAATATTTTTACGTCAAACACTTGGACATTGTGGTCAGCCTCAGCTGCTCTTGCTGCGATAAACTCCTTCAGCTGGTCTGCAGTAATTGCATGCATCAGATTTCCGACAAACAGGACTCTCTTCTTCGCTGTCGGTTTGGTGGAGGTGATGAGTCGCCATGTGGCGTCCGAATCCTCACTCATCTCTTCAAATTTCGGCAAGCGATCCACACGTGGCGGGGTCAACTCCGAGCTGGGTCCGGGTGAACCATGTGTACGGGAGTTGGACGGCTTGTTGTTTGAGCTGTCAACGTCGGATCTGACACTGCTGGTCGACATGGTCAGGTCCATCTCGGGATCAATGGGTCGTGAACTCTCTACGGGTACGGCGGACTGTGAACGACTTTCTGTGGCTGTACTACGTTTCTTTCGATTTCGGCGCTGCCTCTGGCTGGTTGTTTCTTGCTCTCTCTCTAGGTCTGCAATGGCGGAGGAGTTTGATTTACAAGACGCACACGTAACATTGCCGATGTCCAAATTTTGGCACAGGCGAGTGTCGGCCAGGTCCTCTCTCAGCTGGGAAAGTTCGGAGCTCAATCCACTAATCCTTCGTTGATATCGTTTCTCCTGGTCCTGGAGTTGGCTTTCAAGACGAGCTAGAGTTCTCAGCACTTCTACAACATTGTGTTCGATGCCAGGCAATGAGCGAAGCTGTGTATGGACCTGTTCGGCGGTCACCAGCTGCTCAGTGTGATCTGGGCTAGCCATCCCACCCAGGCTGTTGGGGCTAGTCCCCAAAAGCTACCTAAAAACTACGGAAAAACGGGAGCCTCAAAACACGCAACCTACTACATACACCCCTTACATTCTCGACCCGCCGCTCCCACAAAGGCAATGAGGCTGCTCTGGACCTGATGATCACTGACACTGCAGCCAGCAACTGCGATCCGCGCCCCTCAGCCCCTCTCGGTCAGTCGGACCACTCAATTGTTCTCGGTCGTTTGTGCATCCCGACATGTACCGCATCACCACCTGCACCCAACACTACACTGCCCTCCCATTCCTTCCAGATACCTGACTTCAGTCAGTTTGACATCTCCTCCATTCTTCCCACTCACCTAGTTGCTCTAAATGAATCCATTGCTAATTTGAACTGGCATGCTGCTCTCCAGTTGAAGCTTGGAGATCCAAACGTACTGCTCCAGCATTTTATGACATCCTTCATGGTCTATGTTCCGCTTTCCTACCCACCCGGTCGCGCTCTTCAGCCCCTAGACGACGTACACCAAGTCCCCCGTGGCTGACACGTGCTGTTAAAGCTCAGCTGAAGAGGAAGCGAGACTCGTACAGCTTGTGTCGCAAGTATCCTACCCCTAGCAATCACGAGCATTACAAGTGCGAACGTAACAGAGCACGAATCCTATCTAGAGAGGCTCACCGCCAGTATGTGTCCTCCATTAGCACTAACCCCTCATCCATTATTGCATCCACCCCTAGTTTGTTCAAGTTCGTTAAGCAGCTTCGTTCGCCGACCCCTGTTGGAAACCCTATCATCACTGAACTCCATGAAAATAACACAGTACACAACGACCCTACCCAGATTGCCAATGCTCTGAATCGCCAATTCATCAGCTTTGGAACACCGGATGACCCTGCATGGTCTCTCCCTGGTATTCCACACCACGGGCTCCCATCACTACCCTCTTTTAGCACTACTCCCACCGCCATTGCTCAACACATCCGTCGCCTAAAGCCCAAGAAGGCGGCAGGTGCAGATGGCATATCCCATGAACTCCTAAAAGCCCTGTCTCCTAGTATAGCTATCCCTCTCAGTCTAGTTTTCAACCAGTCCTTCGCCACCGGAATCTTCCCTGATGTCTGGAAGGCAGCTGTGGTTGTGCCTATTTACAAGAATAAAGGCAGTAAACTGTCTGCATCCAATTACCGGCCGATTTCACTCCTTTCCACCATTTCAAAGCTCTGTGAACGTGTGGCATTTGGCCACTTATACCAACATGTGAACCCGGTCCTTGACCCGTCACAGTCTGGATTTCAGCGAGGCGATTCGACCGCCTGGCAGTTGCTGAGGCTTGTGCAGAAGCTATATGAATGCAAGGATCAGAAGCAATTTAGCCTCCTATGTTTTTTCGACCTGAGCAAAGCATTTGACACTGTCCGGACAAGGGGTCTCCTCCATAAGTTAGCAGCGTTTGGCGTAGCCGGGACGTGTCTGCAGTGGCTCACCAGCTATCTCACTGAACGTCGACAGAGTGTCCGAATTGGACATGCCCTGTCCGCCCCTCTAACAGTCCACTCTGGAGTGCCCCAGGGCTCTATCTTGGGGCCTCTATTGTTCATCGTATACGTTAATGATTTGGCAGGTTTGGATCATACCTCACTCTACGCGGACGATACAACGCTCCATATAACCGAGCCAGGCTTATTGCAAGCCTGCGACTCGCTACAGTATCACATTAATCAAGTTGTGCGCTGGATGTCGAAGTGGAAACTCCGCCCCAATGTGTCGAAAACGGCAATCCTTTGTATCCCCCCACGACCCTCCAGTGACCTCACCCTCTTTGCGACTCGGCTTTTTACTTTCCCTGATGATCCCCTTGCTATCAACATTGTTAAAAATCACAAACACCTTGGTATATTTCTTGATGAACACTTGTCCTGGGATTCGCACGTAACCTATATTGAAAAGCGAGTCTGCTCCGCGATAGGCTGCATTTCTCCTCACATCTCCCATCTACACCATGGTTGTCGAATACAAATTTATCACTCTTATGTTCTTCCTTTGTTTGATTACTGCTCTCTCGTTTGGTCTTCCGGTCTATCCTCCGCTCTTATGCATCGGTTAGAAGTCACCCACCGTAAATTACTTCGATTAATATTTCGCATGCCCCCTCTGACCTCCTCTCAGACGCTATACATTTTGACTTCCTCCTCCCCTCTCTCAGAACGCTTTCCCCACTCCGCATGCAAATTCATTCACCGTATTAAGCTTCAACTTGCTCCTCCTCATGCACTTGCGCATTTAAGCTGGTTCAATAATAGCTCGCGTACTAGATGTTCTCTCCATTTCCCACTTGCCAGGTCATCGATCCTTTTAAAATCCCCTCTGTTCAAGTCCTATTCTCATTGGTCTCGGCTTCCGCAGGAGGTAAAGTCTCGTGACACCTTCGCTGCATTTTGTTCCATTCTGCCCGCGCCTAAGTTGAATTGAATTGAATTCGTTGTTTTCCATTGCTAGCCTTATCTTCATACTGCTCTCTTCAGGTTCCTATAGTACTCCTTTTGTTTTGTTTTGTTTTCTCTTTTTCTTCTCCTTCTTTTTCTCAGTTGTCCCCACCATGGCTGGTTAAAATCGCCCGCATCACATGCTTATTGGCACTATGTCATCGTGATTGTGAAAAATAATAATAATAATACTCGTGTATGTATATTATACATACACGTGTATACTAGCACTTCAGTTTGCATCGTGTATCGCGGTGAATAGATCAGTATAAAAACTTTTGGTTATCTGTGAAAGAGCTCCTGAGCTCCACAAATGACATACCGATTAAAAGATCTGAAGTGTCGGTTTCCAGGGATATAACGTTGTTTGGGATAGGATAAAGATTGAGTGAGCGGCGACAAATTTAACAGGGAAATCACGACCTGGAGCACTCGCGGACTTTTCTGTTCGTGACTTCGCAGTACTTTCGAGCATGACAGGGCATTTTCCGTTTGCGCCGCGCATGCGTTATGGACATCAAATGAAGCGGGCGGGTCTCTGCTTTGCAGAGCAGTTTGAATTTTGAAAATAGGTTGTATTTGAGCAAGGTGCCGAAAAAGAATGTGTGACTGAGCTGGTGTATTGTTGCGAGACATTGTGGACCGGTTTGAAGAGGTCGTGATTGTCGCTCTGGTGAGTCTATGGAGCTGAGAGCTTCCAGAATGGCTTCGCTTGGTCCTGATCTTTCATTCAGATCTTTCATCCAGGTGAACTTAAATGCTAGTAAATTTTCCACAGCTGCCCCGAGTTATGTAAATACAGTACAATGGAATTTTTAATCATAGTTTACACTGCTTTTTGAGATTTAAACTCGGATACTGAGCCAGAAATAAAATGTACAAGTAAAAAAAGGAAAGAAACACATGAGAACGAGTTATGCAGCAACTATCCACGACTGTAACAAGATGATAAACGGTCAACAAGTGCGATAATAGGGCACAAAACTGACAGGCTACGGAGACATTCAGCGACCCGAGACCTAGCTCTAACACATCTCCAGTGCGCAAACCAACAGCCTTCAAACTTGGAAGGTTTATGGTTACGTAGGACGGAAGGATCGGCATTCCTTGTTGCCGTGGGACTTAGCATGAGCACATTTTCGCTGCGCTCACCTTCCCATCTTCGGCCCTACGTAACCATGAACCTTCCAATTTGGAAGGCTGACGGTTTGCGCACTGGAGATGTGTTAGAGCTAGGTCTAGGGTCGCTGAATGTCTCAGTAGTCTGTCCGTTTTGTGCCCTAAAGGGGAGGTTCCGGGGTACGATTTTTCGTGCCAAAATCCGTAGAGGCGCTACGGAGGACGGAACTTATGTGTTTTCCGTCATTGCCTAGGTTACGATCCCAAACACGTACCATTCCCTTGCTATGCCTTTTTATTATGAAAATTTGTACGCGAAAAATCTTTCTGCACCCGATGACGCAAAATCTCCATACAAAACATGGTTCGTGTGAAAGCCAGTCCACACGGATTCTCCGTGCCGAAAAATTGTATGGAGCACGCCTGGAAAAAATCCGTAGTGCCCACACGGTTATGTGGACATAGTAAAAATAAAATAAAAAAACCGATTTTGGCGCGGAAATTCGTACCCCAGAACCTCTCTATTATTTAATTGATTGATTGATTTTTATTTCACGGATCCTCCAGAGGCAAATAGATGCCTATCGAAGGGAGTCTCCTAAGTAAGTATGGAAAATGAGAAAGTATGTTTGTAAGCGAGAAGAGGTGGAAGATACATTAGAATATAGAGTAGAAAAGAAGTAAATTCAGTACTTCGGGGAGTACATTGCATGCTAATCATAATGAGAATTAGAAAAGCAGCATTGCGGACTACTATAACTGACATATACACAAACTATTGATATTATCATAGATGTGGTTAGCCTAGACACAAAAGTTAGGACTACCTTTCAAATAAAACATAGATTGCGAATGATACCGACGAACAGCAATACTAAATTTCGCTGATGTAGAGAGTGAACGAATATCTTCAGGAAGTTTATTTCAGGCAACACTAAAAGAGAAAAGGTTGATCTACGAAAGGAGGTGCCAGCTTTAGGAAGAACTATGGATGAAGGGTTACGACTGCTTTGGGAAGAGGGTAGCTGGAAGTGAGACAACAAGGAGGGGTATTGGGAGAATACATGGTGGAAATAGACAAGGCCAAGAATCTGCCGTCGCCATGCTAAAGATTCCCAAGACGAGAGAACATTTAGGTCTTCTTTTGAAGTCGTCCAGTCAGACCGACGCTTGAGTTTACTATTTAAGTATGCTCTAGCAGCAGTAGCCTGCAGTTTATCAAGGGTTGGGGACATGGTGGCTGAAACGGAAAACATCCAAATTGGAACAGCATAATAAAGGAGGGGACGAACATAACATTTATACAAAAGATTAACAGCGGAAAAAGTAAGGAAGTTGGACATGTGGTTTAAAAGAAAAACCCAACCTCGAAATTTGCTTGTTATGTGTTGAATATGGGGGGACAGATTGAATGAAGGAGTGAGGATGATGCCCAAATGGCGGTGGGAAGAGGGCTGGGTCAGTAACGTACTGGCCATGGTGACGGTCCTAGGATAAGATGGGTTTGATTTAGGTCTGCAAAAGGGAACATGGACACATTTGTTAGCATTGAAAACTGCTTCAGCTTTATGGGACCAGTTCACAAACTCATCAAGGTCTAGTTGTAGGGAGGTAGTGTGCGCGGCGAGTACGACAATATGCGGAGAAACGCAGACCATGTTGGAATCATCCGTAAACAGAGTCAGATCGCTGGATTGTGGAATGCTGGGAAAGGAGTTGATAGAAAGGTTGAATAATAGAGGGCCTAGGCGGGAGCCTTGTGGCACACCAGCGGTGAGCGACATATGGGTAGGCCTCGGCGGGTAATGCTAGTTATTTCAGCTCAAAATGCTTTTAGCATTGTTAGGTATTCGGTCATATAATGCACGTTAGAATGCTAATTTGGACTTGAAATGCTAGTTGAAAAGGCAAGGTGAACCACTCATATGGCGTTGTGTCATAATGTAAGTCACACTGCACGGCATACTGCTATTGGAAGTACCTAATACTTCGAAAGTAGATTATAATGGTGATGCTATTTCGAAATGATGTGGAACTAAAGTTGCTATCATGAACTACCAGTGAATAACAGTAAATCATTATTTTAACATGATGAGTCAGGGTAGCGTTTTTTTCAGCTCGTAGATGTTCGTCCTTTGGATAGCCCAGTCGGCATCAGGCCGGTCTGGAGGTACCGGTAGGGTCTTAGCAGTGGTTGTAGTAGTCCAGTGTAATAGGTAGCAGTAGTAGTGTGTTGCCCGTAGTCGTAGTCCTAAATTTTTTTGAAATAGGCGAGCTGACAGGCGAGCCAACAAAACTGCTCTGCTCTCTGCCTGGTATTAAGCAAAATGTGGTTAGCTTGCTGCAGACTTTGACAACTTTTGTCAGCGAGTCTAGAGACCGGGAGAGGTGCCTCCTACGACGCTTAGATGAGCCCTCTGCACAAATCGTGGAGTTGAAGGCGGAGGTTCGTGTCTCCCTTGAAAAGAAGTCCGCCATTACAGCCGTGGATTCCTCCTCGGAGCTGCCCGGCAGTACCCATACTCTCAACAGCCAGCGTACACGCCGTACCCGTACCAAAGGCAAAAGCAAGCAGCAGCAGCAGGATCTGCAGGATCAGGAAACAACTGGAACGCACGTGGAGGCCGTATCCTGTAGCGGCACTTTCGAGAAAGTGATCGAGGACAGTGGGCCCTCAGGCACGGAGTGCTCGGACGCAGAGGACTTTCAGCAGCATGGAGGATGTCGATCCGGATACATGCCAGCCAAGCCTGTGCCCAACGCAACCCCTGCATTGGACTTGGAGGCCATCCAGGATGATTCTTGGCAGTTGGTGGCTCAAGAGCCTCACCGCAAGAAGCGAGTAGTTGTCTTTATTGGCAATCTTAGTTCCCAGTGCAATGACCAACGGCTAAGCGAGTTTATCACAACACGCTCCACCGCAGTACACCAGACAGTTGCAGTTCATGATTGCAGTGTCCGTGAAAACAAGAAGGGAATGATTGATGCTGATGCCCTCCCCACAGTCACCTCTGTAAACTTTTGGCCTAGACCACTGTATGCGAGGGAGTGGACATTCCATGAAAAACGTCATGGGCCAGTGCCAGGAAAGGGAAATGGACAGTCTGTGCTGTCGAAGAAGTCAGGCAAGGACTCAGCCACTCACAGCTCCGACCTGACACCATTGCCTCCCGACCGCAAGCGGCGGCATGGGGATTCGCCTGACTCCGGCATCCCACTGCTCAAGAAACTGGACGAAGACCACCAGCAGCAAGAGTCTGCCGAGCAACAACAACTGAATGCAGACAGCCAGCAATCATGAAGCTCCTCCTGACCAATGCAGGCGGGCTGCTGTCCAAATTCGGAGAGTTTCAGCACACCCTGTTGCTCTCCGGTGCGGATATTGCCATAGTGACTGAGACGAAACTAACAGTGGATAAATGCTCTCACAGTGCATCTATGATCCCGGGATACTGTGGCCCGATTCGCCGAGACCGAACAGAACACGGAGGTGGCATTGGAGTCTGGATCAAAGCCGGCATCGCGTACCAGCATCTGGATCAGTACCAGTCTGCTGAATTCGAAACAGCCTGGCTCACAGTTGGCCAGTGCAACAGCAAAACTGTCATAGGTGCAGTCTATCGCCCTGGTTCCTGCGCTGACAATGATCTGGCTCTACTCGAGCACTTAGACCAAAACATAGATACCGTGCGGCAGCATGGTAAGCACATGATTCTGGCTGGAGATTTTAATGTTCACAGCACGTCCTGGCTTGGCAGCTCTCGAACAACAATCGCAGGGGAGTTCTTGGAAGAAATCAGTGCAACACACTGTCTTGTCCAGCACGTGACGCAGCCAACCCGTGGGCCAAACACATTGGATCTCGTCTTGTTCGACTTTTCTGGCACTGTCCACACAGCAGTATCATCTCCCATCGGGCGCTCTGACCACTGTGTAGTATTGTCTAACTTTCAGGAAATCACTCCTGTACTGGAGTGGCCAACAAGCAGGAAAGTATGGCGTTATGGCCAAGCAGACTGGGGCAGACTGAGGGCACATTTCCGCAGCTTTGACTGGGCTGCTGTCGTCTGCGATGTCCCCGAACTTGCATGTGAACAACTCACAACTGTAATTATGGATGGAATGGACACGTTTATACCATCTAGGACCCTGACAGTACGGACAATAGACCCTTGTTGGTGGACACCTGAGTGCAGCACTGTAGTTCAAGCAAAGACTCGTGCATGGAAACGGTGGCGTCAGCACCCCGATGATGGAGATTTGCGAGCTTCATTCATCGACCTAGTGGCCCGAACAGCTGCTATTCTGCTGCGCGCCCAATCATCACATGATGCTCGTGTCAAAGCTAAGCTCAGCTCAGGCTCACTTAACTGCAAGCAATGGTGGTCCAACATGAAGAGAGCTGCTGGGATGGAACGTGCCTCTGAGATACCCCTGCTGAAGGACACCGACGGCACAGAGTATCCAACTCGCCAAGCCAAGGCCAATTGCCTCGCCAGGTACTACTGCCAGAAGTGTAGCCTTGCAGATGATGACATCTCTCCAGACGATCTGCCAGAAATGCAGCATTTGGACCGCCATGGTCTTGACCGCATCCATTTCCGGCTTGCTGATGTACGCCGCCGTCTAGCCAAGCTGAATACATCGAAGGCAACAGGACCTGACAATATTCCAGCAAGAGTCCTAGCTCAGTGTTCCAGTGAGCTTGCAAAACCAGTCACCAAACTGTTCTCACTCTGCTTTCGCCACGGTGTTCAACCTACCAAATGGAAGCTGGCCCATGTGGTTCCAGTCTTCAAGAAGAGCCCCCGCTCGGATCCCAAGAATTACCGGCCAGTCTCACTACTATCCATCCTGTCAAAAGTAATGGAGAGCATAGTAAACAAGCAGCTCGTGAATTATCAGGAGCGTTTCAATACTCTGCCCGACAGTCAATATGGCTTTCGGCAAGGAAGAGGCACGTGCGACATCCTCACTGCTTTGCACACTGAGTGGGTCAAGACTGTCAGCGATGGAGGGTACGCTCACATGGTGGCGGTGGACATAGCAGGAGCATTTGATCGGGTATCACACTCTGGACTGATTTTCAAAGCCAAGAACGTTGGCATTGGTGGCTGCCTGCTGCACTGGCTACAGGATTACCTCCTGAACCGCAAACTATCAGTCCTGGTCCACGGCGACTCATCCTCTCCAGCGCCCATAACAGCAGGTGTGCCCCAAGGTAGTATCCTTGGCCCGACACTTTTCCTCTTGTATGTGTCTGACCTGGACCAGTGCCTGTCTCCCGAGACGCGACTAAGTTCCTTTGCAGACGACACAACACTCTACAGCCTCATCCGCACGCAGGACAATATGCATGACATGACTGCCGCCTTGCAATCCAGCCTCAAGCGTCTTGAAGAGTGGGGAGAACGCTGGCGCATCAGATTCGAGCCCTCTAAATCACAACGGCTGCTGATGACTACGAAAGCCACACACCCTGCTGTCCCTGACATCAAGTTTGGAGGTATCGCGGTTCCGGAAGCCAACACAATCAAGCTTCTTGGAGTGACATTTGACGCCAAGCTGTCATTCCGGGATCACTTGCACTCAATTGCGACACCGATTGAGAGGCTGAGTACTTTTATGACTCGAAACTCAGTGAAATGGTTTGAATGCTATCTCAATCAGAGAACGATAGCTGTCGGGATTAAGGAGACGATCTCTCCCCAATATCTTTTGAATTGTGGTGTCCCTCAAGGCTCACATCTTGCACCCCTGCTGTTTTTAACCTACATCAATACCCTTCCCGACACATTGACCCACAGCGCCCCTTATCTATTTGCTGATGATGTTACACTGCTCAACACTCATAACATCGGTTTACCTGTTGGTGAGAATCTGGCCAATTTCCAGTTGGATTTAACAAGCTGCCAGCGCTGGGCTAGAGGCATTCACGGGGAGTTTTCTGCGGCCAAGACCACCATGTTCTCCAACTATGCTCCTCCACCCTCTTCGTCTGTCCAAATGGACAACGTACCACTCAATGTTAAAAGTACCGTAATCGATCTAGGCGTTGAGATCAGCACTAATCTTAAATTCCAAGACCATTTCACTACTGTGTTCAAAAAGTTTCGCCAACGTGTAAATTTGTTATGCTTTATGGGCCGTCATCTATCGCATGCACATATTGCCCTACTCTACAAGTCATATGTACGACCCACAGTAGAGTACGCTATCCCTGTCTGGTGCTTCAGACTTACTGCTAGCCAGCTAGAATCGCTTGACATTTTACAAGCAAAGATCTGCAGATGCCTGCTGCGGTCTGCGAAGATTGATTTTGATCGCTATGAATCGAAGAATAATTTAAATAGGCTGTGTAATTTGGAATCCCTTCACTTCCGACGCACTTACATTTCCATCACCGTTTTGTTCAAGTATATCCATTGGCACCCAGATTATCTATCCCGCTTTGACATCAATATCTCTTCTAGCGCACGCCGACCAAACAAACTGATTTTCAATTCTCATGGCCGCATCTCTTCCTCTCTCTTTCTGCATAAGATCGGAAAGCTGTGGAACTGCCTTCCACCAAGGCTGACATCCCAAGATTCACTTTCTAAATTTCAGCAGCAATATCGCTTGCACGTGAAAAGTTTAAAATTTGACTGTAGTGGTATATCCCTGGACATTTAAATTAATTGTTTTATTTTTAACAACCCAGCCCTGTGTTTATTGCTAATTTATGTAGCATATACTGTAACACGTGTAGTTTTCCTCACTGTTTATTTCTATTGCATGATTTGCATCAGGAGATCCCCTCGACAGGCCATCGCCTCTGGGAGATCCTTTAATAAAGATTATTATACACGTGGCTGCCAGAGACTGGGTGTTCTCCGTCGGGCTTGCCGGGTGTTAGATTACTATGGCCGGCTTTGTGCGTACAAGGGATTTGTGCGACCCATCCTCGTGTATGCTCCCCTTGTGTGGATGGGAGCTGCATCCAGCCACCTCGCCCGACTCGACCGTGTACAGAAACGTGCAATGGCCATTATTGGCCCTGGTGCCCTTCTCCAAAGCCTGTGCCACCGCCGGATTGTATCTGGGCTTGTATATCTGTACAAGCTCCAGTGCATCCCAGGACCACCCCAGCTCACCGCCATGATCCCCCCTCCAGCCAACCATGTAGAAGCTCGGCGCACCCGGAGTCAACCCCCTCCTGGCCAGCAGCACCATGTGCAGCTGCAGCAAGTCCTGGACAGGAGAGCACCTGCCTATGCTTCTCGCTCCTTCCCGTTTTCTGTAGTCTCAGTATGGAACAGCTTGCCAAGCGAAATTGTAAGGGCTCCACTCAGCTTGAAGCGGCTCCACACGTTCAAAGAAGATGTCCATAAGTACCTCACGCACCAACACTGGCTGATGGCTACCGACTTCTACGGATGAACTTCTGACTGTGGCACGGGTCATGTTCCTTGGTTCGGCTCTGCTGATGATATTGGGCTTCATTTACCTTTTATTATTTAAATTTTTATTATAGCAATGAAAAATATCAATTGTGCACTCATAATCATGTATAAACAATTAAAATGAAACAATTCCAGAACGTTTTCGTGTGACCATCATCAGTGGAACATCGTCACATAGTAAGAATCACTAAAACAACCAGTTATATAGCTAGAGTAACATGAAAAGAAGCGTGAGAATGCAGCACAGCTAGCGGTTATGCATAACGCGTGTAGTGTGAACCTTTGCAGTGTATCTGAGAATGGTAGCAGTAGATGAATGTGGCAGCTGTGAGTGCGTGTGAACAAAAACTGGTGAGTGCGTATTATTTAAAAAGTGTGAGTGCTACAACATTTTCTTTTTGCTTGCATAGAACAGGGTCACGTGTGCGAATATATACAGCTTCCAACACCTGCAACTGCTTAAAGAAACGCGCGCGACAAATAACACTAAACCAGGAATCGTCAAACAACTTACGACAATCCGGACTGGACACCAAATGCTTGTAGATGGCAGACTTGCTCTTGTCGATGTCGAACTCCTCCTCGTCCGTATCACTCTCATCCTCCACTTCCCGTTCCTGCTCACCCTTACTTTCCTCCTGACCATCCTGTTCATCCCCATCATCATCCTCCATCTCCATCTCCTCATGCCATCGCTTCTTTCTCCTTGACGTGTTCACTGCTGCGCCCGTACTTTCACCTGCCACTACTGGTTCCGCCTTCTCCATTTTTCTCAGTCGTGTCTCCGCTAGTCTCTGGCTTCTCCTCAGATTCGTTTTTCCTCCATTTTCATTTCGTTCTCCTGGTGATCTTTCCGTTACCGCCATCGGGTTTGTTAATGAACGGTCGTCCGGTGGTCTCCCATGCCGTGTTGTTGTCGTCAAGAGTGACACCAGATTCGTGTGTTGCGCTACTGTTGAGTCCGGTGTTGTATCCGTTTCTGGTTGTGTTGTAATACTGACAGGCGTAGTAGTAGGCAACGGGTGTTTTCTCGGCCTCCCACGCTTTGGCCTGCCTGCCCTGGCCGCTTTTGACAACAAGGACAATGGGACGTGTTGTTTGATACGTTCGGACAAGTGTTGAAGCGTCCTGCCAACATACCGACTACCGCACTGTCGGCATTCAAAATGATAAATGAGGTGACTCAAATGATGGGTCGGCAGGACGTCCTTCAACACCGTGAACGAACGTATCGTGGTGAAGACAGTTACTACATTCACTGCATAGTACGTCTTCTGGACAATAGACTTGACAATACGACTGACTTTTGTCGACTCCGCGCCTTTCCAAGGCAGGCACAGGAAGACACGACAAGGAGCCGGGCCGATTGTCAGTTCCTTACGGGGCGCATTGTTCGTGAGTAGTTTCGCTAATAGTGATCCTGGATATCCGTTCTTAAGAAAGACAGAGCGAAGGAAATCAAGTTCTGCTTGCAGTTTACTCTCGGAGCAAATGCGTCTTGCCCTGTCAGCTAAGTTTCGGACTAGATTGGTCTTGTATTGCGAAGAGCAATATGAATCGTACATAATATACTGACCAGTGAATGTAGGCTTACGATACACCGATGTCACACCACCCTCACATGTCTTTTCCACGAGTACATCTAAAAACGACAATTTGTTGCAATCCTCGTGTTCACATGTGAAGCGTAATGCAGGGTGGACATCATTCAACTCATCTAGAAAGGCTTCACTGTCACGTCTTGTTTCGAAATAGGTAAATGAGTCGTCCACAAATCGAACGTACAACTGAGGCCACTTTATTTTGTCCATTCTCGATTCGCAATATCCAACGAAGACATTTGCCAGTACCGGGCCCAACGGAGACCCCATCGCCACACCGTCTGTCTGCTTATACATAACATCACCAAACGAGAACTCTACGCCACTCGTCACCATCAGCATCAAACGTCGAAATGCTGTCTCCGGTAACCATGGAAGATCAATGTCATCATCATTGTGGTATAGTCTTCGCGCGCAGATATCTATTGTCTCGTCTAGTGGTACGTTTGTAAACAAGCTTACAACATCGAAAGAGCACATATGGGCAGTAGGCGGAATAGGGTTGTCACGAAGGATTTCAACGAATTCAAACGTGTCCTTAACGTTGTGTTTACAATAATGCTCTAATACCGGTTGTATCATGCCGCAGAGCCACTTGGATATAGCGTATTGGGGCGATCCTATCATGGAGAGTATTGGTCTAAGCGGGCAGGATGGTTTATGTATCTTGGGGAGGCCGTACATGCGCGGACGAACCGAACCGATAGGCTTGATTCGGAAAAACTCGGATTCTGTTATGTCTTTTGCTGCTCGGAGTTTCTTCAGATAGGTTACTATTTCCTTCTCCCGGGCCAATGTTTTATCATGTGTTGAAACCGGACCGAGTTCCACAAATTTACACCCGTCGTCCAGTATGGTAGCCATTTTTGTATTATACTCCATTCGCGTTAAGATAACTGTTGCCCGACCTTTGTCTGGCCGAGTGATGATGATATCATTGTTCTTTTTCAGCTCTGAACGAGCTTTCATGTGTTCGCGGGATAGTGAAAATGTTCTCCGTTCAGCGGGTTTGTCAGCGTGTTCCTCGGCTGTAGCACGCAATGTGGCCGTACACACCATTTTCTTTGATTCCGATACCGGTGCAAAACCACTCAATTTCCGATAGAATAATTCAAAATCACATAGTACTCGCTCTTTCATGTTTGATGTTGGTGGTATGCCGAAATCTACGCCTCTAGATAGTAGCTCCTTTTGAACAGTCGTAAGTGGAATGTTCGCCATGTTAATTATTGTGCTGGTATCAATTGTGATGGAGCCAAAGCGCTTCTTCCGAAGCCACTTGATGTTCTGATCGTATTTGGTGACTAATCGAGTATGTAGCCTATCATCATTCTCCGAGATAAGCATGGAAAAACGAAGAAAGTCATGCTGTGACAGGAAGTCCCGCGCCTGGCGGTAGAGGTGTTTAAACGCAGATCGTGTTTTGTCAATTGTATCCATGGATCTCGCAATGTCATCCTTGATGAAAGTTCTTTCAATTGAAAGGGACTGGTACGCTTTAGCCCGCTGTACCCTCTTCTGGATTGCGCCAGGACAGACGCCGAATTCCAAGCATTGTTTGAGAAAAGCAACATTAAACGCAATGCACCTACAAACATAACGCTTGCGAAGCACATTATTCAGACATTCAGTCTGATCGCGAGTGTATCTCCGTTTAAAGTATTTAAATAACCGACGAGGAGACAACAGTCGTAAAATAGCAATGAAAAATATCAATTGTGCACTCATAATCATGTATAAACAATTAAAATGAAACAATTCCAGAACGTTTTCGTGTGACCATCATCAGTGGAACATCGTCACAGCGTTTCTTTAAGCAGTTGCAGGTGTTGGAAGCTGTATATATTCGCACACGTGACCCTGTTCTATGCAAGCAAAAAGAAAATGTTGTAGCACTCACACTTTTTAAATAATACGCACTCACCAGTTTTTGTTCACACGCACTCACAGCTGCCACATTCATCTACTGCTACCATTCTCAGATACACTGCAAAGGTTCACACTACACGCGTTATGCATAACCGCTAGCTGTGCTGCATTCTCACGCTTCTTTTCATGTTACTCTAGCTATATAACTGGTTGTTTTAGTGATTCTTACTATGTGACGATGTTCCACTGATGATGGTCACACGAAAACGTTCTGGAATTGTTTCATTTTAATTGTTTATACATGATTATGAGTGCACAATTGATATTTTTCATTGCTATTTTACGACTGTTGTCTCCTCGTCGGTTATTTAAATTTTTATTATTAATTTTTTATTTAGTTTGTTTAGTTTGTTATGATTTCTTGGTTTTCCACCCGGTTTAGTTATAATTTAAATTATTATTTGGTGCAGCTTTCGCGCTATGTGGTTTATTTTTTCCTTTTTCTTACTTTCGTATTTAGGGTTTTGGGCGTCATTATTTTCTTCTCATTATTTCGCACCAAGTTATTATTTGTGGTATTCTCTAGCTTCTGTTTGTTTTGCAGTTGTTCTTGTGCACGATCCATGTCAGTGCAGGAGCGCTTGATCAAGGTCACTCGGAACAACTGCTGAACCGTGATCTACGAGACCTGGCATTCTTGTGTAACGAGGCACGTGCACAAGCAAAAGGCGCTATTGCTCACCTGGCGATGCATCCACGGCATTGCGGGGAACCGGCTCTGTGGACTGATTTCAAGGTCACCAGATCGGCGTACCCGCTTGCAGAAGGACATCGGAGCGCACATACCACCCGCCGCAAGCCGCGCTGGTCAGGCTAGGTTCTGTGTTGCCGCTCCCAAGCTGTGGAACGCACTACCCAGCGACATCCGCACCATCCCCCAACGCAGTGTGTTCAAGATGTCAGTCATCCCACATACGCTCGCTCCATGAAACGTATCACCCATTATTCCAATCACTGTTGCTGTCGCATCCACTCGTATGTCGCATCCACTCGTAGTCCACGTCCACTGATGTCGACCGAGGTAGCTCTCTTGCTACTGTGTAATAGTGACATGTACCCAGCTAATGTCTCTGCTTCGTTCAGGGAAATCAGAATAGGAAGTCTGCTGTACCACCCGCTCTTTTCTTTTTACTTTTAAAAGCGATTATTTGTAACATGGAAATTTGTTCCTTGACTCACCATCTGAGTTCTTAAAGCTATTATTCATTTTCTGCTGCCCCCAGTTATTTCTTTTATTAGTATTATTTTCTTTGCCTTCGCTTTCTTGTTATTGGGCAACTTGCCCGTTAGAATCTGCGAAGTAAAATAAACAACAACAACAACAACAACGTGATTTCACCATTCCTCTTGCAGTAAAATCCAAAAAACTACACGCAAAAATTCAGTCACTTTTGCATCAACTGTTGCAACGAAAAATGTTGGTGGCGCAAGAAGAAGCTTGTCGTTTGGAGTGACAAGTGATCACCGCTGCTTTTCCTTGTCAGAGTCAACAATACACTTTGTTCTGCAGCGTTGGGAGTGGTGTTGGAGTAGAAATTGCTGACTAGACGTCGCAGAGGGGCGAGCTTTCCTGCGCAGGTATTAGTGGTGAAACGAATATCAAAACCCAGTAGCCGAATATTCTTTTGCTTAACGAACGAATGAACGAATATTCTTTCGTTAAGGGGGAATTCAAGGCAAAAATTAAAATTTCACCAGTTGTAGTCTTCGGGGTGCTGAGTCGAATGGTCGTGGTCCGAGGAAGCTGAGACGCTCCCTTCCTACTTGAATCCCAATCAAACTCGCGCACTTCCACCGAAACTGGGTGACTGCGCCCTACTAGATGGGGATTTGTATGCAAAATGTCACTAAAAGCGCCATTTCGTTCTTATAAAAGCACGGATGACCGCGATTGGCCCATATGTTGTAGTCTTTTGGACGCTGAGTCGACTGGTTTTGGTCCGAAAAGGCTGCGATGCAGCGTTCCTACTTTATTCCCAATCGAACATGGTTGAACAAGCGGTCACGTGCTCCTGCGTACACCAGTCACCTGGTCACCGTGCCTGCAGGGTACTATATAATTATATATAGCCTGTTTGAACTTTTTTGGGTGCAATCCTGTCACTCGAGTTGAACTCGAGTTGAACCTTGGTGTGAAAGTTGTCGCCTGCTGGCGTGGTGACCAGGTGATTTGGGCACCCAGGAGCACGTGACCGCTTGTTCAACCATGTTCGATTGGGAATAAAGGAGGAAGGGAGCGTCTCAGCTTCCTCGGACCAAGACCATTCGACTCAGCACCCCGAAGACTACAACTGGTGAAATTTTAATTTTTGCCTTAACTTCCCCTTTAACACGGATGACATCACACGCCCTCCTCTCAGTCGTTTTGTTGGATATTGTCACTATTATTAGGCATGACAAACGAAGGCACATATTTCTCCACCATTTCTAGGTCAATTTTCACAAAACCCCAGCTGAAGTGCATTTGACACGCTCAAAAAACTGCTCAAGACGTGATTTTTCGTTCGACCGCCATAACTCCATTCCAGGACCCGGGATCGCGTCCGGGTTGCTTCGACACGATAGCTGAGAGTTTTCTAATGCCGATGGAACTTTCAATGAAGCTGTTCGGTCAAGTATTCGCGAAGTTACGGAAGTTGTAAAATCTGCATACCCGGTTAGCGAATATTCGCCATGAGAAATATTCGTTCGAATGTGACAAACCGAACGAACGTTCGAATATTCGGTATATTCGTTTCACCACTAGCAGGTATGAGTTTGGACGTATTTCAGAATGGGCGATTGGAAAACTTCAAAATTGTTTATTTCAAGAAAAACCCAACAGGATGATGGGGGACATGTCCTCAGTGCTAGAAGAGGTGTTCTACTATCTGCCGGTGCATAGTGTTTGTTAATAATTATTGAGGACGTAGCTCGCTGTTTTATCAGCGCTTGTAATTTGGCTATTTTCAAGACGATTATTTGTGGCGTCAAGGGATGATTTCCCTCGTCTTCTGGGATGCTGGCGTGGCTAAGTGGCGCTGCCCCAAGAACTCTTCTAAGGTGAGGTAATGATGACTTGATGGAGTTTTGTTCGTAGCTTGTTCTGGTACGCTGTGCCGTGGCTCGTTTGTAGACCAATAAATTGTGCCAATATTGGGCCAATATTGTGGGGTATGCCAATTTCATGGTTCCCTTCAAAAGATTTTGCGCGGGCTTTCGAATGTCGATCTACACCCCAAAGCAAACCTACCTGCAAAATTTGTGCAAAATCTGAGAGATCGACTTGCACATATGTTCTGGTTTTCTCAGACATGCTCTCTTAAGCAAAACTGCCAAAAGCCGCTGGTACAAAGTACAGTGTGTACGTCACATTGTAGAGCTCCTGTTTTATTGAGTAATGCACACTCATGAAGTGAGAAAATGACACTTTTGGGCGCTAATGCTTGTTTTGGCTCCAAATCCGGGTACAATGCTGGAGCATTGCTAGTTCTCTAGTTTTCTTGACTCTCTTCCACCAGTCATAAGATCCTCGATCTGCATGAAGGCCTTCTGACATCTGGTCGTAGAAGTCACGTTAAGCTTTACGGATGGCAGCGACGAGGCAGTTCCTTGAAATGCGATAAGCAGCCCCGCACTCAGGGGTATTGACGCGTTTTACTGCAGCAAATAGTCGATCTCGAAGTTGACGAAGGCGATAGTGCACAGAGGTGAACCAAGGCTTTCCATAATGATTTTTTCGTTTTCTAACCTTCGGAACAAAAGATGATATGCATGGCTGTGTAAACTAGTGTTCGCCAGGAGACCCATGCTTCATCTGTACTAATGGCTCTTGTACAGCAGCGAGAAGAGCAGCAGCGAGAAGAGAGAGGCTCCAAAGGTGGTTATTAGGTGCCGGCCAGTCTGTGGCTGCATAGTTGTTCACGAGCAAATCAGAGTGCACTGGTTGCTGGGAACGAGTCTGTATTGCGAGATCAAATACCACAGGACAGTGATCAGAGACAGGGGACGTGTGGTGAGGTTGTGGATGAGGAATGGTTGGTTACAGAGAACAAGGTCCAGGAGAGAAGAGCTCTGACCTGCGGCGGAGAAACGTTAAGCAGAAGGGATGGATATGAGGGTACGGTATCACCCGAGCTACGAGGGTGATATTCTACTTATCACATATGACCCTACGAACCTAACACGTACGACCGTCATATCCTGCTTATCACTTGCTACATGTGTATATCGAGTCCATAAACATAAACATGATACTACAATTGTAGTACTACCCACTACTGTACATGTAGTAGATTTGACCCTGTAAACTGAATGGGACATCACATTGTGTGGAGGCCCTCTCCGATGCCACACCCATTTACCCCCGTCTGACACATCATTCGCGGGACAGAAAAATTCAAAGCTTCGAATTGTTTTAATTGAAGTCTAAGCAGAAGTGAAAGGACATCAATGTAAAAGAGTCCCGGGAAATAGAGATAGAAGAGAACATGATGAAAAGGGAGCAATATACTGCACTGTATCTGAGAATTAGCGCTGCTCACAGGCTTTGACATCATGAACGTGGATGTGAACAGCGCCTTCAAAGTTTCCGGAGATCATGTGAACTTTGCGCTGTTCTCCGAAGTGACACACGATGAGGCTGGCGAGGCTGGTGGTACTTGTGGCCTTTCCAAGGCTTCCAATTCAGCAGGAATTGAGTCCTGCAGAGCTTTATCAACCTCCGCATCGAGCAGACGAGCTGTAGCAATATTATCTTGCTCGCTGGGCTGCAAGTAAGCTGTTAGGCGCTTGTATTTCTGAACCCCTTAGACAGAAGTGATATGTGATGACGAACCAGAGAAGGTAGGTGAGATGCTCGGGGTTGTTTTTCCAGTCTTCTAGATGTAGATTTTGTCTTTGTTTTCGTCGGAGATTTGTGGCTTGGGTAGAATCGGGGTTGCCAGGCCGTCGCGCTTCATCTGCTTCAAGTAGCCATCTAGAACTTGGTTGGCTTCGGTGAATTCTAGATCAGAATATAGGTTGAATCCATTGCTCCCAAAAATGGCAACTTTGTCCGGTATACCCTATCCTTGGTTATGTACATACAATTATCCCTTCACTGAGCATAGTTCGAAACTCCCCCCCCCCTACACACACAATGGCTGCCCCTTTGCTTTGTCATACCACAACCATTATACGCGGTGAACCCCTCGATAGGCGATTTGCCTTTGGGAATTCCTAATAAAGTTATTATTATTACTACTTTAATAAGAATGACGTAACTCCTCTGTAGCCTTGTCATGATTTTTAATTTTTTTTTCACCGCCCACGGCCGCACAATGTCCTTGGCTACAAAAAATTAAAGTCTCTCCAAATCTCTCCAAACCAAACTTCAAACTTCTTTCCAAATTTTCGCCCAAGAGGGCATCTTCAGGGATATGTGACTGCTGTGAACAAAACAACAATATAACTACAGAAAAAAGGTAATAATAATAACGTGGCAATATACCAGGAACATCATAACTATTGCTTAGAATTGAGACTGACATTGAGGATAATGTCACATATTCAGAAACAAAAACAGAACCTACCCACAATATCGCACGCCAGGTAATAGCCTAAAACAAATGTCTCAACTTGCAAGATCTCAAGTCAGGTGATGATGGGTCAGCGTGAAGTGCGTGTTTCAACTGGTGTGATCGCCAATTAGATGTGAAGGTGACGAGGCCAGAAAGAGAGAGAGAGAGAAAGAGACAATGAGACAGAGGCAGAGAACGATAGTGTGTGTATGTATGTGTTTGTGTGTGTGAGTGTACGTGTGTGAGTGTGCGTACGTGTGTGTGTGTGCGTGCGTGTGTGTGTGGGGGGGGGGGTGCGTGAGTGCGAGCCTCACGGTTGGTAATTGCATTCATTCAATGAGATAGTCTTGCCCACAGTAACCATGAAGGTCCTGTTGTCTTGATGAATTTATGCAGCAAACTGTTCTTGGAGTACGGAAGCTTGTTGATCTGCCTGATTTCCACATATGCATGCTTTAGGATTGAGGCACGGTTGGTAGCTGAGATGGTTTTCAGATCACATATTTTCTTATTCACTGTACACCAAACATCAGAGACACGTGGGTGGCTCGCCTCGTGTTGGTTGAAACACAGCTTTCTCGGATTCTGTCTATCTCATCCTCCATCACTTGCACAAATCGTTGAAACGTTTCCTCTACAATACTTGGCTCGGATGTTACACGTTTTTCCGTTGTGGTCTTCTCCAGTACTTCGCCATTCGACAAAGTTCCAGTTGCGGTCGATGATAAAGAAAAGTCAGACACTTCGGCAAATTCGCTGGGCGATAAAAAAGTGAAATAATTTGCAGCAGCCTCCAAAAGCTCTTGATCTTCAAAGTCACCTTCACAAACTCCCAAATCAAAACTAGCCATTTTGTCACGAGGACACAATAAGGGCAAGCCATAAAAGAAGAATGGTAAGTTTCTGTTTGTGTTTATACTCGGCCTTGTCATTCTTCATGGTTGGTCAACTTGGATGCGTGCTATAGATGGAATTGCATATGTAAGGAATTCATTGTTGTCGCTAGCCCCTCCACATAGACCCCCTCCCACAATCCCAAGCCAGCTGTGTAACAGGTTTAATCAAACTTGAAAAGTAAGAGGCCTGGTTGAGCGTGCCTCGACCAGTTATATGCAAATGTGATAGTATACATGTGGCAATGGCGCCAATGAAGGTGCTAATAGACAGGCGTAAGACGCATGAGGTGCGAGGGAGTGTAAAGTTATAGAGAACAGGGGAAACCTGTTACATCATCCCCCTCCTATGGAGAGGAAGGAGCTTATAACCCAAATGCTCAAGTTGAATAGAGTACAATAAGCGCAAACACGTGCGAGACGAAAAAAGGCTTCGCACTGAAGTAACACAATAAGACGACTGAAACTCCATGCAAATAAAGTGTAATAAGCTCAACAAATGTGTAAGGTGAAACTAGAAGTTCAACTGCAAAACTCAGCGGGCAGAAGCCAAGGTTTTGTACTTCTGAAGTGGAACAATGTCATTACCAGATTCATCCAACAAATAATGTTCAGGCTCCCAAGTGGCATCAGAGTAGCCTTGCCACTTGACTAGGTACTGAAGCTGATTCTGCCGGCGGCGGTGACTGAGAATGTTCTCCACCACATAGCGGGCATGACCATCAAGGTCCGTGATAGGCGGAGGCGTAGGCTGTCTCCTATTAGGAATAGCGTTCTTCTCGTAGGCACGGAGTGCCGACACATTAAATACCGGGTGACAGCGGCTGGTATGAGGCAACTTGAGCTTGTAGGCATTCGGGCCGACCACATGGGTTATAGGAAAGGGGCCAAACCACTTGGGGCGTAATTTATGGGATGGTCGGTCCCGAGCTTCAGGAGTCAGGAGGAAATCCCGGTAGACCATTACCAAATCTCCCACCTTCAGCTTTCCCTCGACCCTTGTCCGATCTGCATAGAAGGCCTGACGAGCTTGAGCTGCCACTAGCGCATCTTGTGAGATCTTGACCGCGTCTTGTCTTGCTTGCAACCAATCAGCTGAATCTCTGCCTCCCTGAATAGGGTTGAGGAAGTCGGGTGGCGCTCTGGGATTTAGACCGTAATTTAAGAAGAACGGTGTGTTTCCTGTAGATGATTGAGTAGCGCTGTTGATAGAAAACTCACAGAGAGGTAGGAGCATATCCCAGTTATCTTGTTTATGATTTACAAAAGCCCTCAGCACATCCTCTACTATTCTGTTTACTCGTTCAGTTAGGCCATCTGTCTGAGGGTGATTGGCAGTACTAAATGCTAGTTTCGTTCCTAAGCGATCAAACAATTCCTGAAAAAATGCTGCCGTAAATCGTGGATCACGATCACATACAATACTAGAACTCAAACCATGAAGTCGAAATACATGTTGAATATACAGATCAGCACTTCCTTTAGCGTCAATAGTAGAGGAAGTAGGTGCTAAATGTACACACTTTGTCAAGCGGTCTACAAATACATATATAGCATCATGACCTGTATCGGTCCTAGGCAAACCCATGATAAAATCCATCGAGATATCCGCCCACGGTTGACTGGGCACTGGTAAATTCTGCAAGAGACCAGTTTTTAGCTGGCCGCCTTTAACTCGTTGGCAGACGTCACACGACTTGACAAACGCCTTTACATCCAGTCCCATTCTGGGCCAATAGAAATATCTAGCGAGTCTGAAATAGGTGCGATCTCGACCGGGATGCCCCGCAGTCACACAGTCATGGTATTCTTGAAGCAGGGCGAGTCGGAGTTTGCTACTCTTTGGAATGCATAACCTGTTCTGTGGTGAAGATCTGAGATAAAGATAACCGGGTGTTTCATTTAGAAGGTAACGGTCGTGCAGATTGTCATGGCTTGAATTTTTCAGTCTCCTGATAATGGGAGCAAGATCCTTGTCGCACTTGTAACCGCTGACAATTAACTGCGCTAAGTCTGGATTAATCTCTAGGGTATGCTCTATGGCATTCAACTGAATGTTAGGAGGATAGGATGACCCGCCTATTTCAGAATCACTGAACAGATCTGGACGGCGTGAAAGCGGGTCGGCAATGTTTTTCTTTCCTGGTTTGTGAAAGACCGTAAAGTCATAGTCAGCTAAAAACTCTACCCATCTTGCCTCACGCTTGGTGAGAGTCGGTTTAGTTCGTAAATAGACAACACCCATATTATCAGTCATCAGGTCAAAGTGGCGGAATAGATAGATTCTCCAGCACTTTAATGCAAATACCACAGCCAACGTTTCCCTCTCGGCCGCAGTATAGTTGCGTTCTGCAGCTGACAGTTTCCGACTACAATAGGCTACGGGATGCAAATCCATATCTTCTCCCTGCTGCAGGAGCACACCCGCCACGGCAAAGTCACTTGCGTCAGTTTCTACCGTGAAGCTTTTCTCAACATCGGCCAGTTGCAACACTGGCGCCTCGAGTAATGCTGATTTTAGAGACTCGAATGCCTTCTGTCTAGCAGCGCTCCATTCAAAGCGTGAATTTTTTCCGGTGATTTCTTCTAATGGACGAGAGATGGTCGAGTGTCGATCTATGAACCTTCGGAAATAGTTTGCAAAGCCAAGAAACTTCCTCACATCAGTTACTGACGACGGAGTTGGCCATGTTTCCACAGCACTTATCTTCTTCGGATCAGGGGAAATTGATGTGCCGTTGATTTTATGCCCCAAGAAGAGAACTTCTCTCACGCCGAATTCGCATTTAGACTGTTTGCAATACAGCTCACTATTTCTAAGTGTTTCTAGAACTGTTTGAAGATGATGCTGATGATCTTCCCAGGTCTTGCTGAAAACTAGAATGTCATCCAAGAATACTACAACGAATTTTCGGAGATGCGGTTGCAGAATAGAGTTCATGAGTGACTGAAAGGTGGCCGGGGCATTAGTCAGCCCGAATCCCATGACTCTAAATTGGAAGTGGCCGAACGGCGTATTAATGGCCGTCTTAGAAACATCCGAGTCTTGAATTCTGATTTGATTGTACCCCGACCGCAAGTCCAACTTGGAGAAATATGCACTGCCCTGGATCGTGTCGAATAAGTCATCAATATTAGGAAGACAAGCTTTGTTTTTGATCGTAATTCTATTCAATTCTCGCCAATCGCACACCATTCTCAGAGTACCATCCGACTTTTTCACAAAAAACACAGGTGCACCGTATGGCGACTTACTTGGCTCAATGAATCCCTTCTCAAGTAATTCTGACAGCTGTGACTGGAGCTCGTCCATCTCTGGTTTCGGCAGGCGGTAGGCGGGTCGAGACGGTGGTCTGGCTCCATCTTCTATCTGGATTTCATGGTCGACTGGTCTCTTCGGTGGAAGCTCATTCGGCAGCTCGTCTGGAAATAAATCCTGGTACCTCTTGAGCAGGTTCTGGATGTCTTGTTGCTCTGATTCCTGGAGTTGTGGCCCGGAACGATTCTCCTCGTTTGCAGCAGTGACCCATGCAAGAAACCCCTCGGCTCCACTCCTCAGGGCATGACGAGCTTGTCGGCCACTGATAAACATGCTTTCCACAGATGGCCGGTCGGCTGTCGGCGGGTTAGCTGAAGGCAATTTGGCAACAAAGGGCTCACCGTCCAACTGAACTTCGTTCGTACGGAAGTTGATGCTGGGGTTGTTCCTTGTAAGCCACGGCTTGCCAAGAATAGCGTCGTAGCGAGTCAGGGGATACACAGTAAAGTGCTGTTCCTCACTGAAGCCCCCGACTGTCACCCTTAGCGTGCGTGTGGAAATCTGCGGGACCTCGCTGGTCGAGCCGTCCGCCAATGTTACGCTCAGCACTGCTGAGCTTGCATCCGTGTCAAGATGATGCTTTCGAACAAAACTGTCTGCAATGAAGTCATGCGTCGAACCGGAATCTATCAGCATCACTGCACGGCGACCGCCGATCTTTCCCTGTATGCGCAGTAGGTCGTGTTCAGGTTCATTGCCGACGCTGACGTTGCTGACATGACACCTTTCTGCAACGGGACAATTTCCTGCAGCTATGGGTGTCTCCGGCTCCGTAGGCTCCTGGAGAGCAACGTCTTCAACCTCCAGAGCTCCGAACCGGTTAGCGACTGGTACCGGCGTGGGTGCTTGGGTCGTCGCCAGTAAGCGCACCCCCTTTCTTACTGGCGACCAGCGTTTGGGTAGCGCTGTCCACCCTCAGTACAGTCTTTAGCGAGGTGGCCTGGCTTCCTGCAAGCAAAGCAGTGTCCCATTGCTCGCAGTTGGACACGCTCTTGGTCCGTCAGCTTGCGGAGGCCCTGAGTCTGACCACGGAAGCTGGGCACGGAACGCGACTCTCTACTGGCTGGTGGCCCCGACGCCGGTGGCCCTGACGACTGCTCCACGGTGTTTGCTGCCATGACAGCTTGCTCCAGGGTACGTGGATGCTCACGCATGACCTGTCGCTGGATGTGCGGCACTAGACCCCTGACGAACAGCAGCGCTCTGGTGTGGTGGTCGATTTCCGGCACTTGCAGGCTGAGGCGAGTGAAAGCAGCAATGTATGCGTCCAGCGACCCGCGCTGCGCTGCGGAAATTAGTCCCATACGCGATGTTTCCTCGTTATGCCGTGGTCCGTACACATCGCCAAGTGCCGCTTTCAGAGCAGGCCAGTCGGAAAACACTTGGTTAGCTTCCAATGCCGCTATCAACCAAAGACGAGCGTTTCCAGTCAAAAATCCTGCCGCGTAGTCGACCCTCTGTGCCGCATTTGGGAGCGCCAACGACCGTAGGGCCATGTCCATTGCAAACGTCCATTCTTTGAATGTAGCGGAATCTCCTCCAAACACAGGCGGCTCTTTCGTAAGGCGGGGTGTTGGCTCCCACGGTTCCGAGTTCGGATGTATCGTTCGGTTTCCTTGGCTAACGCGCTGAGCGGTCTTGATATCGTTTATCAGCCGAACGACGAGTACGAGGAGCGTAAGCAGAGCGACCAGAACACCTGCCAAAAGCAGAGTAGTAACCATCCTCTGCTACCAGTGTAACAGGTTTAATCAAACTTGAAAAGTAAGAGGCCTGGTTGAGCGTGCCTCGACCAGTTATATGCAAAATGTGATAGTATACATGTGGCAATGGCGCCAATGAAGGTGCTAATAGACAGGCGTAAGACGCATGAGGTGCGAGGGAGTGTAAAGTTATAGAGAACAGGGGAAACCTGTTACAAGCTGGCCGAAGGAGGGCCTGGGGGGGGGGGGGCTGGGGCTATGTCGTTGCTGTGTCATCTGCTATGTGCCATGCACTACTTGATGTACCAGCCTGCTATGCCGGATACCGCCAACCATGCATCTACCAGGCGCCAGGCGCGAACTGATGGTGGTGGTGGTGAGAAGGAGAGCTCTGTGCCAGAACTTTGCAGCCTAGAGAGCGTGTGTGGGCAGGCGTGTGTTTACCGCCATATTGCCAGGTGTGTCTTTACCACCATATTTATCAACCATAAGTACAGCTGCAGTGGTGTCTTCAAATTCATTCTCCCGAGTCAAGCTCCGTGTGAAGACATCCAAGAAGAAGATTGCCTGATGAGTCCAGCGAGGACGAAACGTACGTCGCAATCGAGCTATGTCGTTGCTGTGTCATCTGCTATGTGCCATGCACTACTTGATGTACCAGCCTGCTATGCCGGATACCGCCAACCATGCATCGACCAGGCGCCAGGCGCGAACTGATGGTGGTGGTGGTGAGAAGGAGAGCTCTGTGCCAGAACTTTGCAGCCTAGAGAGCGTGTGTGGGCAGGCGTGTGTTTACCGCCATATTGCCAGGTGTGTCTTTACCACCATATTTATCAACCATAAGTACAGCTGCAGTGGTGTCTTCAAATTCATTCTACTTCTCACTGCATTGGCCCATGCCCATGTTCTTGTATAAGCCCACCGAAATGTCCTTGTGAAACAGATAAGCCGATGGGCTTATCTGCGGGATTCTACGGTATGCTGTTTCAGCTACAGTACGCATTCGAGTATGTGAGTACAGATGGGTACTGTACTAGGTACGCAACCGGGTGTGATATGCAGCAGCAGGTGTGATATCAGCCTATATCACCCACCAAGGAAGGGCAGTGATTGGCCCATTCCTAGGAAACGGTCACCTGATATGTGATAAGTTATTTTCTTACCTCCACGCAGATCTGCGGGCTTCCTGTGGCGGTTGGCAGCTTCACGTACGATCGAACAGTCGTACTTGGTGCTGACAGGCTTGTCAGTAGTACGACTGTCTTTGCCTGTCCGTGATGTAAAGAGGGTACGACTAGCGTACGTCTCGCCCAGAGCTGCGGATTCAAGCCCTGTTGGTGCAGATGCGGGTACTGGTACACCCGTGGCGGGAATGTTTGTAGCTGCTCGTTACGAGTACTCATCCTGGTGGCTGTCCAGGGCGCGATTAGGGCCCGGTCACACATGCACTCGAAAGTAGCGTATACGCTGAAGCGAGGTCGCAGGAGCAAAAAATGGCATGGCAACGGCGAAAAGTGGAACTTCCGCTTCAGCGGAAACTCCAATCCGCTTCTTCCAAAATTTTCGAAGCGAGACTGTCGCTTCTGCGGATTCGCTTCAGCGGAAAACACCACGGTCTACTGTATATGGACTTGCTACGAGAAATTTGTATGTGTATGATGTCCATGCAACAAAAATGCGTGCAAGATAGTCATTGACCTCGTCTATTCTCCGTACCGTATGCACCACAGTCCATATGACTCTCATTTTTCGCCAAAGTAGGAGGTGTGCCCTGTTTGTATGTGTGACCATACACACATGGTTTCGCTGGAGCGACACCAGGCTCGCTGCCGCCGAACCTCGTCGCCGAAGCGAATCCCAGTGCATGTGTGACCGGGCCCTTAGAGACATCGATGGGCTGGTGGTGTTGTATCAGGGCGCGAAGCTCCTCCGTGAGTTCTGCAATGGCGGCATCTTTTCCTTTCTCCTTTTCGAGAGAGATTTTTCGTAGGTCGGAAACTTCTGCTACCAGGTTTCGGACCGTCTCCATCAGGTCAACTATCATCTTCGTTAGCGCAGTAGCATCAGTCCTAGTACATTAATATCCGCCTGCCTGCTTTGTGACCCAGTGCGTTTGTCGATCTGATCGTCCAGTGGTTGCAACTTTCCCCTCAGGGCGCCTACCAATTGCAGCCGGCTCAGGCCGGCCCATTTGACGTTATTGGCCTTTGCCAGTGACTTCAAGCCTTCACTATCCAAAATTCTGAAGTCAATGGACGCCATGCTTCCGGTTGGGGCAGCAAGACGTCAGACGTAAAAAACTCGCAACCACACTCGTCAACTACAAGAAAAATTGTATATCCGACGATTCGTTTTGTGTTGATGCTTCACAAAATATACGCCCGTCATTGTGCATGTTGCGTGAAGACAAGAGATCAAGGATTAGATCGATAGGATCGGAGTTCATTCCTAAAAAAATGTCGCGAAAATGAATGTCGCGAAAGCTAAATTATCGCACTTTCTGACCGTTTATCATCTTGTTACAGTCGTGGATAGTTGCTGTATAACTCGTTCTCATGTGTTTCTACTTTTTTGAGATTTCTATGGTTTTTAAACCTATCTGCACTATTTCACCTATGATGTTTCTCTTCTCGGTTTCTTCTTCTTAGCTCACTATAATTGCAATGACGAAGGGCTTTATCTTGTAAGTGACAGCAACTGGATCAACACTACTTCATCAGATGCAGAAGCAAAGTGTAATGCTGCTCATGCTACTCTAGTGACAATGTGTGACATCACTGGACCATGTGGTCAGTCCTATATCTCTCACATCACCACCCAGCTGAGAAGATCCGTTTCTGTTTGGGTATTGGACGGAAGCGGAGATGTTGCCTGTTATCCTAAAGTGGCAACATGCACAGCCGATGGTGTCATGTGTAGTAACATCAGAAAAGATGCAGGTAAAATCTGAGATTGTAAGAAGTATTGACTTTTTTTACATTGTTTGTGATATAAAACTGGGGCAAAATTGCAGTGTAACCTCAAGCTTGGAATAAGCCTCCTACACATAATATTCTTCACTAGTTTGAGGGAAAGAGACAAACGGGAAAAGTCTGAAGAAAAAATACCACACATAATATTAATAATAATAATACAACCAAAGAAACTGAGGTTAAGTACTGTAAATAGAAAGGTGTTACGAAGAGTACATAACCCCCCAGAGTGTGCAACGCCTGATCCAGCTCTGCATAGGGTCTTGGTCGAGCGGAATCGGATCTTTGCGTCATAATACCGTACACATCTGAGGGGAACCCGGGGAGTCGCGGGTACTCTTGGATCAAAAACAATGGTGCCCTGCCTCGAGACGGCGTTGCGCTGGTGTGAAGTGTCCGCATTACATCAGAAGATCCAATTCCGCTCGACCAAGACCCTACACAGAGCTGGATCGGCGTTGCACACTCTGTGGGGTTAAGGTGGCTCCTACCCCTCGGGTCCAAATTTTTTTTGTTTGAAACGTGGCTACAAACGATTGTACTTTGTTCCGTAGGATATTTAGTGTACGGAGACACAATTTTATCAAGTTCTACCGGCCGGTTTCACTCGGGGGAGGGGCCAAACATAGCATACTCACAATTGCCAATTTTTGGCCAAAAAACACCGGAAAACCACTTTTTTGGCCGTAGCACTCGTAGTTACCCCATTTTTCTTGATGTCCAACATCAGGACAGTAGTATACTTGCTAAATACCAGCATAAGCTTTAGAAGTGGGTAGAATTCTGCTAGAAGGTGACCTTTTTCTCTTTTCGGAATCATCCCATTTCAGCGCACACGTCCCACATATTAGCCCCGCCCACAAGTATTTGACACTGGACTTGCCCTGTATTCGATGGTTATGCTATCATAACCTAGTAATGGTACTGTGTAGCAAGTTTGAGCAGGTTCTACCGAAGGTAACTCTTGAAATAAAACTTTGAAGTGTCAAGTGATGCCATATTTTCAAGAATCAGCACATTGCACTGGGACATTGTCCAACGCCTTAGAACCCCTGACTCCACCATATGACAGATACATATCTTGCAATAATTGATTGCAACATCTTCCGAACATAGTAGTAGAGCTTTGGATCAAGTTTTAGCAGTTTCCACCGAAGCTAACTTCCAAAATAAAACTTTGAAGTCGCCCACATACTAAATGCAATAGCTGAGCATGTGCATTGAGTGTATGGTCTAAAGGTTTTCACAATTAGCTCCAATGCGGCAGATACGTGTCTTACATTACTTGATTGCAACATCTTCAGAACATAGTAGTAGAGCTTTGGATCAAGTTTTAGCAGTTTCCACCGAAGCTAACTACCGAAATAGAACTTTGAAGTCGCCCACACACTAAATGCCATATCTGAGCATGTGCATTGTGTGTATGGTCTAAAGGTTTTCACAACTAGCTCCAATGCGGCAGATACGTGTCTTACATTACTTGATTGCAACATCTTCAGAACATAGTAGTAGAGCTTTGGATCAAGTTTAGACAGTTTCTACCGAAGCTAACTACCAAAATAGAACTTTGAAGTCGCCCACATACTAAATGCCATACATGTAGCTGAGCATGTGTATTGAGTGTACATGTATGCTCTAGTGTTTTTCACAACTTTCTCCAACATGAAGCCAATACTGATGTGGAATTTTTTGACTGCTTTGTCCAAAACACAGTGCTGAAGCAATGCACATTGGGCACTTTCTACTGGTAATGCAATTATTATTATACAGTGTTTGCTGCCAACATAGCAAGCAATACTGCTATACTAAATGCGTATTCCATTGGGTACGGTCCAATGGCTTTTCACTTCGCATCCAGCCACTGTTCTTCGTGCATTACTTGAATGCTTAGTCTCCATGGTAATGAAGCTAAGAGCCACACTGGAGAAGTTTCTACTGAAGCTAACTACCAAAAATATAAAATTTCCAAGATGCTACTATTACATAAAGTAGCTGTGTGCAATGCCACTCTGTTAAACACAGTAAGCAAAATTGAGTCACTAAAACCCTATTTGCCAGATATAAGCTGTTGAGACTGATAGCAGCTGAGCTGTATGATCTGATATGGATGGCGGTTCCACACTGACCAGCACATGTACACGTGCACAGGCAGAAGAACATACAAGTAATACACCTAACGTTACTTCGAAGTCCATCATGTAAATACAAGCGTATATACAAGCATCACTCCTGTTCTCCACAACCTGCAGTCCTGGGCCACTCCAGCTGGTCAGAGTGCAATAATTTCTGCAGCAGGCTTGACTTGGAAAGCTAATCACAACTGCCATGGCTGCAACATGAGTATTACCAGCGCTTTTACAGCGCTACTTGTATTATATTATTGTCAATCCATTGTGGTGCATGGCACTCGTTTTCAACAACCGAGTTTATGTCATTAGTTGCATATCCAACGCCAATAGAAAAAAGAAGGGGTGGGGCAAATTACCACGGTTCAACACTAGTCATATTGAACGGCGTTATGCCATGCCAGGCGCGCACACAAAACGCCCGCGCGAGTGCGCATGCATATACACACCAGGGTAACACACATTCGTGCGACTCTACATAGCCTGCACTGTCGTTCAATGTCATAGGAGTGAGTGCACACACATATATATATATATATGTACATGTAGATTGCCTAATTTTGCATACGTAATAAAATTGTGTAAGTATACACACATGTGCGTGCACATATAGATAGACTCAGCGGCATACGCATGAGTGTGTGCCGATAGGGCCACATGCCAATTATCGGATTAGTCTGTGAAAGTTGCACGGCACGACAAACTTTCGAACAGTCTAAAGATATGACACAATGAATGTGGAATACCCTCCAGTGTGTAAGACCATTTCATACCTATTTCGCAGCGTTTGTGATTTTCGGAACGTCCCTGTTGATATTTGATGTCCTCACTTGGTTGATGACACAGTCACAAATTATCAAATTCACCTCCAATGCCATCCAGTCTGCGTTCCGCGATACATGTACAGTGAACGGTGTTGAGGAAAGCCATGCAGCAATAAAACAGTCGAGACTCCCAAGCAGAGGATACAATTCAACAGCGTATTGAAGTACGAATTGTTGTAAACAATTTTCAAGACACAATTACAAAATTTGAAGTGCGTCTTGAAACGTGTTTGAAGTGCTTCGATGTATTTACCTTCGACCTCCCTGAATCGATCCATCCACAGCTACCCGACGAATTTACCAGTCAGTGCGGGAGATGATCGAGCAAGTTATATTTGAAGCCGGGTCGCGAGATGTCAGTGGCACTGGCAGGAAATCTACACAAGCGTATTCTGAAATAATTTTCTAAGACTCAGGCGTGATTCAAGAGCGGACTTTGATTTCTCCCTTCTTATAGTACGAGCACCAGTCGACATTGCATTCTTGGAAAATCTTCTGCGAGTGCTGCCTTCCCCTTTCATAGAAAGAACGAGTGAAGAGGGACACTAGCAGCAGGTTCTAGCTAGGTCACCAGAAAAGCGAGAAGACGTTTAGTTTCCTACAACGATTGATCGCACAAAAATCATCGCTACCGAAAAATTTACTGAAAATCTACACTTTTCAAACGATGCGCGCGCAGAGGGTGTGAGCCACCTTAAGTAGTAAGTGCGGGGCAGGTTCTGGCACACTTTTTGACCTTTGACCTTTGGGCCAAATAAGGCACACTGTGTCGGTCGTGCTTGGTCTGGCCCCGGGACTCCCCCAGGGTTCGACCTTTGACCTTTGGGTTAAATAAGGCACACTGTATCGGGCGCGCTTGGTCTGGCCCCGGGATCCCCTACGGTTTGACCTTGTATTGTATTTATTTAAAAGGATTCTCCAAAAGCAAATGGATGCTTATCACGGAAGTCTCCCACATAAATATCGCAAGAAAAATGGGGAAATGGGGGAGAGGAGAGTGGAAGATGAAGCATGGGAAGAAGGGAAACAAGTACCTAAATAGCGAGGTATAAAAGCAGGAACGAAATTGACGAGGGAAGAAATCACCTCTGCAGATAATAGCGGGACATTTAGATAAAAAACCCAGCAAGGATTAATTTCAAGAAAGAAAAAAAATTCTCAAACGGAAAAGTTCGGAATTCCAGTCAGAGAATATCTATGCTGTGAGTAATGAGCCTTTAGAGCAATGTGAAAATTGACAGAGGACTGAACGCAGCGGATGTGTTCTGGAAGTTTGTTCCATTCCACAGATAAACTGAAGAGAGGGGATTTAAGGAAATGGGCGCCAGAACGAGGTAAAACTATAGAGGACGGGTGACGACAACTAAGGGATACATTGAATTTGAAACGAATTAGCAAAGACGGAAACTGGTAAAAGATATGATGAAAATACAGCAAGGACAAAATCTGACGATGCCACTTCAGGGATGACCAGTCACAAGTACGATTAAGAATCTGCTTCGGGGTCTCCCACTCAGGAGGGTGCCGGGTCTTACAAAGCAGATATGAACGAGCAGCAACGGCTTGCAGTCGGTCTAACGTAAGCGAATCTGAATGGGATACGGCGAATGACCAGACAGGGACTGCGTATTCTAACAGTGGTCGTACGTAACACTTGTTGAGCAAACTCACGGTTGAAGCAGAAAGGAAATGGGCCATATGGCGTGACAGAAAAACACGACTGCGAAACTTATGGGTGATAGATTTTATATGGTCAGAAAAATTTAGTGAAGGAGTGATAGTCACGCCGAGATGACAGTGGCTATCACCTTTCTGAATAGGCACACCGTTCATTGTCAAGGGAGATGACGGGCCGGGGGCTAATGCATGTTTTTGAAAGGGTAGGTGGACGCATTTACTGGTGTTAAACGTCATGGCAGTAGCTGATGACCATTGACAACACTTATAAATGTCAATCTGGAGCAATGCATGATGGATAGGAAGTGAGGTGTTTGCTGGAGAAACAAGAATTAAATTAGAGTCATCAGCAAAAAGGGATAGGGTACTCGAAGCAGGGGCATCAGGAAAGGAGTTGATGCACAGGTTAAAAAGAAGCGGTCCGAGATGGGAACCCTGGGGTACGCCAGCGGTGATGGGCAAAGGGTCAGAAAGAGTTTGGCCAATGCGAACGCAAATACTACGATCACTGATGAAGTCCTTCACCCAAGAACAGGCAGAAAGAGAACACCAACCTGAAACAGATTGAATAACTAAATGATGACCAACTCTGTCAAAAACAAACCACGCATACAATTCACCGCAGAGTATACACACACGACGAACTCTCACACCATCAGTTACTTGGACCTGTCAATCTCGGTGTCAGGTGGCAAGTTGGACTGGGAGTTATTTGTCAAGTCGTTCCATAGTGGTGTACATTTGTCATATTTGTCTGCTTTGCCAATGGAAACAAAAATCGCTGTCGCCAACAACCAGATCCGCAGGGCAGTCAACAACGCAACAACGGAGGCAGGACGACAACGGGGGATTAAAAAGATCACCACACTCCTCCTTGAGAACCACTACCCACGACGCATTATACAATCAGCCATTCAACACTCCGACACCGCACGGACAACCGCACGCATCCGAGAGCAGCCCCACCAGCAGACACCACACCGGAAGGCGAAACGACAGTACACGTCACTTGTCAAGGTACCGTACGTAAATGACCAGCTTGCAAGGAGGGTTCGTCAAGTGGTCAGGTCGTTTGATAGAGATGTGCGTGTGGTCTTTCCGTCTGGTCGCTCACTAAAGGATATGTTGGTCTCGTCGTCATTAAGCAAGCCAAAATGCCCCAGGACGGTACAGCTGCAGAGGGAGAAGAGGGGGCGGGGTCGGCCGGCTGAATGTCGTGCATGCGATGGTGGTCTGAAGCGTGATGTTTGTATGTCCCAAGATGTGGTGTACTCTATGAAATGTACCATCTGTCAAGAAGAATACGTCGGGGAAACAGAAAGGACAACACGCAAGAGGACTGAGGAGCACTACAGACAAGCCAAGAACGCGACACTGGGAAAGCCATGGGGAGACCATTATCGACAAAAGCAGCACACCTTCCCATCGTCACCGCGGTTCTCGCCGTTTTCCCATCTACAAGTTCTCGCCAGCAGGCAACGGTCATACGTTGACCGCAGAATCATGGAGGCACTATTCATGAGGAAGAGGAAGCCTGCAGTGAACAGTGACAATGGTTGGCGACTGTTGGGTGACGTGTAAATATATCTGTCAAAATTTGTGCAAGAATGTGTGCACTGTGTGTGTGTGTGTGTGTGTGTGTGTGTATGTATGTATGTGCGTGAGTGTTGCTAGAAGTGTGTATTTTTCTGCGTTGCACTCACACTATTAATCTTGCACTATCACTGCACTATATTTTCACTTCATACATATCACACAGAATATTCTCGCTTCCTGTGGTATTGCAACATTTTTACGCTATACCATCACACCTTTGGCCACTAGTACTTGTCACATATATATAAACCCCTGTTTTGTCTACAGTAAACTTATTCCTGATGATGGGCCTTGCCCGAAAATTTGATCTTATGTATATCAATTGCAGTGTAGCCTAGAGACCGTTACAGAGAGTGTGTACAAGGTGTGTGTACAGGATGTATGGATTCAAGTATTGGTTACAGTGGAGTCTCCAAACCTTGAGAAAAACTCTGTCAAAGATCGTAGAAAAATCAAGGAACAGCTGGTCACAAGAAGACTTAGAGTCAAATGCACGCGAAACAATGGAGGTAAGCTGTACCAATTGGTCAACTGTTGACCTCTTTCGACAAAAGCCAAACTGGCTGAACTCATAATGTTATGGCTCTCAACAAACGAGTAAAACTGACGGCTAATCATAGACTCATACAATTTGGCAACTGAATTTAACAGCGATATAGGACGGTAATTGACTGGGTGAGAGGGATTACCTTTTTCCTTGAACACAGGTACAACAACGGCAGATTTCCACTCCCTGGGCTGAGTACTGGACAGCAAGCAGCGGTTGAAAAGGGCGGAAAGAGACTGTGACGTGACCTCAGCTGTTTCACGGAGGATGCGATTGTTCAGCAGTCCAGTGGTTTAACGTTGAATGGGAAGTCTGGATAGCGTGTCAAATATGGACTGCACAGAGAATGGTTGTATGGAGAACTTCACAGTGGACGTGGGTGTTAAAATACCCGCTGAGTGCAGGTCAGGTGTTAGCAGTGGCGTCTGGCTGTAGCTCGCAAACACTTTGGCTAGGAGATTCGTCTTTTCCGTATTACTCGAGGCTGGGTAGGCTTGGTTGTCATGGTAGAGGTCAGGGATAACCGCAGACGGGCGATTAACATTACAAAGGATCTTTGCTTTGCGCCACCATGTACGGGTTCCATGATGCTGAGCCACGTCTCTCGCCATCCTCTCGTGATAATGGCGTTCCGCCTTCCGGAGCAAGGAAGTAAGACAGTTACGTGAGCGTCTACACGCTGTCCAACTATCTGTAGATCCGAAACGTTTGGCCTTGGCGAAGAGGCGATCCCGAAGCCGCCTCTGACGATGGTGAACAGCAGAGTACCAAGGCTTGTTCGATGGAAATGTGCTTCTCCGGACAACGTGAACAAACGACGATACAGAGTCTTCAAGCGCTGTGCGCCACAATAACCAGGCCTCATCAACTGTTTGCGCATTTTGGACGGCATCTAGCAAGGGTAGTTGCCACACGTGGTTGTTAAATGCTTGCCAGTCCGTGTGGGCAAAGTCGAGCCAGGTGTTTTATGCAGAAGATATTTGGGCTGTGGAGCCTGCTGATCGGTTGTGGACGACATCGAAAACTACAGGACAGTGATCAGATACCGGTGGGAGGATGGTCAGATGGGAGACTGCTATTGGAGCATTAGTGATAACTAGGTCGAGTAGTGATGAACTCTTACCACTTGCGGAGTAGCGGGTAGGCTGTTGATCCACAAGTTGGGATAAGCCCAGATCATCCAGGGTGTCATACATGCATGTACCAGCAGGTGTATCAGGATCGGATGCTGGCCATTTCGAGAGGCGAGCGTTAAAGTCGCCAATGACAAATATGGAAGCTTGAGGACAAGATATTGATTGAATGCAGGTCCGGAGTGCGCTGCAGAACTGATCAGGTGGGTGCCAAGGAGGACGGTAACAACAGAACACAAACGTGGAGTTGGGGCGATGCTCTAGTTCTATGCACACAATTTCAATGGTTGGATCAGCAGGCTGAAGATCTGGACGATGTTTGGTAGTATGGGAAATGGAAGGGTGGAGGAGGAATGCCACTCCACCTCCACGTCGCACGGTATTGTTGTGACGGTCATGCCGGTTAATTTTGTATTCCGCTGACGGTGTTATTATTGAACTTGTGATATCAGGAGTCAACCAGGTTTCAGTTATGCCCAAGATATCTAGTTGAGATGTGCAGAATAAGTTTTTAATCTCATCAGCCCGCTTCAGCCAGCTGCATGCGTTAACTGTGCAGATCCTGATACTCGACGGAGACTTCATATCAGGAATACAAGGTGAAAAGTTGAAAGTCAAAGGGGACGGTTGGAATGGTGGAGCAAGAGGGTTCAGTGCGGTCACTTGCGATTGTCGGCCGGGAGAGAACGGGGCTGCATTTGGGTTAAGAGTAAAAGCGTGTGGTGATGTGGGAAAAAGATGGGTGCGTGTGGATTCAACATCACAGTTTATGATTTCTTGGGGAGGGGTGGGTTCTTGAACTTCCATTCTCGTGCTGTTACATGCTCGGGCCAGAAATCGTTTTCCAGAACATTTCTTTCGTCATGCTCAGCAACTGTCAGATGTGCGTACAACGTGCCGTACACTGTTCTGGAGGGGATCAGTCTACAGCCAGTAACTTTTACATCCTTCTTTCTACAGTACGCAACAAGATCATCAGCACTGCAGTTGATATTGATGCCCCCAACGAATACAACTCTGCGTGCTATTTTCTTACCTCCACGCAGATCTGCGGGCTTCCTGTGGCGGTTGGCGGCTTCACGTACGATCGACCAGTCGTACTTGGTACTGACAGGCTTGTCAGTAGTACGACTGGCGTTGCTTGTTCGTGGTGTAGAGAGGGTACGACTAGCGATCGTCTCGCCCGGAGCTGCGGATTCAAGCCCTGTTGGTGCAGATGCAGGTACTGGTACACCCGTGGCGGGAGTGTTTGTAGCTGCTCGGTACGAGTACTCATCCTGGAGGCTGTCGAGGGCGCGATTAGAGACATCGATGGGCTGGTGGTGTTGTGTCAGGGCGCGAAGCTCCTCCCTGAGTTCTGCAATGGCGGCACCTTTTCCTTTCTCCTTTTCGAGAGAGATTTTTCGTAGGTCGGAAACTTCTGCTACCAGGTTTCGGACCGTCTCCATCAGGTCAACCATCATCTTCGTTAGCGCAGTAGCATCAGTACTGGTACATTCACATCCTCCTGCCTGCTTTGTGACCCTGTGTGTGTCGATCTGATCGTCCAGTGGTTGCAACTTTCCCCTCAGGGCGCCTACCAATTGCACTCGGCTCAGGCCGGCCCATTTGACGTTATTGGTCTTTGCCAGTGACTCCAAGCCTTCACTATCCAAAATTCCGAAGTCAATGGACGCCATGCTCCCGGTTGGGGGAGCAAGACGTCAGATGTAAAAAAAACTCGCAACCACACTCGTCAACGAGACCTTTGGCCCTGCCATGCCATAAATGTCATCATGTTTTTTTCCGTGGCGAACGTGCACTTGTGCACGGTCGGTGGATTCATTGCTCCCGGGAGTAGTAAAATACGTACTACTCCCGGATTTGCACATCGTAGATGTGCATTGCATGCAGTGACATTATTGCGCATGCCTGCATAAGCACGCGGAGCGTGCGACCTTCAGTGGCCCTGCATGTGGAAAAGACGCAGTGCAACACAAGGCGTACTAGTACACGTGTCATTATACTACTCCCTGATTCGCACTTCGTAGATGTGCAGCAACAAGTTCACGTTCCTTGCATTCGTTTTATTCGCACATCGTAGATGTGCAGTGATTGACAAGTTGCCCATACATAGCGTGCGACTTTCAGTCCCTGACCCTGCACGCACTATCCACGCATTATTACGCTGCTGTTGTTGTTGTTGGTTGTTGTTGGTTGTTGTTGGTTGTTGTTGGTTGTTGTTGGTTGTTGTTGGTTGTTGTTGGTTGTTGTTGGTTGTTGTCGGTTGTTGTCGTTATTGTGTATTGTGTTTTAATCGTTATTTTGTTCATTATCCAGGAGGATTTTGCTATGATCCAGTACCATTTTTTCGCATATATGCCACAAGTGTGTGTAACGTTAGTGTGACGTGGGGTATGCTGATTGGATGTGAGGTGGCGAGAGTATGCTGATTGGCCGATAACAATTAGTGGAAGGGATAAATTAATGCGTCAAGATCATTACAGTTGCATTTGGCACCATGGAGTTTCAGGAGGAAGTTGAATTTTGTGATGGGTGTAACCATGAAGAAATAGAAACGGAAGAAGCTGTCGTTTGCATGAAATGTTGTCTAGTCTTGGGCTCTTTGTTTGCGCCAGAGGCAAATGTAGCAGAGCGTGTAATGCTGCCCTGTAAGCCTTACACAGATGTGCAGCGACTGGAATCAGTGGATAAAAGTCTGGGGGCTTTTATCGAGAAGGTGGGAGTGTGTAAGCCGATATACCCACCGCTTTTTGAAACTCGGCAACGCCTCTACGCTATGAAGAAGGGCAGTGAGTATAGAGCTCTGAATTATGCCATCGCCCTGTCATGCGTTTACTATGAAGATGAAGAGATGGTGCAGATACTCAGTCTTCATCTCCCCAGAAGCAAAGATGCATGGATGAGAAATGCTTCCCTAATCAGGACTTCCCCAGTGTTCTTCAAAATGTAGATGAAGGTCATTACCCCAAAGAAACTACGTAAGGCTCACTTTGAACGGTTTATTGAGAGGACGGTGGACATGACAGAGCAAGAAGAACAGCTAATGATTGAACTCATCCAACATTATGGAGTTGAACCGAAGCTACCACTTGCTGCCTCACTGGCTTATGATGACTATCCAGATGCATTAATCTATATACTATCCACCATTGTACAGGCATTTTAAACCTATTTAAGGTGCACGTGTCATCACTTGCTTGGAGAATATTGTTCTTTATGAATCAACCAGTCCATTTCAACCGTAATCAAACCATCCATTGCATGAATTCGTTGAATTGAAAAGAAAGGAAACATTTCCATAATCTCACTCTGGTTTTCGTATTATGGAAGAAGTATTGGAAGACTCTTTGCACTGTGGCCCCGAGGACCTCTGGGCCCCGGCTGTCCCACGTCACCCTGAGGGCCTGGCGATCCTTCAGGTCCTTGGGGTCCTAGTGGTCCTATGTTTTCTGGGGGTCCTTGCGGTCCTGTAGCACCTATGTGTCCTGATGGCCCTTGGGGTCCTTGCAGTCCTGTGTGGCCCCTTGAACCTTGCAATCCAGATTCCCCAGTCGGCCCAGGATTTCCTTTTGGTCCAGGAACCCCTGGTCTTCCTCGATGTCCTTTAAGTGATCCGAATGCAGTCCAACCCGCAATGAGTTTTTTATATACAACGAGGGTGGTAGCATCCAAATAGAAGTCACCCTGTCTGCCGATGGGTGGGGACGGAGGGTCTGCTCCGCTATACCAACCAAATCCTGGATCACCTTTAGGAACCTTCATTTTGCGGATTTAGGCTAATTCCTTCTTCACCCACCCAGCAGGTACAGCACAGGTGTCCGACACACCGTCGTAATCCAGCCAGCATAAACGTTTGCCACTCATGTGCAGATTTCCGCTCATCCTCACGCTGCCATCCGTTTTCAAATGGGTTTCGTCATCTATCACCGTTGACTCCGCGAATTCTTTGACTCGACCCTCCATGATCTCAGCATCTGTTTTATTCAACTTGCTGTTCTGTAGTGCCCCGACATTCTACATCAGGGTGTTTTCGGTGTTATCGTTACCCACCAGAGTTTTGAGTTGCGCAATATCATCCTTCAAGGTTCTTATTGCTCGGCTGGAGGTCTCCTCAGACGGGCTCTTGTGGAAATGCATGCTCCAAAACGCCATCCTTGTTATTATGGGGAAATATCTCCCCTGTACAGTAGGTATGGCGGTGGTACTGTCTGCAGTAAACAACGCTTCTGCCGTTACAGCCGGTGCGTTCACACCTCATTTTACACTGCGTATCAGGTCTTTGAATACCATGGGGAAACACATCAGTTTGGACACTGCCCAGTTCGAACTTCATTCTGAAAACGTGGATACGGAGAGTAACAAATTGTACGTGGAGACGCAAGAAGGGGAAGTTCAACTCTCCATCCTAACAAGAACTCACACGGATATTGCAGATCTCATTACAGTCATTAACGAGGTACTGAAAAGTGCAAATCATCCAGATATTGTGTTTTCCTATTCCCGCTATACAAGCCGAGCGAGCATCAGCGTACCTGTCGGGAAAAATTTATCCTGAAACCCGACTTCCCCAGTGTCCTTCTGGGCTTGGGATCGATTGCAGAATCCGGGACCATACAGCCTGGTCTTTTGACATCACCGTATGCAGTTGATCTGACTAGAGGGAGAAGGTTTGTGTTGTTGTATACGGACCTGATCGCCCAGGCCGTCGAATATGAAGACAATCAGGACTCGAGGATTTTGAAGACGTTCCCCATTCAAACTCACAACGGTATCAACAATTACATATTTGGAGAGAGACAAACGCGCTCTACTTCCGCACTCAAGCGTTACGGTAATAATATCATTTTGGCTGAAGTACAGCACTGAAGAGTTTATCACCACGGGGTACCCGGCGTTATTGGATCTGAGAATCGAGTAAATTTTTCCACGTACAAGTAAGAATGGCGCAGCACGTCGTGGCCACTCAGATCCCAGACCCCTTTAAGGGGCTGCTGTCGAAAACTAAAGTGGTGCAGAATAGCATCCTAGAGCGAACCGAAAAGAAGATATAACTCCTAGAGGGGAGAAATTTTGTAAGTACAGTAGTAGTAGTAGTAGTAGTATTTATTATTTGACTAGGGGAGTCCCAACAGGCATGGCCTTGTTACAGGGAACCCTAGGTGAATCTTTGTGAGGTGAGCAAAAGTACCAGCAGATTGTGCCTCACGACAGTTTGGAGGAAGAGTGTTCCACCGACCTGCCGCCAGAAAAGAAACTGAGCGCAGTCCATACCCAATATGTTCAGTAGGTAATACTAAGGCAGCTGTATCCTGGCCACGAGTACGAGCATTTGTGTGCGGGCCAACTGAACGCAGGAGAAACAGTGACTGAAGGAGGGGGCTAGTAATTGATGACAAGCAGCGATAGACCAAAACGTATAGTTTCAAATTAACTCGTTGCTCAAACGAATACAGATGACACCGTTGTAAAACTAATGCAGTTGGGGTCATTCTATCTAAACCAAATGCCTTCTTCATCGCAATATGGCTGACCGTTACAAGCCTGTTATATAGGGTAGTTTTCAAACAGTGCACATACGCATTACTTGCATATTCTAGAGTAGACTGTATAATTGACAAGAAGAAAGTTCTCCGAGCTGTAGCTGATAAATTGCGACGGCCATGAGCAAAACAGGCTAGTTTAGCGAAGACCACTGAACACACCTTTTCTACTTGTGGGCGGAACGTTAGATGCTCATCGATTAGTATACCGAGGTATTTCACAGTAGAGACAGGGGAAATGACAATACCTTTACAGGTCAGGTACAGGGCTGGGCTCAGTGCAGGCAGGGCAGGACGCCGTATCAACATGAACTGTGTTTTAGTGGGGTTGAGCAGAAGGCCTTTCTCATCAAGGTATTGCTCTAGCAACCGCATACTATCCTGCAAGCGTAGCATAATTGTAGCCACATCAGAGCCGAGTACGTAGAACGCAATATCATCAGCGTACAGCTGCACGACACTCTGGTGAAATATATCGGGTACCCGGCGAATGTAGACGCAGAAAAGCAAAGGCCCAAGAACAGACCCCTGGGGGACCCCTCTTGTACAGGGTTTGGTGTCACCCTTCTCACCATTGACAGTAACCTGCTGGCTGCGGTTCGTGAGATAGTCTGAGAACCACTTGAGGACAGTGCCGCCTAAGCCAGTGGTGGCTAGCTCTCCCAGCAGACCTGTGTGCTGCACACGGTCAAGTGTAAGACTGTATTCTCGAAATGGCTCACCACTCTTTCTGAACAGCAAATTGGATATATCATCACCAAATTTCATTGCCTTGAGTGAAAGTTACTTTATCGTCAAACTCCGGTATGAAGTTAGTGATAGTCGGGCTAATGGAGCCAGATCATATCCACACTGGGTGTGTACCACCTCCCCTGCATTTTCATGGCTCAAGAATATCCGCGTGGAACTAAATGGCACGGAGGTGACGCAATCTAGCAAGGTGCAAGATATGCAGAGTGTGCACCACATTCTTAGCCTTATGGAGAGTGACGTGGCTAAACTCCAATATTCCGATTCCGATCTGTACGGACTTCAGAAACTCGACCCCAGAAGTGTGTTAAAGATATACCTCTAGGGAATTATCGGCATGGTTTAAAACGCTCGCACGCCTATGCGTTTGCAACAAACACAGATGGCGAAGATGATTTCGATGGTACGACACTGAAAAGACGGCCCACTGTCCACCTGGCGAATGAGGAGAACTTCAGTAATACTGTTCTGGAAAACGTTGCCCGTGTGACATCAGGGCATTTCCAGTTCAAAATGAGACCATTCTTTCCCTTCTTCAATGTGGATGATGCGTGGTTGCCTCCAGGAGCACAAATCAAAATACGGTTTGATTTACCGCAAACCCAGCTCTCTAGATATATGATTGTCTTGGATAGAGGCGGAGGAGCAAACAGTCTAACAGGTGTTGGGCCTGTCAACATTCATCTGCTGCAGCTGGACTTTGTTTACTCTACCTATAGAATGGATAAGGCATACGTAGATCAAATGCGTCTGTCTAAAGAACTATATTTCCATACCTGGTGCCCTCGGCTTATACAGAAGAGTTTGACAGACGATGCAGGTACTCTGGAGCTACTCCACAATTCAGATATTCGTAGGAGGATGATCCTGTTCTTTTCTGATTTCAAACTCGGAGAAGATGCTGTCTTGGGTGGCGGCGCTGCCAGTAATTTCAGCAATCGCCTGGCCATGGTACATGCGAATCTTTCCCAACTCAGAGTAACCATAAACGATGAATCTGTGTTCAACAGTCCGCTTAAGTTCAGACGGGAGTGTTCCGAAAACAGTGATGCCAAGCACTATTATGACTATAACAAGTCGAGCTATTTACGTGGATACAACTTGGTTCAAGAGTTCTTTGGAAAGACCTATGGGGTTGAAATACCTATCACAGCCTCGGATTACTGTAACCATTACTTTATGATACCAATCAACCTCAATCTAGACAGGATGCTGGACAATGAAAAGGTCAGGGGTAACATGTCACTCGATTATCAATTCGCCGATGTGGCCAAGGCCCCGATCAAAGGTTCCCACACTTCCTGCAAATCTGCAGCAGTACGCTGCCCACAGCCGCAGTGCTCCCCAGCAGGTCTCATCCCAGCTTGGCAAACCTCTGCCCCCTCTGCACGTAGGCGATAAAATATGGATCCAGAACCAGTCTTCAAAACGCTGGGATATGGAAGGAACGGTCACAAAATGCACGAGAAGAGGACGGAGCTACACAGTGCAGACAGTGACGGGGTCCAGCTTCTGGCGGAACAGACGGTTCCTCCGGCCACGTGCATAGATTGACTGGGCATGCTTCTCTTGCTTTTTCCTTGTTGCTTGTGCGCTACGCTGTGATTTTCGAATTTCAGTTTCAGGATTTTCTTTGTGTTAGTGCTCCCAAGTCGCACTTAAGCCGAGGGGGCATGTGGTGATATCGTAGCACCTTTCCCTGCATGGGTCTTGGCACTCAGGCTGCTAGTGCTACTGTTCGCACCCTAGGCCCTGCACTGCTGTACCTCTGGCGCCTTGCACATAACACATTCACATGTCACCTTTCAAGCCGCCTTTGCAGCCAGCCTCCCTTTAAAAGCCATTGCGTTTTACGGATGATTCATTCTCATCTTTCGAAGAGTTGGTCTGCCTTGAGCAGGACACAACAACCGGCAGATAGTAGAACATCTCTTCTAGCACTGAGGACATGTCCCCCAGCATCCTTTTTGGGTTTTCGTGAAATAAACAATTTTGAATTTTTCCACTCGACCATTCAGAAATACCTCCAAACTCATACCTGCTGCAGGAAAGCTCGCCCCTCCGCGAAATCTAGTCAGCAGTTTCTACTCCAACACCACTCCCAACGCTGCAGAACAAAGTGTTTTGTTGACTCTGACACGGAAACGCAGCAGTGATCACTTGTCACTCCAAACGACAAGCTTCTCCTTGCGCCAGCAACATTTTTCGGTGCAACAGTTGATGCAAAATTGACTGAATTTTTCCGTGTAGGGTTTGGATTTTACTGCAAGAGGAATGAAGAAATTACGTGGATCGTGACGTAGAATAATGATTTCTGGTGCACGACACAATGCACACGATCACGATCGTTCCTGAGGTGCTATTCGAAACGGACCATAATGAGGGAGGAGGTAAGATGCATTATATTTCTTGCATGCTCTGATCAGAACATGCAGAAACTATCGTTATAACGCTGGCATTATTGCATTGGCAAGAATTCTTTGAGAAAATTCCTCTTGCAGTAAGAACAGGGATGCATTTTTTCACACTTACCTCGCTCATCCCGAACCTGGTTCAACAGGAACTGTGGCTAGTTTACATACTGATGATCCACGTAGATCTGTGACAGCAAGGAATGAGCGTGGTCCAAGCCATCAAGGTCGCTTGGAGTTGACCAGCGCGCGGCCTACACTGGTTGCATGGGGTATGTGGCGCGCCGGTGATCCATGTAAGTGCAGGTGCGCTTGATCAAGGTGACTCGGAACAACTGCTGAACCGTGATCTACGAGTCCTGGCATTCTTGTGTCACGAGGCACGTGATTTCATCATTCCTCTTGCAGTAAAATCCAAAAACTACACGCAACAATTCAGTCACTTTTGCATCAACTGTAGCACCGAAAAATGTTGCTGGCGCAAGGAGAAGCTTGTCGTTTGGTGTGACAAGTGAGCACCGCTGCTTTTCCTTGTCGCGGAGGGGCGAGCTTTCCTGCGCAGGTATGAGTTTGAAAGTATTTCAGAATGGTCGAGTGGAAAATTTCAAAATTGTTTATTTCAAAAAAAAACCAAAAAGGATGATGGGGAACATGTCCTCAGTGTTAGAAGAGGTGTTCTACTATCTGCCGGTGTATAGTGTTTGCTAATTAAGGACGTAGTTCGCTGTTTTACCAGCGCTTGTAATTTGGCTATTTTCATGACGATCATTTGTGGCGTCAAGGCATGATTGCCCTCGTCTTCTGGGATGCTGGCGTGGCTAAGTGTTGCTGCCCCAAGAACTCTTCTAAGGTGAGGTAATGTTGGCTTGATGGAGTTTTGTTCGTAGCTTGCTCTTGTACGCTGTGCCGTGGCTCGTTTGTAGACCCATAAATCGTGCCAATATTGGGCCAATATTGAGGTGTATGCCTATTTCACGGTTCTCTTCAAAAGATTTTGCGCGGGCTTTGGAATGTCGATCTACACCCCAAAGCAAACCTACCTGCAAGATTTGAGCGAAATCTGAGAGATCGACTTGGTTTTCTCAGACATACTCTCTTAAGTACACAACTCTGTATGCTCGTGTGGCGACCACCCCTGCCCGTACACTTAAGTAGTCATTAACCCCTAGGCCCTGCCCACCCAATTCTTCCTCACTCTTTCTCCTTTTTTACACTATTATCTCTTATTGGCCACTGACTATTGTGAACATAAAGATTTGAAACAACAACAATAACAACAACAACAACAACAACAACAACAACAACAACAACAACAACAACAACAACAACAACAACAACAACAACAACAACAACAACAACAACAACAACAACAACAACAACAACAACAACAACAACAACAACAACAACAACAACAACAACAACCAACAACAACAACAACAACAACAACAACAACAACAACAACAACAACAACAACAACAACAACAACAACAACAACAACCACAAGTTCTCTACATGTACGAAACTGGATAGTCTTCATCACTTCTTAGAATGAAGTTTGGTAGTTCTTTAATAAATTACCATAATCCATAATTATACATGTACTTCGCAATTCCTGCTGGTCCTCCTTTCGAAACAATGCATACTCCTTGCGTAGACTATGTGGCTCAGTGTACAGCATATATAAGTTTCGCAGTCGTGTTTTTCTGTTGCGCCATATGGCCCATTTCCTTTCTGCTTCAACCGTGAATTTGCTCTACAAGTGTTACGTACGACCACTGTTAGAATACGCAGTCCCTGTCTGGTCATTCGCCGTATCCCATTCAGATTCGCTTACATTAGACCGACTGCAAGCCGTTGCTGCTCGTTCATATCTGCTTTGTAAGACCCGGCACCCTCCTGAGTGGGAAACCCCGAAGCAGATTCTTAATCGTACTTGTGACTGGTCATTCCTGAAGTGGCGTCGTCAGATTCTGTCCTTGCTGTATTTTCATCATGTCTTTTACCAGTTTCCGTCTTTGCTAATTCGTTTCAAATTCAATGTATCCCTTAGTTGTCGTCACCCGTCCTCTATAGTTTTACCTCGTTCTGGCGCCCATTTCCTTAAATCCCCTCTCTTCCGTTTATCTGTGGAATGGAACAAACTTCCAGAACACATCCGCTGCGTTCAGTCCTCTGTCAATTTTCGCATTGCTCTAAAGGCTCATTACTCACAGCATAGATATTCTCTGACTGGAATTCCGAACTTTTCCGTTTGAGATTTTTTTTCCTTGAAATTAATCCTTGCTGGGTTTTTTTCATCAAAATGTCCCGCTATTATCTGCAGAGGTGATTTCTTCCCTCGTCGATTTCTTTCCTGCTTTTATACCTCGATATTTAGGTACTTGTTTCCCTTCTTCCCATGCTTCATCTTCCACTCTCCTCTCCCCCATTTCCCCATTTTTCTTGCGATATTTATGTGGGAGACTTCCGTGATAAGCATCCATTTGCATTTGGAGAATCCTTTTAAATAAATACAATACAATACAATATTGATTAACAGTACTGTCTTCAGGTTTATATTCAGCATAGTCATCATGTAGACATCATCGCATCTGCATGATGAGGTGTATCCCCGAAACGTACATGGTGTATTTCACACCACGCTTGAACTGAATAGCCGTTTGTGAAAGTATCCATAATTTTAGATCCGATTATCAAATTACCAAGCTCAATAACTTGATCATTGAATTCTTCTTTTAATCTGAATTTTCACCATGCAGTGTCACCGGAAAGTCCACACTGTGGTACCACCATGTCTCCTGTAGCAAACGGAAACATCAACTATCCTAGTGGAGATGTATTCCCTTCGCAGGCCTTCCTTGTTTGTAATCCGGGATATGCAAAGAGTTCAGTGGATACGTACGCGGATTGTGGAACAAATGGCCGTTGGGCTATTACCGAAAGACAAGCTCCTCAGACATGCTATGGTAAGTACAATATTAATGAATAGCCTCCTGACCCGCTCAAATATACATACTATGGGCTGAATGTTCCAGAGTGGTCCTGTACTAAGTGATACCTCTAGCCTCGGGGTATGCCTTAAAATTGGGGGTAGACCACCAATAAAATAAGGCTTGGAATTTTTTAAATATGAATATCGCCGGACGTGCCTCTTCTGCTCATGTCTTGTCTCTCTCTTGTAATGGAATCCGCCAAGTTCACATACCTTCTCTGTTTTTCTCCGTTTTTCTTTCCTTCCAGTTCCATCTTCCTTTCTGCTCTGTTTTACTTTCTCTTTTCGTTCGTCCCTCTTGACTCTTGTACTTTGTACTGTTGAGGCAACGAACCGAAATATTGAAAACCAGACCAACCACAACTTTAGTCTGCAACAACATGTCCCCAAGCGCCAAAAAGTGTCTTGAATAAAGTTATCCACTATAATAGGAAAAAATGGCTTCAGAGCTGACTCGCTCTCTTCCATTCACTCTGGAAACTCGAACTCATTTCTCAATCAATTTTTACAAGGTTTCGGCAATATTATCCTCATCAGGTGTGCAATGGTGTTAAAGTTTGCAAGTGAGCAGTTATATTCATGCAATTTGTGATGCTATGATGTGCTACATCGCAGCTATCGTGACGGGCCTGAAACTCAAAGAAGTATGATACCAACAACAATCATTCAAAGAAGACAATGTGGTGATAAATTCACGAAAAACCCAAAGTGCACACACACACACACACACACACACACACACACACACACACGCACACATACACACACAAACACAAACACACACACACACTCCAAAAGAATGATAATGCACAGTGCACTGGCGTACATGTATGATGTAGGAAAAGTACCAGCTAGTGTCAGATGTCACTTTAGTGCCCACATATCAAGAGTGAGTAATGCAACCCACGGTATTACTCCTAGGTGCGATGTTGAGTATCACTGAGCGAACTGTCGTACTCACAGAAGTCCCCAGCCACAGTTGGTGTCAATTTGTCGTTCCAAGTTCCTATCTCCACAGCTTCTCTCAACTTCCTGCTTGCCCTGTCACCTTCCCCGGCTAATACTGACACATCCGCGAAAACAGTATACCCCCAGCGCCAGTCCCCTCTGGGCATGCTTGGTGCGCATGTGCTGGCCCCAGGGCTTGTCGGGGGTACAACGGCGTGCTTCTACATCATGCTCGGTCAGTTTAGTTTACAATAATCTCTCAGTCTCTCCGACGTGGTAATCGCGGAACCACTTCCATCGCAAATGGTAGATCACATTATTTTGCTTGTACACTCGCTCACCACGAGACTTTTAGGTCAAACACTATTTATTTATTGCAACATCTCAAGACTCAGTGGAAACACCGGCCAATGTTAAGAGGGTGGGTGATACCATAAATAAATAAAAAACACAATGATAAACACGGACCTAGTGGACGGCCTCGTCTCCCGCCTTGATTACCTTAATCAGGCCGTTGTTCCCAAAAGGGACCATATCTTTCCGCATGCGATTTGGTCAAGAGAAATTCATTTTTCCTCCCCATTTTCTGTTTATATACATATCTAGGTTGATGATCATGGATCGTGGAAAATTTGTCAGGCTTTGAAAAATTTCAAGTATCGGACTATAACTCGAAATGTCGTGAATTTTCGGTATTCGTCCGTACTTCAGAAATTTAGAATTCTGGTGTGGAAAACAGTCTTTATCAGACTAATCCACACGTAAGAAATGCACTTTGCTACTAGGGCCATCCAACTGGCCTGAAGATTCACCGAAAATTTGGTCATGGCACATAGAAACCCGCCGTCTTTCTTCGATGTTCCCAAAAGGGAATGTTGGCCTGATCCGAGACCAAGATTTTTTTACTATTATTCACAAACCCAACTCGTAAAATAAATAATTATGTGGACAAAAAATAAACAGCTACTGAGCAGGGGCTGCACTGGGCAGCAGTGACGGGGAGGTACCAGGGGCTCCACCGACCAAAGGTCTCGGCTTCAATGCCACAAGCACGCACCAGGAAAAAGAAACAGAAATGTAAAGCAAAGCTAGATCTAGCTATGGGGAAGTAGAATGAGTAAAAGTACCGGTAGGTGTTTCGAAAAATAAAAACAAGATGAAAGGAGATTGTAAATTATCAGTGTTTGGATTGATGTACAATGTACATGTCAACGTCATCAACCAAAACTTATGAACTTTTTTAATAGATCTGATACGAAACTCGCACAAAGAAGTGTAAAGAAAACAAGCTAAGAAACAGAAAAACGATAAGGCACCCATTTTGATAATCCAGGGGATGGCCCACGCCTGGTAAAAGAATAAACAGAGAAAAGAAAAGAATCATAACAGGTTTTTTCCATGTATGCAAAACACAGCTGAGCACTCTGAGCAAGGCCAGGTACGCGGATTAGCCGGTCCGGCAAGCGACGAGCTCGACAAATTACAGGGAATCTGTTGCCCAGTACCAGTTGCTGTCTCTCAGGTGTCGGTAGACCTTTGTCTTGAATGACTGAAAACCTGTTTTGTGTGGGCGCTGTGACAGCTGCCTTTCAGGAAGGGAGTTCCATGCGCCAATACAGCAGTACGGGAACGACCACTTCACGACGGATGGAGCTGAGACAGGGAGCGTGTCTGACAGTTGATAGGCGTGGCTAGTGGCATTATTGTGCTGGTTCCTGGTTCTGGGGTCGGCTGGAGAAACGCGATGCGGTGGCAATACAGGAACTAGCTGAAGAGGACCAGTAATGAAATGCAATTTGTACATGCACAAGAGAGCAGCAACAGTCCAGCGGACAGCCAGACTGGGGAGAATTGCACCAGGGCCAATGATGCGCAGTGCGCGGCGTTGAACATTATCCAGACGTTGGATGTGGCTGGCTGGCGCACCCATCTACGCAAGTGGGGTATACTCCATCAGAGGCCTCACGAATGCCTAGACAGTCGTTCGGCCGGCTGGCATTGGTGCGTCCATGGAGCTATGAAGCCGAGACCTCTGGTCGGCGGAGCTTAATGGGCCCCACCACCACACTCCATCATTCACCCCAGTGTCTGGAGATATGTGGATTTTGTAGAAAAGAAAAAAAAAATTAGAATGTGGGCCGCTCGTCGGAGAAAGCCGAGGCGCTGCTGGGCGCGGATTAGGCACCGGCGGATTATGCCGGCATAATTATTGGCATAATATGGTGGTTGAAAATTTGGAGCATAATTTGGCATCCTCTCGGAGGTAGGAGCATAACTACACGATTATACCACAGTTGTAGTATGTAGGCTATACAATTGTACAATGCACCTGATCAGTGCTGGTGGTCTGCATGGTAAAGGGTTCGGAGGTCATGCAGATAGTGTTTTCAATGAAAAGCATGGTAGAAATCATGGCAATACAGCCACGGTATTGTAAGCTCGAACTCGTCTTCTTCAAAGTTCTTTCTCACACTGACACAGTACATGTAGCAGAAAATGCGAGTGAATCAGCCTTCATCAGGTATCCCGTAGCGGACGAGATAGTGGCCGGTAGTCCGCAAAACTCCATGTACATGTACATTACATTTTGTACATTATGCATGTTACCATAACCCCAAGAGTGTGCAACTGCCTGCACAACCTCTATGCTGTGCTGCGACGGCAGAACTTCACATCACGTGACATGGTTCAAAAGGTTATGCTGGCAAACAGTGCAAAGTGACCGCAAGAGAGTTGTACCCAAAGCTGGGCTGCGTACAGCCCTGTATCTATCATGCACAGAGTGCAAATAATGTGCACGGGTTCATCACGTGATGTGAAGTTCTGCCGTCGCAGACCCCATAGCTGGAGTTGCACACTCTTGGGGTTATGTACTCTTGATGTTACGAAGTCATGACCTCTGGTAGTCTGGATTTTAGCAGCCATGATATGACTGCAGGCTATGGATATTGCTCGAAATTGATGTATAGTTGATGTTCGGTCATGATGGAAGGAGAATAGAAGTGGAGCTACGGGAAGATGAGCTGATTATTCGCAGGGCGAGGGTGACATCGGTTGGACGAGTATGATGATTATGAAGACCGTGAGTTGAACATGATAATTTTCAAAGGTAACTCAAACTAATTTGGCAATGAAATAATATTTTTACTGAAGTACGCAATGAAATAATATTTTTACTGAAGTACGCAATGAAATAATATTTTTACTGAAGTACGCAATGAAATAATATTTTTACTGAAGTACAAAAGAAATCTAATGATGAATAGAAGAAGTAATGTTTTCTCTTTTCCATGTTGATCTCTAACATGCATGGACACCTTGCCCTTGGTATGGGATACTCATGTATTTTGTTGTACTTATGGCCACTTGCAACTTGCAAGTACGAAAAGGGCACAATTTTCCGAACTTTGAGGCTCCATAAGTACAACAAAGTGAATATATATCCCCGGGTGCAAAAGCATATTATGAGGATTTTACGAGCATAATGCGACATTCCATGAAAGCATAATTCCATGACTTCGCGAGCATAATCCGCTGGAGCCTAGCGCGGATGGTCACGGTCCTGAGGTGACTAGCCAAGGACAATTTGGAGTCAAATCGAACACCGAGCAGTGATATGCTGGTTTCCTCCGGTACATGCGTACCACCAAATAGGATTTGGGGTAGGTCTAGGTCAGTGCGTCGGAGAGTAGCAGTCATAGCCCTTGACTTGGTGGGCTCGAAAGACACTTTCCACCGGCAACCCCACTCATGCACGCGGTTTGTAGATACCTGCAAGGTGTGTGCAGCGTCCCGAGGGCACTGAGCTGAGGATACTAGACTGTATAGTGTCGCATCGTCCGCGTAGGCCTCAGGTAAGTCGTCAGAAGTAAGATCCTGGCCAGTGGCACTGCACTTCCTGGAGAAGAAACGCCTCAACTTCAAAACCTATGTATTTGTTTACCGCTGCCTGAATGGACTTGCTAGTCCTCTTCTGCGAGACCGCTTTACCTTGCGCGCCCATGGTGCTCGCACTGCAGCCACCACCCGTGGCCAAGTCTCTGCTGCTCTTGGTCTGCCCCCCGCTAACACCCGATATGGCTTTAGTGCAATTTCTTATTTGGGCGCTGCCAGGTGGAATACACTTCCACCGGCTTGCCGCATGTCTAGTTCACCAGCTGAATTTCGCTCATCCATCAAATTATACCTAGGGTTCCCTGTAAAAAGGCGCTGACGCCTGTTGGGAATTCCCTAGTAAAAGAAGAATAAATAATAATAATAATAATAATAATAAGATGGTGGCAAAGGCCTCCGATTTCGCATGGCTTGTTGCCAACTCCCGTTCGCCCGCATCAACAATGAGAGGAATGTCCGTGTTACGTCCGTCCCCACTAGCATACTTTAACTTGATCCACCATTCTTTGTCTTTCAGTGAGCCCGTGGACACGCTGTGACGGATACTGGCCTCTTTAGCTTCCTGGGATCGCCTTAGGATGTTGACGGCTGTGGTAACGGAGCTGAGGAAAGTTTTTTTGAGTTAAAGATCGTTGGGGTGTTTTCTCCAGGAGCGCCAACGTTTGTCCTTTTCCCTCATAGCAGCTGTACATTCTGGTGTCCACCAGTTTGGATCACTCGCCCTCGTGGTAGGTTCCTTAGATGGGACAAACCTGGCTATTGCGCCTCTGATAGTGGTGGTTACCCGCTCACAGGAGGTGTCCGGGTCATCAGTTATGATGTCGTGCCATGGAGAGTTGCGAAGGGAAGCTCGGAGGCGATGCCAGTCTTCGCTCGTGTACCGCCAAACAGTTCGCTTTGCTGCAGGTTCGTGGCAAGGGAATATGCCTACGAAGTCGGTAGAACGAGGTCTGACCGCCCAAGTGGCGGTTGTCAATACTGGGAGTTGAAGGTAGACATCACGAGGTCAAGGGTATTGTCGCCACGAGTAGGAGTCTGAACATGCTGCGTAAGAAGTTGCGCGGCACAAGTGTCCGCAAGTGCTTCGCCCGCTGGTGTGGTCTTAGAGCTGTTTAGCCAGGCACGGTTGTGAACGTTAAAGGTCCCAGCAAGAATGAGACTAGCGCCGTGTTGACGGGCCAAAGGAAGGGTGTCGTCGAGATGATGGATAAGTGAGAGGTCACTGGGCCCGCAAGAACCCGGCCGGTAGACACCTCCCAGAACAATCTTGTGCCCGGCGCTGAGCTGGATGGATACCCACAAGACTTCATGCTGGTGGGCGGTCAGTTCATCGATGATAAAGGCTGGGAGAAAAGCTTTCATCCAAATTGCAACTCCACCACCGTGTGCTGTGCGGTCAAGCCTGAATGGAGGGCTATAGCCCGGGAATATCGTGTCCGGCACTTGGACCTTCTCTGTTGTGAACTTTGTTTCGGTTACCACTGCGACATCAGGGTTGTGCTGTAGCAACACGTGCTGGAAGTCGCCTACCTTGCTACTTAACCAAAACGCATTTGTGCACAAGAGGCGAAATGGAGCAACCATGGAAGAAACAACAAGAAAAAAACGAAAAAGCTAAAAAAATACCAAAATGTAAACCTAGAGCTAAAGTTCTTAAGAGAGCATGTCTGAGAATACCAAAGTATGTGTGCAAGTGGATCTCTCCGATTTCGCTCAAAATTTGCAGGTAGGTTCCCTTTGGGGTGTGGATCGATTATGCAAAGCCCTTGAAAAAGTTTCTGAAGGGAACCTTGAAATTTGCATACCCCTCAAAAATGGCCGAAATATCACATTATTTATGGGTCTAGAAACGAGTCACGCCACAGCGTATACGAACAAGCTATGAACAAAACTCCATCAAGCCAACATTGCCTCACCTTAGAAGAGTTCCTGGAGCAGTACCGCTTAGCCACGCCAGCATCCCAGAAGACGAGGTCCATCACCCCCTGACGCCACAAATGATCGTCTTGAAAATAGCCAATTTACAAGCGCTGGCAAAACAGCCAGCTACGTCCTCAATTGGCCAGAACTATACACCGGCAGATAGTAGAACACCTCTTCTAGCGCTGAGGACATGTCCCCCATCTTCCTTTTGGGGTTTTCTTGAAATAAACTTTTTTGAATTTTTCCACTCGACCATGCTGAAATACGGCCAAAGTCATACCTGCGCAGGAAAGCTCGCTACTCCGCGACGTCTCCTCAGCAATTTCTACTCCAACACTACTCCCAAGGCCGCAGAACAAAGTGTAGTGTTGACTCTGACAAGGAAAAGCAGCGGTGATCACTTGTCACTCCAAAGGACAAGCTTCTCCTTGCGCCACCAATATTTATTTGTGCGACTGTTGATGCAAAAGTGACTGAAGGCCGGAGCGCAGTTTTTGAATTTTATTGCAAGATGCACGGTGAGATCGCGTGCTCTGTGACGTAGGATGACGCTTCCTGCATCACGTTACGCGGCCATCGATCGCGAATGTGCCTGGAACGCTACTCGGAACAGACCATGATGGCAGAGGTAAGATGAGCTTCATTTCCTGCTTGAACTGCTGAGAACCCCCACAAACTGTCCTAGGAGTGTTGCAATGGCAGCAAGCCGTTGGAATATGCTCCGTACAGCATGGAGAGTTATTCGTCTTTCACACTTACCTCCTGCAATCCCGAACATAGTCCAACAGTAAAAGTCCCTTGTTTTCATGTCGATGCTCGACAAAAGTGACTAGCTCGGTCCCTTTGTGCTGACTGGCACGCGAGCAGCACTGGCTGCACGCACTTGTCGCGTGAACTGCATGAGAGATTTCTTACGTCATAAAGAATGTGATTTCATCATCATTTCACTGGTCTTCGACCTACATGGTCAGGGAAAGTCCCGGTTCGTAGGCCTACAACACGGTCAGCGTGTTCTTGAGCGCCGTAACAACACAAGTGTGATCACTTCCAGACCAACGGGCGTTCAAGGCGAGTAACAAGCGCACTTGACAAAGGTGACTCTGAAATCTCGTGAGCCGTGGGCCACGCGACTTGGCATTCTTGCGTCACAAGGCACGTGATTTCACTGTGCATCTTGCAATAAAATTCAAAAACTGCGCTCAGGCCTTCAGTCACTTTTGCAGCAACAGTCGCACAAAAAATTATTGGTGGCGCAAGGAGAAGCTTGTCGTTTGGAGTGACAAGTGATCACCGCTGCTTTTCCTTGTCAGAGTCAACACTACACTTTGTTCTGCGGCCTTGGGAGTAGTGTTGGAGTAGAAATTGCTGAGGAGACGTCGCGGAATGGCGAGCTTTCCTGCGCAGGTATGACTTTGGCCGTATTTCAGCATGGTCGAGTGGAAAAATTCAAAAAAGTTTATTTCAAGAAAACCCCAAAAGGAAGATGGGGGACATGTCCTCAGCGCTAGAAGAGGTGTTCTACTATCTGCCGGTGTATAGTTCTGGCCAATTGAGGACGTAGCTGGCTGTTTTGCCAGCGCTTGTAAATTGGCTATTTTCAAGACGATCATTTGTGGCGTCAGGGGGTGATGGACCTCGTCTTCTGGGATGCTGGCGTGGCTAAGCGGTACTGCTCCAGGAACTCTTCTAAGGTGAGGCAATGTTGGCTTGATGGAGTTTTGTTCATAGCTTGTTCGTATACGCTGTGGCGTGACTCGTTTCTAGACCCATAAATAATGTGATATTTCGGCCATTTTTGAGGGGTATGCAAATTTCAAGGTTCCCTTCAGAAACCTTTTCAAGGGCTTTGCATAATCGATCCACACCCCAAAGGGAACCTACCTGCAAATTTTGAGCGAAATCGGAGAGATCCACTTGCACACATACTTTGGTATTCTCAGACATGCTCTCTTAAGTGTCCGAATCACACTCGCACCGCTCTATTTTCCAGCCCAGATCAGGAAGTCCAAGATGCTGGTACAGTTCATTTGCTTCCGGATGAGGATGATCTGCTGGGCGAAGCATATTTCTGCTCACCCCCTCCACCTGTAGAATCTGGTCGGTTGCCCCCTGCTAATCCCAGCGCCGCCATGGGACCAGCACCGGAGTACACCGTCGCTGGGTACGTGAATGGTACCCACGTCCAGAGCATCGTTGTTGATACCGCGTGTGGCCGCACCATGGTACACGGGACCTTGGTCCGGGACCAGGATTTGTCTGGTGAGACTACCTCCATTCGTTGTGCCCACGGTGATGTGGCCAGTTACCCCATGGCCGATCTGACCATCACCATCGACGGCATGGTGTACTATGACAAGGCAGCAGTGTCCGAGCACCTGCCCCGTCACGTGTTGCTTGGCCGTGATGTGCCCCACATACATGAGTTGGTCCGGCTGTGTCAGCCAGCCGCCACGGACGTCTTGGTCTCTACGCGTGCACAGGCCAAGGCTTCACCTGAGTCGACTGGTGCTGCTAGCTTGCACGACATCTTCCCGTTCGAGGATGAACTGTTTGAGGATTTGGCCTCGAATGCAGCTTCTTTGCGTGCACCGCCGGCGGACCTATGTAGCACACCGGAGGTGACACCGCCACCAATCTCTGCACTCAATTTGCCAGATTCCACCCGTTTCACAGACGAGCAACGGCGTGACCCATCTCTTAGCCCATGTTGGGACTATGTCCTGGGGCCGCTGCTCTTCAGCATATACACTAGAGACGTACCGACTGTTACCTGCCCGACTATGTCAATCCAGTTTGCAGACGATATAGCCTTGACTTCCACCCGCCGCAGCGCTGACCTCGTTTCTTCTTAGCTCACAACAGCCGTCTCTAACCTAGCTCGCTGGCTAGCCTCCCGTGGTCTCATCCTCAACGCCACCAAGAGTCAGCTCCTTGTCTTTGCAGGATCCAATGGCCAGAGTCCCAACGTTGTGGTAAAGTGCGATGGCATACCCGTGCCAAGCGTCACCAGTGCCCGCTACCTTGGCATCACCTTGGATGTACGCATGTCATGGCAGCCCCAGGTCGATGCGAGCATCACGAAAGCCAATAAGAAAATTGGAACTCTGTGGCGGACACGAAAGTTGCTAACACTTGCTAGCCGTGTGCTGTTCTTCAAGGCAGCTATCATGCCGGATCTACTGTATGGGTCCGTTGCGTTTAGCCCAAGTCTCACTCAGGCCCAGACCGACCGGCTCCAAGTAGCACAAAACCGTGGGGCAAGAGCAGTTTATGGCCGGCCGGGGTTCTCTCGTGCCAGTGATCTCCTGGAACGCATGCAGGTGTTCAGGGTTGGAGAAATACATCGGCAGAAGGTCCTGGTCTTTGTCTGGAGGTGCATACACGCCAGAGCGAGTCCATCCCTCCAGGAGCTCTTCGTACGCTGCGCGGATCGTAGGACGCGCCTGGATCTCGCCCTGGGGCTCCGTCTACCAGCTACACGAACCCGCGCCGGACGATCTCGCCCTGCCTCCCGAGGTAGTGCCCTTTGGAACATCCTACCGGATGCAGTCAGAGTACTGTCGCCTCTCAGCAGCTTCAAAGCTGCCGTCGTACCGTATACACTCCGATCTTCCTGATGTTATGATTAGAAACTTGCCCTGAGACATCTTCCTGTCTGTGATTGATTTTCACTGTTTACCATTATTATTTGCCATGGCGACCCCCGTAAGTCCGTAACTGGCAGGGCAGGGTTGGGCCTTTCATCCTCCCGATGTTAGTAGCAAGTACCGGTACTCTCGTTAGCAGTAACTGTTAGTACTTTGTTTGTTTGTTTTTTATTTTATTTTTATTTTATTTTCTCTATTTTATTCTCTTTACCAGGCGTGGGCCATCCCCTGGACAAACAAAATGGGTGCCTTATTATAATTTTTCTGTTTCTGTTTTAATGACAGTCCACTGCACGCCTGAAAAAATTACTTAGTTTATTAGGCGGTTTACAGAACTAACGACTTATCGTTCGCTGGCTTACTTGTAGTTTGATAACGCTTCGCTCTTCATTGAGATATCTACCATTCTCTCTTTGTTCTCCTTATTTTCTCCCCAACCCTCCTTCCCTGTAACATAATAACATATTCGCTGCCTTGTCATTGAGCATTTGTGCTCGTTTGGATTTGCGAATTCAAATAAAGTATACATACATACATACATGCTACTGGCCGACACAAGACGCCCGTCAATGGCAGTACCTTCTGTGTTCGCCAGGGCCTCCTCTACCGGGAATGCTCACCGGATGGTGAAGCGGGGATGGATACCACCAGCCGGTACTACCGCCTTCAGTAGGTTCTGCCCACGGAACGGAGATCCACAATTCTGCACCTCGGCCACACCGTCCCCATGGCTGGCCATATGGTACAGGCGAAGACATCCCAGAGGATTCTTCTCCGTTTCTGGTGGCCGACGATTCTTCAAGATGTCGCGCAGTATTGTTCCACCTGTGAACCATGTCAGCGCACCGCCCGTGTTCTGTGTTACGATCGGGCACCACTTATTCCTATTCCTGTTATTGGCGAGCCCTTCCGGGTGGTAGCTATCGATATTATCGGCCCATTGCAGCGTACGCAGTCCGGCACGAAGTACATCCTCACCTTGGTGGTTTATGCAACCCGCTATCCGGAGGCAGTCGCTCTTTCCAAAATGGAGTCGACTACCGTGGCTGATGCGTCGATCTCCATCTTTTCCAGAGTAGGACTACCAGACAAAATCCTCTCTGACCAAGGCTCCAACTTTACATCGGAGGTCCTCCGGCAAGTTGCTGCTTTACTCCGTATCCAGCTTACCACATCCACTCCGTACCATCAACAGACCAATGGCCTAGTCGAACGGTTCTATGGTACCCTCAAGAGTATGCTTCGTCGGTTTGCTGCTGATGCGCCACGAAGTTGGGACGAGGTGCTCCCATATGCTTTATTTGCGTATCGAGAGATCCCTCAAGCCAGCACTGGTTTCTCACCATTTGAGCTCCTATACGGCCGCCATGTCCACGGCCCGCTGGATCTCGTGCGCGATGCTTGGGCTCAGCCAATGGAGGAGCTCCGGGCTACTACTGCCCAGTTCCTCCTCAACATGCGGGACCGGCTTGAACGCCTATCGACTGAGGTTTGCTCCCACTTTGCCACCGCGCAGCAACGGCAGAAGGCCTACTATGACCGCCTGAGTCGGGAACGCACATTTGCTCCGGGAGACGAGGTACTGCTCTTGCTTCTAGCTTCGGCTCGCAAAATGGAAGCCGTGTGGCAAGGCCCTTACCCTGTTCGTCGTAAGGTCGACAAGGTCAATTATGAGACTGACATGGGACCCCACCGCACGAAGCGATATCGGGTTTCCACATCAACCTCCTGCGGCGGTTTCGCCAGCCCCTGCTCGCGGCCTTCACCGTTCCTATGGCGGAGGACGACCCAGACACGGAGCTGCTGCTTGACGACTGCTCCCCTCTACACGTTGATGGTGGCCGTCCTACCATTAACCCCGACCTTTCGCCGGACCAGCGGCAACAGCTCGACATGCTGCTATCGGAGTTTGAAGATAACCTCTCACCCCAGCCTGGCCAGACGACCGTGGTGGCTCACTCCATCCACACTGGCCACGCCACACCCATTCGTTCCCGGCCATATCGTCTTGCCGCTGCGCACCATTCTGTTGTCCGCGATGCCGTCGACGAAATGCTGGACATGGGCGTCATACGCGCATCCCGCAGTCCATGGTCCTCACCCGTTGTGCTTGTGCCGAAGAAGGACGACTCGATCTGCTTCTGTGTCGACTACCGTGCCCTTAATCAGGTGGCCCAGTTCAACTGTTACCCGATGCCGCGGGTGAACGAGATCCTCGACTCTGTCGGGTCTGCCCAGTTTCTCTCCACCCTTGACCTGTCCAGGGGGTATTGGCAGATCCCTCTAGCAGAGGATGCGTGTGCCAAGACGGCCTTCACCACACCGTTTGGCCTGTACAAATTCACTATGATGCCATTCGGGCTCCATGGAGCGCCTGCAACATTTCAGCGTTGCATGGATACCGTCTTGGCTGGTCTCCCGTTTGTCCTGGTGTATTTGGACGATGTTGTCAACTTCAGTCCGACTTTTGAGGACCATCTTGTCCAGCTCCGCCACGTTCTTGGTCGCCTTCACGACGCTTGGCTCACTGTGAAGCCGAAGAAGTGTGTATTGGGTATGGTCGAAACTCCCTTCCTTGGCCGTGTGATTGGTCATGGTCGGGTGCGTGCGGACACTGGCAAGTTGCAAGCCATCGACGATTGGCGACAGCCCACGACCAAGAAGGCCCTGCGTTCCTTCCTGGGGTTGTGCAGCTACTATCGTCGCCTCATTCATCACTTTTCAACCATCGCGGAGCCCTTGGTAGCCATGACGTCGAAGGGCCACCCCAACACCCTCCACTGGACGACCTCAGCTGCACAGGCCTTCGTTCAATTGAAAGGCCTCCTTGTCTCCGACCCGGTCATTGTTGCGCCGAACTTTGCTGCGGAGTTCTACCTGCACACGGACGCGTCCGATGTTGGTTTGGGCGCTGTCCTGACCCAGCGTGATTCCCAGGGCACCGAACACCCCGTAGCATATGCCAGTCGCAAGCTCCTCGACCGTGAACGCCGTTATGCCACCATCGAGAAAAAGTGCCTCGCCCTCAAGTGGGCCATTCTCAAATTCGCTCCGTATCTCCTCGGCAGACGCTTCACCTTGATTACCGACCACCGCCATCTTCAATGGATCGCTCAGCATCATAGTGGCAATGCTCGGGTGGCCCGATGGGCCATTGCTCTGCAGCCGTTCGCTTTCCCCGTTGTGCACCGGCCTGGCGCTCTCAATGGCAACGCCGTTGCATTGTCCCGCCAGATGTGACTTTCTTCTCCTGCTGTGTTGCTCCTAGCTTCTTCGTCTATTGTTTCTCTCTTCATTTAGTCATTGACCCAGATGGTATCTCGGACCGGAGAAGGGGAATGGTGTGATGATATTGTACTTTTATATCCTTTCGTGCCGTTACATCTTATATCTATTGTTTCTCGTTTATTATTATTATTATTATAGACAACACCTCATGGCATGAGAAGAAAATCAGCCAGTACGGGAGATGTGGGTGTTAACCAACCATGGTGAATAAAAGAAGAAAAGTAATGGTCAAGACGGAGAAGCATGGGAGGGACAGGTGATGGTGAATCTAGTGAGCAGATTTAAATGCGTCCAGGGTACTGGCATTGCGCGTAGTAGCGGGCAGCGCAAGCCAAGCAGAGTAAGCAACAAAGAGTGGAGAGCGTACAAGGGAGGACGTTTTAGCCAAGGGGAGGGCAACAGAGCATCTTGTCTGGGAGCCATCTGTGATTCGGAACCAGTTATACACGTTAAGATGAGGAGGATGTAGAGCTAGTTTAAATTTGTGAGCAAAAGTGCAAATTAATTTTTGACGGTGGGTCGACAGTGGGCAAGCATTTGCAAGGACATACAGGGAAGCAGAAGGGTAGAGAGGGGGTAGACTAAATAGGATACGAAGAAGTTTTCTATGGTGGATTTCGAGATGCTCAGCGAGAACCGAGGACAAGCCACACCAGCTAACAGCAGCGTACATGAAAAGAGGCAGGATGTACAGTTTGTAAAACAAAATTTTACATTTGAAAGGAAGATGGAAACAATGGGGACGTATAACACCTAGGGCAGAGCTTGAACGGCTGCAAAGAGCATCAATATGGAAAGACCAAGAGAGACGATCATCAAGCATTATTCCCAGGTGTTTATGGTTGGAAACAACCTTTATGGGTTCTGGGAAATCAGGATGGTGTAAAAGTGACATGGATGAGATTGGGGGAAGGAACATTATTTCGGTTTTAGTCAGGTTGGGTCTAAGTCGCCATGTTTGCATCCAGCGTAGGACACTGCATATCTGAGCCGACACTCGAGGGACAAGAGCCGCTGAGGACGAGGATGCTGACAGTAGGGTTGTATCATCAGCAAATAACGAGACACCTGGGTCTATAGAGGGTAAATCATTTACGTATGCTACGAACAAAAGAGGTCCAAGTATGGAGCCTTGGGGAACTCCAGAAGACACTGGTAGAGGATCAGAGTTGATGGAGAGGGCAGAAACAAACTGGGATCGGCTACTCAGATAGGACTCCAGCCAGGACAGAGCAGGGCCAGACACACCAAAGACAATATGTAGCTTGGCAAGGAGGCCACGATGCCAGACAGTATCAAAGGCCTTTGCCAAGTCAAAGAAACAGAGAGCAATATGGTGTCGAGCATCACGAAGGGTGGCAATGTCTTGTACTAGACGAGCTAGTTGGTCAGAGGTTGAGTCGTTGCGCCGAAAGCCAGATTGGGAAGGGCTAAGGCATGGTGAAATGTGGCAATACAACTGGTCGTAAAATACCTTTTCACATACTTTTGAAAGGGAGCAGAGAAGAGATATTGGACGATAGTTTGAGGCTTGTGATCGGGAGCCTTTACACTTGTAGATGGGCGTGACCTTAGCGATCTTCCAACGATCAGGAAATACGCCGGAGGAGTAGGAAAGGTTGAATATACGGCACAGTGGGTACGCCAGAGATGGAGCCAGAACTTTGAGAACTTCATTTGGTAGGGCATCAGGACCAGGGCTTTTGTTGCTTTTTAGTCTTTTTAGGTAGGTGCGAACAGATGATGTGGTGGTATGTATAGAGCGCAGATCAGAAGACACAGTCGCAGAACGTTGCAGAGGTGGTATTGGAGAGGAATGGTCGTCTGGAATACCAGCTGATGTGAATTGCGTATTGAGAGTATTAGCTATAGACTTGGGGTCAGTCACCATCGAACCATTGGAAGCTAATAACGGTGGTATGTCTTGACGTGTACTAGTTGTCCTTTGAGTGCGAACAAAGGTATACAGGTTAGGCCTGGAAGAGGGGTGAGATAGGGTGGTAGTGAGCGAACGTAAATATGCTCGATACTTAGAACGTGACAATGACTTCACCAGATTGCGCTGTTTTTTGTATAAAGAAATATTAGCATAGGTGGAGTACTTCTTACTTAAGCTATAGTAGTCGTATTTGAGTTTAATTGCACCTTGGAGATCTTTGTCGAGCCAAGGGATCTTGGGGTTACGGCTGGACTGACGAGGGTGGTGGCTGCCATGTTTGGGTGTAGCGGGTCTTGCTCCGTATTGTGGCACATAGAAGGAGAGCACGTCATCAAGAACTGTGGTGAACTTCTCCACAGCTTCATCAACAGTAGTGGAGGTGAATAAAAGATGCCAGTCACAGGCAAAAAGTGCAGAGTTGATGATTGACCAAGTGGAGGGTGTAACCTTGCGGAAGGCATGTTGCGGAGGGGTAGGAGTCTGAGAGCAGTTGTAAGAGGTGTTAGCAGTGGCAATGTTGTAGGCTAGCGTTGTAATGACTTGCAAATGATCCGATGCAGCAAGCGGGGCAGCATCGTCAACAGAGCGTACAGAGAGGGGGCGGTTCGTAGCAAGCAAGTCCAGACAGGACAGTCTTCCATTCGGAGCGACACGGGTGGGGAAATTGACAAGCTGCTGGAGGCCAAAGCTAGAGAACACGTGTGATAGCTCCGTACCAGCACGCGATGTGGTGTCACCACTCCACCAGTCAGAATTGTGGGCATTGTAGTCACCGGTAAGAAAAACATCAAATAAAGAGAGGTCCAAGGAACACAGCGTGTCGGTAAGTATGTCGCAAAAGGAGGTGATATCAAGAAGGGATTGTGAAGGGGGGCGGTAATGACAGCAAATGAGTAGCGGATTGGCCCGGAGACCTGCCGGTGCACCAAGCTCAAGCCATAAGGCCTCGCTTTGGGGAGAATCAAGGTCATGGCGACGGGTGCAATGTGGAAATGTCCCATCACGTATGAGAATGGCCACGCCACCATATCCACGTAGGTTTGATCTCAGGTTCTTATGTGTAGATCTGTCTTTACGGAAGCATGTGTAGCCTGGAACACTGAATGAAAGTGACGGGCTTAGCCAGGTTTCTGTTAAACATATTATGGTGGGCTTGTTGGCCTGACATATTGCGTACAATTCCGGAAGTTTGTTTGTTACAGAGCGACAGTTGATCGTTACAATGTTAATAGAATGTGCGTGGTCCGGGAGAAACGGGAAAGCATGAGCGCTCAACGGGGTGAAGACCGACATTAGTTTGTGGTAGGGGGCGTCGTGGAGCTGCTGTTGATTAGGAGTTTTAGTAGTTTGTCGTCCAGAATCAGGAAGGAATGGTGGTGCAAGTGGAATATGACCACTAGATATAGAAGAATATGTAACGCAATGAGGGGAAGGGTGTGATGAACTTGCGTGGGGCACAAAGGGTTGGGCAAGAGGATTTAGCTGTTGGCTAGGTGACCGAGGACCCATCACTTGCTAGCGGAGTCGGAGTCATTGTCACAGATGGTATCTGTAACCGGAGAAGGGGAATGGTGTGATGATATTGGAACTATATCATTTGGTGCCATTTAAATATCCCTATACATTATATCTATACAATAAATTTCACATCCTCATATATACACCTGTCCATATATGACATTAGAATAGCATGCTGCGTACTACTTTCCGTACTACCGGTACCTTTTCTAGTACTCACATATTGTACAACTTTACACACCAAGATAAAATAACAAGGATGACAGCCCTTCAGGGTTAGTTGTCAGTTAGCCGAACAAGAGTGGGTTGTTGATTTGTCCTCCCCTAGGCCCTTCACAGATGCCTAGAACCGGGAAGGCATCTCGCAAGGGATCAAGAGGGTCAGTGATGGGAAAAAGACTATACAGGAATCAATGTAATGTATAAGTACATCATGAATGAGATAGGTCATGCCGTACCGGTCTTGCAAGCAGAGCTATCTAGTCCTAAGTGGTTGCGCGTGAGAAGCACTTAGATAGAATGTACCTGTGAACTACAATGTAACTACTGGTGGTGATGTGGCTGTGTGATTACTGACAGTCAGGGATACAACAAGCGCACTTGCTCCTTCCCTGAGCACTGCAAATTCACAACTCAGTTCACTGCATGGTGCTCATAATTCATTGATTCTCATGCAGTGAATATGCTGTGCAAGGGAAAGAGCATGTGTGCTCACCACTTGTTGTTTCCTTTATTTGAATTCGCTAAAACCAAACGGACAGAACTGTCCAGTGACAAGGGAGCGAATGATGAGCGTCATAATCACTATGCATCAAAAGATCTCAGGACAAAATGAGGCAGACTATATTAACGGAGGGTCTGCACAACACTTGTACATAAAGGGGAGTACGAGAACAAAGGCGCGGCAGAAGTCCAAGCAAGAAAGCAATCAACGCCAGAGATATTTTTGTCCACCAAAAACAGAGAGAGAGAGACTTCTCGTTGATCTGAACGTGGACGATGAAGTAGAGTAGTAATCAGATGATTCAACGGATGATAAGGGTTTCATTGAACTTGCAAGAGATATGGACCTAGACAAGTACCAGGTGACGAATGGGGAGGATGATGATGTTGGTGCCTGTCCTGTTGATAGTGAGTGCGACGGCAAAAAATACCAACCCCCTCGAGCAATGTGTTGGGTGAAATAGACTGGTGTGTACGATAGGGGTCCTGAAATTGAACTGGACTAATCCCTTCACGATCACCAAGAGATCACTACAGCATCACGCAATTGCCAATTCCGAGATACACACACCCTGTAGATCTAGATCTCTAAACAATATTGGACGAGTAAGTACCGCGCGTTACCCGCGAAACGGACAAGGCCAACATTAGCTCGGGGACCGAAAATCTTGAGAGATTCATTGTCCTTCTTTTTGTCTGTCCACACATTCTTACAACTGATCTGAGAGTGCTGATTGTACAAGCAGCCGTGAGCCCCAAGCCGATGTCCTACATCCAGTTTGATCCCGAAATCGCCGTCATATTTTATTATAGCCGACCCCACCCAGAACCACCAGTGCCGTGCAATATAAAGGCGTTTGACAACACAGAATGTGGACAACACAATGTCGTTTTGAATGGTGCAGACAAACTGCCATATGTTACTGTTCCAAGTGTGGAGCTCGATTGCATTTCGATCGTGGATCGAATGCCACGGTGTATACGAGACGCGAACGGTTGCAGACGAAAACACTAAGAAACATTTCTGGACACTCCTTGACGACTATTACATATTTTTTCTTCCCTTGCTCAACCCCCACCGGTAATTTATACTTCCCAGTTGCTTTTCTGACATCTACGGTGATGGATCCGATGAGACTTGAACAGTAGTTGTAAAAACGCACAGCGTGGATTTCCTCGACGTCGGCGTCCTGGCTTTCGGGCTTCCTCACGTGCCTCAGATATAATATTCTCGGGGTAATGATTAATGCGTAATTGGCTTTGTATCTTGTTGTAGCTCTCAGCACGCATCTGGGCATTGGATGACAGTCGCTGGGCCCTCAAGAATCGTGATTTGGCTAATGCTATTTTTACATGGTGAGGGACTGCTGACGCATAATCAATCAGCAGCCCACTGTTACAAGGCTTCTGGAAAGGATTGTAGGACAGCTCACCTGATTGCTGGATCGCAAATGTCACGTCCATTATTATAGTCAATGTAGCCTTTGTCACAGCTCAGTTTGTAGGTGGATGTGACTTGGTCATGCGTGGATTTGAACTGCTCTAGGAGCCCCATACGGCGGCGTCTACCATGGGTCCAGAGAACAATGATATCATCTATTTACAACTAATACATCAGGGGTGGAAATGGCGAATCCTGAAGAAGACGCATTTCTACAGATGGCATTAATAGCATTGCGAATGGGGGCGCAAGATATATCTGCAGCTTAAATCGAAAATAAGGACGAAATAAGGACATATTTGAGTAATTCCTTTACTTGGCAGACTTTCAGCCCAAACATGTCGATTCGCTGGAAATGCTGTTCCAGTATGTCTCCAACAGCATTCACCTCTTCTTCCATGGGGATACTCGGATACAATCCAACCACATCCATTGTGGCTAGACTTTTTCCCTCGGGCGTTTTCATATCTGGGCATATGGTACGAATATGATCAAGAGCATCGCTGGTATTGGTTAAATGCGCGGGGACGAATTCCAGTACTTGATGTAGTACGCGCTCTAGAACGATAGAGATTCCTGTAACTGGTCTATCACAAGTAGAAACAACTGGGCGGAGGGACAAACTTGGTTTTTGGACTTTGAGCAAGCCGTAAAACTCTGAAAATCTCGTTTGACTCGGTATTATCGACTTCAGTTGATCATCGTCCATGTTCTTACAATGAATCTTCAGGATACTTTTCACTTACTCCTCATACGCGTTGATGTTGAGATCAATTTTCTTGTACATGGTGCTGTCGGATACAAGATTCTCTGCTTTCTAAAGGTAAACTTCTTGCCTCATAGCCACAAGCTTTTTACTTTTATCTGATGGCTTGATGACTGTATTTGGGTCGTGGCGAATTCTTGTCAGCTCATTGCGTTCTCCTCGAATAATATTAGGCTTGGACGGCTTATGGTTGTTGAATGCAGCTACAAACTCATCCTTGAAATTGGCGAGCTTCCTCTCTTCGGCTGGGATCATCTTCGGAGGTTGCTTGAACCCATGCTTGTTCAGCTTCCAAAGTTTGCGGTCATTTCTATGGCCCGTATTAGGATCAGTCTCCGACAGGTCAACCTCCTGAGGCTGTGCTTGTTGCCATCTTAGGGTGTAGGCGATCCGCTCTACAGACGTGATCACTTTAGATCGTTCACGGTCCGTGATTTCGCCTGTAGACGGAACGAATCTCGGGCCCAAGCTCCAGAAGTCGTCGGGACCCATCTGGCACGCAAGAATCCACCACTAGTGCCCGTTGGCCAGCTTCCGCATCGGACTGGGTGGAATGACTATGGGGTTGCTGAAACGTTGTAAAATTGAGTGAGAAATGAGTTCGAGTTTGCAGAGTGAATGGGAAGAAAGCGAGTCTGCTCAGAAGCCATTTTCCTATGAATGAAGCTGCTGGAAGCCTTACCAGTGCCACTATATTGTTGTTGTTGATTTTTAAATCTGCAGTGACCAAACGAGCAGATGTGTTCAGTAAAAAGCAAGCGAATGAACATGCCAAGGAGCACGAAGGAAGTTAAAAGTAGGAAAATTAGATCATGGGGAAGGGGTAGATGGAGTCTGGTCCGAATTGGACAATGAGAGCTCTGATGCCGAGGTGCAAACATTTAGGAGAGCAGAGAGCAGCTGGCACCATCAAGAAAGCTCAGAGTTCCGTATCATAGTGCTCACAAAAGAGGCCGCCTTTCGTGCATAGGAGGTGAAGGCAGAGAGACAAACGGCCGAGCTAACAGAGAAACGGGCAGAAGAGTGAATATGATTGATTGATAGATTGATGTTATTTTACTTCGCAAATTCAAACGGGTTCCTGGCCCAGTTATATGAAAGCGAAGGATAGAATTTGCCAAAATCCTAATTAGCAACAGCATAGGCAATATTATCATAGAAATGGAGTACTATGCGAGCGAGAATACTGAGAAGAAAAGGAACATGTCAAAACCTGACGAAACACAACCTATTCCAGGCACACGAAGGGAAGGCAGGCTAGCTTAAAATCTTGCAATCTGGATACGGTGCGCACCTCTCTAGGCAAACGGTTCCACAGTAATACTCCTGTGGTGGCGAATCTCGTTTGGCCACACCGACTGCGAGCTGGCTGGCTGAGCAGACCATTGGCATGCTGATGGGGCGTTCTTCTGGGGAAGCTTTTGAATCATACAGGGCAATGTCGTCTGCGAATTGCACGCTGGGTATTGGCGAAGAGCCCGATTTCACATCACGGGTGTAGACGTTAAAGAGAACAGGCCCCAAAACGGAGCCTTGGGGCACACCACAGGTGCAGTCAACAGCACGACTTGTGGCCGAAGCGACTGTAACTTGCTGCCTGCGATCTTTCAGGGAATTCGCGAACCTATGCAGATCCATGATTGGAAAGTAAATCGCCTCAAGTAAACTGGTGGGTAAAAAACCGTCTCGACTGATTTTTAGGCAGTAACGGAGAAAAGTAAAAGGAGAAAAAAGAAAAAAAGGAAGCGACTGCCAATGTTGGCCAATGCCTGGGTTTGAGCGAAAACGGATGAAACTATAATACAATTGTTGTGAAACCACAAGTTCTCGAGAGTGAAAGGCCTTCTCGCTTTGTGACATTGTGTTCGTTCCAATGCAGTTGTATCCCAACTCCGCCGTACCGCTGATGTTTGCGACGTGGCATACGCTACAGGCGCTATGTGCAGTTTTGATGTGTGCGCTGTTGTTGTATGTTGTATGTGTATGCTTTTCTCATACACGCTGTCCTTTTGTCCTTTTCACGCTATAACTACCTGGTGGTTTTAGTGTTAGTTATTCATTGTTCATTATTGTTAGTCGATGGAAGTGAAATATACTGTTGAGAATATATAGTTGTCCTCGTGCCGTGTGGTCATTCGTTCCTGACACTTTAGAGAACCAGATGGTTCATAACAACAATTGATAAGTAAAGTTTTTGAATCTCCGGGGGTGATTGACGTTTTTGGTGCTTCTCGGAACAGCTTTCCGGGAGCCCCCCGCAGCAGTTTTACCCTTCTACCTTTGTCGTTGCTGAAACTAAGAATGTCCCTGGACCAGAACCTTGATCTTGGCCTGATCGGGTACCAGGAACTAATCGCCATCGCTGAACGCAAGTCCCTGGACTCCCCTTCGAGCCTCGCCCGGCCAGAGCTGGTGCAGGCACTGCGGAAGCACGGCGTTGGAGTGAAGCCCGTCACTGACACCTGTACATCGTGGATTAATGACTCTAAGCTAGATAGCCTTGCTAACACTATCCAGGCCTTGGCGGGGGAGATTCCCTCTATGAGGGAGGACAGGGATAGCATAGTTTGTCCTTGAAGCTGGAAATTTCGGAGCTGAAGGGGGAAGTGCAACAGCTTCACCAGCAGCAGTACAATGGTTCATCCAAACCCGTACACTGCGACACTCCAGACATGCAATCCCGTTGTACTCATACAGTGAGTACGAATAGCACACAGCCAGAAGAGGATGCACGCACTGTACACAGCAGTTCGACTAGCACTAGCAGGGCCACCGTACCTAACACCAACCACATGGAACGCAGGAACATACCCGTACACACTGGTATAAATGCAACAACTGGGGGAGCACTTACAACAGCAGGCGCTGGTGGTGCACGAGTACAGCACACATGTACTCAGGGTGCTGCTGGGAGCACAGAAGGTGATCCCCATCAGAACAACTGGCAAGAACAGCGGCGAAGGAGCAATAGATCAGCGGCCCACAGCGATCCCATTGCCTGGGCAACAAAATCCAAAGTTGTGTCTGTTTACAGAAAAATGGCCACAGAAAACCCCAACCCCAACACACTCACCGGCAGACATCTTCCCAAGCGATGTGCCTTTTTTGTCGGGAATGTTATTCCCGGAAGTAAGGCACAGTCCATTGTAACCTGGTGCGCTGATAGGGACGTTGATGTATACGCATGCACAATTGCCGAAACCCAATACTTTGGTACCTGCTATGCATGTGTTTCTGTCGCGGAAGAGCTTGAGCAAACGCTGCTTGAAAAGGAATTCTGGCCTGACACCATTGCGCACACCGTCCGCAAATGGCGCTATGCCGACTCCGCTAGCAAGTCATGGGTCATCGGTCACCTAGCCAACAGCTAAATCCTCTTGCCCAACCCTTTGTGCCCCACGCAAATTCATCACACCCTTCCCCTCATTGCATTACATATTCTTCTATATCTATAGGTCATATTATTATTATTATTATTATTAGACACAATCTCATAGCATGTGACAAGCATAGCTAATGCAGGGACAGAATCCCCTGAGACAAGGGCGTTGAGCCAGCCACGGCAATAGTAAGCTAGGAAAACAAAGCAAATATGAATTAAAGCAGAAGATGAATGGAAAATTACAAAGAAAAACGATTAACGGAAGTGAGCACTATCAAAATTCGTGCATCACCCAGGTATTCGAGAATGTTCTTCGATGATAATTATTGCGTCTAGTTCAGTTGTGATAGTAGATCTTTAAACTGACCAATAGAAGAACAAGTTTTCAGACCGTATGGTAATGATAACCAATGAGAGTAGCCGGAAAACAGAGGGGACTTTAGATACTGGGCTGACTTAACAAGACGCAGGGTGAGCGCGTTACGGGTTGAGCTTGTCGAAAACCAATTGTACTTCATCATGTATGAAGGGGTTTTATGAAGAAATATCTTATGAACCAGTGTACAGAGATGGTGCTTATGACGAACGGAGAGAGGAGAAGTGTGTGCAAGTCGATAAAGGGCATCCGAAGGAAAACATCGATCCTTGTTGTAAAGAATTTTAAGTATAAATCTATGGTGGACTTATAATTGGCTCAGAGTTGTGTCAGAAAGGCCACACCAAGCGGTATCGCAATAGTCTAATATAGGGAGAATATAGCACTGATAAAATAATAGTTTACACTGGATGGGCAAATGAGTGCAATGTGGTTGTAGTACCCCTAAGGCTGAACTGGTTCGCTTGCATACACAGTTGACATGTGCAGCCCAAGAGAGTTTGCAGTCAAACATCACACCTAGATGTTTGTGCTGAGTAACAACACGGATAGGCATAGTCGAGTCAGGGAAGAATAATGGTTGATCAGGAGGGGATGAAGAAATATACATGGCTTCTGTCTTGTCTAAATTGGGCTGGAGTTTCCACGTTTGCATCCACATGACAGTGCTGTTGATGCGATGCTGCATGGTAAGGAGTAATTGTGCAGGGGAGGAATCAGAACAGATAAGGCCAGTGTCATCCGCATACAAACTAACATCGGGGACAACTGAAGGTAGGTCATTAACGTAAAGCAAGAATAACAAAGGACCCAGAATGGAACCTTGGGGCACTCCAGACGTTACAGGGAGGGGATCAGACAAGAAATAGAACAAGCGAACAGCCTGAGAACGAGCAGACAGATACGAGGATATCCAACGCAAGGCAGCATCCTCCACCCGGAAGGTGACCTTCAACTTGGCAAGTAAGCCACGATGCCAAACGGTGTCGAATGCCTTAGCCAAGTCGAAAAACACCATTCCCACGTGCTCCCCACAGTTCCTCTTTGTCGCTATGTCTTGGACAAGTCGAGTCACCTGGTATTGAGTTGAGTCACCACGGCAGAGTCCCGACTGAGCTGGTGAGAGAGGCGGAGCGATGTGCCGGTAGAGGGAATCGAATACAATACGCTCACAAAGTTTGGAAACTGTGCGCAGCAGAGAGATGGGGCGGTAGTTTGCCGGGCAAGCACGGGAGCCTTTATTCTTGTAAAGCGGTGTCACGATGGCGGATTTCCAATCCTGTGGGAATGTACCAGTTCGAAATGACATATTAAAAATAATGGCGAGAGGATAGGCTATTGATGGTGCAAGAGACTGCAGCACTTCATTCGGGATCCCATCTGAGCCGGGAGACTTTCCACATTTTAGGCGCTTCAGATATTTCCGAACTTGAAACGTAGTGACAGTGATTGTACGGAACGGAACAGATATGAAAGGCGACTGGGACAAAGGGGGAATGCGCCACGAAGGATCATCAGGTAGCCCAAATGAGGTAAACTGAGTGTTCAGAACATCAGCTATGCTCTTGGGGGACGTGGCGACCGTACCGTCGGATGCTATCATCGTTTGGGGCATGACACGGCCGGAAGTGTGCCGCTGTGCTCGCACAAACTGAAAGAGTGTAGGTCGATTCGGTGACGTTAGTGATGCTTGGATGGAGCGTATATATTGACGATGTGCTTGCCGAGACAGGTGCTTTACAGCATTCCTTTGTCGGTTATAAGCTGCATGATTTACTGCTGTCGGATATTTTTGTACACACTATATAGATCACGCTTGCGTTTTACAGCAGACCTGAGCTCAGCAGTAACCCATGGTGGAGATTGCATGCGGGGTCGTGGAGATGTCACAGTGTGGGTGGCTCCGAATGAAGTGAGGTGCCGACGGAAGGCGGACTGGAGCTCACAATCAAAGTGATGAAGTGCGTCATTAACATCAGTGTACGAGTTCAGAGAGGACCAGTTGTAGCCAGCTAAATCAGCGTTGATTAATTGCCAAAGGTGCGAAGGTACTTGTTTGAAGCGATACAGTGAAGAGGGAGGACCAGTGGCAGAGTTGGGGAAGTAGTTCGAAATAGGGGCGTAACATAAAGTGCAAACAATCTGTATATGGTCAGACATACCCAAGGGAGGTGCTTGATCAATTGAGCGCACGAGGCGTGGTCGGTTGGTGATCACCAAGTCCAGACACGAAACAGAGCCATTAGGCGAGGAATGAGTGGGGAAGTCAACCATCTGGTGGAGCCCAAGAGCAGCAAATACTGTGCTAAGGAGATCACCAGCCTTCGAGGTAGAATCGGTGGAACACCAGCTTGAGTTGTGGGCGTTGAAATCGCCAGTCACTAGCAGATCATAAGAATTTAAACAGACTGACTGTAATGCCTCAACAAACATGTCACAAAAGTACGACAATTGCATTGCTCTGTGAGGGTGGTCGATACATGCAGCATAGTAAGATGGGATTCTGAGATTGAGTAGAGGGGGAGCCAAGTTCAAGCCACACAGACTCGCAGCCAGGGCGACTTGTTACCTTGGGCATCAGCAAAGCGCCACTTTCGCACTGTGTGCTGGATGGTGGCAGGCCAGAATTTGGAGTCGAGAACTTTGTCCTCGTCCGATGCTGCCACGGTTACGCGAGCATGGCTAGTACCCAGGTACTTGTTTTCTGAAATCGAACAGTTCAGTACGTCAACTTGGCGGGCCTTGCACCACGCTGTTATTGACTCTGCCCTGCAACCCGGACTGACATTTCCAACGTACAGAACAAGCTTCTTTGTACGTTCAGGCCCTGTTAGCACACGCGGGTCGGCTGCCCTGGGCTGTGGTTTCACGTAGCGTGACGTAACCCTACGGCGTGTGACTTCCGACCACTCTGCACCTGCAGCACTCGACCCTGGGTTGGATTGCTCAGGTGGGTGTGGTCTGGTGATATGCATTGACAATTCAGGCTGCGACAAATGGCTGGAGGTGGTGTGAGCGGGGGTCATATGGTGAGTACTAGAACCCGTACTACCCTGTGTGTACTGCATAGGACCAGAGGAAATATGGGTGCGTGCACGTGGGGGATTCAAGTCTCCTACGGCGGTGCTGTACAACTTCCCGCCGGACATTGCCAAATTTTGCTGTGCTTCCTGTACGAGAGGGTGTACACAGATTTCCGGTTGTTGGAGCCCCTGAACTTCCCGCCTGAGTTGTTGCACTTCTAATTCCAGACTCAGGATTTTGTCGGCTCTATCCTGTCTCAAGGAGACAATTTCCTGTGACATGCAGCTAATTGAGTCAGTAAAGCTTACAATTGCAAGTTGGAGCTCCGATGTGGGTAGCGAACTCTGCGCCAACACGCCCACTCCACGCTTCCTCAGCTCGCTCACCAGATCCGGCCGGGAGAGGCTCGAGGCTTTATCCACAGACATTTGCTCGCCGATCTTGATGAGCTCCTCATAGCCAACCAAAGCCAGGTCCATGCCTTCGTTTGTCGCCATTGGTACTGTTGGTCTCTTCTATTAGTTCTAAGCAATAATGGGGAGGGGTAGTTCTGTAGAGAGACGCACCTCGAGGCTAATCCTCGGAGCACAAAATGTCAAACCGCACCCTACTTTCACTTCGCATCATAATGTTGTAACTCGCTTTCTCTGCCTGCTCCCAGTCCCGTGCCATCTCCACACTTATACAAAGGGACGACGATAACTACATTCAGAAGACTGTTTATTGACACGACGAAGAAACACAACTAGACATGACGAACTCAAGACGAAGACATGATAAACTCAAGACGAAGACATCATGAACTCGAGACGAAGACTGCTTTTTACACCACAGCAACACGCGCATGCACCAACATGACGTACACAAAATATCGTACTACAACATAACTCCCTCCCAAGAGTAGAATCGTCCTCGATTCTAATAATAAAACAGAGTAAAAAGAGGAAAAGATCACACAAATCACTCAATCATACCACACCAGTCACACCCAGAAATAATATACCTCTGCCTGCACTGCAGATTATTCAAAAAAAACTCTGTCCGCCCACCCAGAACACCAGCCACGATCGCTGTCACACGTGTGGGAACTGATAACCTCAAAAACTCTAAACTACTGCACTCAACACACCACCTCACGATCACGCAAAAATTCTAAAAACGTGAGAGCACAAATCATAAGAATAACAAAAAGAACAGAATCCACTGGCTCTGTAGGGGCCTCTAGTTATCCTCATAGAAGAGCAAATCAAAAAACAAACAGAACACACGCGCTGTGCGGGCGCCTCTTTACCCTCGAGGAGAGCAAATAATAAAGAACAACATGTTGGGAGAACAGAAAATACACAACTCACATACTCCTCACGTTCACAACAACACACGTACCCTCTCACCAACGAAACTCCTCGCGCCGTCTGCCATGTCGTCCGCCATCTCAAAGCGCTGCTCAGCGTCCACATCCTCACACTGCAGCCTTCACCTTCCATCCTTCTTTTTTTCTGTTTCAGTATTTCTTCTGGGCACAGTTTAACGTCGTGTCCGGGACCATCCATCCTTTTTTTTTTCTGTTTCAGTTTTTCTTCTGGGCACAGTTTTACGTCGTGTCCGGGACCATCCATCCTTCTTTTTTCCTTTCCTTTTCTTCTGGGCACAGTTTTACGTCGTGTCCGGGACCACCAGTGACGACGACTGCCAAGAGACGGGAGAGACGAATGATGAAGGACGAGGACGACGGACGAACTTCTTCAAGACGGACAAAACTGTGACGATAGGACGACTGGAGATGACATCGGAAACTGGGAGCGAAAGCCACGCAGGACGAATCCAGAAGTTGAGATTTACAAATTTCCATTACCGCTGCCACCAATGTTGTAACTCGCTTTCTCTTCCTGCTCCCAGTCCCGTGCCATCTCCACACTTATACAAAGGGACGACGATAACTACATTCAGAAGACTGTTTATTGACACGACGAAGAAACACAACTAGACATGACGAACTCAAGACGAAGACATGATAAACTCAAGACGAAGACATCATGAACTCGAGACGAAGACTGCTTTTTACACCACAGCAACACGCGCATGCAACAACATGACGTACACAAAATATCGTACTACAACATAACTCCATATTCCACTTGCACCACCATTCCATCCTGATTCTGGACGACAAACTACTAAAACTCCTAATCAACCTGCCCAATTACCTTCATCATTCTCAGTGCTCTGACTTAACTGCCGTTCCATAGTAAATAAGTTAGCTGAGCTTAGTCATGTCTGTGAGCAGTATTCTCCAGACATAATCTGCCTATGTGAAACGTTGCTGACAGATGCCGTAGACGTCTCAATTCCAGGCTACACGTCATACCACCTGGACCGACCACCTACGACCAGCTCTGATAACCTGCCAGCAAGAGGCTATGGCGGTGTTGCTACACTTGTAGCTGACAGGTCGTTCATGTCAATCAAGCGCTTCGACCTTGAGCGCTGTGGACTGAAGGCGGTTTGATTCGAATTTCGACCATTCATCCTTCCCTCACTCCCCCTCATCATCTGCTCTGTTTACAAACACCCTGGAGACAGCATCTCCCAAGTCCAGGCATTTAGTGACCTCCTAGAGGACTGTCTGTCCAATATTAGCCTCCCCAATTCTGCGATTGTACTTGCAGGAGGCTTGAATGCTCGCCACTCTTCCTGGTCTCCTAGGGACACCACGAATCGTGCTGGAAGGGAGTTCCGTAACCTCTTCTCTTGTTTTGGCCTTGAGCAAATGATGACATTCCCCACACACTTTACCCCCACGGCTCCACATCGTGTATTGCCGTTGTGCTCACGGATCATCCTCACCTATTACTCTCTGTTACATCTGTTGCTCCTCTTGGTGCATCTGACCACGCACAGATCCACAGTCACTTCCTACCGCCTAGTGATGCTGTTTATCGTAAGGAACCTGCTGCAAACGGACATCCCGCTGCTGAACCCCAATACCACTTCAGAAATGTTCCTTCAAAGCCGGAATATGACTTAAAATCCGTGCCATCTTCCGTCTGGGATAGTGTGAATGCAGAGCTCGCTGATACTGACTGGACCTGGCATCTGCGAGCCAGCAACGTCAATGATGCGCTTTCGCACTTTTCTTCCATTCTCAACAGTGCCCTTGAGAAGCACCTCTGGCCATTCAAAAAGCAGCCGTATTCTCACCGCTGCCCACGGCCCAGTCAGCCACCCTGGGTTGATGCCCATCTCCGCACAGCATTCAAGTGGAAATATGATCTCTATAGCATTTTAAAGAAGTCTCCAACACAACAAAACAAACAAGCATAACAACAGCAGCGAAATATAGTGAAAACCCAGACGCGGAAAAAGTACAGAGCTTATATCCGCTCCGTGCAAACTACTTTGCAGGGTAGACACCGTCCATCGCTTCACCAGTTTGTGAGACAAGCAAGAATTCGAAACTTATCACGGGAAATTCCGTCACTCACCACAGGGAGTCACAAGGCGGCTGACCCTTTGGCCAAAGCTACCCCATTAAACGCCCAGTTTGCCTCTGTGACTCGGCCAGATGATCCGTTGCTCTCTATTTCCCCTAACCTCACCCCTCGGAGCCCTCAGCTTGTTTCACGTCCGTCATCACCACAACTGCCACTGTCCGGCGTCATCTGAAGAAGCTTCCGACGTGCAAGGCATCTGGTCGCGACGGCATCCCAAACCGGGTCCTCAAGGCCCTGGCACCATCCACAGCATTCCCTTTGTGCCATATTTTCAACATATCATTTACCACGGGCATATTCCCTTCCGCATGGAAAACAGCGAAAGTCATACCTGTATACAAGAAAGGTTCCCGCCACGAACCTGCAAACTCCCGCCCTATCTATTTTCTTCCCTGCGTGTCCAAAGTGTGTGAACGCATCTTTTATGATCAATGATACAGACATGTTTCGCCGCTTCTGAGTCCCACACAATCTGGGTTTCGTAAAGGCGACTCCACCTCCCTTCAACTGCCCCGCATCGTGCAGCAGATGTGCCAGCATAGGGATAACAGAGCGCTTGTTGGTAATTGATTCTTTGACTTGGCCAATGCGTTTGATACCGTCTGGCATCGAGGACTTTTGGCTAAGCTCGCGCATGCATTCAGGGTACGTCAACAACCACTCTCCGGGCTGAAACCTTATCTCTCTGGGCGCTATCAGTACGTAACTGTGCTTGGCACATACTCGGCTGCACAGCCAGTATTGTCAGGCGTTCCTCAAGGATCAATTCTTGGTCCCCTACTATATATAATTTACGTAAACGACTTACCTGCAGTCTTCCCTGGAACGTCTCTGTTTGCTGACGACACGACCATTCTCACCTCATCAGCTTCCCTCACTGGCCTGAAAAACAACTTGCGTGCTGGCATTCTGGAAATTCTTTCCTGGATATCGTCCTGGCGATTGTCCCTAAATCTATCAAAAACAAACATCATGCTCTTCCCGCCCCAGCCAGAATTCACAACCCCCATCTATGCCAACTGTCCAAATCCAATGGACATACTGTCTTCTCACAAACACCTTGAAATTGTGATTGACTCTGCACTCTCTTCGGTACCCCACATCGAATATATCTGTAAAAAAAAATAGTTAATCCTTAGGAATTCTCTCCCCCCCCCCCCCCCCCCCCACTGCTCCTACCTCTCACTTTCTTGCAAGCTTCATTTTATGTAGCCTACCTTCGCCCAATATCTGATTATGCCGATACCTCTTGGGTTGAATTATCCTCTTCCGCTGCTGCAAAGCTTGAAATACACCACAAGAAAATCCTTAAAATTCTCCTCCCTCAACCCCGCATCCTCTCATCATCCGCCCTTTATAAAATTGCTCACACAACCCCGTTATCACATGGACGCAGTGCACACCTGGCTTCTCTTGCCCATTCTATTAAGCTTGAGTTGTGCGCACCTCATCTCATGTGTTTTAATTGGTTCTCTTCTCTAGGAACTAGAAACTCGCTCTTACTCCCTAAGTGTAACTCATCCACTCTTTTGCGCTCCCCTCTCTTTATTGCTTTTTCTGTTTGGCTCACTCTACCCAGAGAGGTGAAGGATCTGACCTCACTCCGCCGTGCCGCCCCTTATTTACTACGACATAAATAGCTCATTATCCACATGTCCTTTGCGTCTCTGTGTTTTTCACTGTTTTTATTTGACATTATATTTCTTTACGGAGTTGTTGTTGCTGTTCATTTTCCTACTTTTTCTTTTTCCCTCCTCTAATTTTTATTTATCGCCGTGGTTGGCAATCACCCACTCTCTTAACATTGGCCGGTGTTTCCACCGAGTCTTGAGATGTTGAAATAAATATAAAATATAAAACGGTGAAGGCTAAAACGCTCTTCAGAGCGGGTGCAGGCTAGCTCTCAGGGTAGTGCAATATGGACGAGACTTTTGTAGTGAGGTTGTAGACGAGACTGTTGTAGTGAAGTATTGTTGTGGCGTCGTGCAGTTAAACAGCAGCTAGGTGTAGCGAAATCATACCGCGAATAACAGCGCACAGTGTTGCGGCTTTGTGCAACATAGCTCTATGCGGCGAATGCATCTACAGATAGACTGGCTCCAGCGCGGCGCAGCACAAACAAGTGGACTAGAAAAAAATAAAGAGGGCTGGACTTGGTTGGCGAACACCCGCCCCCGGCCCTTTAGAACCCAGTGTGGCGAGTAGAAACCAAGATTTGAAGGGTACCCAACTATCCTCGCCGGGTGGCTGTCCGCCAACAAAGTGCCAACACACTGCTTCTTGGGGACTTTTAAAACAGTGGCCAGTCACACCTAGCCTCAGCCCGATAACGTAGCTGGCATTAGTGCGTTTCTGCAGTTTCTTCTTAATTGCCGCTGTTTTTCCTTACAACAACGCAATGCTCGTGCTAACCCGTCCAGGCTGCTGAAAATAGCTCCTCTAGCCTCCACCTCCGCTGTGCGGTCCTCGACTTCCCAGCCATTCTTCATGCACTCCTGTTTGAGGTGGCAATACCGTGACAGCTTCTTCTCCCTGTACTGGAAGAAGCCGTCTTCGCTACCCACCCTGAGTTCCAGGCAAAGTACCCTTCTAAATTTCTTCGAGAAGAGAACTATGAAATATATTGTGGGAATAATTCTTTGTTGCCATCTTCAATAGGTCCGTCATATAGTAGTAATAGGTTTTTCATTTGACCCGACGAGACCACACGACGCTTGCAGACCACAGCACGAATAGTTCACCAGCCACATTCCACGAAAGCAAGTAGTATTACTCCTGACAAGTCTTGTTTCGTTCCATTAAGTTGACGGGGAAATTAGAGGAGAAGCAGTTGTTGAATGAAGGGGTTAAGCTGAATATTGCTATTTTATAGAGAAGACACCGGCGCAAGGTGTAAACACTTAACTAACTCATATAATTATGTGACAAATCAACACAAAAGGAATAGTGCAGAATGGAGGTGTTATGAACCCTACCAAACACAACAATTACAAGTGCTAAATCAATCACAATGTGAAGGAGAGGTACACAGGAATAGGTTGCGCTAATTTACACGTCAAAAAGAGTACTGACGTGGTGACAAAGATAGGTGAAAAGTAGAAAGCCAACAAATCATCACGGAAGTCTAACGTCACATCTGAAGATTGCTAAATGCACAAGACAAATACTCGATAATTAAAATTCAGCCAACGCTAGGTGAAAGGAAGGCTGCTGGGTGTGACATAGAACTGGGGGCTGCTGGGGAGTCGTGTCCATCCAAATCTTAACTGCAGGGTTGGCGTCTAACGCCATACTCCGAGCAGGAGATCACATCCTTCCTCAGATCAATGGCCGTGATGATTTGTTGGCTTTCACTTGGCGTCTACTTTTCACCTATCTTTGTCACCACCTCAGTACTCTTTATGACGTGTAAATTAGCGCAACTTATTCCTGTGTACCTCTCCTTCTCATTGTGATTGATTTAGCACTTGTGATTGTTGTTTTTGGTAGGGTTCGTAACACCTCCATTCTGCACTATTCCTTTTGTGTTGATTTGTCACATATGTGAGTTAGTTGAGTGTTTACACCTTGCGCCGGTATCGTCTCTATAAAATAGCATTATTCAGCTTAACCCCTTCATTCAACAACGGCTTCTCCTCTGATGAGTTCCCCGTCAACTTTATGGAACGAAACAAGACTTGTCAGGAATAATACTACTTGCTTTCGTGGAGTGTGGCTGGTGAACTGTTCGTGCTGTGGTCTGCAAGCGTCGTGTGGTCTCGTAGGGTCTAATGAAAAACCTATTACTAACTTGTGGGAATACTAGCGTCTCGTCTAAATCTGATAGATGCTGCCAATCATGTGATCCCGATATAAAGCCTCGCTCAGACCTTTCCGCCGAGGTGACTCGTCGCGGGGGATGTTTTGACCCGGTATACAGTGGGTAATGTATGTAGAGGGGACGGTTTCAAATAGGACATAGGTTGCAAACCGGAACGGACTCAATATTCACTTTCTCTCTTGGTATTTTGATTAGAAAACATATGTCACAGTGAGACTACGATGTGTTATACTCCGAGCCAAAATTTCATGGCTCTGCGATGACCAGAAGCGCCATATCAAGCAGGTGAGTTTTTGACGTGTTGCTTCGCACTGCGACTTTAGTTTTACGACTTTCGAAAAATCAACTTCTTGTCGCAGGTAAAAAGCGGCTCGCCTCTCGCCAATAAAGCACCGCATACCAATCAAAACTAATGGAAGCACACACAAGGCTTATTGTTACTCTGTACTGGCTGTCGTGGAGCAATAGCAATTACCTAATTTCAGACCCAGAGTGAATTTGATGTGCACTCTAAAACGTGTCCGGTTTGGAGCCACCTCTGATTTGAACCTTTTTGAAGCGAAAAATTGGGCAACTTGGAGGCAATGGGTCAACACAAAGGAGTGGCTCAGTTCGATTGACTCTGGCCCCAGAGCAAACTTCAACATGCCAGTTTCCTTCCACAAACATATTTCGAGTGAAAAATCAACGCTGATGATCGGTTTGGGTCTATACAAATTTGGCTGTCAAAGCGTCCCGGTATCGAGCTGTCCCCTCTACCCTAGTGGTAATTTGCTCGGTATTCTAAGTGCTGGATGATGACGACTTTTGCTTTGCTGATATTTCTTCTGTAATGAATCTACTGATCTGTTTCAGTGCGTTGTCATGGCACCACGTGAACCTTCCTTGATGGAGTGAGGAAGGATGTGCCTGAGTGTTGTTGTGCGCTGACAATGAGGGCCACTCTGTTCCGCAACAAAGTTGCCCCACCGTCTCAGATTGACCGGGCGAAGGCAGAGTATTGAGGATCGAGTTCATTTGGAAGGATATCGTTCTTCCATACCCCTCGTATAAAAGTGCGCGCCATCTCATGTCCTCAAACATTGTGTCTGCCCATTTTGTCCAGGCCCCTTTCATTTGTAGGCGTTTTAGATGCCGGAGCTGCTCCTGGCAGAACAGGAACTAAGTGTTCCACTCTTTCCACATGCAAATTACATCATTGTGATCCGAGAAATCGTGTAGGCAAGCCTCAAGGATATCTTGCACAGTCAGCAGTGAAGTTCTGTCGCCCCTGCTGCCTGCATTCTAAGTCGATGCAATAACGCTGGACAGCTCGCCTTTCTCCAATTATTGCCGCCAAGTAGCGGCAGTTGGGGCTCTTAAGCCGCACAGGTCGAGTACTGCGCTTGAAAGACGGAATGCTAAACACCGAAAGAACAAAATATTACTTGTCAAATTTGTCACCTGTCCCTAGCAGAATATCGCTCACTTCATTTTTAATAATATTTTTACTCAGAAAAATAACACATTCTCTCTGCTGCTAACGTTAAGCTAAATAACACCTCTTGTTAGGGTTTGCCACCTGATTCCACGAGAATATCACTTCGTACATACACATATAACTAACACTTTATCACACACTCTGTATCACGCTACATATCATAATTATGGTAATTGTTATGCTGGGCTTGCCACATTGATGGTACTTTTTTTGACGTAGCAGTACGCTTAGGGCGGGATCAGTACCAACTCTCGTCTGATGATTGATTATTATGTTCGTGAAACTCGGAGTTACGAAACCGCAACTGCTCGTTCTTCTGTCTGTATATTATATAATACATGTCAACAAACAATGATCACTCGTAGTGTTTCGCTGATCCTAGTCTCATGCACCGTATGCAATCATCAGTCAAACAATATTCAATGCATGCTTGTCACAGAATAATGGGAATTTAATGTAGGTACGGGCGGAAACAAGTGTAAGGCTCAGGAGCCTCAGGTATGTGATATTAGTGAGGTTTTGCATTCCGAATTTCGGTACAGCGTTCTTCGGTCATTTGTCGAACATCAAAATGTCGAATTTTCGCACCAACGTTTGTTTTGCAAGTCGAAAATGATGTGTTTTCATTTCGTGAGCCCCAGCATCAGCAACGTCCTGTCCCCTGCACCTTTTCTTGCTGATTCCAACGAACTTTGATCGCCCAAAGAGTCGAGGGCCAAACCTGCCTCCTCAGTCGCCTCAGAAAAACCAACTCCATAGCCAAGTCAAATTATGCGTGTCGCCATAGTCTTTTCAGCCACACAGATGACGGTGAGGACACTCCAGGCGAAAGAGAGTCGACAGGCAGTGGAGAGGAGCAATCAGAGGTAGCTGACGATGCTATGTCGCCAAAGACGCCTGCCAAGCGATGCCGAGATAAGAAACCTCTTTGAATAAATCACGCGCTAGCGCTCTTCTACAAGAAAATGCATCCGAAAAATATTTTCGGCAAAGTGAGCTTTTTCCGAACTAACACTCCGAATCTTCGTGTGCATTTTCGACCTCCCTCCCGCGTGCCGAATCTTTTTGCCGAATTTCGGAATGCAAAACCTCACTATTAAGGCCAACTTGGCGGTTGAAATTGTGCGTAGCTGAGTGCTGGATACCTGTAGCTTATTGAAGGCAGTATGGTCAATTTTAACGGCGCCAGGGTAGGGTACCTGTACTACCGCAGATTGAAGAGTGAAGAATGAAGTTAGAGGAGTTGCAGTAAGGTGCGAAGGCAGCATTAGCCTTCTTGGTGGTGCTAGAATTCAGGTGTTGGGTGCTGGATGCCTGTACTACAGTTGAGCCAGTGATGTCTGAGGAGTAACAGCTAGGCCAATGGTTGCACTAGTCTTTTAGGTGGTTGGAAAATTCAGGTGCGTGCTGGATGCCTGTACTACAGCAGAACCAGTGCCACACCTTCCTTGCTTAGCAAAGCAGGGTTATTGGATGGCTGTACTTCAGGAGAGCGAGAGCAACACCTGCCTTCCTTAGCAAAGCAGGGGTACTGGATGCTTGTATTACAGGAGAGCCAGTATGCGTTATTTGGCTACGCCACGCCTGTAGACTTCTTCAGCTGGTATTTAGTGCTGTGCCGGCATTTGGCAATGAGGTCACACCTTGTTTTGAGGAGGGTTTCTTTGTCGGCTGGGATGATGTCTAGCTTCCGTATCAAACAGAAGTTACAGCGCTTAGTTGTCAGGTTGTACGACTTGGCCGTGCACTTGATGTTCTATGACAAGTCGTGTTCTTGGCCCTGGGTGTTGGAGAGACCAAACGTAGCTTTACAGCTCAGTGGAGCTATGGTATTTGTCGTGCCGCATTAATGTTTTGTGGTTAGCATGAAGAAGTTTGAAGGACATTTCAGTTGATTCAATGTAATACTTTGAAGAATCGTTGTATGTCAAAGAGTCTTCGAAGTGGATATGCGTATACATATGCGCGAACACGAGTCTGCCAATATCCGTGTGTATGGTCATGTGGACATGTGAATGTGCATGCGTGTGTGCGTTTCCCTTACAGCGTACACTTGTCCAAAACCAGCAATTAACAATGGTCTCATCAAGGGTAGTGCGCCTCTATACACGGCATCATGCAATGTCGGATATCAGCTAGACGGCGAACCCAGTATCGTATGCGTTAGTGACAACGCGACCACATCTCTACCTAAATGTTTGGGTACATGCCGTAATGGACGCATGTGCGTCATTACATTTTCACAACATGATCCTTTTACTCTAAACTAGGACAATAAATGGGCACATAACGTAATTTGTGGGTGTGTTTGCTCTTTCACATTTCAGAAATGCTGAACATTATTAGAAAGGGTCAAAGCTTTACTGCAAGTGAAAATAGAGCTGTACAGATGTGGAATTGCTTGTTGTTTACAGTGAGCGGATTTTCAGTTCTAATGTGTTGTCAGAGTGGGTAGAGATGAGTAAGGTGCTATGTCCGACGTACTGACGTCTGGAGCTCTGCGTGGGGTTTTGTGCTTGAGGCGCTAGCCATTGTAGGATACTTGAATTTTATCTTGATCACTGAGCTTTTACAAAAGAAACCTCGATGATTATAACCTTTAAAGCCAATGATTTGTACAAATTGCCAGTACCTGCGATGCCATGTCCAACATTATGTATCACTCTCTCGGTTTTGTTCTTTCAAAATGTAGAGGCATGTTCCGCACTAACTATCAACCAAGCAAATTACAGCACATCTAATAGAACGATAGGAACGACGGTTATAGTGTCATGCCTCAATGGCTATACTATGCTTGGTCCGTCAGCAGTTAGTTGCAGTGCTGGACGAAACTGGTCCCCATTGCCAATGTGTGAAGGTAGGTAACGTTAGTCGAGGCTTGGTCAATCTTCTCTTCTGGTGCTGACCTTGTATTAACCCTTTTAAAATGTGTTTTATGTTACAATTACCGGTGGCTTGATCATGAAGCCAGGCTGAATGTTGGTGGAGATGATTCTGCGGCGATCAATGTTAGAGGTTTCATGCATAATTTCTTACATGACACGTGACCGTATCCTAGGAATTGTCTAATCACCACCTTTCCCGCCGCGGGCATGATTCAGCCATCATGCCCGCTGCCCTTGGCAACACTGACGTCACTTCAGGTATGATTGACAATCATGCCCGTGGTCGTGTGGCAACGAGATGTAGCCAATAATGTGACAAGGCGCGGGTTTTGAAGAAAGAAGTGGAAGTGCATGTAGAAAGGAATGTCGCTTGTCTTCGTGACTCTTGTTACTTCGTGTGTTCTGGCTGTGACTAGTACAGTGCAGAGTGACTTGTCGCCGAACTGTGCTAGTCTTTGGCTTGTGTCAATGTTTGAGTAGGCTACGTTCCGTGCGTGCGCATGGGTCAAGTAAGAAATCCAATCATACACGGTCTGTCGGGCTTGCTGGCTGAATCATGCCCTCGCTCCCAGCCCTCGGGCCTACGGCCCTCTGGCTGAGAGCTCAGGCATGATTCAGCCATCAAACCCTCCAGACCTTGTATGATTATATACTTATTATGGTAAACGGACCTGCTTCGCATGCATGACAATGGCATAGAGATGTTTTGCTGGTGACCGAGCTTATGGCCTTTATTCAATATTTTGACGAAGAGGTTGGTGCGACTTCGGCGATACTTGGGGAGTTGTGTGTTGCTCCCTATGTTGGAGTTTGCGCTATTCCTACCCACTTGAATTCTCACTTGACTGACTCACGACTGCCATCCAGAGCACAATAGAGGTAGAGCCTTAAACTACACTATTCGTTTTTGCCGATCAGAGAATGATCATAGTAATGTTGAAAAAAATGAAGCTGCGTGAAGCGGCCTTCAAAATTTTGAAAAAAATGATACGCAGGATATACTGTTGGTTGGTGAGAGACACAAAGTATTCTCTTTTCACACACAAAGCAACTGGACAGTACATTGGATAGTAGCTATTTACAGACGAGAGCGAAACGTTACTCGCAATATGTCTCGAACTGCCCATCGACTGTACATCTCATCCCTAAGTGCATCCACGGCAAGACCCGCATCACCAAGTTTATTCCAGTTTGTCCGGAAGCTTCGATCTCCCCAAGGCAACAGCAGAACGACTGTAACTCAGCTCTCAGTCGCTGGTACTCTATATTCTGACCCTGTGGATGTGGAAGATGCTTTGAACGAACAGTTTATTGGTTTTGGAACACAAGATGATCCTTCATGGAATGTGCCAGACTTCAAGCCACCCGACGCCCCATCACGTGGAAGAACCACACCTACGTTGCAAGATGTCACCACCACGCCTTTTGCTGTGGCAAAGCAAATCCGCAACCTTAAGACCCGAAAGGCTGCGGGAGCGGACGGTATTTCTCATGAACTCCTGAAACTATTTTGTTCCAGTATTGCATACCCTCTCAGACTCATCTTTAACCTCACTTTTGCAACTGGTGCTTTCCCTGCTACTTGGAAACACGCAATTGTAACTCCGGTCTTTAAGAACAAGGGAAGTAAGCTCGATGCATCGAATTACCGCCCGATTTCGTTATTGTCAACAATGTCCAAGCTGTGTGAATGTATTATGTACAACCACATATACACTTACCTGTCTCCTGTTCTACATCCGTCCCAGTCTGGATTCCGAAAAGGCGACTCTACGTCCTGGCAGCTTCTCATACTTGTTCAATCGATGTCTTCTGTTCGTGAGAACGGCCATTACAGCATGCTATGTTTCTTTGATCTAAGCAAGGCCTTCGTGGCCTGTGTGAATGTATTATGTACAACCACTTATACACTTACCTGTCTCCTGTTCTACATCCGTCCCAGTCTGGATTCCGAAAAGGCGACTCTACGTCCTGGCAGCTTCTCATACTTGTTCAATCGATGTCTTCTGTTCGTGAGAACGGCCATTACAGCATGCTACGTTTCTTTGATCTAAGCAAGGCCTTCGACACAGTATGGACACGCGGGCTCCTATACAAGCTGTCGCGCCATGGAATCCATGATACTTGCTTCACGTGGCTCAGTACTTACCTGACGGGCAGACAGCAAAGGGTGCGTGTCGGCTCTGCTCTGTCTGCCAAAGGGTTATTATTATTTATTATATTATTATTATTTATTCTTCTTTTACTAGGGAATTCCCAACAGGCGTCAGCGCCTTTTTACAGGGAACCCTAGGTATAATTTGATGGATGAGCGAAATTCAGCTGGTGAACTAGACATGCGGCAAGCCGGTGGAAGTGTATTCCACCTGGCAGCGCCCAAATAAGAAATTGCACTAAAGCCATATCGGGTGTTAGCGGGGGGGGCAGAACAAGAGCAGCAGAGACTTGGCCATGGGTGGTGGCTGCAGTGCGAGCACCATGGGCGCGCAAGGTAAAGCGGTCTCGCAGAAGAGGACTAGCAAGTCCATTCAGGCAGCGGTAAACAAATACATAGGTTTTGAAGTTGAGGCGTTTCTCAAGGGCGTACAAGTTAGTATGACTGTATAGAAGAGTGGTGGGAGTCATTCTATCCAACGAAAATATTCTCTTTAATGCTACGCGGCTGGCAGTAAGAAGCTTGTCATATAGGGTATGTACGGTCTGGAGTTCCTCAGGGATCAATCCTGGGGCCTCTCCTCTTTCTTATGTATGTAAACGATCTGGCAGAAATGGATCACACATCACTATTTGCTTATGATACAGCACTACTTGTGACAGCACCCACTCTCCCCGAGGCTAGTGCCAAGTTACAGTCCAACATAGATGGCGTTATTCATTGGACGGAAAAATAGAAATTGCAGCCCAACTCTTCGAAAACTGCTGTAATGTGTATCCCCCCCCCCCCCCCCAGTTGTTCCTGTGACCTATATTCATTAGAAATCAGTCCCTTCACCTTTCCAGGCACCAAAACCCCGCTCTGCATCGTTGAAAAACACAAGCATCTTAGCGTCATTATTGACCAGCACTTAACCTGGAAATCCCAGATCGAAAATTTAGACAGCCGTGTTAGCTGAGTAATGGGATTTCTCTCATCACACATCACCCACCTCCAGACCGACTGTCGCCGTGTTATCTACACATCTTACATTCTGCCTATTTTTGATTACTGCTGCATAATTTGGGCTGGCATTTCTAAAACAATGATTGCTCGACTCGAAGTTATGCATAGGCGTCTTTTGAAAATATTATTTCGGCTTCCTCGCCTAAATCCAAGCACAGACTTATACCGCCTTGCTTCTGCTGTGCCGCTCTCGGTCCGCGTGCGTTTTTGGCATGCCAGACAATTCATAATATTGAGCTGAGCATTGCTCCTCTTCATGCTCTCTCCTGCCTAAGCTGGTTTGCTCAATCTCAAGACATGCGCACCAGAAACTCTCTCCGCTTTTCTATTGCGCGGTCTGCCTCTATGCAAGCACCTCCTCTCTTCCTTGCTTACCGCCACTGGTCTCTCCTCCCACAACATCTAAAATCCTGCCAATGTTACAATACATTCACACGGCTACTGAAGAATGCAACATACTAGTTGATATCCAGTTCTGCCCTAGCTTCTCCTACTTTTCAGTTCCCATTTCATTCTTTTTCTTTCTCCCCTCTAGCTCTTTTACCGCCATGGCTGGCTATCGCCCACATCACCATTTCATTGGCTAGTGCCACGTGATTGTGAATAAATAATAATAATAATAATAATTTGAAAGTAGGACGGAGGCAGAAAATATTACAAAAAATGTATTATCTACGCATGCATCTACGCAAGAGTCACCACCAGCCAATTAGGACATGTGTCGAAGTATTGAACGTTTTCGTTCCCTTCTTGTCAAAATACTACAGGGAATGATTGAAATAAGCTAAAAGACTACAACTATAAGGAAAAGAAGTTCAGAAACATATCACTCCAATTATGTGTAGAAGTGACACGAAAAAATAGATAGGTTAATGTGAAGAAACGAGGTAGACCACGGAAGCAGGACAGACTGGACGTTGAGCAGCACACTGATCTCGACCGAGGCAATCGGAATTGCAGGGACGCAGGGCGTAATGGGAGAGATTCGCAAGCGGCAATATCGGACGTGACAATGGCCAAGTCGTCGGGTCAGGGAAACGGTACCTCGGCAATCAAGTGTCGCCTGTCGGGCAGTGCTAGTTGTCGTGAGTGGTATTCCGATGATGTATTCTCTGTTTTGTCGCGTGGTAGGTCTTTGTTACATCTTGCCGTGTTGGAAGCTTTGTACATACGCAAGTTAGACCCTGAGCTTTGTGTTCAGAAGGAGAATGTGTTGTCTTTGCAGTTGTTTGGCACTGTTCGTCGTGAAGGTGCGAAATAGATCTCTTGATATTTCTCTCTTTTTCTTGTCATTACATTTTTGTCACTTATTGGATTTGCATGCTGTTTTTTTGATTCTTCACATCTATTTTTTCGTGTCACTTCTACACATAATTAGAGTGATATGTTTCTGAACTTCTTTTCCTTATAGTTGTAGTCTTTTAGCTTATTTCCATCATTCCCTGTAGTATTTTGACAAGAAGGGAACGAAAACGCTCAATACTTTGACACATGTCCTAATTGGCTGGTGGTGACTCTTGCGTAGAGTCATGCGTAGATAATACATTTTTTGTAATAATAATAATAGTAATAATAATGTGGAAAGGAAGAGGACATATGGATACGAGTTAAGAGTAACTCTCCATCACTGTAACTGGATACTATATACAGTCAAAAATTGCAATAACTAGGCACAAAACTGACAAGAGTGCTGAGACATTCGATGTCCTGACACCAAGCTTCAACACATCTCCGTAGTTGGGTGGTGTGCTGCTTTGCTGCTTCGAATTGTAGTTAGACCGCTTTGTCAAATATCGTACTGGTCTCGTCATCGTCCAGTAACAATGGACATTCTTTGTTTGGTTGGGACTGTATCTTTTGCTCGTTTTCGTTGCGCTTGCCTTCCCCTCTTTGGTATTTCCATAACCTTGAACTTTCCAAGTTGGAAGGCTGTCGGTTAGCGCTGAGTCGACTGGTTTTGGTCCGAAAAGGCTGCGATGCAGCGTTCCACCTTTATTCCCAATCGAACATGGTTGAACAAGCGGTCACGTGCTCCTGCGTACGCCAGTCACCTGGTCACCGTGCCTGCAGGGTACAACTTACTAGCCTTTTCGACCTTTTTTGGGTGCAGTCCTGTCACTCGAGTTGAACCTTGGTGTGAAAGTTGTCGCCTGCTGGCGTGGTGACCAGGTGATTTGGGCACCCAGGAGCACGTGACCGCTTGTTCAACCATATTCGATTGGGCATAAAGGAGGAACGCTGCATCGCAGCCTTTTCGGACTAAAACCAGTCGACTCAGCGTCCAAAAGACTACAACATATGGGCCAATCGCGGTCATCCGTGCTTTTATAAGAACGAAATGGCGCTTTTAGTGACATTTTGCATACAAATCCCCATCTAGTAGGGCGCAGTCACCCAGTTTCAGTGGAAGTGCGCGAGTTCGATTGGGATTCAAGTAGGAAGGGAGCGTCTCAGCTTTCTCGGACCAAGACCATTCGACTCAGCACCCCGAAGACTACAACTGGTGAAATTTTAATTTTCGCCTTAACTTCGCCCTTTAAATATCCCTAGCTACATACTGTACCGTCATGACAGGCAAGGCACAAGAGGCGGCGGAGTTTGTTTCTTCGTACATGAAACCATACCTGTCTCATCCTGCATACCCAGCACAACTGTGGAGGCCCTGTTCTTAACGGTCGCAGGAAACACTGATACCTCATTATGCATTGGTTGCGTCTATCGCCCACCTACTGCCCCTGTATCCTTCTGGCAGAACCTAGCAGACTCAGCTGATCACGCCACCAGTTGTGTCTTGGATGGGTTCAGCTGTACCCTGTTCCTCCTTGGCGATCTTAACGTAAACATGTTGGCTCCCGAGCGGCACCCTCAACACCGCCACCTTAGTGAACTCTGTGACACCCTCACCCTCCACAATGTAGTGCTAGAACCCACTAGATCCCCAAGCAACACTTGTCTGGACCTAATCATTATCTCTCAAACTCTGCCTAGTGAGGTGAGACTCAAACCAGTAGCTGTCCAGTCACTAGACGGCGTTTCAGATCATTTTGTGGTGTCGCTCATCCTTGCACTCGCTGGCAGTCAACCGCACCGTGTCTTGCTCACTAACCGCAAGATTCGCTCGCCAGTCAGACAACTCACTGCTGAGGAGTTTGGCCCGGACTTCCTTCAACTTCTCAGAGCAACGGACTGCAGTGACATGTCAGCAGACCAACTTAGCACTGTATTGAGCGATGCTGTCCTACAAAATGTGGATCAGCGCCCCCCTGGACGTAGCGTCACCTTGTCATCTCATCTACCACCACAACCCTGAGTCACGCCTGGCCTCCAAAGTTTATATCAGCGGAAAGCGTATTTACACAGACGGTGGCTCCGGTATCGCGACAGTGACAGTGCTCGCCAATGTTTCCGAGCTGCCCGACGAAAGTGTCAAATTCTACAGCGCAGACTGCAAACTGAGTACTTCACCGACAGATTTTTCTTGAGTCGGTTCAACCCTCAAGCTCAGTGGCAGGTACTGAACCACCTCTTAGGTCGGAAGCAACAACCGACGAACCAACCTGTAGACGTTCCGGCCCTAAGTGCAGTATTTTCGGCTCAAGTTAGCGATCCTACACTGAACACTGGGTCACAGTTACCCCTAGGCACCAGCAAAGCAACTGGATTCGCTACATTTCGTCCAGTGTCCCCGACTGACGTGGAACGACGGTTATGCAAGTTAGACGAATGGAAAGCCACCAGCTCTGACGACATTGATTTGATTTGATTGATTGTATTTTACTTCGCAAATTCAAACGGGTTCCTGGCCCAGTTATATGAAAGCGAAGGATAGAATTTGCCAAAATTCCAATGAGCAACAGCATAGGCAATATTATGATAGAAGTGGAGTACTATGCGAGCGAGAATACTGAGAAGAAAAGGAACAGGTCAAAACCTGACGAAACACAACCTATTTCAGGCATACATAAGGAAGGCAGGCTAGCTTAAAATCTTGCAATCTGGAATCGATGCGCACCTCTCTAGGCAAACTGTTCCACAGCAATGCTCCTGCGGTGGCGAATCTCGTTTGGCCACACCGACTGCGAGCTGGCTGGCTGAGCAGACCATTGGCATGCTGATGGCACGTACTTCTGCCGCTGCATGCTGCTGGTTTGAGAAGCTGGGCTAGAGCAAGGCTAGTGGAGTCATTAGACTCGTCTGCGAATTGCACGCTGGGTATTGGCGATGGGACCGATTTGACATCACGGGTGTAGGCGTTAAAGAGAACAGGCCCCAAGACGAAGCTTTGGGACACACCACAGGTGCAGTCAAGAGCACGACTTGTGGCCGAAGCGACTGTGACTTGCTGCCTGCGATCTGTCAGGTAATTCGCGAACCACTTCAGGGCGACACCCGAGATACCAACGTCAAAAAGGTCTTGGATGAGGATACCATGCCGGACTTTGTCAAAAGCTATGGACATGTCGAGGAGGCACAGCTCCGTTACCAGACCACTGTCCTTCGCCTTCTGCAAGCTGTCCATGAGAACACAGAGGGAATCCTCAGTAGAGCAATATTTCCTGAAAGCAAACTGAGAATCAGGTAGGGCATTACTCAAGTCTAGATGGCGAACAAGCTGGCGCTGCACCACTCTCTCCAGCAGCTTTGAGACAACTGGAAGGAGGGAAATAGGGCGATAATTGGTGGGGACTGATGGGTCCCAGGTTTTGTAAGGCGGTACAACGGTCGCCAGCTTGAACGCCAAAGGAACCGTGCCAGTGCGGAGGGAAGTACAAAACAGTACTGCTAAAGAGAATGCCATTAAATCGGAACACTGCCGCAATAGCGAACCCGGTATGCCGTCACTTCCCGTAGCTTTGCGAGCATCTACCTGCAGAAGGAGACGTTGAGCGTCCGATGGAGTTACTGGGAAGAACTCGGTTAGGGAGACAGGCCCGTTGGGGCCACACGGAACGCCAAGATGGTCGGGTCGGTTTGTGTCTGTAACAATAGAGTGGAACGTGTTGCTGATCTCATGGACGTCGCAGCACGGATCCTGACGGCACCGTGAGCGCCCTGTAACGGCATTAAGAATTTACCAGGACTTACTTGGGTTACCAGCATTCTCTTTGCACTGGGTGGCGCAGTACGCATTTTTCTTTTGCCGAGAAGCGTTCCAAGCAATGCTACGTGCTCGTTTGAACTCAGTGTAAAGATTTCCATTCGTTTTGTCCTGTCTCCAACGTTTATGAATGCGACGTTTTCGCTGCATTAGCCTGTGTAGTTCTGCGTCGACCCACCGTGGTGTGGACTGTCTGGGAGGCTTTGAGTTGCATAGGGGGGCATGCTCATCCTTAACGTGCATTCCTACTTCACTTCTGCGTGCGTCCTCCGAGTATCTAGTTGCATCCTTGGCGGAATTCTATAACAACTCCCTAGCCACTGGCGTATTCCCGAACAATACAAGCTTGCCCAAATCTGTCCGGTTTTCAAGAAAAGTGATGAACACGCTCCCACGAACTATTGACCAATCTCCCTTCTTCCAATCGTTTCCAAAGTCTTAGAAAGAATCGTCTACGACCAGTTCCGGCAGTTCTTGGTCTCTGCAGGTGACGATTTACGTGATGAAGAGTTCGCCTATCACACCTGTCATTCATGCGGTGACGCACTGGCGCTATGCATTGACAATTGGCAGCGGTCACTGGACTCTGGCAACGTGGTTGCTGTAACATTCCTCGACCTCAGTAAAGCCTTTGACTGTGTCCTGCATGGTGAGCTCCTTCTGGAGCTGCAGCGCTGTGGAGTAGGAGGCACTGTTCTGCAATGGTTCTCCAGCTATCTGTCCAGCCGACCACAGCAAGTGAAATGCCTCCGTCAACCACCTGGAACCCCACACACGGCCAATCGCGGTGTCCCTCAGGGCTCTGTCCTGGGACCGGCGCTGTTCACGGTGTACATCAGGCGCCTACCAGCCTTCCTACAGTCATCCCTCTCCCTCCTGTATGCAGATGACACCAACGTCTACGCTGCCGACCCGTCCCCTTCCACTGCAACACAGACCTTGGAACATGATCTGACCCGTGTGAGCAGCTTCCTGGAGGCCCGTGGACTACAGCTGAACCCATCCAAGACACAAGTCCTGCTGCTACGGAAACCCTATGTACATGCAGACTGTGCCGTCCAGTTCTGCAACAGCCGTATACAGCAATCGCAGCAAGCCAAGTACCTGGGCATCATCATAGATGGGCATCTGTCGTTTCGACAGCAATTAAGTAACATTAGAAGTAAAGTTAGTGCCAAGGTCAATGCATTTCGCCGTTGCTGTTACCTTCTGAGTGCTAGAGCCAAGCGAACTTTTCATCTTGCATTCGCCCCATCTACCCTGGAGTACGCGAGCAATGCGTACGTGTACTGCCTGTGAGAGGCCACCTATAACGGTCTCATTAGCATCGCGAATCGGGCGATCCGCACTGTCTTTGGCTTCCCTCCCTCTGCCACCATCCAACCCACCTTAGCTAGCCAGCACCTACCACCGTTAAGACAGCATGTCTAAGAAAACCAGAACATATGTGCAAGTTGTAACAGTTTCCCCCTGTTCTCTATAACTTTACACTCCCTCGCACCTCATGCGTCTTACGCCTATCTATTAGCACCTTCATTGGCGCCATTGCCACATATATACTATCACATTTTGCATATAACTGGTCGAGGCACGCTCAACCAGGCCTCTTACTTTTCAAGTTTGATTAAACCTGTTACACTGGTAGCAGAGGATGGTTACTACTCTGCTTTTGGCAGGTGTTCTGGTCGCTCTGCTTACGCTCCTCGTACTCGTCGTTCGGCTGATAAACGATATCAAGACCGCTCAGCGCGTTAGCCAAGGAAACCGAACGATACATCCGAACTCGGAACCGTGGGAGCCAACATCCCGCCTTACGAAAGAGCCGCCTGTGTTTGGAGGAGATTCCGCTACATTCAAAGAATGGACGTTTGCAATGGACATGGCCCTACGGTCGTTGGCACTCCCAAATGCGGCACAGAGGGTCGACTACGCGGCAGGATTTTTGACTGGAAACGCTCGTCTTTGGTTGATAGCGGCATTGGAAGCTAACCAAGTGTTTTCCGACTGGCCTGCTCTGAAAGCGGCACTTGGCGATGTGTACGGACCACGGCACAACGAGGAAACATCGCGTATGGGACTAATTTCCGCAGCGCAGCGCGGGTCGCTGGACGCATACATTGCTGCTTTCACTCGCCTCAGCCTGCAAGTGCCGGAAATCGACCACCACACCAGAGCGCTGCTGTTCGTCAGGGGTCTAGTGCCGCACATCCAGCGACAGGTCATGCGTGAGCATCCACGTACCCTGGAGCAAGCTGTCATGGCAGCAAACACCGTGGAGCAGTCGTCAGGGCCACCGGCGTCGGGGCCACCAGCCAGTAGAGAGTCGCGTTCCGTGCCCAGCTTCCGTGGTCAGGGCCTCCGCAAGCTGACGGACCAAGAGCGTGTCCAACTGCGAGCAATGGGACACTGCTTTGCTTGCAGGAAGCCGTGCCACCTCGCTAAAGACTGTACTGAGGGTGGACAGCGCTACCCAAACGCTGGTCGCCAGTAAGAAAGGGGGTGCGCTTACTGGCGACGACCCAAGCACCCACGCCGGTACCAGTCGCTAACCGGTTCGGAGCTCTGGAGGTTGAAGACGTTGCTCTCCAGGAACCTACGGAGCCGGAGACACCCATAGCGGTAGGAAATTGTCCCGTTGCAGAAAGGTGTCATGTCAGCAACGTCAGCGTCGGCAATGAACCTGAACACGACCTACTGCGCATACAGGGAAAGATCGGCGGTCGCCGTGCAGTGATGCTGATAGATTCCGGTTCGACGCATGACTTCATTGCAGACAGTTTTGTTCGAAAGCATCATCTTGACACGGATGCAAGCTCAGCAGTGCTGAGCGTAACATTGGCGGACGGCTCGACCAGCGAGGTCCCGCAGATTTCCACACGCACGCTAAGGGTGACAGTCGGGGGCTTCAGTGAGGAACAGCACTTTACTGTGTATCCCCTGACTCGCTACGACGCTATTCTTGGCAAGCCGTGGCTTACAAGGAACAACCCCAGCATCAACTTCCGTACGAACGAAGTTCAGTTGGACGGTGAGCCCTTTGTTGCCAAATTGCCTTCAGCTAACCCGCCGACAGCCGACCGGCCATCTGTGGAAAGCATGTTTATCAGTGGCCGACAAGCTCGTCATGCCCTGAGGAGTGGAGCCGAGGGGTTTCTTGCATGGGTCACTGCTGCAAACGAGGAGAATCGTTCCGGGCCACAACTCCAGGAATCAGAGCAACAAGACATCCAGAACCTGCTCAAGAGGTACCAGGATTTATTTCCAGACGAGCTGCCGAATGAGCTTCCACCAAAGAGACCAGTCGACCATGAAATCCAGATAGAAGATGGAGCCAGACCACCGTCTCGACCCGCCTACCGCCTGCCGAAACCAGAGATGGACGAGCTCCAGTCACAGCTGTCAGAATTACTTGAGAAGGGATTCATTGAGCCAAGTAAGTCGCCATACGGTGCACCTGTGTTTTTTGTGAAAAAGTCGGATGGTACTCAGAGAATGGTGTGCGATTGGCGAGAATTGAATAGAATTACGATCAAAAACAAAGCTTGTCTTCCTAATATTGATGACTTATTCGACACGATCCAGGGCAGTGCATATTTCTCCAAGTTGGACTTGCGGTCGGGGTACAATCAAATCAGAATTCAAGACTCGGATGTTTCTAAGACGGCCATTAATACGCCGTTCGGCCACTTCCAATTTAGAGTCATGGGATTCGGGCTGACTAATGCCCCGGCCACCTTTCAGTCACTCATGAACTCTATTCTGCAACCGCATCTCCGAAAATTCGTTGTAGTATTCTTGGATGACATTCTAGTTTTCAGCAAGACCTGGGAAGATCATCAGCATCATCTTCAAACAGTTCTAGAAACACTTAGAAATAGTGAGCTGTATTGCAAACAGTCTAAATGCGAATTCGGCGTGAGAGAAGTTCTCTTCTTGGGGCATAAAATCAACGGCACATCAATTTCCCCTGATCCCAAGAAGATAAGTGCTGTGGAAACATGGCCAACTCCGTCGTCAGTAACTGATGTGAGGAAGTTTCTTGGCTTTGCAAACTATTTCCGAAGGTTCATAGATCGACACTCGACCATCTCTCGTCCATTAGAAGAAATCACCGGAAGAAATTCACGCTTTGAATGGAGCGCTGCTAGACAGAAGGCATTCGAGTCTCTAAAATCAGCATTACTCGAGGCGCCAGTGTTGCAACTGGCCGATGTTGAGAAAAGCTTCACGGTAGAAACTGACGCAAGTGACTTTGCCGTGGCGGGTGTGCTCCTGCAGCAGGGAGAAGATATGGATTTGCATCCCGTAGCCTATTGTAGTCGGAAACTGTCAGCTGCAGAACGCAACTATACTGCGGCCGAGAGGGAAACGTTGGCTGTGGTATTTGCATTAAAGTGCTGGAGAATCTATCTATTCCGCCACTTTGACCTGATGACTGATAATATGTGTGTTGTCTATTTACGAACCAAACCGACTCTCACCAAGCGTGAGGCAAGATGGGTAGAGTTTTTAGCTGACTATGACTTTACGGTCTTTCACAAACCAGGAAAGAAAAACATTGCCGACCCGCTTTCACGCCGTCCAGATCTGTTCAGTGATTCTGAAATAGGCGGGTATGTATGTATGTATGTATACTTTATTTGAATTCGCAAATCCAAACGAGCACAAATGCTCAATGACAAGGCAGCGAATATGTTATTATGTTACAGGGAAGGAGGGTTGGGGAGAAAATAAGGAGAACAAAGAGAGAATGGTAGATATCTCAATGAAGAGCGAAGCGTTATCAAACTACAAGTAAGCCAGCGAACGATAAGTCGATAGTTCTGTAACCCGCCTAATAAACTAAGTACTTTTTTCAGGCGTGCAGTGGACTGTCATTAAAACAGAAACAGAAAAATAATAATAAGGCACCCATTTTGTTTGTCCAGGGGATGGCCCACGCCTGGTAAAGAGAATAAAATAGAGAAAATAAACGGGTCATCCTATCCTCCTAACATTCAGTTGAATGCCATAGAGCATACCCTAGAGATTAATCCAGACTTAGCGCAGTTAATTGTCAGCGGTTACAAGTGCGACAAGGATCTTGCTCCCATTATCAGGAGACTGAAAAATTCAAGCCATGACAATCTGCACGACCGTTACCTTCTAAATGAAACACCCGGTTATCTTTATCTCAGATCTTCACCACAGCACAGGTTATGCATTCCAAAGAGTAGCAAACTCCGACTCGCCCTGCTTCAAGAATACCATGACTGTGTGACTGCGGGGCATCCCGGTCGAGATCGCACCTATTTCAGACTCGCTAGATATTTCTATTGGCCCAGAATGGGACTGGATGTAAAGGCGTTTGTCAAGTCATGTGACGTCTGCCAACGAGTTAAAGGCGGCCAGCTAAAAACTGGTCTCTTGCAGAATTTACCAGTGCCCAGTCAGCCGTGGGCGGATATCTCGATGGATTTTATCATGGGTTTGCCTAGGACCGATACAGGTCATGATGCTATATATGTATTTGTAGACCGCTTGACAAAGTGTGTACATTTAGCACCTACTTCCTCTACTATTGACGCTAAAGGAAGTGCTGATCTGTATATTCAACATGTATTTCGACTTCATGGTTTGAGTTCTAGTATTGTATGTGATCGTGATCCAAGATTTACGGCAGCATTTTTTCAGGAATTGTTTGATCGCTTAGGAACGAAACTAGCATTTAGTACTGCCAATCACCCTCAGACAGATGGCCTAACTGAACGAGTAAACAGAATAGTAGAGGATGTGCTGAGGGCTTTTGTAAATCATAAACAAGATAACTGGGATATGCTCCTACCTCTCTGTGAGTTTTCTATCAACAGCGCTACTCAATCATCTACAGGAAACACACCGTTCTTCTTAAATTACGGTCTAAATCCCAGAGCGCCACCCGACTTCCTCAACCCTATTCAGGGAGGCAGAGATTCAGCTGATTGGTTGCAAGCAAGACAAGACGCGGTCAAGATCTCACAAGATGCGTTAGTGGCAGCTCAAGCTCGTCAGGCCTTCTATGCAGATCAGACAAGGGTCGAGGGAAAGCTGAAGGTGGGAGATTTGGTAATGGTCTACCGGGATTTCCTCCTGACTCCTGAAGCTCGGGACCGACCATCCCATAAATTACCCATGTAGTCGGCCCGAATGCCTACAAGCTCAAGTTGCCTCATACCAGCCGCTGTCACCCGGTATTTAATGTGTCGGCACTCCGTGCCTACGAGAAGAACGCTATTCCTAATAGGAGACAGCCTACGCCTCCGCCTATCACGGACCTTGATGGTCATGCCCGCTATGTGGTGGAGAACATTCTCAGTCACCGCCGTCGGCAGAATCAGCTTCAGTACCTAGTCAAGTGGCAAGGCTACTCTGATGCCAATTGGGAACCTGAACATTATTTGTTGGATGAATCTGGTAATGACATTGTTCCACTTCAGAAGTACAAAACCTTGGCTTCTGCCCGCTGAGTTTTGCAGTTGAACTTCTAGTTTCACCTTACACATTTGTTCAGCTTATTACACTTTATTTGCATGGAGTTTCAGTCGTCTTATTGTGTTACTTCAGTGCGAAGCCTTTTTTCGTCTCGCACGTGTTTGCGCTTATTGTACTCTATTCCACTTGAGCATTTGGGATATAAGCTCCTTCCTCTCCATAGGAGGGGGATGATGTAACAGTTTCCCCCTGTTCTCTATAACTTTACACTCCCTCGCACCTCATGCGTCTTACGCCTGTCTATTAGCACCTTCATTGGCGCCATTGCCACATGTATACTATCACATTTTGCATATAACTGGTCGAGGCACGCTCAACCAGGCCTCTTACTTTTCAAGTTTGATTAAACCGGTCTCTCAGATTTCGCTCAAATTTTGCAGGTAGGTTTGCTTCGGGGTGTAGATCGACATTCCAAAGCCCGCACAAAATCTTTTGATGGCAACCATGAAATAGGCATACCCCTCAATATTGGCACAAGCGCTGATAAAACAGCGAGCTACGTCCTCAATTACCAAACACTATACACCGGCAGGTAGTAGAACACCTCTTCTAGCACTAAGGACATGTCCCCCATCATCCTTTTTGGGTTTTCTTGAAATAAACAAGTTTGAATTTTTCCACTCGACCATTCTTAAATACGTCTAAACTCCTCCCTGCGCAGAAAAGCTCGCCCCTCCGCGACCTCTAGTCAGCAATTTCTACTCCGACACCACTCCCAACGCTGCAGAACAAAGTGTATTGTTGACTCTGACAAGGAAAAGCAGCGGTAATCACTTGTCACTCCAAACGACAAGCTTCTCCTTGCGCCACCAACATTTTTCGGTGCAACAGTTGATGCAAAAGTGACTGCATTTTTGCGTGTAGTTTCTGGATTTTACTGCAAGAGGAATGATGAAATCACGTGCCTCGTGACACAAGAATGCCAGGTCTCGTAGATCACGGTTCAGCAGTTGGTCCGAGTCACCTTGATCGAGTGCACCTGCACTTACATGGATCATCCGTTGATCTGGCCTGCTGGATCGGATCAAGTGCATCTTGATGTCCAGCTCAAGACAAGAGCATGCATGTCGTGTTGTAGGCCTTCCAGCTGGGACTTTCCCTCAACGTGCAGCACAGAGACTAGGGCGAATAGGGTCAAATCACGTTGTTCATGACGTAAGAAATCTGCCATGTGGGCGCGCCACATACCCCATGCAACCAGTGTATGTAGGCCGCGCGCTGGTCAACCCCAAGGGACCTTGATGGCTTGGACCACGCTCATTCCTTGCTGTTGCAGATCTACGTGGATCATAAGCATGTAAACTTGCCGTAGTTCATGTTGAACCATGTTCGGGATGAGCGAGGTTAGTGTGAAAAAATGCATCCCTGTTCGTATTGCACGAGGAAATATCTCAAAGAATTCTTGCCAATGCAAAAATGCTAGCGCTGTAACGATAGTTTCTGCATGTTCTGAGCAGAGTATGCAAGGAATATAATGCATCTTACCTCCTCCCTCATGGTCCGTTTCGAATAGCGCCTCAGGAACGATCGTGATCGTGTGCATCGTGTCGTGCACCAGAAATCATTATTCTACGTCACGATCCACGTGATTTCTTCATTCAAATCTGAGAGATCGATTTGCACGTATGTTCTGGTTTTCTCAGACATGCTCTCTTAAATATTCGCTATGCTGACAACCTCTATGTGTTTCTACATAGATGCACAAATGCTCCGGCTAGTCCCCTAGTTAGCCGACCTTTCACTCCTCGTGCTGTCCCATCATCCCGCACTGCTAGAATTACCCGCTCTCAGGAATCGCTCGACCTGGTACTGCCCCATGCCAGATTGTATTTTGGCTATCACTTTGTATCTTATCTTGGAGCTGACTGATCGAACTCCACCCACCCCCCCCCCCCCCCACCCCTGCCGCGATTCGCACCATTTCCCTGCCTGCTGCATTTCGCTCCGCTATCTTCACGTGCCTAGGACACCCTGTAAGAAGACCATAGGTCTGTGGGGACTGCCCTAGTAAAATATGAATAAATACAAATAATAATAATAACATCTAAATCCATCGAAGAACCGCCAGCAAGCGGGAGAAAAGGCCGTAAAATCAGGTGAAATAGCATTGGCCAGTGGTGAGCATAGGTGACGGGGTAGCAGGGGAGTGCCTGAAAACAATTAAAAAACCATTATAATTCCTGCCCCACTGCCAGTAGGACCCAAGAATAGAGACAGCAAGAAATGGTATGTAATAACCGGTGTTTGTCATAATCATAAGCCCCACACATTGGCATAGAATATCAAGAATAACAGCGGAAGGGTGGGTGGTCGGGCAACTTCAACTACCACGAGGCAAACAAAGACCACGATGGTAGGGTCAATGGAGCTGCGCAGAAAAAGGGCAAACGGTCAGCCGTCAAAAACAAAACTTTCCGGTAAGGGGGAAGTAGTTGAATGCAAAGTATTGGAAATGTATTTCCAGTCCTCAATGTCGCAGTTCCTTGCAGTGGAGCTGCAGAAGTGCCTCCACCCCAGCCAGTCTCGGGCTGTGACCTGCACCAGTTGGATCTTGCTCGGTCTCCAGCTGCCCATGGCCTGCTGAATCCAAGTCCGATATCATAGTATACTGGAGGGTCGTTCGGAGCCATACTTCCCTTTTACCGTTCTCAGATGCAAGATAATCTGCTATCGCCGACTGATCGAGTGCCTCGATCGGTAATCACATCACATGAGCGAAGAGGCGACATCGGCATTTGAGCACCAGTTTGCTAATTTGATCCGGATCACTATGATTACTATATTTTTACAAAAACACGTTCGATAATTATAACCTATAACCATTGATTTGTACCAATTGCGAGTTGCAGGTGTGCCACATCCAACATTGTGTATGGCTCTTCCTGTTCTGTTTTCATATGCAAATACAGAAGCATGTTCTGCACTAAATATCACACGAGCAAAATACAACACACCTACAAGAACGATAGGAACGACGGTGACAGTGTCATGCCCTAGTGGCTATGACCTGCTTGGTCTGTCAAGAGTCATTTGCATGACTGGAAGAAACTGGTCTCCATTGCCGACGTGTGAAGGTAGGTAATCGAGGCTTGGTCAATCTTCTCTTCTGGAGCTGTGTTTTAGTAAAGGTTATATGGCCCAGAATCTTCGAAAACAAAGCTTAGGGTGAAATTTCACAAAATGACTTTTCGCTTTTTATTCAAAGATAACTTATTGGGATGACCCAAAGGCAAATCGCCTGTCGAGGGGTTCACCGCGTTGAATGATTGTGGTACAAAGCAAAGAGGCAGCTTTCAGCTTCTACTGGACATGGGAGGTCAGGAGACAAAACTTACAATTGTGGGTCGACTATAGCGGTATGAAAAGTATCTCAAACACACCAGGGCATTATGTAAAAAAATAAAATAAAAACACAAAATTGTTATCACAGGAAATAAATGAAGAGATATCCACCAGACTGAAGGAAGAGACATGTATGATTATTGTTTAGGTGGCATGAGTCAAGGTAGGAATCTGGGGGCAGACTTGTTGTGGCCCCTTGGTGCTGCAGGCATGTAGTGGCCATGCAAAGTTCTGCATGAAATTTGTTTGCTCCTCACTGAGCACATTCTGGGGCTGAATGCATGTACTGGCATGCTCTGGCGCTACACACCACAAGGAAACCCGGCTCCAGTTGAGATGGCACCTTTTGAAGCGTGAGTCTAGTACAACTGTTAAGAAACAAGCAAGAAAACGGTCTTTCAAACTGTTCCACGGTTCATAGTATGCGCAAAGTGTGCTGGTGTGCTGCAGTGCCTGCTTGGTGCTGATAAGCAAGTGAAATCTCGGCGCGCCGTATAATCCCTTGCAGCTAGCTTTACAGCGAGGAAAGTCTCGAGTGGGGGCCTCTTGATCTGCTTGCTCATTCGCCTGGCATTCAGTAGCACCTCATCGCCAAGGACTTCAATTCAAATCAGTTTTTACACTGCGATTCAAGCCTCTTTCCTCGTCAACTTGCTGCAAACGTATGAGCTCTGCTGCGCGTGTTCCCTTTGCATGAGGCACAGACACAGCTAGTATCTCCGTACTTTGATTGGCTGGATCGATGTCGTCCAGGTTATCCTCGCTATCGCCATCACGACTCGAACTGGAAACGATTTCTTCACCATTTTCTGCAAACAGCAGCTAGCGCAGAAATTGAGTGTGAAAGATGGAATCCGTTCGATCAGCTCAAAATCTCTTCGTTATGACTAGAGGAGTAGCAGAGAATATTCTACCGGAAGCCCTTTGACTTCCCTGACTGCTGAAACCCGTCCTGCCATGACTGCTATTTCATTAAACAAGCGATAATCTCTTTGGTTCCACTTCCCTGCACTCGACCGCCCACGCGACACACCCTTTTTACAAAACATCATTTTCCTCAAAAAAGGATTTTCACCCTTAGCCTGGTTTTCGCAGAAGTAGGGCCATACGTTGCAAGCAACTCGATCATAAATTTAGATTGCATGTCTGGTTGGAGATGATTTTGCCGCAGTTATTGAGTTTTTATGCATATGGTAAAGTGTTCGAGATGCGCATGAATGACAAAAGCATAGAGATACCTGGTTTGTGACTGAGCTTACTGCCATCAAAGAGAATTTTACTTGTGTGTTATGTGTACTTGTTTCATCTTTACATACCTATATTCCAGCTACAGTCTGCGTCACTCCCCCCATTATAAAAAATGGTGCATTTGTTGCAACAAGCAATACTCGATTTGGAGTGGCAACGGTTCGCTGCAACTTTGGATACCAGCTTTCAGGCCTATTCAGAACAACCTGCTTAACAAATGGCTCCTGGACACTTCCCATTGGCAAGTGCACTGGTAAATGTGAAAAACAATGTCGAATCGTTTTTTCAGGCACCTTATATATTTCTCTTTCTTTTATGTGATCGTTAGCTTATCTAGAGTGTGTGCGACCGTCATTGTTTCTCTCTTGAAATGACACTTTTAAAAGCGATTTCTACAGCTGAATGGGAATCGCGTTTAGGCTGCGTTAATACGACAACTATTTTGGTTTACTTTGAAGTACACGCCAACGAAGTGTGACCGAATTTGAAACGGGGCGCGTCATGGAAACCATTCCGCCCAGGAATACATCGTACGGAAAATATTCAAACCACGTGCCCAAACAGCATGCATGAGCTAGAAAACTCCAACTAGCGTGTTATCTTTCGCCCTGGCGCCAGGTTAGCACGTGCCAACTCCAGCCTGATTGCCCGTTTCCCCTTTTCGTGTAAAGGGTTCAAAATGATTTGACGTCCTCGGGTAAATGTTTTGATAACGATTCGAGTTCGTTTTCGTTCCGTTCCATTTCGTTTCGATTCCTTTTGTCCCCATATAAACGCAGCCGTCTTTTTAGGGGGAACCGTATCAGTGTAGACACCTGGAACTTTATAGCCTCCCCCCTCCCCCGTCATATCCAACCAAACTCTTAGCCGCCACATATATTTCGTTCACGAATGAAGAAATACAAAGCCCCAAACAGAGCCGACATGGCAACAGCAACTCTGACAAGGACTTATCAAGTGCGGTCAGCTGATTCACCTGGCCCTGAGAATAACGACATGCGTAAGCTCGCGCCTGAGTACTCATTTGAGCAAGAGTGAATCTGACGCCAGCAAAGTTGATATGAACGAACCGAAACTGTGACAATTTGGAATGGGAAGTGCTCCTGCTGGTGTATCACCGATGGTGAAGTGTATGTGTTCAATGGCGGAATTGTAGAGCCTGCATTTTTGCAAAGACGTAGTCCGTACTGGTCGTTCATCGTTGGAGTTCAGCTCAATCCTGAACATGGTTCGCACTTCGGGTTGTGATATTCGTGTAGTTCGTTCGCGATTGAAAATTTCTGTTCACTTGAAGGGCTACCATGGGCCATATCCTTGCCTGGACCTAGTCATATTTGTGTTTTCTGGACCCTCACTGGCATACAGGTTTTCAAAATAATATTGTTTACCCATACCTACATCAGTGGCAGTCTGATCTCGCTTCAGAAACGCACCAAGCAGCCGGGCCCGCCGTCAATTTTAAGTCCGATAGTTCTCCTCAACACGCCGCGGAAGACCCTGTCACTCCTCACCTTAGCACGAATCAGACCCAAAGTTGACCAGTACCTAGCCCAGACGCACAGCGGCTTCCGCCCATTTCATTATTATACTTGGGCATTCCCAACAGACCCTAAGGACTTCTTACAGGGTGCCTAAGTTTCTAGTGTATACTCCAAATACCCATTGGACGCTATGGTAACGTAAACAGCTCTTTTGCTGGTCCCTTAGCAGTCATACAAAATACGATTGTCAGTGTCATGTCGAGAAATGAAGCTACCCAAACATTTCAGCTGGCGTTGACTGACTGACACTTGACTGACGCAAGACTGTCGTCTGTAGCACACGAGACGAACGCCTGGCAGCCCACTCAGCAATCGTTAACCCCTTGAGTGCGGGGCTGTTTGTCAGTGCACCACGTAAGAAAATGAAAGCATTACTTCTTTCTCGATCCGCAGTTTTTCCGAGAATTCACCCCTTACCCGTTGAGCTTTGGTCGAGTTTGGGTAGTGCTCTCGAAACCTATTCTTCCAGAGCGCTGCATTTGTAGTGGTCACTAAACCAACACATCACTACGGATACCAACTTACATTGACGCTACGTTTCAAGCGTTTTCTAAAATATAATGTCAAGACTGTGCTTATGGAAAAGATAAGCTGCCCAAGTGGGCAAACGTACTATTATGGGTGAAGGGGCAAGCAGACGCAGCATTCGGCTGGAGTGCGCGAGAAGAAGCATTTGGCTGGAGAGCGCAGGTATGGTGTAATGGAAATATCTGCTCTTGTGGAGATCCAAGAAAACTGGCTTTAATAAATTGGACAGTTTGATGCTCCCAATATGTATTGGAGTGTTCCTTGATCTTATTTTCTCAATTTTGCCTTCTTCTTTTTTGGTGACCGGCAGTGAGGCCGTGTGCGACCCTTTCCCCGCCAGCAAATGGTTTGATTGTTAGCAGCTCTTCGTTGCCATACGGAATCACTGTATTTACATGCAACGATGGCTATGTAATTATTGGAAACAGGGCAACTGTATGCCTGGCAAATGGCACTTGGTCAAGCACAGAGCCAACATGCACAAGTAAGGTTTTTATACGATCGACACATCGACTGCATTTCACTCTACTAGTAATACATAATAAGTTCTGTAAATTAACATGAACACAGTTTTCATTTGTAAAATATGCTAGTACGGAACTATAATTATATCACTGAAAATGCTTGATTGTCTCTGCAGAATCATTCGATAACCTTTTTGAAAGAATAGTTTTTTTTTCTGCGTAAATTAGAAATCACATTATCTTTTAGTTCTCCAGCAAACGGTGCAATAGTGAGCAGTTTGAATGACGTGGGTGGTGCAACATACTTCACTTGCAACTCCGGATTTACAATAGTGGGCAGGAGTGCCTCCGTATGTAACCAATCTGGATCATGTTCAGACCAAGTGCCATTTGGCCGAGGTCAGAATTATTTTTTCAATGCTTTGGCACAGTTCATAGTAAATGGCGAGTTTGCAGTCATGTACGTACAATTGGAAAAACAAACCCACAGAGTTTTATAAAGATAACATTTAGGGGGTGTTCTCGACACTTCTCAAGGTGTTCTAGTATCACGCGCTGTATAGTTCTGGATGTTTTCGGTCATGTTGCGTGGTGTAGTCTGGCCGTGTAAAAAATCTAAATGTCTTTTTCAAGGTCATCTGTTGTAGCGTCTGGTGGTGTAGGCCCTCGTCTTTGGGTCTTCTGTATTACTTCAAGTAGGTTTATAGTTCCCTACTACTCCCTTCCCTTCGGGAACGGTCACGATAATTTCCTTTTTTTTTTTACTCAGACATGATCCAACACGAAGCAACGTTTCCGTGATGGTGCATGGTTCAGAGAGGTTGTGCGCGTACTCTGTGCTCGGACTAGTATGTTCATCTAAAAACCATATGATATTTCAGCAGTTTCTAATCATTTCTGAGTATTTCGCTATCATGGTTGTCATTTGAAACGTTATCAAGGGATCGGCATGCGTGATCTCTAAAGCAAAGAATATCTACCTTCAGCAGTCACCAAAATCGAAGAGATCAACTTGGTCATACCGTTGTCGTTTTTCCCTGACATGCTCAGTTAAGTCCCATGCTACGCAAGGTCATGGGAAGGGCTGGTATTTTCTGCACAACTCAAAATCAATCACTGAATGTCTGATGTTTGGAATTTGCCATTTTTAGGAATTAATTGCCCTGCAAATCCAACTTTTCCTGTAAATGGTGCGGTATCAGCCGGTGATCAAAAGGCATTCGCGACTAGAACATACTCGTGCAATACGGGATATCAACTTTCTGGAGCAACAACAACTGTTTGCCAAACAACCGGAGTATGGTCTGGAACAACACCAACGTGCACCCGTCAGTAAACGTTGTAGAATAAAATCCTTGTAATCGTACTGCAATGAATTATAATTATTCTGATCCCAAACAGTGACAAGTACGTCAGTAGGAAAATTTATCTTTGCACCAAATGAGTTGAAAAGTAGTTTCCAGGCTGTGTCCAACCAACTGTCGTCATTTTCTAACGCGAAGACAGATAGAGCGTACAAACGAGGAAAAGGGGAAGGGAGAGAGTATAACAGAGAAAGAGATTTATAGAGAGAAATGAAAGCGAAACATGGGAAAAACGATGTGGGCAGAGACAGAGAGGAAAAGAAAGAACGAAAGATAGAGAGAGAGAGACACAGAGAGAAACAGAGAGAGAGAGAGAGAGAGAGAGAGAGAGAGAGAGAGTGAGAGGGAGAGAGACAGAGAACGAGACAGACAGACAGAGACAGACAGACAGAGACAGACAGACAGATCGACAGACAGACAGACAGACAGACAGACAGACAGACAGACAGACAGACAGACAGACAGACAGACAGACATAAATACAGACAGACAGACAGACCGACAGACAGACAGAGATGGAGACAGAGACAGAAAGTGCGGAGGGGGTGGGAGCGGAGTTGGGTATTGATGTCCATGATCAAGGGACGATAATTGATGAATATTTCCGCGTTGTTACGGTATTGAGTGCAAATGCCTGACGGTATGGTCGTGATCTATTCTTTCTCCTGTACCCACTTCCAGGGGTAACATGTCCAGAGCCTCCCATGCGTAATGGGAAAGCGACCACTGTCCCTTTTAGTGCTCCACAGGAATACCAAGTATCCTGTGACACTGGATTTCTACTCAATGGTTCCAGTACAGTCACATGTACTACTGGTGGGAGCTATGCGACATTTCCAATCTGCCAAGGTATATGAATATACTTGAAGTAGTAATACGCTTCTGAAAGCAATGTTGCGTCATCTTTGTGATTAGTCTTGGAATAGGCAATGCTAACGCCTTTCTTGAAATCAGCTTCTCTATATTTCCACTTTAACGGGGAAGGCGGTATCTTTACATATCAGTTTTGATATACACAATGAGTTCAAGTGATCATGTTCGATTATCAAAGATGAGAACTCATAAATCCTGCACAGCATATCGCGTCCAACACAACCACACACGTGTCATATTTGAAGTTTGTAAACACCACTTGAGTTTGTCTCGTTCAGTCAGGATCAATCATATCTCTCTTGTACTTCAAATATGCGTGTCTTAATTATTTTCTATCTTTGTCGGATGGCTCGCGAATAGCACCGACTTTGAAAACACCTGAAATAATGTGTCTCCAGCCTCTGAAATAACTACATGCAAAACGTCGAAATGCTTTGTAGAATATGTGTCGATCGATAAGGGGCCAGATCTAGCTCTGGGAATGGAAATAGATATGAATCTGGCTCCAATAGCTTGCTACATTCAAGATGAGGTTTTCCATACAGTACTCGGTTCCTGTCAGAACGAGAATGCATCTATGTCTGTGTTTGTTCCCTGCGTCTTACCAGCCATTACATGCTCTGCAACGCCTGCAATTGGAAACGGGTTTATCAGCACTACAGTGGGAAGTTTTAGAAGTGGAGGTACAGCAAATGTGTCATGTCTTCCTGGATATCAGATAAATGGATCATCAGTAATCACTTGTGGCAGCAGTGGCCAGTGGCCTTCCAGCGTTTCTCTTCCAAGCTGCACTTGTAAGTTGATTTTTACATTGATATCAGTATATAATTCAATATACCACAATGCATTATTACATACATGTACTAACATTCGAGCTGGTCTGACTGCTCTACACATGACTGTTGCAAGACTGCTGTCTGTAGCGCAAGACACGAACGCCGAGCTGTCCACTCCGCAATCGTGAAAGAAACACCATTTCCTGCTCAATATTCAGTTTTTCGGGGAATTCACCCCTCACCATTTGAACTTGCCTTTATTTGTGGCAGTGCTCTCAAATTCTATTCTTGGAGACCACGAGAAGCAGCATTCGGCTGGAGAGCGCAGTTATGGTGTGATGGTTGATGAAATATTTGCTATTGTGGAGTTGAAAGAAAACTGGCTACAATATGTTGGACAGTTTGATGCTCCCAATATGTATTGGATTGTTCCTTGATTTTACTTTCGCAATGTTATCTTCTTCGTTTTTTGTTCATTGGTAGTGAGATCGTGTGCACCCATTTCCCCACCAGCAAATGGCTTGATTGTCAGCAGCTCTAGGTTGCCATACGGAATCACAGTATTTGCATGCAACGATGGCTATCTAATTACTGGAAACAGGGCAACTGTATGCCTGGCAAATGGCACGTGGTCAAGCACAGAGCCAACATGTACAAGTAAGGTTTTTATACGATCGACACATCGACTGCATTTCACCTCCATAACAAGTTCCGTGTAACAGATTCACTGTTACTACTAACACTAGGAATAGGATACACTTATCACCTGCTATTATCACGCTGCTGCTGTTAGGTGTTATGTCCATCATTGCTTGTTCATGTATACAAGAATGCATTATGGCAAAGATCATTGCTTATTCCAAGAATGACTACTGAAGTTAGTTGGACTGTTACACTGGTAGCAAGAGGATGGTTTTTCTTTTCGTCATGTTCGGGCTATGCGCAGTGGCCGCATTAGTCGCCTACGGTATATTCGAGATTCAGAAGCGTCTGAATCACCTTATCGCACTCGGTCAGTGCGATGGATCAGATCAAACGCCAAGACTTGCTCAAGCTCCCAGCGGAGAGAGGCCACGCATGCGCCATGTTAAGTCTCCGCCTGTGTTTCGTGGAGATACAAGAGAGTTCAAGGAGTGGGCCTTCGCCATCGAACTCGCCATGAAGTCCCTGCAGCTGGACAACGCGGAGCAGCGCTTGAGCTACGCGGCGAGTTTTCTGGAGGGCAACGCTCGTCTTTGGTTTATCGCCTCTCAGGAGGCAAACACGCTGTTTTCCGACTGGCCAGACCTGAAGAGCAAGCTGGGAGAAGTGTACGGCCCGGTTTATGACAGGGAACAGGCGCGCATCGACTTATTCGCTCTTCACCAAGATGAGACTCTTGACGAATACATCAACAAATTTTCGCGGCTTAGCTTACAAGTTCCCGAGCTTGATGACCACTCCAGAGCTATCTTGTTCACGCGTGGGCTGGCTCAGGGCCTAAGCGGTGAGGTACTTAGGGAGCATCCGCAACATTTGGCCCAAGCCATACGAGCTGCGGTCTCAGCAGACCAGTCGATGCGGCTAGCCCAAGCAAGCTACGCCAAGGCAGTGCGCGCACCAGGGCATCAGAGGCGCCAGCCTGGACCCTGGTCAAGCCAACCAACACCATCCGGTGGGAGAGAAACCAGGGAGCCAGAGGGTCGTTCAAGGCTGTGTTTCACCTGCAGGAAACCCGGCCATATTGCCAGATTCTGTCCAGAAGGAGGGAGGAACGCCACAAGCAAGCCTTCTTTAAACGATGGACGCCAGTAAGGAAGGGAGTGAGACTACTGGCGAACACGAGAGCACCCAGGAAGAGGCCACGAATCAAAGTTCAGAACAAATTCAGCCCCTTAGGAAATGAGGAACCACGCCTCGAGGAGACCGAAATTCAAGCCTCGCCTGTCAAGCATTCGTCACCTGATACTGTTGGCCGGCCTAATGAAGTAACCGCCAGCACAGGGAGCATTTCCGCCGACAACGAACACGACCTAATGCGCGTCCAGGGCAAGATAAATGGACGTCGCGTTACCATGCTACTGGATTCTGGGTCAACCCACGACTTCATTTCAACTGACCTTGTCAAGAAGCACAACATCTCCACAACAACCGGTAGCGACGTCCTGAACGTCACACTTGCTGATGGATCGGTCCGCTCACAGCCTATTACGAAAACGGACAGCTTGAAGACCGTAGTCGGCGACTTTAGCGAGCACCAACAGTTCCTAGTATTCCCTATGACGCGGTATGACGTGATCCTCGGCAAACCATGGCTGACCCGGACGAACCCACAGATCAATTTTCGTACCAATGAAATCAAGCTGGAGGGTGGATCCATCATCTGTCAACCGAGTGAAAGTGATGGCACGGACAAATCCAACCCACCGATCGAGACGTTCCTCATCTCAGGGAAGCAGGCTAGGCATGCAATGAGAGGTGGCGCAGAAGGAATCCTAGCGTATGTGACAGCAGATCCGGACGAGCCACAGACGGTGGATAGTCCGGGTAGGGAGGATCAGAAGGATTTCAAGGACCTGCTGAAGGAGTTCGGGGACGTCTTTCCCGATGAGCTTCCAAACAAGCTGCCACCCAGAAGCGGTGCAGATCACGAGATAAAAACGGAAGAAGGAGCTAAACCGCCATCTCGTGCAGCATATCGTTTACCAAAACCAGAGATGGATGAGCTTCAAGCTCAGCTCACCGAGCTGCTCCGTAGAGGATTCATCCAGCCCAGCAAATCCCCATACGGAGCCCCTGTGTTCTTCGTAAAGAAAGCGGATGGAACACTTTATAAATAAACAAACAAACAAAAAAAAAAAAAAAAAAGAAACATATATTCCGAAGACAGCAATAAATACCCCATTCGGTCACTTTCAGTTCACAGTGATGGGTTTCGGCCTAACAAATGCCCCGGCAACATTCCAAACCTTGATGAACAGTGTCCTCCAGCCATACCTGCGTAAATTCGTTGTTGTGTTTCTAGACGATATCCTCATATTCAGCAAATCATGGGAGGAGCACCTCGATCATGTCAGAACCATCTTAAACGCCCTCAGGAGGAATGAGCTATATTGCAAACCGTCTAAATGTGAATTCGGCCGGACAGACGTTCTGTTTCTTGAGCACCGGATAGACGGCCAATGCATTTCTCCAGATCCAGAGAAGATCAAGGCCGTGCATAACTGGCCTGTCCCGACGACGGTCACGCACGTAAGACAGTTTCTGGGATTCGCTAATTACTTTCGAAGGTTCATTAACCATTTCTCGGCCATCTCCAAACCCCTGGAGGAACTGACAGGGAAACATGTGCGCTTCGAGTGGAATCAAACTCGACAGGAGGCATTTGAGCGATTGAAGTCTGCTCTGCTGGATGCACCAGTGTTGCGACTAGCAAACGTCAGTCAGGATTTCCGCGTTGAGACTGACGCAAGTGACTTTGCTGTGGCAGGGGTCTTGATGCAGCAAGCAGAGGACCAGTCCTGGCATCCTGTGGCTTACGTGAGCCGAAAGCTGTCTTCTGCCGAACGGAATTACACGGCCGCGGAGCGAGAAACTTTGGCTGTAGTGTACGCCCTGCAGTGCTGGCGAGTCTACCTATTTCGCCACTTTCAACTCTACACCAACAACATGGGAGTTGTCTACCTCAGGACCAAACCAAACTTAACCAAGAGAGAGGCTCGATGGATTGAATTCCTGGCCGACTATGACTACACGGTACATCACAAGCCAGGGAAGTGTAACATAGCAGACCCGTTGTCACGTCGACCAGACTTGGAACTGAATGGAATCGAGTTCTCTCTGGATGTGAATCAAGGAATTGCGAATCAGATCTCAGCAGGGTATGATAGTGACCCAGAGCTTTCGCCAGTAATCAAGCGCTTGATGGCTTGCAGCGAAGACGCCATGCATGAGCGATACGTCTGGAACAGTGTGGACCGGCGGCTGTACCTAGTAACATCGGGCGATGCTCGCCTCTGCATTCCTCGCGGTCCGGTACGGCTGCAACTGCTCAAACAGAATCATGATTGCCTGACAGCCGGCCATCCGGGGAGAGACAGGACCTACCTGAAGCTGAGCAGATACTTCTATTGGCCAGGCATGAGAAGTACTGTGAAGGACTTCGTTAAATCTTGCGACCGGTGCCAACGCGTAAAGGGTAGCCAGACCAAGGCAGGACTGTTGCAGTCCCTTCCAGTCCCCGAACAGCCCTGGACAGACATCAGCATGGATTTCATCATGGCACTGCCGCTGACCTGCCGAGGACATAGCGCCATTCTAACCTTTGTGGACCGTCTGACGAAGTATGTGCACCTGATCCCGACGACTGTTCATGTTTACTCTAAGGAGGCAGCCCGATTGTACGTGGATCATGTGTTTGCTGCCCATGGCTTGAGCAAAACGATAGTTTGTGATCGAGATCCGCGATTCACGTCGGCGTTCTTCAAGGAGGTTTTCAGTATTCTTGGCGTGGAGCTAAAAATGAGCACGGCCAACCACCCGCAGACCGATGGCATGACTGAGCGTGTGAACCGTGTCATTGAGGATACGCTAAGAGCTTTCGTCAACCATAGGCAAAACAATTGGGATGAACTCCTATCGCTATGTGAGTTTGCGATCAACAATGCCGATCAAGCGTCAACAGGTAACACGCCATTTTTCCTCAACCATGGATGCCATCCAGTTACTCCCTCGAGCTTATTGACGAAGCAGAAAGCTGGAGCTGGCATGGACACGAATGGTCCGCTGTCATGGCTGGATGGCCGCGTAGAGGCACTACGTGAGGCACAGGATGCCATCGTGGCGGCGCAGGCCCGGCAATCATTGTATGCGGATCGAGGACGGGTGGAGGACGCCCTGAAGGAGGGGGATGCAGGGGCGGATACAGGGGGGGGGGGGGTTCAGGGGGTTCGGACGAACCCCCTAAAATAATTTCGACCATGGGTCCAGTCGATTCTTTTGTGATATCCACGTGCGCAACCAGCGAAGTGTAGCGTACATGCAGCGTAGCCAGTAGACTTCACTGGCATGCATCCTGCGTGCAGTAGTCACGTACAGGCAGTGCAGGTACTAGGTCACTGCAGGCATGCAGTGGTCGGGACTGTTGACTGTTGTACGCGTACCGTTCGAATCGAAGGGTCTTAAAGCGTATCATGTGACTTGAAACGATCGACAGTCAGTTCAAGTGGTGGAGCAAAAGGTGGAAAAACTGCCACTTGTCCTCCTTCCTTGTCGTTTTGTTTTATTTCGCGCTGGCTGGACTGTAGGTTTCCTCCGTCGCAGTACGAAGATAATGTTTGTGTTTGTCGTGTAGTTTGCCATGTCGCGGTGGAGGAAAAGGTGGAGAAACTGCCACTTGTCCTCCTTACCTTCCTTGTCGTTTTGTTTTATTTCGCGCTGGCTGCACTGTAGGTTTCCTCCGTCGCAGTACGAAGATAATGTTTGTGTTTGTCGTGTGGTTTGCCATGTCGCGACGTCTGCCAAAGAGGCGAGCGGCCGATCAGTTGCCATTGAGTTTGGCTTCATTCCGCCGTGTACGACGTGAATGTGACGACACGCAGTGCCAGCCGGAGGACAATCAGAGAACTTCGCCTTCCGTCAGTTCGGAAAATGCTGCAGTCACAGCCTTAGTTTCTGCCTGTGCTGCAGCTTTGTACTTTGTAAAGGCTCTAAACGCAGTATTACCCTTGTCTTATTGGCCAAGCAATGCAAGGGCTACCGTGACAATAAAGTTTTGCAACTCCCGGTGTAGTGAACGAACCGAAAACAGTTTGAAGCGAATTTAATTCTGTGCACTCGAAAAAATTTGAACCCCCCCTGAAAAATTCCTGGATCCGCCCCTGGGATGAGGTGTTGGTCTTCAGGGACTTCCTGCTGACGCCCGAGAAACGAGACAGGCCTTCACACAAATTAAGGCTCAAGTGGTATGGGCCGTTCAAGGTGCAGAAGAAAGTGGCCCCGAATGCGTACAGATTAGCTCTTCCAAGAATCATTCGGGCCCATCCAGTGTTCAATATTGCTGCCCTCAAGCTGTACCATGGCAATGAGATACCGGGCCGTACTCAGCCGGCACCTCCACCCCTAACCGATGCGGATGGCCATACGCGGTACATTGTCGAAAACGTGTTGTCGCACAAGAAGAGAGGACGGCGCACGCAGTACCTAGTGAAATGGAAGGGCTACCGAGATGCCACCTGGGAGCCGGAGGAATACTTGATGGATGAAGCAGGAAACGCTATTATTCCGCTGAAAACCTACCTGGACCGTTTTTCATAAAATCGCTATTTAATTGGCAGCCACAGTTGTATTGCTAGTTTCTACGTGTTGCAATAGAAATGTAGCATTCTGCATGATTAGGATAGTGCTTCCCTGCCAGTCAGGCGTTATTTGCAGAGGACATGCACTGGATCTTGAGTTCATCAGTGTTGTTTTCGGCTACCATGCATTCCACATATCCATGCATGATTATTAGTTACCATAACTGTTCCTTCGAATTGGTACTGTTCTGACAGTTGAGAGGGGGGAATGGTGTAACAGATTCACTGTTACTACTAACACTAGGAATAGGATACACTTATCACCAGCTATTATCACGCTGCTGCTGTTAGGTGTTATGTCCATCATTGCTTGTTCATGTATATAAGAATGCATTATGGCAAGGATCATTGCTTATTCCAAGAATGACTACTGAAGTTAGTTGGACTGTTACATTCCGTTAATTGAAATGGCAACCGTTTTAATTTGTCATGTGTAATAAAGTATACATTGTACATGCATGATTGTCTCTGCAGAATCATTCGATAACCTTTCTGACGGTGAAATTCTTCTTCTGCGTGTTTTCAAATTTAGAAATCACATGTATATCTCTTAGTTCTCCCGCAAATGGTGCAATAATAAGCAGTTTGAATGACGTTGGTGGTGCAACGTACTTCACCTGTAACTCAGGACATACAATAGTGGGAAGGACAGCCTCCGTATGCAACATGTCTGGATCATGGTCAGAGCCAGTGCCATTTTGCCGAGGTCAGCATTCTTTTTTTAATTGCATTAGCGCAGTTCATAGGACATGTGGACTTAGCAGTCATGTACGTGCAGTTGAAGCAGCAAACACACGGAGTTGGACAGGGATAACATTTGGGTTTTGTCCTCGACACTTCTAGAGGTGCTCTAATTTCACCCGCTGTAGAGTTCTGGACATTTCTTGTTCAAATGTCGTGATTAAATCTGGATGGTTAAAAACTTAAGGCGGTTGGGGACAGCTAGGCCCAAAAATTAAATTTCAACATCAGCCCAATCTGACATCGGGTTTGAATAGGTACAGCCTTATATGTTCTCTTTGTAACATCAGTTTTTCAATTACCTGAATAGGTCATGCCAAAAAAACAATTTTCCTTGATAACACACAATATTGCAAAATCCGAAAATTGATGAGAAATCGTCCATAACACCAGATAGGACAGAACATATGACACAAAATTACATAGACTGTTCGGGGTATTGACTAAGATGATATCAACACCGAAAAATGTACACTTTGGTTGACGATGAGATCCAGGTCGTCATTTCCTGGAGAAGAACAAAAAGACGCAAAAATGAAACTTTGAATATTTTTTTGCAGCTTATCTTTGAGTTTGCCCCATATGTGGATACTTCAAATACATTCTATAAGTGGGTTGGAACAGGTTTACCGCTGCGAAAATAGGGGTCACCGTGCATATTCTGGAGAAAAATCCAAAAAACTGTCAAAATTTGCCTAAAATTGGTAAAATCACGTATCTATATTGCTTGTACTTCTCTGCTGCTGCTTTGGTCATAGCTTATTGGATTTTTGGCTGCTAGGTGTTGCATAAACTCGCTAGAGCCCTCGACGTTCAGAGCAATACAAGGATGGAATAACTGAACTAGTGAATTTGCCGGAAACCCTGGGTGCACGCATTATCGATAGCTACTTTTCTCCATGATTACTAGTACTCTCCTGTTGGTACTTGGTTTTGATACATGTACATGTAGCTGTGATAGCGCTTAGCACAGCCCCATATCAAACGAAAATGAGAGCTGACATGTTGGAACGAATCAGACAACATTGAGTCCTCTTTTTCTTCAACTATGCGAGCTAGAACGTGTCCCCACACTGGAAAAAATGATGGTATTTTACGATGCGCACAAACAAGTGAAGCCCTGTGCCATAGGGCGTTACTTACAGTTGGGTTGCTGCTGGTTCTTGGCTAGGTGTTCAGCCACCGCTAATATTATCTTCCTTGAGGTTGTCACCCGCTTCTTACCTCCGACTTGCTCCTTCATCAGTCTGGAAATGGCTGACCCACCACTTCGTTTGTAGGACAAGACAAAGTGCTTCATCACCAACCCACTAGCAGCTGCCCGCACTGCAACTGATTAAGAGAAGCACGTTGCTTGGACCAACGGTTGAAGGGTGGCCAGCCGCTTTTGCTGATGTTCTGCAAACTCCTTCGCCGAACATGCTGTTGCAAAAGGGACAGAGTTCAACAGGATACTGGCATCAGGGCGAGCTTCGACAATTTCAGCTAGGGCCGCAAAATTCGCAACAGCATCATGAGCAGCGAACTCATTCCCAACGATGAACTATAAATCAATGTGAGGCTGTAGCTTGGGAACTCCGGTATCGCGGTTTAGGGATCAGAGTGTTCCCCAGCACAAAAATGCACACCATTTGCACACACATGCGTGCACACATACACACACACACACTCACACACACACACACACACACACACATGTAACACAAAACAATTATAGAACCGCAATAATGGGATAAAAGTACCGGCAATCAGAATTGAAAACACTCATCATTGAACGCACTACAAAACGCAGGCCCACGCCAATACACACACACACACACACATGCTCTCACACGCAATCGAACACATACGCGCGCGCGTACACACACATACATTCACGCACGTGTACGTACCCACCCACATGCAACATGTGCACACTCATGTGCATGAGTGGAGATGCCCACATACACATGTCACACAAACATGCCCTGGGCGCGGTCAGGCACGCGTGTATAGTATGTCTGCGAGGGCACGTCCACATGAGCGCATGTGCATGTTCATACATGCGTATGGTGCACACATGCACAAACATGCAGGTCAATGCAAACACACACACGCTCTCGCGCGCCGCTCATACAGTGTGCTCATACATTTCCATAGCAGTGGGGTTGAAATGACTCGCAAATATCATGAATAAATCTTATGAGATTGACAAACACACTTACCCAAAGCAGCTTTGGTGTTGCTTGTGGAAGCACGGAGGCCAGGGTGTTGAGCATAAAATTCTCCATCCCACACTGCTGACACGGAATGACACGTACGCTGCCCAGGCCGTACCTCTTCTCTTCAACGCAATCAATGAGCGCCAGAGTTTTGCCACATCCAGGATTCTGGCACGCAGACAATTCCACAGCCAGATACCTGAGATGAACGATTCGTCGACCATGAAGAGGGGCACTGAACGACCTCTTCTCGGGAGTCGAATCCAGTGGCGTTGGTGGTGGAGATCGCCCTTTCCGTTTTTTAGGAACTCGATCGATCGTTTGAGCTTGCGAAGCGTCCCCTCTTCGGCTTCTTGAATCGTCCAGTACGCAAATTGCGAGGCCGCGTCGCGGGTGACTGACAGATTACTCTCCCGCGTCTTCATCTCCACGACACGTCGGCGGGAGAACCAAGCTCTCCAAAAACCGCCGATGTCAAAATAAATCCGCAAGTCCACTACGTAGTGGCTGAGCTTCTTCCTCAAATCTTGTCTCGACTCGAGCACGCGCTGCGAAGTCATGGTCAAACTGCTTACTCGATTGACGGATTGTGCATGATCGCGTCCCATGTTTCCACTCCGAAAGGCATAATTTTCAGAAAATTTTTCGGAAATTCAACATGGCGCTAACCATCGCGCCCCCCCCCCCCCCCTAATGTCTTTTTCGAGATAATCCCTTTGGATCCCTCGTCTTTGGGTCTACTGGATTACTTCAAGTAGTTAACTGGTACACTACTCAGACATCTTCCCACATGAGGCATGAATATTTCCGTCGTGCTGCAGGGTTTAGAGACGTTGTGCGTGTATACTGTGGTCGGACTAGCATGTGAATCTAAATCCCATGTGATATTTCACCTGTTTCAGATTGTTATTTCAGTGTCATGAGTGTCTTTCGAAACGTTATCAAAGGGCTCCGCACGCCTGATCTCCATACCAAAGAATACCTTACTGCAGAAGTAACCGAAATTGAGGGATCAATTTGGTTACATTTTTTTATTTATTTCTCTGACAAGCTCAATTAAATACATGCGTTGCGAGGTCCTGTGAGAAACATGTGTTTCCTGCACAAACTAAGAGTCCATGACTGAGAGTCTGATGTTTTGGAATTTGCCTTTTTAGCAATTTACTGCCCCGCCAATCCACCTTCTCCGGTAAATGGTGCTGTAGCAACTGGTGATCGAAAGGCATTCGCGACTAGAACATACTCATGCAATAGCGGATATCAACTTTCTGGAGCAACAACAACTGTTTGTCAAACAACTGGAACATGGTCTGGAGCACCACCAACGTGCACGCGTCAGTATCCGTTCTAGAATCATTTTCTCCTTTCTTGCTATTTGCAGCACTCACTTCCTTCGTCCCCAGGCGCTAAGCTTCTAATTGCAAAGAGACGATGGAAATATAGCTGTACATAACGAAAATAGCATTTTACAATGCGTGATTCGCAAACCAACAGGGTGGCAGTCAGGGCTAGTTAGTCGATCCTCAGTGTTTCATGCTTTCACAATGATCAGGCAACAGCCACAACTGCGGTGTTCGCCGCACGTTTTCGCAGCGATCAACTATATTATTGGCAACATAGAACGATAAGGTTCCAGCGCAGGTATGAATACTTGGAATAATGGCCTATGATTTTAGTTTGGGCTAGCAGAAGCCACGTTCGCCAGGCGTAGTGTCGCTGTCGATAAAGCATTATTGAATTTCTTTTGTAGTTTAGGGATAAAGAAGACATATGATTCCCGAATTCTGAAGCACACGCATATCTTACATATTTGTACACCTGCTTGCGAAGAAAAAATATACTCTGAACTGCGCAAAGCACCACAAAATTGGTTGCAATGATCTGATGCAACGTGGAGGTAATGAAAACTGCACTTTTTAAACATTTATATCTTCCTGCTTTCTGAATGGTGCAGGTGTCTTGTGCAGTAGTCAAGTTGCTCCTTCTAATGGAGCTATTGCTAGTGTGTCCTTGGAGGTTTATGGTGCAGCAATATTTACCTGCAATTCTGGATACAATGTAGTCGGTTCCAGCACATCAGTATGTCTTCCAAATGGAACTTGGTCGATTTCTCCACCAACGTGTCAGCGTAAGTACATGACTATAGAATCTGATAACCATCCATATGGGAAGACCAAAGAGGGGAAGGCAAGCGCAACGAAAACGAGCACAAGCTACAGTTCCAACTACCCTCTTTGGTCTTTCCATAACCTTGAACCTTCCAAGTTGGAAGGCTGTTGGTTAGCGCTACGGAGATGTGTTGAAGCTAGGTGTCAGGACGTTGAATGTCTCAGTACTCTGTCAGTTTTGTGCCTAGCTGTTGCACGTTCTGACTGTATATAGTATCTAGTTACAGTGGTGGAGAGTTGCTCTTAACTCGTTTCCATATGTCTTTTTCCTTTCTACTTTTAATAAAATTGTATAATTTATTATGTATGCACAAACATGCGTGCACATATAGATAGATTCAGTGGTATACGCATGAGTGTGTGCCAATAGGGCCACACGCCAATAATCGGATTGGTCTGTGCAAGTTGTACGGCAAACTTTCGGACAGTCTAAAAATATGACACAATGAATGTGGAATACCCACCAGTGTATAAGACTATTTCATATCTATTTCGCAGCGTTTGTGATTTTCGGAGCGTCCTCGGAGGCTGTTGATATTAATGTCCTCGCTTGGTTGATGACACAGTCACAAATTATCAAATTCACCTCAAATGCCATCAAATCTGCGTTCCGCGATACATGTACAGTGAACGGTGTTGAGGAAGGCCATGCAGCAATAAAACAGTCGAGACTCCCAAGCAGAGGATATGATTCGACAGCGTATTGAAGTACGAATTGTTCTAAACCATTTTCAAGACATAATTACAATATTTGAAGTGCGTCTTGAAACATGTTTAAAGTGCTTCGATCTATTTACCTTCGATCACCCCGAATCGATCCATCCACAGCTACTTGACGAATTTGCCAGTCAGTGCGGAGATGATTGAGCAGTTGAAGGTCGCGAGATGTCAGTGGCACTGGCAGGAAATGTACACAAGCGGATTATGAAATAATTCTAAGACCCAGGCATGATTCAAGAGCGGACTTTGATTTCTCCCTTCTTTTTATTTATTTATTAATTACAGCATATCATAGCACAGTGAGAACACCGGCCAATACAAAGAGAGAGGGTGTTAGACAACCACGGCAAGGAAGAGAGAAGGGGAGAAAAAAGAAAGAAAAAAAAAAATAGAAACCGGCACGAGCACCAGTCGACATTGCATTCTTGGAAAATTTTCTGCGAGTGCTGCCTTACCCTTTGAAAGCAGGAACGAGTGAAGAGGGACACTAGCAGCAGGTTCTAGCTAGGTCGCCAGAATTGCAGAAAAGCGAGAAGACGTTTCCTACAATGATTGATCGCTCAAAAATTATCGCTACCGAAATATTTACTGAAAATCTACAATTTTCAAACGATGCGCGCGCAGAGGGTGGGAGCCAGGTTAAGCATACGCCAATGTGAGCATCGTATTACGATGCTCACTTTGGCGTACCTCTGAATTCCCGAGAATCCAACGGAATCTAATGAACTGAGTATATTTTAATGGTAACAAGTGCATGAGAGGCTTGTACAACCATCATTTATGTGTGTTCTTTGAGGGTTAAATTGGCTTATGTTTGGAACAAAGATACAATTCTCATTCTTTCTATGTAGGTGTTCAATGTCCATCGATCGTTCCATCACCTTCCTTTGGATCTGTATTGTCAGGAAGTAATGCGGTATTCAATTCCAGAAAATATGAATGTCATCCTGGTTATCAACTTGAAGGTAGTTCACACACAATTTGTCTTTCAACTGGTGCATGGTCTCAGCCAACACCTAAGTGCAAACGTAAGGAACAATACTCGCATTCAAATACTTCCACTCGGTGAACCTTCAAAAAAGCACCACTGCCATCTCTACAAACAGTGTCCCAATACACAATGTTGTGAGGGATCAAACCCTCCCCAGTCGATTCGGAGTAGGCTAATGAAATTTGTGTTCCGAAAGCACTTCATTATACTGTTTACCAAGCCAAAAACAAGACTGGCGCACTCCCACAAGAATTTTTAAGATTATCTTCTTCTATGTTATGTAGGTGTTGTGTGCAGCGGTCAATTGACTCCTCTTAATGGAGCTATTGCTAGTATGTCCTTGGAGATAAATGGTGCAACAATATTCATTTGCAATTCAGGATATAATGTATCCGGCAGCAGTGCATCTGTGTGTCTTCCAAATGGAACTTGGTCAAGTTCACCACCAATTTGCCAGCGTAAGTCAAGGGCCAAAATTAATTCTGTGAACCATCCACTTCATACCCAGTGTTAGCAGCAACGTATATGTATAAACAGCAAACGGCGAAACAGTTGTGGCGTGATGTATAGTTTCTTTTGTTAATTTCCGAGATGAACACTAAAACATCCGACAGCTGATACAGAGGTAAAGGCATGTGAATCTATAATTTGAAACTCGGATGTTGAGCCATAAATAAATGTAGAAAGGAAAAGGACATAAGGATACGAGTTAAGGGTAACTCTCCATCACTGTAACTGGATACTATATACAGTCAGAAAGTGCAATAGCTAGGCACACAACTGACAAGAGTACTGAGACATTCAACGTCCTGACACCTAGCTTCAACACATCGCGCTACGGAGATGTGTTGAAGCTAGGTGTCAGGACGTCGAATGTCTCAGTACTCTTGTCAGTTGTGTGCCTAGGTATTGCAACTTTCTGACTGTATATAGTATCCAGTTACAGTGATGGAGAGTTACTCTTAACTCGTATCCTTTTCCTTTCTGAATCTATAGTTCACTGTTGTTTTCTGCTTTGATCAATGCTGTCCAATGTATCTTTCTTCTTGCTTTACAGGTATTAAATGTCCAACGAGTGTTCCATCGCCTTCTTTCGGAACCGTCAGCAACGGCACAAATGATGTATTCAGTTCCAGAAAGTATATTTGCAACTCAGGATATCAGTTGCAAGGTAGCTCACACACCATCTGTCTCTCAACCGGCGCATGGTCTGCTCCAACACCTACCTGCAAACGTAAGGGAAAAAGAATAAACCAGCTTCGTCTTTAGTTGGAGTAGTTTGGTCCTTTCGGCAAAATTCGTCAGGTCCTTCGCAGACAATATCACGGGCCCTGGCCAAATGTTTGAGTTCCCTCAACGTTGTCTGAAATTCTCAACCCATTTTTGAAATCGGGGGCAGAAATGTTTATTTTATCTCTACAAACACCAATAAAATACCAAACATGAGATGGAGCTAGGATAAGCACGCACGCTGAGAAAAGGGACAAGGACGAGGGTTCGTAATTATCGCTGAGCCCCTGGACCTTATTGATGTTTTCAGACTTCCCAAAGCCGGACATTGCATAGGCGAGCATGGGAGGGATAATACACTGAAATATGCTTACTAGGCATTCACTGGGTTGAGGGTAAGATGCAAACGGGCAGAAATTGACTGCCACCACCAGGACTCGAACCAGGGACCGTGAAGCCAGCGAGATACCCTAACCACTGAGCCGTGGGGCAGCTGTCATTCTACCAGAGAGTGTTCAACATTTCCTTCAGTCATCGTAACTCACGCTTCCTTTGAATCCACACTGGCTGGTGTTACGCAGCCTTCACTGTACATCAAAGAAAGAATCTGACGAAATATTTTTCTGCTCCCATACATTGCAGGCGTTTCTTGCAGCAGTCAAGTTGCTCCCATGAATGGTTCGATTGCTACGGCGTCTTTGGAGATTAATGGTGCAACAACCTTCAGCTGTTACTCAGGATACAATGTACTCGGCAGCATTTCGTCTGTTTGTCTTTCAAATGGAACTTGGTCCAGTTCACCACCAATTTGCCAACGTAAGTCTATGGACTCGGGTGGTGAGCCAAGGTTAAATTTATAGTATAGAAAAATGGACCAAGAAACTACAAATTACCCCTCTTCATTTTTTCCATAATTTATAACCTTTCAAGTTGGAAGGCTGTTGGTGTGCGTATCCAAGATGTGCTAGAGCTGTTGGGCAGTTAGTTGTAGAACGCACTACCGTCAGTCAGTGTCGGGCAAATTTATCGCATGAACAGATTGTTTAGTACCTGGTGGTGTTAGTGGACATTATAGCGTACCTTGTAGTTCCTTCGTCCTTTTTTCTTTACTATAAGTCCATGGCTTCGTAGGTCTGCTAGCCATCCCCTGCATATCCAGCGAACAACAAACGAGGCACAGAAAAGAACGTTTCAAATTTTATTTGTCAGTTTCCCAAATCAACATGGCAACCATCAGACAAATGATACAAACCCGATTGAAGTAAAGGCATGTGCTTTATTTATTATTTATTCAACATCTTATGGCTTCCGATGGAAGCCAAAACGGGAAGATGTGGGTGATAGCCAACCATGGTAAAAGAGGGAGAAGATTATATACATGAAAAGGAAACAGACGAAAAGCTATATTGATTAGTTTTTACTTGCAAGTATTATTATTATCATGGTGCACTCAGTCATCAGCAGGCCCTCAGATTCACTTTAAATTCTTTCAATGATGCAGAAGTCTTCACTGAGTCGGGAAGTTGTAGCCATGCACACTAGCCCTGGAAGAATGTCGATCTTGTGAATTGCGTTGACTTGGCCTTGGGAAGAGACACTTTGTTTCTGGTTGAGCGGCCCGAAACAAACCAGTTTTAAGGCTTTATATGTTCAGGAACACAACCCATGAGCATTCGATGAACCAATATACAGAGGCAAGTTAGTCGGCGTTGCTCTAACGAAGTAGTATGAGCTAATAAGTACAACTCATTGGAGGGAAAGGAAGGGTTCTTCGAGAACAAAATTTTTAGAACTTTCTTATGATGAACTTCAATGGAATCGGATAAGACCTTAGCTAGGCCACACCAGGCTGTGGCAGCATATTCAAACAATGGAAGCAGATTCATTTTATATATAGCGGAACGGCACGGAATAGAGACATGTTTACAATGACTTTTAATATAGCCAAGAGCACGGCTGACTTTATTACAAATGTAATCTACATGAGCCGACCAGGACATGGATGAATCGAACATTACCCCTAGGTGTTTGTGCTCCTTTACCGTCTGAATTTCTGTGGGTGAATTGGGAAAGGTGAACTTAAACATTGAGGCAGAATCTGTTAGAAACAGTACTCTGGTTTTGAAACGTTTGCCTGAAGCCTCCAACTGGACATCCAGGTGACAATCATATTTATCGCGTCTTGCAACTCTGACTCAAGAGGTGGCACATCACCCAAATGGGCCAAAATCACAAGTCCGTGGACATTTCTGGGTGTAACTCAGCACTAGAACATTGGATTCAGTTCAAATTTTCAGGGTGGCTCCCATGTGCATCAGGGAGGAGATTGACAGCATTAGTAGGCACATACGCGAATACATTCCAATCTTTCACGCAAATTCAAAAATGGAAATTTGCGATTTTGCGATGTTTGATAAATTTTCAGCAGAAAGTACTGAGAACAGTTGTGAATAATGATATTTTTCAATTTACAGACTCTATGCAGTTATGTTGAGGTGCCGAACCTCCAAAATAGGACAGAAGGAAACAAAGAAGCAGACTACAATCACACCAAAGTTCTGTTTCCGGCCATAAGAAAACGATCAGAATGTTTGAAGACATCAAATGCATTTTCTGCTTCACTCTACACAAGAAAAGAGAGGTTCAGCACCTGCGAAATTCGAAGCAGATGCGACTACATATGAGGTTTGTTATTCTAGCATGAATAGCACTAAAGTTATGCCGGAAATACTGTCAACATGTCCTACGAAAATCACTAAAAAACTATGTATGTTGGGCCAGCTAAAATCCACCCGTGGTGTACGTTACACCCTCTCGCTCAGGAGCTGCATCACCAAACCCCATCTTTTTGGGCTCGTTGACTCTTCCTTGCATCTTGCTTGCTTGAGGATGACTTTCAAAACCTTGTGGTACTGCTTCTTGCGGTCGAGACCCTGCAGTGCACTACTTGTGAGGGTGCCAGAGCTGCATGCCATTTCGGTCAATACGGCTTCCAGTTGTTCATACCCATCGTTAAAGATGATGACAGCCAAATACACAGCTGTTTCCACCACCTTGGCGCTGCAGAATAGCTCCATTGGGCAGATCTGCCAGATGAGGCTGTTGATCGCTTCATTGGCGTTCTGGGTGGCACCACATGTACACCGCTCCAACAAACTTGTCTCGGCCAGACGTACATAAATAGGCTTCACGGCATCACGGATTGCGGGTGACAGACTCTTGGTGTGGCTGTAGGATCTCTTCTCAGCCCTGGCCTTCTGCCATCCACACCAGGAAGTGGAGCCATCAGGACAAAATTCATGGTTGGGCGTCTGGTCAGTGGGAAAGGTATGACAAAAGTATGCCCATATCGCCCGTGCCATATCTATCACTGCCCCTGAATTCCCCCGTATGGCCATTCCGTAATAATTCTGCGTGGAGTTGATCAGCACATCAGTCAACATCAACGACTTTGTGGACATCCCAGGCAATCGAAGTCTGGACACCACAGAGAGAGCTGAATCCCCTCTTCATCCAAGTACCATCTGTTGTAACTGCGATGTCTACCGGCTCGCCTTCAGACTCGCCACTTCTCAGCGCGTCGGCAACTGTGGCCATGCTGTGGTTGGCTACTTTCTTTGCTGCTGCATGGAGTGTATCCCTATGTTTGAGAAAAGCACTGTTGGCTACAGGAGGTGGAATATCCAGGATGGCACTTGTCTTGCACAGGGCTTCCCGCGATCTACCAATACGACGCATGGCAAGCACGCTCTTCCTGTTGACCTCACAGAATTTCTTGCCCACAGGTGTCTCTGCCATTTGGGAAGTTGTCTCGGCTCCACAGTCATCACAGCACAAAATCAAAGTCGTGGATCTGCCTGCCAGCCTGCCTGCCAGATCTGCCTGCCTCCACGAGCTGAAGAGCCCTACGTTGCATACTGAGCACACACAGCTATCAGCGACCAGGCGGCTTGCAATGATGGCAAATGAATTATTCAATTTCTTTGTGAGCCATGATCATCAGGCTGCTCAACATCATCTCTATCCTCATCAAACCCGTCTGCAGCACAGCTAGCATCCCAATCACCACCATCACCATCAGAAACAGTCTCCACTAGAAGTGGTGGAACATCTTCAGGTAAACTGCGATCGCTCTCAGATTCAGAATCACTTGGTGGAATTTGAATTTTTTTAGAATATTCAAGCGAATTGATTTCCTTTGAAAGCTCGCTTTCTGCTCTTGTATCGACGACTGCCCTTTCTCTTGTTGCCCATAGTCTCACTATGAAGCTATCGACAATGCTACACAAACCAGCTGACATTTCTGTCGTTCTAAAACTACAAGAAGGCCAACCGACGGCAACCGTCGTCCTCAAGGCTCAACTGATTCTTCAACTTTCGAAAAATAGTGAAAAATCGTGATTTTGGAAAAAAAGAGCGGCGCGTGGAAAATCTGGTCTTGTAACCATGGCAGTCAAAGCAGCGTGTCTTTCTCCGCAGACGGTGGGAGTTTGAGCAAAATCCACCACTACTTTGAAGTTTCATAATAATTTCCTAAAAGTTGAAGTTTTTCAATTTTAATATGGCAATAAGTAGGACGAGCTGAAGCGACATGTGGACTACTTTATTAACAATGTAAGCGATGGAGACGATGCAAGAAACGACCTAAAGGGTAAGGAAAAATACATGTAAGAAGAAAAAGGGCAATGGAAAAAAAGATGATTCGAACAAGTTTTCGTACAACACTCTTCAGGAATCACCGTTGTACTAAAGAACAAAATGAGAACAAAGGAAATAATATAGCAATCAAGGTAGGGTGACACGATACAATGACAGCACTGGAATATCGAGGTGCTATTTCTCACAAAAGTGTGCAGAACACAAGGGTATACAAGTAAGAACTAAGCGTGACAAGTGTGTATCAGCAACAAAAACAAAAAAGTGAGAACGAATGATAATAATAATAACAATAATAAACAAGAAGGTGACAAAACACTACACAAAAGAACATTATTTGAACAATTTTAGGGTAATAACACTATCTTTCTGGACACACAAATTCGGCTTATGAATGCGCTGACAAACAGCTTCCAAAACTTGTAACTGCAAAAGATAACCATGACGAGCACGGCACAAAACAGAAAAACAGGAATCAGAATAAGTACGACAACAGTCAGTACTAGAAACCAAATGATGGTATACTGAAGACTTATTACGAGACGGACGCACACAATCTCGACTCACGCGCACACCCTCACACTCACTCTCACCCCCACCCAGCTCACCTTCTCCCTCACTGTCCGAATCAGAACCTGCTCCGTCATCCACAGCGGTTCGACTCTCCTCCTCACTTGCATCGTCCTGCGTCTCACCTTCACCACCCACGCCAACCGTGAATGCCGTTGCCTTCATGTCAGTCGTCGTCCTTTCCGATTGTTTCCTTTGTATTTTTACCGTGAATTCATAGGTCCGGTTGTAATCTGCTGTAGATCTCCGTGGTCTGTCATTTGCTGCTTTGTTTTGTGGATTAGTTGTCTGACATGAAGGCATGAAGGCCGCTGTGGATGACGGAGCAGGTTCTGATTCGGACAGTGAGGGAGAAGGTGAGCTGGGTGGGGGTGAGAGTGAGTGTGAGGGTGTGCGCGTGAGTCGAGATTGTGTGCGTCCGTCTCGTAATAAGTCTTCAGTATACAATCATTTGGTTTCTAGTACTGACTGTTGTCGTACTTATTCTGATTCCTGTTTTTCTGTTTTGTGCCGTGCTCGTCATGGTTATCTTTTGCAGTTACAAGTTTTGGAAGCTGTTTGTCAGCGCATTCATAAGCCGAATTTGTGTGTCCAGAAAGATAGTGTTATTACCCTAAAATTGTTCAAATAATGTTCTTTTGTGTAGTGTTTTGTCACCTTCTTGTTTATTATTGTTATTATTATTATTATCATTCGTTCTCACTTTTTTGTTTTTGTTGCTGATACACACTTGTCACGCTTAGTTCTTACTTGTATACCCTTGTGTTCTGCACACTTTTGTGAGAAATAGCACCTCGATATTCCAGTGCTGTCATTGTATCGTGTCACCCTACCTTGATTGCTATATTATTTCCTTTGTTCTCATTTTGTTCTTTAGTACAACGGTGATTCCTGAAGAGTGTTGTACGAAAACTTGTTCGAATCATCTTTTTTTCCATTGCCCTTTTTCTTCTTACATGTATTTTTCCTTACCCTTTAGGTCGTTTCTTGCATCGTCTCCATCGCTTACATTGTTAATAAAGTAGTCCACATGTCGCTTCAGCTCGTCCTACTTATTGCCATATTAAAATTATTTTTTCAATTTTGGTATTCAATAACAATTGCATAGCGCAACTTTAATGCTCCATAACTTCGGATCGGTGCAACCGATCGACCTCAAATTTTTACAGAGCATTCTTCAGGGCACATACCACCAGCAACAAAATCCACTTCGGGGAGATTTCGATTTTTTAGCATTTTTGGGTGATGTGCCACCTTTTCAAGCTGTTTGATAGTTTACTATTGTTTTCAGTTTCCACAAAAAGGCATCAGGTGCATCTTTCCTTCTTCTTATACAGGTATAAAATGCCCAACGACTGTTGCCTCGCCTTATTACGGAAACGTCACCACCGGCACAAATGATGTATTCAGTTCCAGAAAGTATATCTGCAACGCTGGTTATCAATTGCAAGGTAGCTCACACACCATCTGTCTCTCAACCGGCGAATGGTCTGGTCCAACACCTACCTGCAAACGTAAGGGATTTAAGAGACCCAAACCAGCTTCATTCTGAAGAAAGAAATTGACCGTCACCAGCCTTTCCATCAAACCAGCTTCGTTTTGATTTTGATTATTATGGTCCTTTAGTAGCATTGGTCATGACGTTCGGAGACAATATCTTGAAACACCAATAATCACGGGATCTGGCCAAATGGTCGAGTCCGAAAATTGTTGGCTCAACCCAGTGCGACAGTGGGCCAGAAATAACGTCTGGGATTTTGGGAGAACGAAGGTTCCCAGGGGTTGCGGAGGTCCTGGATCTTATCGATCTTTTCAGACTTCGTTAAGCCTGGCGTTTGTTTTGTTTCCATTTAATAACATAATTATTAACTTCGGAAAATAGCTCCATTGCACACCGTACATAATAGGTTCTCAGCTGCATCGAATAGATTTCCTAATGCCAATATTTCGCCCATTGGGCATCATCAGGGCATCCATAGCGAGAATGCTTGATCCGGGTTCTCAATTGTGTGTACTAGGCTCTGCACCTTGGTGCATTGAGCACTCTCACGAGCAACCAAAACTCCATCTGTGTAAGTGTACTTCGAAGTATGTATAGAGAATAATTATTGTGAGTATTGTGTGTTGGTTGAGTAGTGTATTTTGTCGTGCTAGCCGCTTGTCACAGTTAAAGGTACTGGCTGTAAAATTCCACTTGCGCATATCACTAATCTTATGTAATCACATCTCTCACACTTAGATTTTCGTACACTAACTTTTCTTTCCCAACGTTCTCGTACTACGAGATAATACAATCACCCTTGTACGTGTTTTGATATTTTTTTATTTTTGTAACTTCCAATCAGTACATTGTAGCACAGTTGAACACATAATTATATTTGTCGGTTTTTTCCCCTTATTTTTCGATTTAAATTCACTGATGACCATCCAGGAAAAACGATTATGAGTTACTCTCGTATACACTACATAATTTGTCCATTATGTTATAATGTCGGCATCATTAAATTTTGTTATATTCATAGCCCTGTTGAATCTTTATCTTTAAAAACTTTTTTCGTCTTCCATGCTTTGCAGGTGTTTTTTGTAGCAGTCAAGTTGCTCCTATATATGGCTCGGTTGACACTGCGTCTTTGGAGATTAATGGTGCAACAATTTTTACCTGTTATTCAGGATACTATGTAGTCGGCAGCAGTGCGTCTGTTTGTCTTCCAAATGGAACTTGGTCAAATTCACCACCAATTTGCCAACGTAAGTCTGTGGCTAACTAATTCTGTATGCCATGCACTGCATACCCAGCGTACATGTACATCAGAGTTGACACAGAAAGGAAAGTTTCAGGCATATTTCACATTCTCCCAAAGCAACAAGACAACCATCAGACAGCTGATACACGTCGGATATAAGTAAAGGCAATCGGGTTGATAGTTAACTACTGCATTCTTTTTCGAACAATGGCATCAAGGGCATCTATGCTTTCCTATACAGATACGCAAGACACAGAGCACCACGCATCATTCCTTGCATCTAATACCGGTAGTTTCATGCCCATACGCAACCATCAGAAAACTAAAGTAAGATAGCTTTATTGGAGCACTCTACCGAGCCGGAGGACTCTCATTTGTTGTCCTATACAGGTATAACATGTTCAACGACTGTTGCCACGCCTACTTATGGAGCCGTCTACACAGGCACTGATGATGTATTCAGTTCCAGAAAGTATAAATGCAACGATGGTTATCAGTTGCAAGGTAGCTCACATACCATCTGTCTCTCAAATGGCTCATGGTCCGGTCCAGCACCTATATGCAAACGTAAGGGGAAGTTGTACAAATCAAAATTCACGTTGTTTAACTGCTGTAGAAGTACTTGAATTGTGATAATAATTATTATGTCAGCTCGTATGCTGTTGTATTCTAGCAATCTGCAACGTCAGCTGCCTTGATTCCAGTGTTCCGCGATCTGCCGTTAAGTTTCTGAAAGACTATTCATATCCTTGGCATTCATCTAAAACGGCCAGCAACACCTGACAGAGGTTGATTCCACGGCGCCGGAACTCCTCGAACTTTGGCACCGAAGCCTGAACAACTCCGAGTCTGAATATACAACTCTAGTACACCATCAAGACAGAAACAAAGCTGTAGATCCGTTAGATAATTTGGTTCACCCTTGAAAGATGCAGGAGATACATCGAGGAAACGTCAGCTAATGTTAGCAACAGCATCTTGCCGATCATTGGAAAACGTGTGGTCCAAAACAAGGTGACCAACGGCGACTGCGTTTGTACAATGCATTCGCAGTCCCAGTTCTTATGTTCAATAGCGGTACTAGGGGACTAGCACAAGCTGAACTCTCGAAGACGGACACGTTTCAACGTTTTCAACCCGGAAATCATCAACATGCGATAACCCAAGCTCCTATCTAGCGCCACGATGTACCAGCGATGTCACACCAACCCAAGGCCCAGCATTATCCAGCGCCAGCGTTACAGACTCTTTGGTCATTAACTCCTCCTCCCAAGTGACAGTCCCGCGCATCAAACCATGGCATTGCATTGTGTTTCGAAACCGCTCGGCGATGTTATTCGCCTGCATTTTGAGGGCGCGCCACACAGCCATTGTGGTCACAATCAAGGTAGATTTGACCAAAAGGAGAGAATGACTTTCACGTACGAGGACCCTACACGGATACTCAACGCAGTAGCGGATAAGCGTGCCTGCCAAACCTCTCAGCAAACCTAAAGAATTTGAATTGGGACAATTATCCGCCTCCGAAACAATATATCTCAAACAATACTCAGTAAGACTATGCCTGCAGCTGCAGAAAAAGTGCTCAACATCCATTTTCTTGGAGGAGCAATGACACATGTCAACAAACAATGGATCACTCGGATCACTTAGCAAAACTACGAGTGATCCATTGTTTGTTGACATGTATCTCAAACAATATGTACGAGTCATCTCCGGCTGTTGTTGGCTGCTTCGCATTCTTGTTCAATTGGATTGTACCTGATCTTTTTTTCTTTCTCGTCGCAATGTTCCGCACTGTTCACATTCTTCATATTTAATAGGCGCCTTCTCTGCCACTCTCTCTCTCTCCCTGCCCATGGAAAAACTTTGTTTCTGGTAGCATTAGGCGTGTCGCTGTTACTCTTCTTTGCCTTTTCAGGTGTTGTATGCAGCCATCAAAATCCTCCCCCTAATGGTGCTATTGCTAGTGTATCCTTGGAGATAAATGGCGCGACAATTTTCACCTGCAGTTCCGGGTACAAACTTCTCGGTAGCAGTGCATCTGTTTGCCTTCCAAATGGAACGTGGTCAAATACGCCTCCAACATGCGTGTGTAAGGCTAGGACTTAATAATTTGTTACAACAATCTACGTATCAGGAATGAAGTAAAGGGCGTTCAGGTGATGTGTAGCACAAAGCCTCCTCCCCCCCCCCCCCACACACACAGGCACACACACACACGTACACCCCCTCCCCCCACCACCAACCCCCCCCCTCCCCCCACCCCCCCCCCCCCCTCCCTCCAAACCCACCCCCACCCCCACACACACAGAGAACATACGCCTATTACTAGACGGCAGGCAAACAGAACAGGGAAATGGTTTGATAATTCTGGAATGAATAAAACTATATGTGCACTCATGTCACAGCAACGGATAAAGTATTCCAGAATTTTTCTTGCCACCATTATCAATGGAATTCGTGACTACAGAGAATGATGAAACTATAATAGGATTTATACACTTGGAGTGAAAAGTCACGAGGGTGCAAGAAGAGTAAGAAAAGATAGCACAAACTTCGGAAAAGATTGCACCGGCAATAAAAACTATTTAAAACTAGTGTGACAATGTACATAAATGTGCAAGTGTGTGTGAGTGCGAATTTACTGGAAGAGTGTAAGTGCGGTGACATTTTCTTTTTGTTTACAAATATTTGAATCATGAATGCGAATGTAGAACTTTCAACTGCTCGAAACTATTTGCAGAACGAATACCACTGAACCAAGAATCATCAAAACCTTTTTGATAAGTAAAACGAATTTATATTCAGAACAATTGAAACTCAGAGTTGTGACAAAGCTTCCAGTCTCTCTCTCTTGTGTACAAGGCTCTGCCTTACATGTGTATTGAGCACCTTTCGGACAATGAAGCACACCACTTGACTATTGAGATCAATTGTGTACACTGTAGAGTTCGATCTTTCTTCATAGTATAATTAGTATTATAGTATAATTATTAGTGTCCAACTACACCACGGGGGTGAATACTTCGCGTGAGTCCGGATGTCCATTAACGATTAATCATTGCTAAGACAAGTTAAAATCTAAATGCCTCGTGTTCTGTATACTGTATGTACCTCTGGTTGCTGTATTTCAAGCAACATCAACGCAATGTCCTGCCAATCCACCTCCTCCATTTAATGGTATCGTATCTCCTGGCGGGCGAAATGCTTTCACGACAAGAACATACTCGTGCAATACCGGATATCAACTTTCTGGCGCAACAACAACTATTTGTCAAACAACAGGAGCATGGTCTGGAACACCACCAACATGCAGACGTCAGTAAACTATTCTATACTTTTTTCTGTGCATACTTCTTTCACCATGCTATCCGAACGACTGAAGAGTATTAATAATTGACATGTAACATTAGACATTCTTTGTTGCCCGGAGACAAAGCTCGTGGACATCTTCGTTGCGCTCCACCTCCACTCATTGGAGCGCTCGGCAAATGGGCCTTCCAAGTCGGGACGTTGTTGGTTTGCCTTTTGTAGATGTGTTGAAGCTAGATAGCAGATCACTGAGTGCCTTAGTACCCCTTTCATGCTGTGTCTATTATAACACTTTTACAGTGTGTTGTCGTTGAAGTTGTTCTACCTCCTGTTTTTGTCTTCAGGTGTGGTATGTAGCAGTCAACATGCTCCTTCTAATGGGGCTATTGTTAGTATGTCCTTGGAGATTTATGGCGCGACAATTTTCACCTGCAACTCGGGATACACTTTAGTCGGTAGTAGCGCATCTGTTTGCCTTCGTAATGGAGCTTGGTCGACTTCACCGCCAATTTGCCAGCGTAAGTGTCTGACCAGATTCCCTGCCTTCTGTGTTCTTGCTTTTCAGAGAGCTCTAGTATGAAAACTATGTGATGTGTAAGATGCCTCAGACCTTACACCTAAAACAAAATATTATAATATTTTTTCCGCAAGTGTTGTAAAAAAGCACGTCAAATAACAGCAATACTGATTTTTGCCCGTGATTGTATCATGTGCTAACGTTGAATTCTTCCATCCAATATTCCGAGTAATTTTGGATCTTTTGATCGCCGGGAACCGGCGTTCTTTGAGTAGCAATACTACATAAATCTGATAGTCTCCCAACGCAAATTCAAGTGTACATCAGAAACAGATTGGTCTATAGTGACTTTGGTCTGCTGATACGAACAATGGCACACATTGAGCATCTCTTTCTCTGCAGGTATACAATGCCCAATGACTGTTCCTGCACCAACTGATGGAAATGTTACGTCAGGAACAAATGACGTATTCATCTCAAGACAATACACCTGTAATGATGGATATAAACTGCAAGGAAGCTCCCATACTATTTGTCTTTCAACTGGTGCGTGGTCCGGTCCAACTCCTACCTGCAAACGTAAGGGCTTGAAATCGAGGCAGTTTGACTGAAAACCCGTGTTCTCCATGTCGTGTCTGAGCTTACATGACCATGAATTTATAACACGCATAGTGCTCAGCTTGCTGTATTTGGACATAGATGTCTGACATGGTGGGTGGCTGCGTGGAATCTACAGGAATTCGAGCAGTGTTCCCAACTTGTGATACGATAGATAAGGCGTTAGAGGGTGAGGAGCAGGTAGCCATTGCTTGTAGAATCAAACACGTGGTTACACGGCATAGCTGGTTCCACAAGATCCAGGTCCATACGAGGAACATTAGCTTTGTTCATTGCCATCGAAGTAAAACATTTCAACCGTCCCTTTGTTTGAAAATATTCGGAAGGGGTTTCTCTGATTGTCTTGTCAGTGTGATCTTCAACACACATCTACATCCGCCAATATTCTTCGCAACTGAGACTTTCAGCTCGTCCTTGTCTTGGTTGCGCTGACCTTCCCCTCCTTTGTTATTCCCAACTTAGAACCTTCCAGCCTGGAAGGCTGTTAGACTGCGCATCCAAGATATGCTAGACCTGATTGCCAGTGATGCGGAGACCGTCAGTACATGTACTGTTGTTCCTTATCGTGCAATGCTATCTGGTAAGCTGGATGTAAAGTAACTGGTGGTGTTAGTGGACTATTTGGGGTAAATCTCCCAACCATGAAGAAATGACGTTTTGCAAGTTTCAGCCGACGCCCATTTTGGTGTCTCTTCGCCGATGTCTGCAGTTGAACAATGTAGTGTGGAGGCAAGGAACAAAAACATCCAATAACCTGGCCTGCCAGTTCTACTCTTCATGGTGTAAATATTGTTTTCAATGTAATCGTGATATTTTTTCTTCAGGAATAACATGTTCAGAATCATTAGTCAATCCCACTAATGGACATGTGACGGCACCAGCTAACACAGTATTTAGTGTGTCAACATACTCTTGCATGCCAGGTTATGAGTTGGTCGGGCACGCAAATACCATTTGCCTGACATCTGGTCAGTGGTCTGGACAAGTACCAACATGTAGCAGTAAGTTTCGTCATGTTGTCCAAGTTTATTTGGAAATACATTGGTCACCATCGAAACTAAATAGTTGAGTGAAAGCGTGGGTAGTTCTATCACTGAATTTCTCGAGATCATAGGGAGAGTAACCGAGACGCTACGAGTATTAACTCGTATCCGTACCATCTTTGCCAACATCCGCTTTGAACCCGCTGGTTTCATTCCTTCCAGAGTTTCTGTAACATGACACGAATTTTATGTCTGATTTCTACAGTACGCATTATTTTGTGATAACCCTTCCTCTTCTCAATCTATGATGTTATAATTTGGCAGATATACTCTCAGTAAGCCATGAACGGAGACCCCCTCGACTTAGGCCTCGGCCTTTGGGGAATCCATAAAATAAATAAATAAACATAAATAAACTCTCCCCTCGACAATACATAACCCTCCGAGTGCTTTACTAACCAAGATCTGAGGGGAAACCCTCGTCGTTGCCCAGCTTCATATTTTCCATTATATTGCCGGGATGTAGGGAGTCGTAATCGACTCGTTGCTGCATTCGGAACACGGTGTGCGAGTTATAATGAGGATATGGAGTTCGATGTCAAAATGATGATGTGTATTCCTGAACGTGAATAGTTTGTAGAGTACATCGCCATAGCTTAGCTGTTTGTGATACATGAATAATAAAATGGGGAATGATAATACAGAGCACGCAGAAGGAGAGCAAATTATTACGCAACGACATCGAAATCTAAAAGGAATGGGAGAAACGACGTCTAGGATCATTACCGTCGCGGGGAATGTCCTCATTTTCTAATGTAACAAAAATCATATAGAATGTTATTTGTAAAAAAAGGGTAGAAACACATTAGAACGAGTTATGCAGTAACTATCCATGACTGTAACAAGATGATTAAGAGTTAGAAAGGGCGATATTAGGGCACAAAACTGACCGGCTACTGAGAAATTTAGTGACCCGAGACCTAGCTCGAACACATCTCCAGTGAGCAAACCAACAGACTCCCATTTTAGAAGTTTCATGGTTACGTAGAACCGAAGAGTCCCTTGTGTTTCTTCTTTTTGACAATCTTCACTGTCTCAGTATCCGATAATGTTAATTTTTCCTTACTACAGCTCCATTCATCGTTCATTTCACTTAGCGTCAAAAATGTGAACTGCGATACCTCTCAATCCCAACCAGAGATTGAGTGGAACAATGGGAAAAATATATTTAATTTTTCAGTGTACATTCATTGCACAGCCCCGTGACAGTTGGAGCAAGCACCACAGTGCGCTAACTGCGACGGTGGATGTCATTGAAGTGTTATAGGCACGCTGGCAGCAATAGAAAGTCGTAGGGTATGAAAAATATTGAGAAATACTTTGCAGGCACAATGGTTCACAAGGTCTTTATTTACTTCCTTCGATCATGATGGTTCCTTGCATACATTTTCCCAAACAGAAATAGCATGTTCGTCAACCCCAACTGCTCCTACAAATGGGAGTCTGTCACCTGGAGGAAATGATTTTCTGACAGTTCGCACGTATTCCTGCAATCCTGGATTTCAGCTGATTGGCGATAGCACTACCGTGTGCCAGGCAAATAGACAATGGTCCGATGCTACAACAACCTGCAATGGTATGTCGGAGGTACCTGCAACCACCACTTGTCATTAACGGCCATTTAGTTTTAGTGATTAGGAATGCTGATTACCTAACTTGTCGTACACGTTTCTTCACATTAATATATTTCAAGATCTGGAATATACTGCCTAGCATGTCAGAGTTACGTATTCCATAATGACTGTGTTTGAATTGATCAGGTCCCACAGTGGAATGAAAAAGGTGAGCTACATTCACAACTTACCGCCGTTATTTTTCCAATGTGCACTGCAGCTCTTACCTGCAAATCTCTTCCTAGCATTACAAATGGCAAAATTTGGCCAAGCCAGTCACCGCTTGTACCAGGCAGTGTTGCCTTTGTGGACTGTGATAAAGGCTTCGCACTGCAAGGGTTGAACACAATAACTTGTCTCCCTTCACGGAATTGGACAATTGCCCCGACATGTGCACGTAAGATTTTATACTGGTTTATTATTATTATTATTATTATTATTTGTGCTCCCGCGTCAATGGGCTCGCCCAAATTCGCTTGCACCGAACCATGCGAAAAAAGGCCGCCAGCAGGCAGGCAGGCAAAGAAAAAATAGAAAATGGTGTCACATAAACTAATACAAACAAGAATATCATTATTACGAATTAGTGGTTGCGACTTCGGCGATGACTTGTAAGAAAGGGTTTGCTCCCCACACCGGTGCTCGCGCTATTCCGCCGACTTTACTTGACACTTGACTGACTCACGACTGCCATCCAGAGCACACGAGAAGTCCATCGAACCTTCGACTCGGCAAACCTGCAAGAAAGCACCACTCCCTGCTCAATACACAGTGTTTCGGGGAATTCACCCCTCATTAGTTGAGCTTGAGTAGGCTGAGGAAGATTGTGCCTGAACAGCACCACTTATATAGTGCTCTCCAGGCACAAACATCACCAGGGATACAAACTTACAGAAACGCTCCGTTTCCAGCGCGACAAACACCTCGTGAACACCAGATAGCAGCGTGAGTCAGTGTCGCTCCTGGACGGTGAGACAGACGTCGAGGACCCTTGGTCATTCGCAACGCTGTCACCTCCAAACCAACTAGTCGCAAGCCCGCGCTGGGCACAACAGTACGAATTAGTGGTTGCGACTTCGGCGATGACTTGTAAGAAAGGGTTTGCTCCCCACACCGGTGCTCGCGCTATTCCGCCGACTTTACTTGACACTTGACTGACTCACGACTGCCATCCAGAGCACACGAGAAGTCCATCGAACCTTCGACTCGGCAAACCTGCAAGAAAGCACCACTCCCTGCTCAATACACAGTGTTTCGGGGAATTCACCCCTCATCAGTTGAGCTTGAGTAGGCTGAGGAAGATTGTGCCTGAACAGCACCACTTATATAGTGCTCTCCAGGCACAAACATCACCAGTGATACAAACTTACAGAAACGCTCCGTTTCCAGCGCGACAAACACCTCGTGAACACCAGATAGCAGCGTGAGTCAGTGTCGCTCCTGGACGGTGAGACAGACGTCGAGGACCCTTGGTCATTCGCAACGCTGTCACCTCCAAACCAACTAGTCGCAAGCCCGCGCTGGGCACAACAGTACGAATTAGTGGTTGCGACTTCGGCGATGACTTGTAAGAAAGGGTTTGCTCCCCACACCGGTGCTCGCGCTATTCCGCCGACTTTACTTGACACTTGACTGACTCACGACTGCCATCCAGAGCACACGAGAAGTCCATCGAACCTTCGACTCGGCAAACCTGCAAGAAAGCACCACTCCCTGCTCAATACACAGTGTTTCGGCTTGCGACTAGTTGGTTTGGAGGTGACAGCGTTGCGAATGACCAAGGGTCCTCGACGTCTGTCTCACCGTCCAGGAGCGACACTGACTCACGCTGCTATCTGGTGTTCACGAGGTGTTTGTCGCGCTGGAAACGGAGCGTTTCTGTAAGTTTGTATCCCTGGTGATGTTTGTGCCTGGAGAGCACTATATAAGTGGTGCTGTTCAGGCACAATCTTCCTCAGCCTACTCAAGCTCAACTGATGAGGGGTGAATTCCCCGAAACACTGTGTATTGAGCAGGGAGTGGTGCTTTCTTGCAGGTTTGCCGAGTTGAAGGTTCGATGGACTTCTCGTGTGCTCTGGATGGCAGTCGTGAGTCAGTCAAGTGTCAAGTAAAGTCGGCGGAATAGCGCGAGCACCGGTGTGGGGAGCAAACCCTTTCTTACAATATCATTATTGATGACATTAATATACTGAATGAATGGCAAAGGCCATGTGAATACGGATAACACGGATAATCAGAGTACCAACAACAAAGAATGTAGCTCAAACCATTGCAGTGCCAACCTCCTTCACCTGTACTCTGCCTTGTACGCATCTGTAACTGTATACTGGTTTAGGAACTTTTAACACATGGGCCTCAACCAGCGAAAACAGCCCTTAGGGTCAACATTTTCAAAATTCCTTTTTGGTTAGAAATTTGTTGAACCATATCTTCTGAAGGACCTCAGCCAAGAAAAAGTTCAATATTCCGATTCAAAACGGGTGTATACACCAATATACAAGGTGTACCCCAAATTGGTGCAATGTATGTATACGATGTATGTGTACAATGAATATTCAGCATTCGAAGGTGGGTGGGCAGCTTGAATACTTTTTTGAAATAGTGCAGTAAGCAGCTATAATGACAAAGAATAGCTGATGAGTGCGGAGAAATGATCTACATATTCGCAGCTGCATCCTGCGTGGAGTCGTTCCGTAATCTCGTCTTCCATTTCTTGCTCCGCAGCTGAAGACACGACGTCGCTGCCGTCACTAGCCCCAAACTCAGAATTTATCTCAGGTGACGACTCCTCATCTTCCGACTCTGACGAGTCATCGGCCACCTTGAGCCGCATCGCAGCAGGAGATGACGGCTGCGATTCCGCCTCGCTGTCGACATGGATGTCGGAACCAAAGAACGTCTCATCCTTATTCTGAACTTCAGCGGCTACTTCAGCATCCACTCCCGGATCCCCACCAGGCTCGAGCTAGCTGTAGACAATGACTGCCGTGTAACCTCTGCGAACAGCTCTGGCGTCCGCAGCCATCGCAGCAAGATCAAGGAACACTGGAGTCGCCACTCGACACCACTTCAACTAACTTCAAAATAAATAATTACTTCGAGCAAGGAGTTCAAGAAGTCGTCGCGCTGTTTGCAGCGCGATCAAAAAATCGTTCAACGTCACAAATTGACCTTTTTCTCGAAAAAATTACGAAATCTCTAAGGGTCGTTTTCGCTGATTGCGGCTCACATACTATGGCCAAAGGTAAACAAACCAACCGCTGTTGTGGTTCCTCTGATTGTTATCTCTTACCCATCCCCTGCCACGCTCATATTCTTCGTCCATCTCCATTTCCTAGCTATGTCCCTATGGAAGACGTTATAATTTCAGTGGAAATTGTTAAGGTGTACCCCCGGGGAGTGGATAAAGGTACTTCGTGTTTAAGGCCTTTCTTATCAAAAGTTGACTTCTGGAGTCTTGAGCCACACCAAAAATAATTCGGTTGAAACGAAATGAGCATAATTATAGGGATCAGCCAGTAATAGTCACCGAATTTACATAGGGGATACGCATTGAGAAAGTGCACTAGGCAATCGCCAGAGTCTTGAGCCGTCAATATTCAATGTGCTCATTATAGTATTCGTTACCCTCAAACCTATCATCCACTCCCCAAATTCTTTTTCAGGAATAAGGTGCTTGTCCCCGCTCACTCCTCCAACAAATGGCAATGTCTCCAGTGGTCATGCTGTGTTCTTCAGCACGCGAGAGTACTCGTGCAGTCCTGGCTATGAAATTTACGGTGCAAAGTCTACTGTATGTCAATCCGACGGCAACTGGTCAGTCTCGTCTCCCACATGCAAAGGTATGTTGCTCCACTATGCCTTCACCGGCAAGTGCATATTTGTTTAGACACCCGAGAAATTGAAATCTCTTTTTAATCCACTAAAATCCCCTTGCTGAGCATATCATTACAGAAAAGATACGATGAATCAAAGAGTCGCAATTGAAGAAATAATAGTACAATTCCAGTATACGCGACGACAGTTGCTGTATTTGACATTTTTGATCATTCCCTGTATTAACCCATGATGAGAAGGGAACGACAACGTTCCGTTACTAAATAGGCTTACTTGATTGTGTGGATTGCGTCGGTGCTGACACCTTTTCTTCGAATTTGGATAGGCCTCCAATTTTTTTCCTTACAGTTATTGGTGTATGTTGTTTGATTTTACTTTAAGTGATGTAATTCGCAGGGACAAAGCAAGAACGTCTTCAATTAATCACGCTTAATCAAAGTCCACAGGGATCCTTTTCATTCTTCAAATACATAAGAAGATACAATAAACATGATTGTGATTTTCCAGTTCGCGTTATTATGTCCATTCATATGCACTCATGTGCTCTTCCAAGTTCATCGTATGACCAAGACTGCAACGCCGTCACATTCATTTTGCATTTACTGTACCTTACCAGAGATCAAATGCGACAACCTTCCGTCTACTCCAACCAACGGTTTCCTGGCTGGACAACAGAACTCTCTGGGCTCTACACGTATGTTGGGCTGTGATGAGGGATATATACTTCATGGATCTGATCGAGTGATTGTGTGTCAAGCAGACAAAACCTGGTCAACGACTAGTGCGACTTGCGTTCGTAAGTGAAATATTGATTGATTGACCGAATCATGATGACTACTTCTAGACGTATCCCGTAGAATTTTCACAGGTTCACATTTCTGAACTTTACATTTGGACAGCATTTGCATCAACTGCACAGTACAAATAGAACAATTCAATCCTTTGCACATTTCGTCCTCAGACATTGCAAGTTTGCAATTTCCTCAACCTAATGAATACTACTGTCTCGTAAATTTCCTCCACTATTCCAAGCACTACAACCAAGCAATTATGGTATGTAGCTGACGTGATCACACTGTGAGAGTATAAGTATAGCTGACCTTTTATAACAAGGTCGGTTTCTGACACCACTAGAGCATATGATTTTCATGCCATCATTTCTTGACGTTGATTTGTTCCGACTTAAACGTGCACAGTAAAATTCTTCTATGAATGTTGTTGTCGCTTCACAGTTCAGCCATGCCCTAAGCCACCCAATATCACTAATGCCGTTGTCAGGGCTAACCTGACGCGGCCCTACGTATACGGTGACAGCGTGTTCGTACATTGCAACACTGGACATAGTGGCAGTGGCCACATCAGCTGTACATCTACCGGAAAATGGAGTCAGATTATGTGCTCTGGTAAGGGGTTGTTTTGCTGTGTTTATACTCTCCCAATACCTGATTTATTTAGGGCGCGTTTGAATTGTCACTCTTTGACTTTTCGAGGAGCTTCGTTTTTCTGAAGAGGTGGCCTTATTGGCCTCTTCAGAAAAACGAAGCTCCTCGAAACTCCTCGAAACTCTTCGAAACTCATCCGATGGGAAGGTGGATTAGTTTCGAAGAGTTTGGAATAGCTACGTCAAGTAGTATGTGGAGATGGTCTATCTGATCGGACGTCATCATCGCCATAACAATTCCACTGAAAAACTCTAAAATGATAGAAACCGTTCTAATGGGACACTTCAACTAATCTCCTTATAAAATTTGTTGGAACAGTTGATGAAGACAATTTGAACGCGCCCTAAGTCATTAGGTAATACACTCACTTTGGTTGGTACCGTTTGGCAGGTGTTTCCCTAGAGAGCAGTAGGGATTACTATTACTCTCCTTTTTGGTTTCTGGCTGCCCTTGTGTTGATGGGAGGTTTGTTGGAGTTTTGCTTGGATCCTTTTGCAATTTGGACAAGCACACAACCTCATTGAGTCTTAGCTAGGGACTGAGTTCATTTTTTGCCTCCTGGTTGCAATGCTTGAGTGCATTCTCTTTTTTTGCGTCATCATTTTATACGGTTAATAAAAACACGTTTCCAAGTATGGACTACTGATCTCTTTGGTTCGCTCGAACCGTTATAGTTATGCGCTAAACGTCACGGTTACGGTGTTGAATTCGTGCGGCCAAAGTGCGCAGGAAAATGGTGGCCTCCGTGCTACATATGCCAGCTAAAGTGCACGCATCGTGTTTACTGTTTCTTGATGGGAGTTCAGGTCTTTGAAATGTGCCAGAAGTAGACACAGGTGTCGCAAAGACTGATGCCTCTTACACATACTTCGAAGTACTAAATTTTACTAAAACAATTACTAAATTTTGTGTGCATTATTCGGGCATTGCTTTTTGCAGCAAGAGATTGCAGCACGGTGGCAGGCCCCACCAATGGCATGGTGTTTCTGACTGGCTACACTGTTGGCGCAACGGCTTCATTCATATGTTCCCATGGTTACACACTGATAGGCTTTTCCTCTGCCACTTGTAATCATGGAGGAGTCTGGTCCTCCCCCACACCCAATTGTGATCGTAAGTATGCAGCCGTATGTGACTCGGATTGGTCGTGCTGGACATAATAATTATTGCGACAGGTTCACACTTTTCACATATTTTCTCACAATTTATCAGCTACGCTATAGGACCCGCCTTGTACCCGATCGGCTACGTGATACTCTAGCGATAAAAGCTGACAACGTTGTTCTTCCATTGGATAGCCGTGTCTCATGATAAATTCTGGAAAGTATATGTACATAATACTACGTACAATTGTGAAATGTAAAAATGATTTAATACAAACCATCACAGTACTTCCGGTTACTGCGGGCGGAGAAAACATGCTCCTTTGACTTTGGCATTCGGTTCTGTGGCTCCCTAGAGGCTATGAAATGACGTATTCTGCAGTTTCGGTGGGGTTCATAACTTTTGTAGCAAGCTTAATCTCTACTGCTGCATCTGGTTGGTCAAGGAAAATGTAGCCATAGCAGGGCCACTATTGTTCGCCTGAGAGTACAGTCAATCGCCGTATGCGATAATGTCACAACGTTAACGTTCTTCGTTCTTGTTTGTCGCAGGAGTGATGTGCCCCAACGTCAATGCGCCTGCAAATGGAGCAGTCTCCACTGGTGATACCGAGGTGTTTACCGTGCGAAGATTCACATGTGACACCGGGTTCAATCTTGTAGGTAATCCAGCAACAGTGTGTATGGAAACTGGCACTTGGTCCGATGGTACACCTCATTGTATTGGTAAGATGGCCGTGTTGGTGTGGGTGAAATAATTATAATAGATTCATTTTGTGTCTGGATGCTAGGTCTGGTATTGGTGCGAGAAGTGAATTCCCAGTACACGTACACTGACCTATTAGGTAGGCCTTTTTCTTTTTTCTTTTTTTAACAAAGACCACTTAAATGCCAAACATGAGATGCAGCTAGGGGAAGCACGCACAACCTGAATTGTGGCCGCGGTGGCTCCGCCGACCTAAGGTCTCGACTTCATAGCCTTGTTTGGTTTAAAACATGGTCGGTAGTTGACAGCATGTTACAAAGGTGGAAGACGCACAGGTTTCAACACAGTGCGTCCTCCACCTTGTAACATGGTGCCAATCAACCAACATGTACTCACCTGACTCCCGACTGGCGAAAACTAAATGTGCGGATGGAGTGGATGCTTGTGGACCGTGTTGCTGGTGGTGCACCCATTGAACAATGTTTTTCTCCTACTCCAGAGTGTTCGCTTCTTGAATGTTTCCAGACTTCTTTGTCTTTGCCATACTGCCCTTGCCTCACAGAGAAAACAACAACCTGCCCGTATTTGCTGGCACCGGCCAATGGATTCATAGACAATGGAAGCCTAGATGTTGGGTCCTCCCGCGAATATTCTTGTTCTGACGGATACATGACAACTGATTCAATGCACACAGCCTGCTTGAAAAACGGACGTTGGTCTCAGTCCGTTCCATGCTGCTTCACTAAACATAGTACTGGTGAGCCACGATGACTTGTAGTCCATCTGTAATGCTTGGTCTGGATGAGTCGAAAAGGCGACATGGAAAATGCATGAAAACCTTTTACTCTAAAGCATATTGGTTGTACGTTGGAAGGGAATTGTACGTTGGAAGGGAATTGTACGGCGATAAAAACGGCAGGCCAGCTCACTTTGTTCGGTGCAACGTACGAATGACTACATGCAGCAATCTCTACCTGTTCGAATATCCAGCAAACCACATATAAATGGCGTACCAACGTGCATCCAGAGTTGATGCATATCATTTTGAGGTTGTCCCTGATTGCATTGACGAGTGGCTGTTACAAGGAGATGTACGATATTCATGTATTTACAGAATGCATATGCCGGGAACCAGTCGAAAATTGAACTGACACCATGTCCTGTTCCACCTAACTATGTTGTGCTAGTCGCGCGTCATTAGCCGACGTTGGTGGGTGAGCAGTTCTACAGCATGCCTGGGAACACCAAGGTATCTGTGAAAGTCGATCTCCCCGATTTCGCTCAATCATTTCAGGCAGGTTTCGTTTGGAGTGTTGATGAACTGTGTAAAGCCCTTGAAAAAAAGGATTCTGAATTAAACCTTGAAACTGGTATGCCCGACAAAAATCTAGCCAAAGTATCACATTATTTACAAGTCTAAAAAGAGTCATGCCACAGCGTACACGAACAAACTACGAACAAAACTCCATTAAGCTACCATTGTCTCACCTTAGACGACTTTCTCCGATCAAAAAAATTATTTTCCAGAAATCCCCAGAAGGAAGATGGGGAATATGTATTCAGTGGTAGAAGCGATGTAAGGTCAGTAGCTTAGACCGACCACCAAAAGTGGTCAAAGACCAAACTTCCTATTCGTTGCATCCAAACTTGCCTCGTGCCGGGTCACGAGGTCCTAATTGACTGTGGTTCTAAGCACGGCTGGACAAAATCCTTCCGCTCCCAAGCAGGACTTGAACCTGGCACCCTGTGTTCGCAGGCAAGCATAGTGTGATGACCAAAGGCCAAGATTAACAAAACAGAACTGATTGTATTGTCGCCAAGCAAATGGAGAAATTCGTCAGAAGAGTCACGCGATTGCTACTAGCTAGTCTCCGATTTGCTGTAATTTAAATCAAAAGTTGATTAATCAACTTTGGATTTTGTATGTAATATCAAGCTCTGATTTGACGCTCTTTGTTTGTGATACAGGTGAACAAGCAGAGGCATCTTCATCGTCCTCAAATATCATTGCAGGTGTCATTGGCTTCTGTATCGGTTTGCTAACACCCAGTGCCTTGATTGTAAGTTACATTGCGCGTTCCCGACGCAGGAGTCGGCGGATCACCGTCACTGATAACACCGTCCAGCAATCTGCTCTATTTACTAACACGTTGACCAGGAGTGATGTGTACCAGATGGACGTGACCACGATCGAACCAAACCTAGAGCCACAGTATGCGTCTTTGGGGCAAATTTGAGCCACCATCATTAATGCTTCTCTCACTTCCACTGATTTAAACGACGTACACCTATTCTTTGTTTTCTTTGATTTTATATTTTTGGCAGCGGTTATGGTAACTCCTACATGCAAAACTAAGCCCGGGGAAAAGTAGTGAAGGCAAGGATTTAACAGATCTCAAATTTCTCACAAGATCTTTTAATGATCAATTAAATTTCACACGATCCCGAACATTATGTACTTTTCAGAAATAAAGATAAAACCAGACTTTTTGAATAATTTTGGGCAAAGAAACACATCCATTTTGTGCTCAATTTGTACTCAATCTACAGCCGTTATATTTCGTAAGTGCCGCATTTGTTGGTCACTCGTAGCTCACAAGTTATTGCGTTCAATTCTGAACAGTACGATGAGCAGGGATATGAGTTAGGGGGCTTACGCCCATCGTAGTCTTCTTCTTCCACGCGGTGTGGGCCTGATGAGTTGGCTATGATTGAACGAAAGATCGTATTCTTGTTTACGCACGGAACGCTTTGGCAATAGTTTCAACAAAATCAATTTTTCTTCGAACATTTTCTATTGAATTTAAAGATAAGAATCGCCTTTCACCATGCACCCAGTTCTTGTTTTATCGTGATATTTGCCTCTGTATCCACGTTGCTACATACGATTGTCATGGCCATCTATCCGTTTCTAAACCATTCTTTAATCTAACTCAAAGCTGATTGCTTCCAAACTACATAGATTAGGGTTTGGGATAGGAGAGGGGGGGGGGACAAAGCAGATGCCTAGCTTGTACGTTGACAAGCTAGGCATCTGCTTTGTCCCACCACTAGGTCAGCTTCTCCGCAAAATCTTTTCGACTAGCGCTGATTGTATCACGTCAGTAGCTGTGCTTTGCTCAGATTGAGGAGTTTAGCATGAGCTACACTGGGGCGGATAAGCGGCGCTAGACAAATTGCAATGAAAAACACCCATGCGTCATTACCATAGACGTGAAGCAAGCTAGGACCAAGACTGCGTAATTGTTGGACGCCAGACTGGATTGGGCACCAGCAGGAGTTCTAGGCCCGGACCTTTGAGCCAATAATATTGCAAAACGTGCACTTCGCGGTACCCAGAAAGGGTGCACCCCTATCGATAGAGTTCGTTTACATACTAAATGCCTAGTTCGCGAATTTATTTTGCGAGTTCACTCGTACGTAGTGGATCAGCCCACTTCAAAAGCGCGAGTTAACTCTGCACGCAAAGGGTTAATGTAACTTTGGGTGCTTGGTTGAGTTCATTATTTACATGCTTTTGGCCCATTAGTCGCTACATGACGAGGGCTACTCTTACGGCTATAAGGGAGTCGTGCCGCCGATTCTCGTGCAGAAGTGGAAGGTCCTTGACTAGCATGTACAAAGTTGCTGATAACATTAGTTTGTTCCGTTTCACCATGACCATTGGCTATGCCTGCTGACATTTTTGATGGATCCGAATTGATCAGTGTTTCAAGGCGATAAACTATAGTGAGTGTTCCGATGGAGAAAAGGAACTGTTAGGGTCATCTTTTGCTTCACTTGCACTATATGAAACATACATAATATACAAGCGCTAGTGAAGAAAACTGAAACTGAAGTGTCCTGCCTATAATATTTCCCATTCTGTCACTGCGCCGACTGGCTCATACACAATAGTGCTCATTCTCACCAACTAGATGAAACAAGGGCAGAAAGCTGCTTTATTGTGATGCACAGTTTGGTGTTGATTGTGATCATATTTAGACTTGATGCCGGTGAGAAACATCCGCTCCTTACAATCGTAGGTATACAGCTGTGCCAAGAATGATAGCACCTGGGGTGCCAGAAGCATTTGCCTTATAGAGTTCTAAATATTTTCAAAGGTCATGGCAGTTTTACTGTTGGCTGTCTGGTCATACAATGGAACTAGGCTCGTGCATGATATAGCAACATTATAAGTGAAACAGTTCCAGCCTACAGTGAACCGGTCTGGCGATTGGTCAACAGCATGGGGCGTTCTGTGACGGAAACTTGCAAGTAGGTATGCTCTTCATCATCTTACTCAGAAGAGAACCAGGTTACTGTGCTTTGCTTTTCCTCACCACTACTAGAGAGTAGGCTATATATATACTTGTATTATGGTTACCCTAAAACAATCGTGATTCCTCTCGCTTTCACAAATGCACGGTTTACGTTCCCCTCTTTGTGCTGCTGTTCACCCATTGGCTGCAGACAAAACCCAGAGTGCCTGGCCCGAAACAAGTTTCATTAGTTTTTAGTACTAAATGGGCACTGCTTTTGCGCCACCTCCCCCCCCCCCCTCCCCTGAACGAGATTATCGGCAAGTTGCAGCATACTATAGCAGTGGTCAGATGAAGGCCGGCTCCACAGTGCAATGTCGAAATCCTTGAGAACTCAAAGCCCATACTAGTACTCCAGCACCGGCCGTGTCACTGCCATTCGAACCGTGACTGTGTTCCAGATGACAGTATGAATGAGTAGCAGTATTTGTTGTTTTGCTAGTGCATTCCCACGGGGTACCCTAGTTTGCTCTGCAATCTCCTTTCTCTGATTGCCACATTGTACTTATCATTTTCTTGTTCTTTCCACCTGGCGATGATTGGGGCGTGAGAATGTCCGTCACAGCTGGAACGGTTCCGGGTTTGTCACAGATATGACCTGGTTGACATGCACTGTGTGCGCTTAACCCTCGGTGAACACTGTTCCAACGATGGATGTGCACAGAGGTCAACCCTGTTGCAAGTACTCTTTTAAAAGCCGTTCGCAAACTTGATCATTCTCAAAAGTCAGATCTCTATTCCATCTCATCTGGAACGTAGGAATTCTTCTGCAGCCGACCCGAGGTGCTCAAGGTAAGCGGTAACGTTGGTTTTCTCATTGATGTACCGGAGAGATGTCTTACAATGTGGAAGGAAAGAGATGGAGTGAAAGATAACTCGGATAGCGAGAGCTAGTAAGACCGAACGTTTACGAAATAACAGAGTAGGATGAAGATGAGTTCCGAACACCAAGAGGAATCCGGGCGAGTTATGTTACCCCTCGACTATTTTCCTTTAGCGCTAAAGTGTAATTTACTGGCTGCTGTAATGAATCATCATTTAGAGTGGCGTGTTTCTAAAAAGGGATCATCATCATGCCGTTACATTGTAGTCATAAACCGCGCCTTTTCTCACTGCAAATGTGCACCAATATCAAAAATTCTTTAAACAAAACGACGAGAAGACAACAATCTTAGAGTCGCAGTAAGAAAAACCAGTTGGATGGACAGGTGACTATTATAATAAACGGTCAATCGATGCATGAAATGTGCAATAACAAAATGGAAAGATAATTCAGTAGTGAAGATAACAATGGATAAAGATCCGAAAACGTTGTCGTTCAACACTCGAAACTTACAGTGACTTATAGTCCATAAACATTGACAATCAGGTTTTGCCTGTATGAAGAATGAAGATAAGGGAAAAAGACTCGGTTAGAGAGTCAATTATTAATTTATAGTAAACGAAAACGACCAATTTACGCTATTATGTCCACTAACACCACAAGTTACTTGGCAATCCAAGCACTTCAGAACTGCCTACGCACGGGTGACCGTCGAGGCAGCTGATGAGAACACAGTCGGTGACAAAGGGTTCTGGCCGGATGCTCTTTCGCACACGGTTAGGCCCTGGCGTTTTGCCGCGGACAGTTTTGACACCAGCAATGCCAACCAGGCAAACAACGTCCTCTCCTCAGGCTCAGCATGATGGCGCGACCACAGCTGAATCCACTGGCTCGGCCCTACTTCCCCCCTTGCCAGGGTAAACTGACCTTGCTTTCCGTAAATTGCCGCTCAATCGTTAACAAATCTGCCGAACTGTCTGTCATTGCTGATTTCAACAAACCTGATGTCATCTGTCTAAATGAAACATGGCTAAATCCAAGCATAGCGCTCACCATCTCCGGTTATACCACATTTCGTCGCGACCGACCACCTCATGATAACAAATCCGGTACGGCAACCAGAGGATATGGTGGAGTTGCGATTCTTGTCCGGCAAAATCGCTTCCGAAGAGTCCAAGTTCGCGACGACCTTGCTCGTCCGACCTGTGAATCCGTATGGGTTGAGCTTCACCCAATCTTAGGCTCCCCGACACCCATCCTCGTCTGCTGTACCTACCGTCCGCCCTCAGTCAAAACCACGGAAATAGACCACTTCTGTGATATGCTAGCTAGTGCTTTGGTAACCGTTCCCATGTCATCGTACCATGTCATAATGGCTTGGGACTTCAACAGTAAGCACAAACGGTGGTGCCCATCGGATTTAACGTGTCCTGCTGGGGCGGCACTTTTTCGCACCCTTACCTGCTTCGGTTTGGATCAGCTGGTGCAGAGTCCAACGCACACAACATCTTCCGGAACACAGTCATGTCTAGACCTTGTCTTCACGAACCAACCCCTGCTGGCGACGGACGTTCACACAGCTTGCGCTCTTGGCTCCTCGGACCATCTCATGGTTTCATGCCAGTTCGCCGTCTCATTGCCCTCGGATCCAGACCTGCCACTTCCTTCTCGCAAACCGTTCCCATATCGCTTCCGTCGAGTTCCCTCTCAGTGCTGGGACTCTATGAACGCTGATTTCTCCTGCCACGACTGGTCGTTTCTGCAACCAGAAGGCTCTCCAACTGTTGACGCCGCAGTAGATCACTTTGCAGCCGTCCTTGAACGAGGGTTCCAACAGCACCTCTCTAACTTTGCTATCGGCTACAACAACCGGAAACATTCCAACCCAACATCCTCGACATCTAGTCCCCCATGGGTGACACGGTCCCTCGTATCTGAAGTGAAGCGCAAGCGTGATCTTTTCAGCATCTACAAGAAATTCCCAACGCCGGTTAACCGGGAGGCTGACCGAGTTCAACGCAACTTCGTCAAGCATCTTTCTCGTACCTCACACCGCTCCTTTCTAAACTCTCTTTCTGCAACACTCTCCTCCCCCGATCGCCCATCACTCCACCAATTCATTCGCAACCAGTGCCGCGGGACCTCCCGCGCGCCAATCCAGTACCTGACGGACTCCCATGGCAACCGCCAGCACGATGTGAAGGCGATTGCAGACACGCTGAACAAGCAGTTTGTTTCATCCGGCATTCCGGAAGATCCGAATTGGGTCATTCCATCGCTGTCCCCAGCCCCTGAACTTAGCGCACCACTCACACGCGTCGTTACCACGACTGCTACCGTCTGTAAGCACCTCAAACTCCTGAAGAATTGTAAGTCCCCTGGCGAAGATGGCATACCCAATGAGGTTCTCAAATGGCTTGCGCCATCTCTGTCCTATCCCTTGTGCCTGCTCTTTAACATGTCATATCGTACAGGAGTATTTCCGTCCGTCTGGAAATCTGCTGTTATCGTCCCGATCTATAAGAAAGGCCAACGCTCTCAGGCTGGCAACTACAGACCAATCTCTCTCCTTCCCGCTGTGTCCAAGGTCTGTGAACGTATTTTCTTTGAGTCTCTGTACTGCCACGTCACCCCAGCGCTTTCACCATCTCAATCCGGTTTCTGCCGTGGAGACTCCACAACTTTCCAACTAACACGTCTAGTACAAGACATCTACACCCAGCGGAACCTCAGGCGGCATGTTGGCATCGTGTTCTTTGACCTAGCGAAAGCTTTCGACACCGTCTGGCATCGTGGTCTGCTTGCAAAGCTAGAGTCCGTCTTCTTGGTACACGGTCCAGCCCTGCAATGGCTCTCATCCTATCTTTCCTGCCGCCACCAGACTGTCAGACTGTCAGACTGTCTACCTCCCTATCAGACCCATTACTAGTCGTGTCTGGGGTACCCCAGGGTCCATACTTGGGCCGCTCCTATTTCTACTGTACGTTAATGACTTGCCAGCCCTTGTACCAAATGTAAGTCTTTTTGCTGACGACACTGCTCTGATGTGCTCCGACAGCTCGGCAGACAACCTCACGGCCTCCATGCAGTCCGGGGTCAACGCTACAGTAACATGGATGGAAACCTGGAAACTGAAGCCTAACCTTGCCAAAACCGAGGCCATGTTCTTCTCTCCCTCGCCCCCCACTCAACTTCTGTATTTTCCTGATCTAAATAGTACACCTATTAAAGTTGTTAACGAGCACAAGCACCTGGGCGTTATTCTCGACCGCCAACTCTCCTGGTCTCCACAAGTCCAGTCTGTGTGCAAGCGTGCGAGTGCGTCCTTAGGTATGCTACAACCCCACTGCCAACACTTGAATGATAACTGCAGAAAATTGTTCTTTAAGTCGTACATTTTGCCTATATTTGACTATTGCGATATAGCTTGGTGCGGGTTGTCTCAGACTTTACTCCACAGACTGGAGGTACATCAACGCTTGCTTCTGAAAATTCTGTTTCGAAAAGACCAAACATTTGCCTCCCTTTGTCTTTATAAACTTGCTTCCACGCACCCTCTTCTTGCCCGACATCAGCAGCATCTTTGTATCCTTGTGCAAAAAATCTTCCTAGCCCAAGTCCCGAAACATATTGCCAAGTACAACTGGTTCGTTACCACTAGACCAACACGCAATGCCTTATCACTGCCCCGAGCTAGTTCCTCTCTGTTTTTGAAATCCCCTTTCTTCTCAGCATACTCCCTTTGGTCTAACCTGCCTACTAGCATTAAGACATGCCAGGATATCAGGAAATTCACAGTCCAGCTTTCCACACTGTCTCATCCGAAGTGATCCCATGTATTATTAATGTGCCTCCCTTTCTTTTTCTCTCCCTATCTCCTTTCCCTCTCTGACAGCGTCTTTCTTTTTTTTTCCCTTTTAGCTTGCCGTGGTTGGCTATCACCTGACCTCTCATGTTTATTGGCAGTCTTCGGACGGGCCAGGAGATGTTGAATAAATAAATAAAAATAAACAATCAGCTCAGGCGATATCATTGCACAAACGTGATCGACCGTAGAGTCTACTGACGGTCTACAACTAACTGGCGATCAGATCTAGTACGTCATTGGTGCGCACTCCAACATTCTTCCAACTTGGACTGTTGTAAGTGATATGAAAACATAGGATGGTAAGGTGAGCGCAACCAAAACAAGCACAAGCTGAAAATCTCAGCCATGAAGGACGTTGGCGGATGTTACTCGCACGACCATTAGACAATACGGTCAAACCAAGATTCAAGGACTCACAGCAACATACCACACCTTGCGTGGCTCCGAATATGAAAAGATCAAATGAAGGAGAAGCTAATTGAAATTGAACGATGAAAAATCGAACGCCTCAGTTAAACAGTACCGTACTTCGAATATGACAATTTGGACAATAGGCAGCAGTAACAAGCAGCAGTTTCACAAGGCCAGGGTTTCGCCGTACAGATAAGGAGGGCTCATCAGGTGCGCAGGGATAGCCTAGGATAGAGAACCAATTTTTTAAGTAAAGAAAAAGGACCAAGGAATTACTTCTGTCAGCTACTTTTTCTTTCGTAATATTCTAATTTCCGTCCTTTCTTTTTTAAATTCGGTCTTTCCATTCGCCTTCATATCATTGGGCATAGTTCCCGTTTATTGTGCGAATTAAAATAAACCAACCAACCAACCAACGACAAGTTATGCTAGTTACTTGACCGTATTGTCTGATGGTCTTGCCAGTATAGGCGTCGACATTCATGAACATCCGCCAACGTCATTAACGGCTGAGACTTTCACCTTCTCCTTGTCTTGGTTGCGCTGACCTTCCTCTGCTGTGTTTTCATAAACCTTAGAACCTTCTGAGTTGGATGGCTGTTGGAGTGAGCACCATACACGTTCTAGAGCTAGTAGCCAGTTAGTTGTAGAACGCCAGTGCTGTCGGTCAGTTTTGTGCAATGTTATCGCATGAGCTGATTGTCAAGTAACGGGTAGTTCTTGGTTCTTTTTCTTTACTATAAGGGAACTCGGAAATTATAGTACATAGAAGAGAGCTTGTTAGGGCATAGAAAATTTTTGTGTGAAGGTTTCGGAACAATTGGAAAAGTCGTTAAGGAGTAAAGGATTTCGACCAGGTTTCTGGCCTTTCCCTAGTTTAGACTTTGCCCATGAAGCCAGTAGCGATTTTTCAAAATCCACGATATATCTTTGCCCTTTTGGCCTTGTTTTTAAGAATGCTTTCAGCTGACCATGACGTTATGGATTCAAATCGCAACCTATATTCTACTCAAACTTTTTTCTTCCCTATTTTGTTGAGTCAAGTCAAAGAAGTTGTATTTCTCGCCGGCTGAGCGCAGCGAGATAGGCAAGAAACGATTTCTCGCGAAACATATTCAGTTGCAAATATGGCATCTGGTGTGTTCTTTATTGTCGCTTCTTTTCCTGACTTCTTCAGTCAGTTTTGAGTTTCACCAGTGTCCCTGCCCTCCCACCCTTCATTTCTGTGTGTATTATCATTGCCTTTTATCACTGTTTGCAGTGACGTGCTTGCCATGCCTATATGATGCCTAATCGCCATTGGGGATACACACCCGGTTTTTTCCCTCACAACTGCGTCCATCGGCGCGAGGGTTTTTCCCTGCTGGCTCGGTCCAGAAAAATTAATCTGACGGTCCCAAGTGGATCTGCATCATGGCCTATTTCTGCTATCCACTGGCACGCCTATTCTATCTGAGACCCTCTGTTTTCAGTCCTTACTTCCCTACCTCACTCGTTATCCGGTTCACATCTGGCTGCGGCCAACTACCCTTCACATCTGGCTGTGGCAAACTACCCTTCACTTTGTGTGTTGTCGCTATTGCTGTCTATGTCTCTGTGTATGCCAGTATATGTGGAGCGAGAAGGAGACTGCCCCGCGTGGAAGCATGTAGTTGATCTGGAGTTGTTTTCCTAGGTCTGCAAATCACTCCTGTACGTATCGTCACTACAAAATTGATTTGTATCACTCCCTAGTATCAACTGTACCTATGCGTGTTGGAAGCACATTTTTGTACTAATTTTAGTTCCTTTTATCGTACATTTAATCATTCACTTTATAGAAACTACTTCGTTTATGAAGTTGGTTGCTCCAACGAGGAGCACACGCTTCTTGCCGAACTTGACACTTGACTGACTCACGACTGCCATCCGGAGCACACGAGGAGCAGGTCGCACCTTCCGCTCGGCAAACCTGAAAGAAAAAGAAACCGTGTGGTCCTCGTTGGAGCAACCAACTTCATGACTATTACCGCCGAAGTCGCAACTTCTAAGTTCGTACTTCGTTTAGTTGTGTTTAATGCAATCGGAGACAACCGCATACTTTGGCTAATCAAGAGATGCAGATGTGTGCCTTTGATGTCACACTATCGGACTGTACACTTTCTCATGACTTTTAAGGACTGTTCGTAAAAACTCGTAACCTTTGGTCTTTCCTTTTGTACATAATCTATTGCTAACTTTCATGCCGGAAATATTTCAGTATTCCTTGAAAGGTTTGTCCTAGATTTTGCACGTCAGACTGTTCAAAGTCTGGTTTAGTTGGCGGACTCTAGAGCATGACTTGTGCCTACATTAACCATAATACAACATATTTCACTGTTCTCATGCAATTCAGATCATACGTTATGGGACAGCTACGATGTCCTTTTCTGGTGGCTCTCGCTCTAACGGCAGCTTGGTTAGGAACAGATGCAACTATAGACCGCTATGCTAGTAAGTCTCAGTCAACTGTGGTCAGTGGAATTAATAATTGATATGCATTCACATGAAACCTGTTCTGAGCAATGATGTGTGCTTCAGCTGTTTGGCTCATCTCAGTCTTACTGAATGCTAGGGGTGAGAATCACCATACACACTAAGACAATCTGGACGCGATAACAAGTGACAAATTACAAATTCTTTGTTGCTATTTTCACGACAAAATACTGCTGACTTTTGGCTCACGTCTCTCTCTCTTCCGCCTCACTATGGTCATTTACACACGTCTCCTCCACGTCATCCTCGTCTTCCGTCTCATCTTCACACTCAGTATTAGTCACGGCCTCATCATCCGTCTGATGCTGAGTCTCATTGTACTCCTCATCACCTTATATCATGGTTCCATCCTCTCCACCAACGTCACAAGTCTCTCTCTCTCTATCTCTCTCTCTCTCTATCTCTCTCTCTCTCTCTCTCTTTCTCTCCCCGTAGCTCTCTCCCCTTTGAGATTCGCTTCCTTAGAATTGGGCACCTTTGCCCGTTTGGCCTTGCGACGTAAAATAAAAATCAACAACAACAAGTCGTCTCATCACTGCTCAGCCTCACTAGTGCTTGGTTCGCTGCTACTACACATCCATTTACACTGTCCACTTTGCGTGCGCCAAGCCCATTCTCTGCATATATTTCAAGTGAGAAGTTAGCAATGCTTCTTCTGGGACTCTGGGTAAGGACATTGGGTCCATTTGGTTTACTATTAATTTTGATTTTGCCGATGAGCTCCCTCTCTATCCAGATACAGTCTGCACCGTGAATCCCAGCACCGGGGGGATCACCGTCTCGGTAGTAACCAAAAGAAAAGAGGATGGCTCAGGCAGACGCAAGGTCAACTGCCGAGGTGAGGGCTTAGTGTCTCCCAGTAGCCCCTCCTCCATTCCAGGAAGATGCAGTAGTGTTAGAGTATGCTCCTCTGCTGTTTGCAAAAGACTCCTCTGAGTCAGGAAGTGGTGACCAGGTTGCTGATAGCTAACCCACCCCAGCCCCAGCCACCCACGATATCGCGGCGCCACAATTGGTAGCACAGGTGGTGGCACGGGAACAGGTGGCACTGCTGGCACAGCGTGTTTGTGTACTGCGCTAACTGGGTTCTTGAACGGCCCACCACGCTTTGCTTTGCTCTGGTTACTTGTGTTTATACGAACAAAGGCACATGTTGATACGTGTGTTCAGGTGTTGAACAGTCCTAATAACGTACTGGGCAGCACAATTACGGCACTCAAAGAGAAAAAACAATTGGCTTGAAAGTTCGAAATAGAGGCTTGAGAGTTGAAAGTTATAACTATACAGTTATTTAAAGTTCTTTTCGTATACGTTACCCTCAGTTCCGATATTATTCACTGAAGAGCCGAACGCGAAAATCGATTTCGGAAAGTATAATTCTTAACATTCCTTAACTCGTTGTCTTGCCATGTTTGCAGCTACTATATTCTTCATTGCACTTGTAAAGTTAAGTAAGATTACCCTTTTCGCCGCTAAGGCCGTATATTTACGTCCTTGAGAATGGCGCGGGTTCACGAAGGACGAATATTTATGTCTTGTGTGTACATCACGTACTGATGAAACATTTCACAATTTGCGTATGTTCAGAAACTAGACCATGGTTTGAACAGACAGACGTACAGAAGGTAGGACCAGGCTGACAAGGAGTACTGAGACATTCCACGGCAGTCCTGGTTTACTTGGTGGACTCAAACGCATAACTTGTGCCCCACAGATTTCCTTCTTTAACTTTAATATTTTCCTTGGCTCACCATTTGAGTACATAATGTCATAAGATTAGATTCACACAGCTGGCTTCTTGTTTTATTATTAACGTATTTAACTCGGATGGTGAGCCAATTAAGTTATGGTGAAAAAGAAGGAAAAATATTACGAGTTATGACTAACTGTCCACCAACGTAACCAGATCATATACAGTCAGCGAGTGCGACAAAATGGCACAAAACTGACAAAGGAGTACTGAGACATTCGGCGACCTGACACCTAGCTCCAACACTTCTCCAAGGCGCAAACCAACAACCGTCCAACTTGGAAGGCTCAGGGTCGGAAAGGACCAAGCTGACTGTATAAGATCTGGTTACGTTGCTGCACATTTAGTCACAAGTTATCATAACTCGTAACATGTTGTCCTCCTTTTTCACCGTATTAAAATTATTATTAACTTTTATTTTAGTAGGGTGTTTTAAAAGCATCATCCAAAGGAAAATAGTTTGCGCATTTGTTGAAAATTTCAACAATTTATAGCCAACTTTATTTGGAGAGATATGTTGATTTCAGAGGGCGCAAAATCCACAATCTACATATGCTGAGAAGAATCGGTACTTTGAGACAAAATGATAATGCCTTTTTTTAGGTATCAGAAGGAGAGTCGATTCCAAAGGATAGAAGCAGACACCCTGTTTAGGGAAAGAGAAAAGGATCTTTTTTTAAACATACATGTACATTTTCTTCAGAATTCCGAAACTCCATTGCAGCGTACTTCTTGCACTGGGTAAAACAGCCATTCCGGCAACAGGCTCTCAGCTGCACCAAATAGATAAATAAATAACTTTGCCAATATTTCGCCCATTGGGCATCATCAGGGCATTGAGGAAGGGGAGGCAAAAACACGAAATATAAAGACGAATAATGCAGGCAGATGAATGTTCTAGAACTAACACATCGTGGTGACACAATTGACAAGGCCAGCAAACTACACTATCATCACTTGTAAGGTGACCTAAACAGAAAGAAAGAAGAGAAAACTGAAACATACGAACAGACACAATTTGGCAAGAAGGCAAGAGAACTAACACTAACACTAAACCCTGTTTACTTTAGAAATTCTCGTGCCCACGCGTCTTGCAGAGCCGAATATGGAACCCTGGAGTTGGATCTATTTCAATTGGATTCGCGATCCCGTAACATTACCAAAAGTGAATGCGGAGGAATGTACTTGAATCTTTTTGAGAGGTCAGTTTGATAGTTAAATTTAGCGGATTACTATTGTTGTTCACGCTCTTTGTCCTTTTTCGCTGTGTAGTTCACTTCAACTGTAATACCCCAGAGGGCCTCTACTACATCAGCTCCAGCAAGTGGATAGGAAAATCGGCTAGAGATGTTAACTCAACTTGTGCTTCGGGTTATGGATATCATATACTGCAAGCTTCAGAAGCAAATTCAACATGTTTCCGCGATTACTTGGCTCACATTGACTATATGCTTGATGCCAGCGTTACCGTCTACACCGAATCAAATGGAAACATATCTTGCTACCGGTCGAGGGGTCCATGCCCGGACTCAGGGCCTATCATTGTGTGCAGCAATAAGCTCGCTGATGCTAGCAATGGTAGGACTAGCTTAAGCGCCTCCATTTTATTCATTCTTATGTTCCGCAATTCCCAAATGGCATTTCTGTTTACTTAACAGCCCGACTTAACAGCTGGGGATTATTGCCAGCTAAGATACCAAATCATACTTTTCCCGATACTTGAGGAGTGTGCCAGGGTAAATACCCCCTCTTTTCCATGCTTCTTCTACTAGAGTGGCCTTAAGCACACTCATATTGTTTTTATGACTTCTTCTGAAGGCAGTTTCCAGAAGAAATCACACAAAAAGAAGGTGGAAACCTAAAAACGCTGGAGATCGCGCTTCATACCAACTACTGATATAATACTTGACGGGCTGGCGACTGTCTGGAGCACACAGGAAGAGTGAGTCAACCCCGCAAACCAGCAAGAAAGCACCACACCCTTCTCAATTCACAGTATGCCAGGGAATTCACCCCTATCTGTTGAGCTTGAGTAGGCTGAGGAGGATTGTGCCTGGAGAGCACCACATATAAGCCAGAGCACGCTAAAATATGACCACAGACGAAAAATTCGATTTTCATTTTTTTGGTTCAAAAATGATCAAACACAGCTAATGTTCACTGTCCGAAAGTTTTGGATTGATCTGACATGTCTAAGTGTTGCTACAATGGTAATATATGCAGCACTGTTGAAATAGTGAAATTCTATGTACAGCAATAGGATTGTCACTTTTGCACACAGTTGATATGTCCCTTAGTTCATCTTTTCCAGGTCAGCTCCTCTGTCCAGGTTCTTATAGCATGAGCTAACAGGTACTCAGCCACATCCAAAATTTCTATGGCAGCTGAGCTGGGTGTCCGAAATACCTCCTGTTTGGAGCACCACTGGAGAACTGCCAGCGAAAACACGGTCAACATCTGTAGACGGACGAAGAAGTTGACACTCTACGTCCTCTCCATCACACTCCACCTGTACTTTCAGATATACGATATACACTGCTGCACACATCTTCCTCAACATACTCGACGTCGCACTCATATTCCCCACACCAAAGCCCATCTGCACACGGTTTTCTCCGCTCGCCAGAGAGCACTGCTTTCGCTGCCTACTGTTCGTGCGAGCGATGTTCCGCATAAGGGTACTCAAATTATCGTTTTGAGCAAGTTAAGGGAGCAGCAGAGTCCATTGATTGTTTTTGCAATTGCAACAATACTGGCATTGTCCCGGATATATGCAGCGATGTCCATTCTGGCCAAATCATCCGCCGACTCACCGCCCAAGTCAGTGTCGATGCCAATCGCTTGCCAGATTGTCATCAGATTAGAATTCCTCGTAACTGCAGATCGTGGGACTACCTCATCAATTCTTTTACGCTCGATGAAAGTGTAGCCCTCAAATGACTCGTCGCGCGCTGTAGCCTTCATCGTCTTCCTTCTGTTTCCGACCCGAGTCCTCAAAATAGTTGATCCTGCGCATGAAGTGCGAGGATGTCGCCTTCTTCCGCTCCACAGTACATTACTACTACTAGGCTCTTCCGTCGATACATCGATGAGGATCAGTTTTAGGCGACTCAGCGCAACATAGAATACAAACTCAAACAAATAAACTTACTTGAAACAAAGAAATGCATCCGGAACAGTCTAGTCGACCGAGGAGAACAACAACAGCGACTCGCGTTGAACTGCACTTCGTATTTTTTGGCGCGGAATTGAAATCGTGATTTTCTCGACTTTTCCAAAAAAGCTGTGGTCATGTTTTAGCGCGCTCTGGCTCAATTATATTCATGTAGTGCCCTCCATGAAAAAACATCACCAGGGATAGAAACCTATAAAAGGTGCTCCGTTTCCAGAGCGACAACCACCTCGGGAGCACCAGGGCCTAGGGAGCGGCGTGAGTCAGTGTCGCTCTTGGAGTTGTGGGCATCAGGTCAGTTATGCGCGTGACATTTCGTTGGGAGACATTTTGAGATGGTCAATTCATTGGATGACATTTCTCGATTGTGCTGTTTCACAGCTTGATTTTTTTGGCCGCATAACACATTCGGCTGGGGTCACTGGGGAAGTCGTGAGCTGCGGTGAGCTTACCATCTTCCGCCGCTTTGAAGCGCACAGGGCGCAGAGCCCGAAATACAGCCGACTATGTTCCACCCAAAGCAGTTAATCTGGGCACAGTGGTTAGAGTCCAGCGGATAATGCTCCAAAAATGTTCGTATAAAGCTAATCATAATGCTCCAAAAACTGCCTTATAATGCTGATTATAATGCTTCAGCAAGGGATATAATGCTCTTGGTTTGGTACAAAAATGGAAGAAAGTCTGCACATTGTCAAACTTCCAGGAAATTATGCATATCGTCAATCTGCATTTGAAGTTGCCACCTCATCTCTCACGAGCTCCACTACTTCTTAGCACTATAAGACATGATCGCTTCTCCATTGATTGCTCTCCATTCCAACTTTGATGCAGGGTTGTAGCAGAATAGTCGGTGTATCAAATCCCTCCCCTAATTATCCATGTAGTGAGAGATGAAACCATTATTGCAGGTAGTCATTCATTGTTGGGATGAAGTTAATCTTGGCAAATAGTATTCCTGCTTGCAGACAAGCTGTCACTGCGTCCACTCTGTGAATAATGTCTTCATCTGAAACACCATACGTGAGGCCAGATCCGATCTCAGATGGAGAGCCCTCCCATTTGCGGAAATCCTGAGAACACGTGGTCAGACGTTATTTTGCCACTCTAAATCCTTTGCTTGTGCTCTCATCTTCTCATTGACATGGTGTGTAGACGTATGGCTTGCCACAATACTCTTCCTTTCTGATAGCATTTGGCTGTAGGCCTGGCATTACAACCGTCCACAACTAACTGTACGCAATTCATCAGGAAAGTAAGACAGGCGCTGCTGAGCAATCGACTTGGTACTGAGTCCATGAGAAATTCTAGTTCTTTTCGAGCCTCCTGAGCTGGACTCGGCAAAGGAAGTTCTTTTGGAACGAGCTCTTTCTGATTCTAGCCGCTCCTTCATCGGAAGTTCATCCTGGTCCAAATTTAGCACTGCATCATTGTCTACTTCAGTAAAGCTAGAGATGCTATCGCCAGAGCCTCTGGCACAACTAGAAAACTCTTCTTCGTCTGTTTGATATTCACTTCGCGTACGTCTCCTCCGTAGCTCTCCATTATTCTAAAAGTAACAGAAACCTCGTAAATAATTTCTCCGGATTTGTGTAACTTGAACTGCCTAGGCATCGGTTGGACATGCTTCACAAATGGCTTGTATACATTTACCTGACCACATTGCTACAATCATAACGTTTTTATGTAGCAATAGTTATGTAGCGTTAGTGCTAAAGGTGTTACGTGTCTACACAATCACAAAGTCATGCGCCGGTACGAGGTACAATGCATAGTGCTCAAATGCACGGAATGAGCGGAGCGTAGTACGCAAGAGGTAGACAAAAGTAGTAAAATAGGGCTGTGTCGTTGTTACTCAGAGTTTCATGGCAAAAACCAATCATCAGACAACATCTCATGATCATGATTGTAGCCGATTGCTGCCAAAAACCTAGGATTTCCCGATATTATCCACTATGACACTCGTTATGCCGCTCAAACCTCACATAATGCTCGTTTTGTTCCATTTTTATTTTATTCCCGTAGCTATGCAGAAGACGTTACTTCAGTTACGTCTGGCGCTAGCCAGGGTCCACACAGCTTTAATTTGGTGTTTGTTTGTTTGTTTGTTTGTGTCACGGCTGGAGCTATCCCGTATCTGTCCCGTATCTGTGACTACAAAGGCTCTACAGGATTGTACATAACAGCTGTCCACAATATTTGCAGGCTCCTGTATCTGTCCCGTACCGTACCAATATTCGTCGTATTATGTATACGACTCCCTGATGTAGAGGGAGATTTTGAAAGAAATAGGGAGACGAGGAGGAAATTAAATTAGAATAGACGCCGAATAGGTGATAGGATAAACATAAACATACTTTGGAAGAGAGATCCCGTCGTCTCCAAAATAAGCGTGAACGAGCGATTCAGCGCCGGTCACAGGAAACGTCGGAAGAGATATCCCGTCGACTCCAGAACGCCCGTGATCGGCAGAGTCCGCCGGTCCCAGGCAACGTCAGGACAGACATCCCGTTGAGTCCAGAACGCCCGTGATCGGCAGGGTCTAAGCCGGTCCCAGTAAACGTCAGGACAGACATCCCGTCGACGCGCAGAAAAACTAAATCTGCAGTCTCTTTTGCCGTCAGACAGGATACGTATTTTAGGACACTGTAAAGTTATGTAATGTCCAAATTTCGACGTGAGCAGCAGGTCACTCGCGTTGATTTTTCGACGTGCGAGCCTAATAACGCGAGCTGAACTTTCGCGTGGCAGACATCCCGTCGACGCGCAGAAAAACTAAATCTGCAGCCTCTTTTGCCGTCGGACAGGATAAGTATTTAGGACACTGTAAAGTTATGTAATGTGCTCCACAGGCAACCATGCATTCGGCGTCGTCATTGGCTCAACAGGTCAATGTACATGTATTACTACAAAAAGGCCAGAAAATCCGATTACTGTATTAAAATCAACTAATTTTCGCTGGCGATTTAATTTCTCTGATTTCGCCACTTGGTACATGGTACCAACCGGCCAAAGTAAATCGCAGGCCAAAGTTTGTCATATAGGCAAATGATGCATGATTGAGCAATGGATGCATGTGAGAGCAAAATACGGATCGATTTCAAATTTGACGTGAAATTGCGCGTCACGTCGGAAATAACGTGCATCTTAACCTCTCTAATAGAGAGGTTTCTATTTCTCATCGGCCAAAATTTGTTGATTTACAGTATAAGGAGATAAAAAGAAAAGAAGGAGCAAACCAAAAGTAGATGATTATTAGAGAAATAACAATCCGCAATAAATTCTGCAAATAGTTTTGTCTAACTCATAATATTCGAACCGATTGAAACGTTTTTGCAATACAGTGATGTGGCCAATCAGCGGAAAAAGACATTTCCATCAGTTCTTAGAACATTTACGATGAGCTAGGCAAAAAAGCATAAAAGTATTTGAAGTTTTTGGGGACGGTTGGCGGTTTTCGTGCTCTGAGGATCAGCCTCAGCGGCACTCCTACAGCATCCCTTAAGCAGTGACCAAACCTTTGTGTACCTTACGATGTCACTTGATGAGAATCTAGACCTAGCCCTGGTGGGATTCAAGGACCTAATTGACCTGGGCGAGCGGAAATCAGTAGACCAACCCTCAAGCCTTTCTCGCCCGGAACTCGTCAAAGAACTCCGGAAGATGGGCGTGGGACTGCTGCCGCAGCCAGCAAGTCCAAACGGTACGTTGGAACAATTGTCTAGCCTTGTATCATGTGTTTCAACCTTGTCCAAGGAGATTGTTATGTCGAGGGAAGATAGAGACAGCACAATGTTGGCCCTGAAATTGGAAATCCAAGAGCTGGGGCGTGAAGTAGTAGAGCTTATCCCATGGTACGGTACTATAGGCCTGTTTCAGCCAATCAGCAGCCTTGCTGACCGGGAAATAATAGCCAATACAATCCCGCGCGGGATGATATTCATTATTAACTGGGTTCACCTTTACCGTACCTACTACGGTGCACCCTGTATTGGCATGCCCCCACCCCTCACGATTCGATGCAATGCATCGCCACTGGAGTCCTTTGGATCAGAACCCAGCGACAAAATGCACAACACAGAACCGTGAGAGGGTGGGAGCATGCCAATGCAGAGTGCACCGTCGGTACAGTAAAAGTGAACGGAGAGAACTTACCTCCGCGACTACGTCCAAAACCAGATTCCACACAAACAAACAACGAACTCCAATCACTATTCAACTCAACACTACGACACAAAGGAGACCTTCGAAGTGCATCTGTTCTCATTCACTCTTTGTAAACTCAAAAACTACACAAAGTATCAACATCCGAGTGAAAATTACTAATTGCAAGGAGAGATACCGTAACAACTCGAAAAGTACAAGACGTGAAAGTGAGAGGAAAAATCTTGTACAGAATATTCAACAGTGTGAAAGAAGAGGTCAGCAATCCATGTATGATGTAGATAAGATATGGATGCAAGATGCGACCCGCAGTGATTTTCATGACATTGTATCCAGTACAATTACCACAAGACAATCTAAAACGTAGATGCTGCTACACATCCAGTATGCCTATAATATAACCTCCAGATCAACGTTCTTCTGATTGCATAGTGTCCGAGAGTGATACAACGAAATGCACTTTACTCACTGGTGCCAATGTCCGACGATATGTACAATGTGGTTACTGCCTGCACGGACAGTGTTCAGCAAGGATCCCAAACCGTTGAAAGTTCCACGCCGATCCAATGACAAGGAAGTCAGCACCAGCATCCACAATAATGACGTTGTATCTCGTCGTGACTTGAAGTATGGCCCTTACTTTGAACCAAATGACTATGTATCATAACAGTGCAATCTTCGTCAATTCTCTAGTCCAACTACTAAAATGCAACTTGTCTCCCGAGCTCCATCGCTCTCAAACCTTGACTGGATTGAAAAGAAAGGCAGCATCTTGTTTTTGGTATAGCTGTACCTTGGTTATTGTATTCAGAACGCAGTTGCGTCGATCTCCAAAATGCGTAGATGTACCTGGGATAAGTAGGATATTGACCCGGGTACTCGGGTGTTACCGTACCCTCATATCATCCCTCCTGCTACGCAGTCGGGATGATATTCGGGAGGTAACACCCTCGTACTTGGGTAATATCCTATACTTCGTCAACAGAAGTGTTCCATCCCTGACCCCTTACCACACACCGTACCCACGTACACATCCCAACAAAACGTGGCCATGGGACCTCCAGCTGCGAAGTCCTACAGTAATACCGTACGCACCCAGCATGCTGCAACACCACAAGGTACAAGTCCAAGTAGTACCCAGACCCAGCCTGCCCAACAAAGCCCAATGTGTGCTGCATGCACCAGTGATACTTGTAGTTGTACAGTCCACGCAGCCGACACACAATGCTGTGAAGCAGGGGTCACTGGCATATGTAGTACAGAGCCAACACAGAACACGTGGAAAGAGGTGAACCATAGACGAAAAGGACGGCAGGACAAATTCACGGACAGCGTATCCAAAGCTCTGCGGGCTACTATAACCTCTCGGTACGTGAAGGAATCACCTAACACGGAACCTGCTGATCCGTGCATCCTGACAGGGGTGGTGCCCATCAACAAACTGGTGCTCTACGTTGGAAGCATCAACAGCGGTTGCAACGCTCACTCCATCAGAGACTGGTGCGAAGCGAGGGACGTGGAGGTATTAAATTGCTCCGTCATGGAGTCCAAATACCTTGGCACATCGTATGCCAGAGTCACTAGATATCCTTAGCTAAAAAAACGCTAACGTAAACGCAAACCTTTCCGTACTTCGGATCGTTCAAGCTGACTTTTCCCTTAGCACAAAGTACGTTATAGTTGAGACGAAATAGTCGTGACAACCATGGCGATATGAATTTTCGTTGAAACAGATGCGGGAAATTCAAAATTTTGAACCAGGGATTAGTTTGCTGTCGTTCCGAAAGAATACCTTGGCGAGGTATTTTACTCTGGAATAGCAAAAGCACGGCGAACATGAGTTTTCGCTGTTCCCAGGTCCTTGGAAACCCTTTCCTAAACGCAGCACCGAAGACTGTAAGGGTTCTCCAGCTCCAGCACGTCTGGGAGAGGCCGATGAATTTCTTCCTCAGGAGTGCCGTGGAACTGGTCCTTTGTTTCCCAGATGGGATAGAGGGAGAAAGGCACGAAGCAGAGGACGCAGAAATTGTCAACTGAAAGGCAAAACTCGCCAAAAAGCTAATAAATGTCACAAGAGGAAGCAATCTCGACTCTCGATCTCATCTCGATCTGCACGACGTGCTTTTTATCTCCCGCTAGTTAAAAACAATGCGAGTTTTTGCATTTTTTGCAGAATTTCCATAACGAACGTCGGCCCGTTATTTTGAGCTCTGTAACGTTTTTCCGTTATCCGATAACGTCTTTTGTCACGGCTGGGAGTGAGTACCGTAAAAGTTAGCGTTATCGTACTTTTGCTTAGGCCGCGCTCACACTGCGACCATGAGCACGCGTCCATGCGTCAGCAAAACGCAGAAACGTGGGAGTCGTGCTCACACTACGCCTCGTACACGCGTAGACGTGAAGTTGTCACACAAACTTTACGAATTGCAGTTCGTATCCAAAAGAGTTCGTGCGTTTCCTAATAAAGTTGTGGCCCGTTTTGGATGTAATTTTTCGCATGTTGCATGTTGGAGGAAGTGCCTCGTGGCTCCTGGCTCGTATTCTTGAAGTCGACGAAAATAATTCATACAATCAGGTAGGTTTGGACTCTTGAGGGACTGCCGCTGACATCCAAGCGCTTTCGCTTTCCTGACCTCGTGGTCAGAGCAAGTGCCAGTGCAGTGGAAATTCCGGTAGTGGTTTCTTTCGTCTGTTGCCGAGATGAGAACTGTATTTTCCGGTGATATGTAACTGAAATGTCTTGAGGTATGGCATTCCATCATCGCAGAAAAGTAGAGAAAGATGATTTCCGAAACCGAAAAGCAAGACCAAGCTGCCATCGTATTGAACGAGTACACTGTAAAAATTGGTCACTGACCCAATCACAACGAAGCAACTACAAAAACAAAAACAAAATCGACATCGTCCAAAAAGGGCAAAGAATGCATATATGGCGGTGCGTGCGTGCAGGACCACAACCACAAAATTTTAAAAATGTCGAGGTGACATCGACAACCGCGCCGATTTTCATGAATCAACACACAGGAATTTGAGAAATTGAACATACTTCAGGCCAGGTTGTACACAAATACGCTTCACGTCTACGATCATGTTGCCGCCAAGTCGTGGCACCCCCCTCCGGAGGTCGCGGTCACGATTTGAAACGTGGCCGCGACGTTTTGGTCAAGTTCATGCCGTTGCCATGCAACTTGGCCGCATGGCCGCATGGACGCTGGTTTTGGTCGCAGTGTGAGCGCGCCCTAAGGATGTCCACTGTGGCTGCAGAACATGAAGAGCGTGTACTAGACAGAGCCTTCTGGCCCGAAGCCATCAGCCACTCAGTACGCAAGTGGCGTTTTGCGGACAGCCCCAAAGTGACGAAGCCAGCTTCCAATGCGTAACCTTTATCCCTCCTCTTCCACTTCAACCCCTGCGCCTCTCAACGCTCTTGCCCCACCTTTCTTCCCCCATTCTGTACATGCTGCTACTCACCGACTTACAAACTGTGTCCTTAATGCTCGCTCCATAGCAAACAAGTCTGGCGAACTCATTCAAATCTGTGAAGATCACACACCCAGCGTAGTATGCATCACAGAGACCTGGCTAACTCCCACACAAGCTTTCCACGTGCCACACTATGAATGCTTCCGTCGAGACCGACCTGTTTTAGAAAATAGACAGAACTGTGACCCACACAGGGGGTATGGAGGAGTTCTAATCTTAGTTCGTGAAGGTCTGTGCACTTCCATTGATCAGCTACCGGATTTTCAGCAACCGGGCTTGGAAGCGCTAGCACTTCGGCTTACACTCGCTGAACATAAGCTTGTCTCACCTTCTGACCTGCCAACAACCCACCTAACAGTAGCCTGTATCTACCGTGCTCCTTCCCCGTCGACGGATGACTTCTCGACTTTTCTCGACCGCCTCCAAATAACCCTGCAATCAACACAAAGGAAGCCCGAAGCCCTTGTGATATCAGGCGACTTCAACTGTAGGTATTCCGGCTGGTGCTCAACTGACCAAACGGATGCACAGGGTCTGAGTCTTGACAACCTCTTCTCATGCTATAATTTGACCCAATCGGTAACCTTTCCCATCCACCTCCGCTCGAATGGACTTGGCAGCTGTCTAGACCTTATCGCGAGCAACATCCCTAACCAACTCAACCACATTCAACACCTGGCTCCTCTTGGCGCATCAGACCATGCGTCCTGCCGGCTGAGGTCTCCTCCTCAAAGTCTTCCCCCACAGCAGCCAGCACCTGCCGTAGCCCACCATCTACACAAAAATACAATGTCCTGAGTGCCACGGATAACATGTGGAATGCCATGAATTTTTTTCTCGCAGCTGTACCCTGGTCTCAGGTCCTTGCCTCCCACTGCATCGACACGGCTGTCTCCGCATTCACTGACATCCTTGAAGGTTCCTTGGACCTATATATAGGAAGATCCTCACCTCCTCGTCGGAAATCACGCCACAAACCCTGCCCCTGGATGACTCCATCACTGAAAGCAGCTATTAAGGTCAAGAGCGATCTCTACAGCATCTACCGGAAATACCCATCCCTACAAATTTCAACAAATACAAACACCAACGTAACTATGTAAAATGCCTTTCCAGATCCTGCCATCGCTGCTACATCCGCAACCTCCGTGCCACGATATCTCCCACAAACCCTCGCCTCCCATCCCTCCCTGTGCTCATTCGTCAACTGCGAAATCCTACCAGCGCCCGGGTTATACCGTCGAAGATGGTGGGCCCCAATGGTCGAACAAGCACCTCTCCGGCATCCATTGGTAACTTATTGAACCGCCACTTCGTTAGTGCTGGCTTACAGGTTGACCCCGATGCTCCTATTCCCACTATTTCCTCTCTACCTCCACCAGCAACTACATTGCACTCCCTGATCATCACCTCATCGACTGTTCACAAGTATATTGCAAGACTGCCTCTGAACAAATCCCCCGGAGCTGATAGGATCACCAATGAGATCCTCAGGAAACTGAGCTACTCAATTGCCCGCCCACTCTCCATTCTTTTTAACCTTTCCCTCTCCTCCGGCACATTCCCGTCACGATGGAAGTCAGCCACTGTCATTCCAGTGTACAAAAATAAAGGCGACAAGAACAACCCGTCTAATTACCGACCAATCTCCCTCCTGTCCTGCGTCTCCAAACTGCTAGAGAGAATAGTGTACGACCGCTTGTACGACCATATCTCCCCTCTTCTTCACCCCGCACAATCTGGCTTCCGTCGTAAGGACAACACATCCCTGCAATTATCCCGCATAATCCAAGACCTCTGCTCCCTAAAAGACCAGAGGCAGGTCTCCTGCATCTGTTTCTTCGACCTCTCCAAGGCCTTCGACACCGTGTGGCACAAGGGCCTGATCGCCAAACTTCGTGCCCATGGTGTCTCCGGCTCCCTACTCGCCTGGATAACTAGCTACCTCTTGGACCGAAATCAGTGCGTCACAGTAAATGGAACCTTATCTGACCCCGAGTCTGTGACATCCGGAGTGCCCCAGGGCTCCATTTTAGGTCCCCTGCTCTTCCTCACATACGTTAATGACCTCCCCTATTCAATTCCCAATATTTCTTGGTTTGCAGATGATACCACTGTCCTTGCTTCCTCCCCATCTCACGCCACCCTGTACCCCAAAGTTCAGACCTGTATCAACGACATTGTTCACTGGATGAGCACTTGGTACCTTAAGCTTAATGTGACCAAAACCGAGCTCCTCCTGTTTCCCCCTCCCACAGATCCAGTGCCCATCTTCCACTTTCCCGATGATCCCGGTCACCCTATCTCTGTAGCGCCCCACCATAAACACCTTTGCATTGTCATAGATTCCGCCCTCTCCTGGTCTCACCATGCTGATCATGTGTCGTCCAAAGTATGCCGATCTGTCGGCATAATGTCAAGTCACTTGTCCCATTTGCCCAAAAATTGCCGGATTAATTTTTTGTAAATCATACATTCTTCCCCTTTTCACGTACGGCTTCCCTGCCTGGTCCACCATTAACAAAACCCACATAGGTAAATTAGAAGTTCTCCATCGCCGTATACTGCGAATCATATTCCGTACTGATCGTTATACCTCAAATCTAGACTTGTATGCTGCTGCATCCACTACCACTCTGCAACATTACCTTGATGCTTCCAAGTGCACCCTGGCGCATTCAATTTTCCTTGACCAGCACCCTGCTCATTTACAGTCCCTTAATTGGTTCAATTCCGGTGGCACCACCCGAAGCTGCGTTCGTCTCCCCCTAGCTAGGTCTACCCTATTCGTAAATTCCCCTTTCTTTTCCTCCTACTCCACGTGGCTCCACCTGCCTCCCAGTGTTAGACAAGCTCCAGATATGCCCAAATTCCGTACCCTCGTCAGACAGCACTTCAGTATCTCCCAGTAAACAAAGTTACAGTCACCACTTCCGCTGCATAGCTCGCTGAGCATCCCATTGCTGTGTAAGTTGCTAATCCCTTCCCACTTTGTGTACGTGCTCTTAATTTTCTTTTTTTCTCTTCTTCCGTGGTTGGTCTCACCCTCTCCTCAATTCAATTGGCTGTCTTGACATGCCACGAGGTGCAGAAATATATAAATAAATAAATGCATACTGGAAAATAGGTAATAGATACGAGCGATAAAACATAGAACGGCATGTATTTGGCAAATGAGAACGATGAGGATATAGTATGCCGAGAACACTACTAGTTTTCTTGCAAATATAGTCTACATGAGGAGCCCATGTTAGACAGTCGTCAATAATTATACCAAGGTGTTTATGTTCATGGACAATTTCTATGGTCGATGAGCTGCCAGGACATGATAAAGACACATTACAGAACTGATCACTAGCACCGCTACAGAAGAACATCACTTTGGTCTTACTAGTGTTCGGTCTCAGTTTCCAAGTCGACATCCAAGAAATGGTGGAGTTTATCTTTTTCTGGAGGTCATTGACTAGCAATTGCTTGCAACTACTTGAAGCGGAAACTGTGGTGTCATCGGCGAACAGTGAAACATTAGGGACAGACATCGGTAGATCATTGACGTAGACTAAAAAGAATAGTGGCCCTAGGATTGACCCCTGTGGCACACCAGAATTAATTGCCTGGGGAGACGAGAGGGTGTTGCCGACGCGTACAGCCTGTAACCTGGCAGTTAGGTAGCTTTCAAAAAAACAAAGCAGGTTGCCACCAATGCCATAGGCACCCAACTTGGCAATCAGGCCTCTATGCCAAACAGTATCAAAGGCTTTCGCCAGGTCAAAGAAGCACATGCCAGTATGTTCTTTCAAATGTCGGGACTGCATGATGTTTTGGATTAGGTGGACTAGGTGCAGAGCTGTGGAGTCCCCTCGCCGGAAACCAGACTGCATGGTATGCAAGTACGGGGACAAGTGTCGATATAGCTGATCGTACACAATGCGCTCAAACAGCTTTGAAATACAGCACAGTAGGGAGATGGGTCTGTAGTTCGTTGCATCCGACCGGCAGCCTTTGCGCTTATAAATTGGGACCACTAATGCGTATTTCCATGCGGAGGGAAAGATTCCAGATGACAGAGAGATGTTAAAGAGCAGCGATAACGGATATGCTAGGGTGTCTTGGAGGTGTTTCAGGATTTCGTTTGGTATACCAACGTAACCAGGAGACTTCTTATTGGGGAGACTGCGTATGTATCTGGTTACAGTACGGGATGAAATCGTCAGCGATGTAAACGTTGACTCTACAGGTATTTGGTGGATAGAAGGAAATAACCATTCAGGTCTATCCTTAACGCAGAAGCTGGTAAACTGCTCATTCAGAGCATCCGCAATATCAAGAGGCGCAGTGGCGGAACTTTGGTCAGACCGTGTGATTGCTGTTGGACTAGAGCCCAATGACGATGCTGATTTACGTAGAGTTCTTATAAATGAGTGAAGTGATGGACGCTGGCTGTCGGTGAGAGAAGTAGTAATGGACTGGATGTATTCTTTATGGGCTACACGTGATAACGTTTTTGCTATATTCCGCTGACGTTTGTACTGTGTTGCATTGGACGGGGTAGGGTATTTTTTTATAGATGCTGTAGAGGTCATGCTTTCTCTTAATGCCTGCCCTGAGCACTGGTATCATCCATGGTGGATCCTGGCGTGAAGGGCGGCTTCGGTTTCCGGTGGTTGACTGGTGATCGCGGTAAAAATAGCAGACTGAGAGAGACGATTCGAGGACAGACGAGAAGTTAGAAACGGCTGTATCAATATCAAGGCCGCATAAAAGGTCACTCCAGTGAGTTGCGGCAATTTCAGCATTGACGCCTTCCCATTGCGATTGAGTGAGCAAGTGATGGCTGAAGCGAGGCGGTGCAGTGTCAGATGTGGACTCTCGAGACTGTGCTATGTCTTTAGCTATGGAGAGCCTGCCGAGGACGATTAAGTGATCTTAAGTGACTGTTTTCTCCGGATTGGGGTGGTACCCATAGTCGGGTCCCAGCTGCAATAACTTAGACCAGTAAAGGGATGCGGCTTGAAGGGTGCCAGCAGCGGAATCATCATCAGCGTACCACAGCTGGGTGGTGTTTGGACATTCGTGTGAAAGTTTGTTTATGAGAGGCATAACAGCAACAGCGTAAATGGCCATCGCAAGGGGGTCATCCTGGCAGGTCCCCTCACGGGAAAGAATTTCGCCCCCACCCGCTACGAAGAGGCGGCATGGCGCGCCATACGTGTTCTTGAACACCTGACCTAAAGCAGGACAGGGAGCGGGAACATTGTGCAGGGCAGCATTCCTATTTAAAGAATTGAATGCATTGGATGCATCTAAAACAGCATGGCTTCGGTTTCAGGAAGACTAAAAAACCTTGCCATTGCCTGAACGGCAGCCTCGCAAGCAGCTGGCATGCCAACGCAAAGTTGGCGCGGGGCAGTCGCAGCTCTGACGTTGCTTTCGATCACCTTCATTATCGCTCGCCCTATAATCCTCCTAAAACTTCCCCAACAGCTATGGGTCTAACATCTGGGGATTTATCAAGGTGGATCAGGCGAGCGGCAGTGAATGTGGAAGACCGTGCCCGGTTGGATGTCGCTGCCAATGGTTTGTGGGGCAGTCGTTTTGAGCGTACACTTATTGATATACGGGTTTTTAATCCTCACTCACGCTCAAATCGATCTGCACCACATACTATTGTGTATCAGCGACATGAAAAAGAAAAGAGAAGGCACTATGAGGAGCGGGTGAGGCAGGTTGAGCAAGCCTCCTTTGTTCCGGCGGTCATGTCAGCCAGTGGCGGAATGGGTCCAGCATCAACAGCACTGTACAAACGAATTGCTCATCTGTTGGCGGAGAAGAGGGGTGAGCATTACTCTCATGTTATGGCATTTGTTAGATGCAGGATTTCCTTCAGCCTTCTGAAATCCTGTATCGAGTGCATTCGCGGTTGTAGGCGTTTAAATTTTGGTTTGAAATTTGCACCCTCCTGCGGAGCCCACGCTGCTTTGGCAGTGGCGGAGGCTCGCTTGCCGACGTAACCGTCGGAGATCATCATGAACAATGGACTGACTAATTATTCACTTGTCCTGTCTTTATAAATAACATGTTATTGCATATGTTCTTGGTTTAGTTTTTGGCCTTTTTCGTGCTTTGGAGTTGATAACATTTTCCTCACTATAGTAAAATACCGGCAGTGAATGCCTCCATGAAACTCGGCTCGATATTCGCAGTACACAATACGCGTGCCGAATCCGCCAATGCAGTGCAAAGTCGGTTGGAAGCTGGACCGAAGCACGTTAGCATCCGGGTCCAGGCCTCCGAGTCTAGTCCGGACGGACCAGCGGCGCCCTGCATGGACCTGCTCACAAACTTGATGAGGCTTGGCGTGATGCGCTCGAAGAGTATTGGGTTCACCCGCTGTGAGTCGGTCAGCGCCACCAATGAGCCAGGAACCGCCGGTGAGGGAGACGGCCCAGACGGGTGCTTGTCATGCAGTACCTCACGCACAGTCTTGTCACCACCGGCCGAGTCCTCCATCCCGAGCACTGAGCCAGGTGAGTCATCACCTACCATCCTCGCTGCAGAGTGAATCTTCCCTGCGAATACTCTTCGACTGAAGGTTGTATCGTCCAATGTATCAGGCAGTTTCTGACGACGCTTCCCAGCGGGTAGGTGTGCTTGGATACATCTGGCTTCGTCCAGGATGTCCTGAAACCTGCCACATGACCACGATTTCATACGTCGCGTGATGTGGGTTGCATTCTCAGCAGCCCGGGACTCCGGGTGAGGTCGCTGTAATAGTAGCTGGCACGCAACCGTTACCGCTGTCCAAGAGATGGGACGAAGTGGCGAGTCAGCGGCAAACGTTGATATTAAGCGGGCCAATTCATTCACAAACGAAGACCCGGCTGAACCATACGGAATCATTACCAGATTCCTCTCCCACTGCACACATTCGTTGTATACGTCTTGTAAGCAAGCTTGTATGTCATCCGCCGGACTGTTCCATATGTTTTCGTCGAAACTATGCTGAGAATCGTCCAGACCGGCCAAGAGCAATGTTGTATCTCCTCCTGGCAATAATGACTGTTCAGGCGATGTCCCACTGATAAGAACGCTTCATCACTGGTGTTGGCCACATCAGACGACCAGGGCCCTCTCCTCAACTTCGCCCTTGGCGCACAGTTCGTACATTTTCTACTGTTCTTGACACAAACACATGATTTGCATGTCCCAGAAGGACCGCATGTGCAACATTTAGCCATACTACTGTGGCATAAGGAAGCTGGACGTGGAAATGCAGCGGGTGATAATGCTAAATTGCTAGAATCGGTAACAATTGCCAGTTGATAACTGATGTAGAAAAACAACACCAGAGCAATGCAAAGGTGCGACGGGGAAACACTAAGCCAACGAGGTGAAGAACACACGGCACTGGTGCTGCGCCCAAGGTGCATACTAAAATGAACTTACGGGAGAGGTTGTGAATGCAATAGAATGCTACCCAGAAAGTGAGGATGTGAACACCCGAAAGAAAAAGGTTAGCGAAGCAGCGCATGCACAGTGCCAGGAATAAGGTGCTAACACTGCAGCAGTCCCTCAAACAGGTGGGAAACTTCAAATCAAAAGAGCTAACAGCAGGGCACAACCAAACCCAACAAAGCGAATAATAAAAGCAACGTACCATGAACAGTCCTCCAGAATATTCACCAAGCTTCCTCTTCCAGCCAGAGCTCCCAAATCACCAACCGTCCTCCACCAGCGCAACTCGCAACTACTACTACTACTACTACTACTACTACTACTACTACTACTACTACTACTACTACTACTACTACTACTACTACTACTACTACTACTACTACTACTACTACTACTCCTACTACTACTACTACTACTACTACTACTACTACTACTACTACTACTACTACTACTACTACTACTACTACTACTACTACTACTACTACTACTACTACTACTACTACTACTACTACTACTACTACTACTACTACTACTACTACTACTACTACTACTACTACTACTACTACTACTACTACTACTACTACTACTACTACTACTACTACTACTACTACTACTACTACTACTACTACTACTACTACTACTACTACTACTACTACTACTACTACTACTACTACTACTACTACTACTACTACTACTACTACTACTACTACTACTACTACTACTACTACTACTACTACTACTACTACTACTACTACTACTACTACTACTACTACTACTACTACTACTACTACTACTACTACTACTACTACTACTACTACTACTACTACTACTACTACTACTACTACTACTACTACTACTACTACTACTACTACTACTACTACTACTACTACTACTACTACTACTACTACTACTACTACTACTACTACTACTACTACTACTACTACTACTACTACTACTACTACTACTACTACTACTACTACTACTACTACTACTACTACTACTACTACTACTACTACTACTACTACTACTACTACTACTACTACTACTACTACTACTACTACTACTACTACTACTACTACTACTACTACTACTACTACTACTACTACTACTACTACTACTACTACTACTACTACTACTACTACTACTACTACTACTACTACTACTACTACTACTACTACTACTACTACTACTACTACTACTACTACTACTACTACTACTACTACTACTACTACTACTACTACTACTACTACTACTACTACTACTACTACTACTACTACTACTACTACTACTACTACTACTACTACTACTACTACTACTACTACTACTACTACTACTACTACTACTACTACTACTACTACTACTACTACTACTACTACTACTACTACTACTACTACTACTACTACTACTACTACTACTACTACTACTACTACTACTACTACTACTACTACTACTACTACTACTACTACTACTACTACTACTACTACTACTACTACTACTACTACTACTACTACTACTACTACTACTACTACTACTACTACTACTACTACTACTACTACTACTACTACTACTACTACTACTACTACTACTACTACTACTACTACTACTACTACTACTACTACTACTACTACTACTACTACTACTACTACTACTACTACTACTACTACTACTACTACTACTACTACTACTACTACTACTACTACTACTACTACTACTACTACTACTACTACTACTACTACTACTACTACTACTACTACTACTACTACTACTACTACTACTACTACTACTACTACTACTACTACTACTACTACTACTACTACTACTACTACTACTACTACTACTACTACTACTACTACTACTACTACTACTACTACTACTACTACTACTACTACTACTACTACTACTACTACTACTACTACTACTACTACTACTACTACTACTACTACTACTACTACTACTACTACTACTACTACTACTACTACTACTACTACTACTACTACTACTACTACTACTACTACTACTACTACTACTACTACTACTACTACTACTACTACTACTACTACTACTACTACTACTACTACTACTACTACTACTACTACTACTACTACTACTACTACTACTACTACTACTACTACTACTACTACTACTACTACTACTACTACTACTACTACTACTACTACTACTACTACTACTACTACTACTACTACTACTACTACTACTACTACTACTACTACTACTACTACTACTACTACTACTACTACTACTACTACTACTACTACTACTACTACTACTACTACTACTACTACTACTACTACTACTACTACTACTACTACTACTACTACTACTACTACTACTACTACTACTACTACTACTACTACTACTACTACTACTACTACTACTACTACTACTACTACTACTACTACTACTACTACTACTACTACTACTACTACTACTACTACTACTACTACTACTACTACTACTACTACTACTACTACTACTACTACTACTACTACTACTACTACTACTACTACTACTACTACTACTACTACTACTACTACTACTACTACTACTACTACTACTACTACTACTACTACTACTACTACTACTACTACTACTACTACTACTACTACTACTACTACTACTACTACTACTACTACTACTACTACTACTACTACTACTACTACTACTACTACTACTACTACTACTACTACTACTACTACTACTACTACTACTACTACTACTACTACTACTACTACTACTACTACTACTACTACTACTACTACTACTACTACTACTACTACTACTACTACTACTACTACTACTACTACTACTACTACTACTACTACTACTACTACTACTACTACTACTACTACTACTACTACTACTACTACTACTACTACTACTACTACTACTACTACTACTACTACTACTACTACTACTACTACTACTACTACTACTACTACTACTACTACTACTACTACTACTACTACTACTACTACTACTACTACTACTACTACTACTACTACTACTACTACTACTACTACTACTACTACTACTACTACTACTACTACTACTACTACTACTACTACTACTACTACTACTACTACTACTACTACTACTACTACTACTACTACTACTACTACTACTACTACTACTACTACTACTACTACTACTACTACTACTACTACTACTACTACTATACAACAGCCTCTTTTACGGGCAAAATAAACACAATGAATATTTTTTCCCAAGTGTTCCAAAAACTTCAACTCAAAGTTCTAGAAAGAAAAGAAAAAAACGAAAAAACACGCAAAAAAAAACACAGCATAATAATGTATACCTACTTAGGTAAACAGCAGCAAGTTCAACTTCAAGTCAATACTACTACTACTACTACTACTACTACTACTACTACTACTACTACTACTACTACTACTACTACTACTACTACTACTACTACTACTACTACTACTACTACTACTACTACTACTACTACTACTACTACTACTACTACTACTACTACTACTACTACTACTACTACTACTACTACTACTACTACTACTACTACTACTACTACTACTACTACTACTACTACTACTACTACTACTACTACTACTACTACTACTACTACTACTACTACTACTACTACTACTACTACTACTACTACTACTACTACTACTACTACTACTACTACTACTACTACTACTACTACTACTACTACTACTACTACTACTACTACTACTACTACTACTACTACTACTACTACTACTACTACTACTACTACTACTACTACTACTACTACTACTACTACTACTACTACTACTACTACTACTACTACTACTACTACTACTACTACTACTACTACTACTACTACTACTACTACTACTACTACTACTACTACTACTACTACTACTACTACTACTACTACTACTACTACTACTACTACTACTACTACTACTACTACTACTACTACTACTACTACTACTACTACTACTACTACTACTACTACTACTACTACTACTACTACTACTACTACTACTACTACTACTACTACTACTACTACTACTACTACTACTACTACTACTACTACTACTACTACTACTACTACTACTACTACTACTACTACTACTACTACTACTACTACTACTACTACTACTACTACTACTACTACTACTACTACTACTACTACTACTACTACTACTACTACTACTACTACTACTACTACTACTACTACTACTACTACTACTACTACTACTACTACTACTACTACTACTACTACTACTACTACTACTACTACTACTACTACTACTACTACTACTACTACTACTACTACTACTACTACTACTACTACTACTACTACTACTACTACTACTACTACTACTACTACTACTACTACTACTACTACTACTACTACTACTACTACTACTACTACTACTACTACTACTACTACTACTACTACTTGACACAATCTTTATTAGGAAACTTGAAATGGAGATGTGAAACACAAATACAGCCATGTAGATGGAGCAGCAATGCAATACAATGTCCAAAAACTCAAGAATTCATTATCATGGGGCAATGTTGGGCAAATGTCTGTCAGGTACTATCACGCTCAGGCTGCCCGCAACCTGCACATCGTCGTGAAATTCATCCTGTTGCGGCGGTATGACGATCTTGAACCCCGCAAACAGGTGACTGCCCATCGCATAAGGCAGACTGACAGCTTACAACGGAGCTGACCCATGATAACCGATACGTGTAGGTCGACGTTCTTCTCAGCAATCAGGCATGCCAGTGTCTTCAGTGCCATTGAGCATTCTCTGCCAATCATGCCCGAGGTAGAAAAAACTAGCGGTGTAAACGTACCTCTGTCAACTGCTGTCACCCGCTCTCCGTACTGGCGCTTCTTCATCCGTTCATGCGTTCGGAGCTGGCTGATGACTTCCTGACGCGACAGCAAGCTTGCCTTTGGGTGTGTAACCCGGATGTCGAAAAAGGCATCTTGCTGTCTCGTCCAGAAGCCACAAGCCCGGATGTCCAGGCGGGCACCTGCCGAGCGGTTGGCTGTCCTCCCTTGGAGCCGCTCACCATCATATGGTAGTAGAGGCGGTTCCACCTCCACATCCCGGACCGCCTCACGCATCACGTCAGCCAACAAGTCCCGGATCTCATTGTGGCGTGCCATGGGGTAGCCCCCTGCCGGACACATCATCGCATGGTCTATTGTGTTTGCAGCACCACATACACAAGTCAGGGGGAGTCCGTCAGGCTGCAGGCCGTAGCGGATGCAGAACGCATCTCGGAAATCCGATTTGTTCAGCACCATCTGCATTTGGGACGATGGTTCCGCCGTTACCCAAGATGATACGCCCTTTTCCGCGGCATTCTCCACCAACAGCGCCTGTGTTGCTGTCAAATCCGGGCGCAATTCGCTAACGAGACCCGTGGCTTGGGCAGCTTTCTCTCTGCGAATACGCCCGGCCTCCTGCCGGCTGAGGGCTATTGCCTCGTTCAGCTGGTCTGTTTGAGTAGTTTCGTTGGTGCTTGTTGGATGTTCTGGTGGTCTTATGCAGGCCGCCACAGGAGCCACAATCTGTCTGGATGCAGAAAACTCTTTCTCGGCCTCCACCGAGGGCACAGGGATTGCCATGCCACCAAACCGCGCTGGTAGCGATAGCAACTTTCTCAGTGCCGACTCGTCCGAACACGAATGGCCGCTGAGCGCTGGCAGCAGCTTGTCCGTAATGGCGGCGTCGAGACGGGCCAGAAGATGCGCAGGGCAAGATAGGACGCGCAAGTGGTACCGCCACTTGGACACGAGGCCCTTTACAAACACCTCGTACGCAGCATGTGGCTGAGTGGTGGCCACCTCCGCCAGGCGATCAACCTGCAGCGTCCACTTGTCGATCAAATCTGTGATATACTCCTCACAGAAGACCGTTGTACCGAGTGCGCCGCCAAGATAACGAGCACCCTCGGTCACAACACGAATGCCCGTGTCCCTGAAAAGCTGGAGTGCCAGGGCCGAATGCTGCTCCTTGACAATTAGTGTTGTCTTGTTCGCGTTAGGGTAGTACCCATACCCAGGGCCATGCTCCAGAATCCCATCCCAGTACTGCCTTAGATTGAGGAGCTGTCCGCCACCAGCATCGTCATCAGCATACCATAGCTGCACCACGTCGGGGCAGCACTCTGACAGCTTGTCTATCAATGGCATCATGGCGACCGCGTATATCGCCATGGCGAGAGGATCACCTTGGCAGGTACCCTCCTGACTCCTTATCTCTCCACCACCCGACACAAACAGGCGGCATGGACTGCTGTAGGTGTTCTTGAACACCTGCCCCAGGGCAGGGCAGACGAGTGGCACGTTGTGTAGGGCTGCTGTGCGGTTCATAGCGTTGAAAGCGTTGGTGGCATCGACCAAGAGCACACCCTCCACCTCCGGCGAGACAAGCATGTCGGTCATCGTATGCACGGCAGCTTCACACCCAGACGGAACACCAACACAGAGTTGACGAGGGGCTGTGGCGTGCATGGCGTCATACTGAATTATCTTCATCACAGCTTTGCCTATTAGTCTCCGGAAAACCTCCCCAACAGCGATAGGGCGCACCCCCGGTTGCTTGTCCAGTGGGATGAGGCGGGCCGCAGTGAACGAACTTAGCTCTTCTGGTGGGACTTCCTGGGTGCATAAGCGTTTTCCTGCTTCTGCCATTGCCGCACAGAGCTGGTCAGACGCTGCAGCGAAGCAGGTCAACATGCGTTTCCACGCATCAGAGTCCAGGCCCGATGGACCGGCCGCTCCGGACATTTGACGACTTATCTGCTTGATCAGCGCTCCTGTGAGCCTGGCAAAAAGGATCGGATCTTGAGGGGTAGCCGCGTCATGCCCCTGCAAGAGAGCGTCATCCGGAGGTACAGCAGGCTGGGGATGCTTATCAAGCAGAATGTCACGTACTGTTGAACCTGGGCTGCCGCTGACAGTGTCGCTCATTGACAACACTCCACCCGAGCCACTGGAGCAAACCATCCGAATGGCTGACTGCGTTTTCCCAGAACATACGAGTTTTGAAAACAAGGTGTCGTCAATTTGGCCTGACTGGTCGACGTTCCGGGTATGGTGTGCCGGAAGATGCGCCTGGATGCATCGGCATTCACGCAGCAGGGTGTTGATGTCTCCTGACTTCCAAACAGCAAGTCGACGCGTCAGGTGAGTTCCGTGTTCGGAGGAGGAGCCCTGTCCGTGCGGTTTCTGCAACAGGAGGTGGCACGCGACAGCTATTGATGTCCAGGCTCGTTCACGGTTGGGCGCCGCGTCGGAAAATATGCGAACCAGTCGTGCAATTTCCTCAACAAATTGCTTCCCGGCCGCTCCGAAGGGAACAATAAACAAATTTCTCCTCCAAGTCACACACTCTTCATACGCCCCCTGCAGGCTGTCTGGTTGACCCTCAGGAGCAGTCGGCAAAGGGCCCAAATCGTGCGCCGCTTCTGTACTGGAGTTGTCTCGTGCCGGCTGCTGTGGCTGGGGCTGACTGGCCAGCGGTGTAGACGGGGTGGTAGACGTTGGCCGCTGCGACACGGCTGGGATCGGAGAGTCTGGATGCTGCGACGCCTGCCGCAACTCCTGCATTGACATCTGTGAGCTGGCCTCAGGCTGCGATGCATCGGTGGTTAACGACTGCGTTGAATCGAGAAATGCCAGAAGATTAACGTCCGCAGTAGAAGAACTACTACTACTACTACTACTACTACTACTACTACTACTACTACTACTACTACTACTACTACTACTACTACTACTACTACTACTACTACTACTACTACTACTACTACTACTACTACTACTACTACTACTACTACTACTACTACTACTACTACTACTACTACTACTACTACTACTACTACTACTACTACTACTACTACTACTACTACTACTACTACTACTACTACTACTACTACTACTACTACTACTACTACTACTACTACTACTACTACTACTACTACTACTACTACTACTACTACTACTACTACTACTACTACTACTACTACTACTACTACTACTACTACTACTACTACTACTACTACTACTACTACTACTACTACTACTACTACTACTACTACTACTACTACTACTACTACTACTACTACTACTACTACTACTACTACTACTACTACTACTACTACTACTACTACTACTACTACTACTACTACTACTACTACTACTACTACTACTACTACTACTACTACTACTACTACTACTACTACTACTACTACTACTACTACTACTACTACTACTACTACTACTACTACTACTACTACTACTACTACTACTACTACTACTACTACTACTACTACTACTACTACTACTACTACTACTACTACTACTACTACTACTACTACTACTACTACTACTACTACTACTACTACTACTACTACTACTACTACTACTACTACTACTACTACTACTACTACTACTACTACTACTACTACTACTACTACTACTACTACTACTACTACTACTACTACTACTACTACTACTACTACTACTACTACTACTACTACTACTACTACTACTACTACTACTACTACTACTACTACTACTACTACTACTACTACTACTACTACTACTACTACTACTACTACTACTACTACTACTACTACTACTACTACTACTACTACTACTACTACTACTACTACTACTACTACTACTACTACTACTACTACTACTACTACTACTACTACTACTACTACTACTACTACTACTACTACTACTACTACTACTACTACTACTACTACTACTACTACTACTACTACTACTACTACTACTACTACTACTACTACTACTACTACTACTACTACTACTACTACTACTACTACTACTACTACTACTACTACTACTACTACTACTACTACTACTACTACTACTACTACTACTACTACTACTTGAGAACGGTTTTATTCACAACACCATGAAGTAAGAGTCAAAGCAAAAAGACAACCCAATTTCGGAATAAAATAGAACACTCAATTGAAATATAAAACTTTGAACTCAAAAGCTTCACACGAAATCATCACCTAATAACAATGCCTACGGGCATGCAAAGGCGAACGGTCAGAGCTCTGGCCGTGTCAGCAGAGCCGGCGGCAATAAGCTGCAAAGGGGCTCCCGACCCTGCGGCGAATGTAAGAGGCCCTGCAGCCCCTGAAGCACGTGACTGCCCATCGCAGCAGGCAAAATGAAACTCGGGTGCGTAACTCACCCATCACAGCAGAATATACCAAGTCTTTGTTTTTGTCTACAACGAGAGCAGCTAGCGACTTCAGAAATATAGAAGTTTCCTTGCCCGCCACACCCGAGGTCGAAAACACCAGTGGGGTGAATGATGCCCTCTCCACCTGGTTGACTCTGGCACCATACGCCGCCTTCTTCATTCTCTCATGTGTTCTCAGGTGGCTAAGGATTTCCGGACGAGACAGCAAGGACGGCCCAAGGTCAGTGACCCTTACATCAAAATAGGCGTCCTGCTGCCGCGACCAGAAACCCCTAGCCCGTATGTCCAGGCGTGCCTCTGGCTGACGATTCGCGGAGACGGCAGAGATGTCCTCACCGTGTAGCGGGAGCAGATGTGGCTCAACCTCCACATCGGGCAGTACCTCCTGCAGCACTCCCGCCAGGAGGTCCCGAAGCTCGTTATGGCGAGCCGACGGATAGCCGCCGGTCGGGCACGTGAGGGCGTGGTGGGTGGTCATGGACTTCCCACAGACACAATGATCACTTACACCGTCCAGTGGGAGACCATATCGTATGCATAGCGCATCTCTAAAATCCGACTTTTTCAGCACGGTGCGGTTTGTCCAAGACGGCTGTGCTGTTAACCATGTTGAGACGCCTTTCTCATCCGCTACTGCGAGCAGCTGCCGCTGGACAGGTGAAAGCCCCTCAGCCAGCTCCGTCTGCATCCGCCGGCATCCACCGATTTTTTCATGGCGCTTTTGTCGGGCGATGCCTCGTGCCTCGCCAACGGCTTCTTGAACAGGATTGGCCATGCCCTCTGCGATGGCCACGATGCTCTGCGTGTTTTGGTCCGGACTGATGGCTGGAGAGTCTCGGACGCTCACGTTACGGTGGGCGTCGATCAGGTTCACCATTGACGCCGTGATGGCAAGTGATGCTTGATGGTCTGCCTCTGCAGACTTTGCTACCATTGGGATAGCCAGGCCCCCGAATCTTGTCGGGAGGGACAGAAGCTTTCTCAGCGAGCTGTCAGCTGCCATTCCCTGGCCCAAAAGGGCAGGAAGAAAATGATCATCCAATGCCTCATCTAGAGGGGCCAGGGTGACAGAGTTTATCGATGAGGCTCTCAAATGATAGGACCATTTGGACGATAAGCCCTTTGTTAGCACAGTGTAGGCGGCCTGGGGTTGCATTTCGGCCATTGCAGTGAGATTCATCAGCTCCCGTCGCCAGTTGCTGACGTACCTGTCTCCGACACGATGGCAATAATCTTCATCGCCAATGATCCCACCAAGATATTGATGACCCGCCGCCGTGACGCAGACTCCCGTCCCCTGGAACACTTCCTCAGCCCGGTCCAGGTACTGAGGCTTCACCAGGAGAGTTGTCTTGGTGGGATTGGGATTGTATCCATACTCGGGTCCGATAATGTTCACATCTTTCCAGTAGCTGGCGAGGGAGCTAATATCACCGCCCGCTGCGTCGTCGTCGGCATACCACTCCTGGTCGACATCGGGGTTTGCCTCCTGCAACCTCTGCACTAGCGGTACAGTTGCTACAGCATAATAGGCCATGGCCAGGGGATCGCCCTGACAAGTTCCTTCTTGGGAGAGAACCTCGCCGCCACCAGCCACAAACAGTCTAGTCTTATCCGAGTAAGTATTCTGAAATATTTTTCCCAGAGCTGGACAGATCCTTGGAATATTGTGAAGTGCTGCAGTGCGGTTCAGGGAGTTAAATGCATTTGTTGCCTCCACGAAGAGAATCGCCTCTGTATCATCACGGTTGAAAATCTTGCGCATAGCGTGTACAGCAGCTTCGCAGGCAGACGGCACACCCACACAGAGCTGCAAGGGGGCGACAGCACGTAGAACGTCGGGCTTGATCACAGACATTACTGCCCGACCGATCAGACGACGGAACACTTCGCCGACCGCAATAGGGCGAACACCAGACGGCTTCTTGGCCAACGGGATGAGCCTAGATGCGGTAAATGCACTCACATCGGAAGCCGGTATTGCCTCTGTACACAAGCACTGCGCTGCGAGCGCCAATGCTCGACAGAGGTGATCAGATGCAGCTTTGTAACTGGTGAGCATTCTACACCACCCATCAGCATCAACACCGGATGGGCCAGAAGAACCCTTCATCTGTCGAGACATCTTGCGAATTAACTCCGGCGTTATCCTCTGGAATAATATAGGGTTGACTATTGCTGCATCGCCCTCCAGTAAGATGGATTCCGGAGGGTCAACGGGTGTGGGGTGCTTTGATACCAACACATCTCTAACTGTTCTTGTGGAAGATTCGTCCACCGGGTCATCTAAATGCAAGACACCATCGGCTGACTCTGGAGATAGATACCGAATTGCTGAATGGATTTTCCCGCCAAACACTAGATTAGAGAACACAACATCACTCTTGTCGGACGCCTCATTGGAACAAGACGTGTGCATCGGCGGTAAATGATTCTGAATGCAAGCACCCTCCGCCACCAGATCCACGATCTTGTTGTCCTTCCAGAGCTCTAACCGCCGAAGAAGATGAGTTGACTGATCCGCCATGATCTTGGAGTTGTGCGTCTTCTGCAACAGTACGTGAGAAGCGACGCAGACTGCCTTCCACGCTATGCACCGAAGTGGAGAGCCATCCGCAAAGTTCTGAATATACTGCGCCAACAATTCAGTGAACTTCTGCCCTGCCGAGCCAAATGGGATCATGAAAAGGTTCCGCCTCCACTTCATGACGACTTCGTACGCGGTGTTAATCTCGCGAATAACTTCAGAGGTTACATCCTCAACCGGCGGTGTGTTTGTCGTGGGCGGTGATTCCGCATCCTGGGCTTGAGATGTAACGACTGATCCGTGCCCTTGCGGTGGGTTATCCGATGATGCTGGCTGGGACTGGTCCAATGCTGCCAACAAATTGACATCGCTGTTGTAGGATCCATCCAGCGAACTGCCTCCTGACGTTGTCCCTGCCGTAGTCCCCTGTAATGGAGGGCAACTCAATGGCAGCTGCACATCACCTACTGGCGTCGGTGAGATGCCCGGCTGAGTGACTGGCTGGCTGGAGGAGACTGAATGACATACTGTGGTGGAGAGATTCCTGCACTTTGATTTTGCACTTGGCACACAGTTAGTACATTTTCTGTTGTTCTTCACACAAACACAAGCCTGGCAGGTTCCAAGAGCACTGCAGGCGCAACATTTAGGCATGCTCTCTGGCATGAGGCAGCTGGAAGTGCGGACGATGCATACGATGCAGGTGAAAATGCTAAGATTGAAGATTCGGCAACAAGAGAATACCGCAAAGTAGCGCCAATTAGACAGCCAGCTAGGCAGCAAGAGAATAGCAGAATATTGCAATGGCGTGCTATATAGCGTGATATATAATGGTACGTCATAAACCTAGGAGAATAACTAACACAGGCCACTAGGACCGTGAGGCAATAACCTACCAAAATAAGCGCAGGAATAACAGTGCTAATAACAGTGCTAATGCCAACGAAACCCACCAAGAAGGTGAGACAATGAAAACCCAAACCCCACAGGAGAATGCTGCAGGGCACACACTGAATGCAACCAAAGGTGAAAACGCTGGACAGCACCAGCAAACAGGTGAGAAACGTGAAATCAATAGGGACTGAAGCGCAGAACACAACACAACTCAACACAGCGAAGAATAAAAAGCAACGTACCATGAACAATCCTTCAGAAAACCGTCCAAGCTTCCTCATCAGCTTCCTCATCAGCCAGAGCTCCCAAATCACCAACCGTCCTCCACCAGCGCAACTCCAGTACTACTACTACTACTACTACTACTACTACTACTACTACTACTACTACTACTACTACTACTACTACTACTACTACTACTACTACTACTACTACTACTACTACTACTACTACTACTACTACTACTACTACTACTACTACTACTACTACTACTACTACTACTACTACTACTACTACTACTACTACTACTACTACTACTACTACTACTACTACTACTACTACTACTACTACTACTACTACTACTACTACTACTACTACTACTACTACTACTACTACTACTACTACTACTACTACTACTACTACTACTACTACTACTACTACTACTACTACTACTACTACTACTACTACTACTACTACTACTACTACTACTACTACTACTACTACTACTACTACTACTACTACTACTACTACTACTACTACTACTACTACTACTACTACTACTACTACTACTACTACTACTACTACTACTACTACTACTACTACTACTACTACTACTACTACTACTACTACTACTACTACTACTACTACTACTACTACTACTACTACTACTACTACTACTACTACTACTACTACTACTACTACTACTACTACTACTACTACTACTACTACTACTACTACTACTACTACTACTACTACTACTACTACTACTACTACTACTACTACTACTACTACTACTACTACTACTACTACTACTACTACTACTACTACTACTACTACTACTACTACTACTACTACTACTACTACTACTACTACTACTACTACTACTACTACTACTACTACTACTACTACTACTACTACTACTACTACTACTACTACTACTACTACTACTACTACTACTACTACTACTACTACTACTACTACTACTACTACTACTACTACTACTACTACTACTACTACTACTACTACTACTACTACTACTACTACTACTACTACTACTACTACTACTACTACTACTACTACTACTACTACTACTACTACTACTACTACTACTACTACTACTACTACTACTACTACTACTACTACTACTACTACTACTACTACTACTACTACTACTACTACTACTACTACTACTACTACTACTACTACTACTACTACTACTACTACTACTACTACTACTACTACTACTACTACTACTACTACTACTACTACTACTACTACTACTACTACTACTACTACTACTACTACTACTACTACTACTACTACTACTACTACTACTACTACTACTACTACTACTACTACTACTACTACTACTACTACTACTACTACTACTACTACTACTACTACTACTACTACTACTACTACTACTACTACTACTACTACTACTACTACTACTACTACTACTACTACTACTACTACTACTACTACTACTACTACTACTACTACTACTACTACTACTACTACTACTACTACTACTACTACTACTACTACTACTACTACTACTACTACTACTACTACTACTACTACTACTACTACTACTACTACTACTACTACTACTACTACTACTACTACTACTACTACTACTACTACTACTACTACTACTACTACTACTACTACTACTACTACTACTACTACTACTACTACTACTACTACTACTACTACTACTACTACTACTACTACTACTACTACTACTACTACTACTACTACTACTACTACTACTACTACTACTACTACTACTACTACTACTACTACTACTACTACTACTACTACTACTACTACTACTACTACTACTACTACTACTACTACTACTACTACTACTACTACTACTACTACTACTACTACTACTACTACTACTACTACTACTACTACTACTACTACTACTACTACTACTACTACTACTACTACTACTACTACTACTACTACTACTACTACTACTACTACTACTACTACTACTACTACTACTACTACTACTACTACTACTACTACTACTACTACTACTACTACTACTACTACTACTACTACTACTACTACTACTACTACTACTACTACTACTACTACTACTACTACTACTACTACTACTACTACTACTACTACTACTACTACTACTACTACTACTACTACTACTACTACTACTACTACTACTACTACTACTACTACTACTACTACTACTACTACTACTACTACTACTACTACTACTACTACTACTACTACTACTACTACTACTACTACTACTACTACTACTACTACTACTACTACTACTACTACTACTACTACTACTACTACTACTACTACTACTACTACTACTACTACTACTACTACTACTACTACTACTACTACTACTACTACTACTACTACTACTACTACTACTACTACTACTACTACTACTACTACTACTACTACTACTACTACTACTACTACTACTACTACTACTACTACTACTACTACTACTACTACTACTACTACTACTACTACTACTACTACTACTACTACTACTACTACTACTACTACTACTACTACTACTACTACTACTACTACTACTACTACTACTACTACTACTACTACTACTACTACTACTACTACTACTACTACTACTACTACTACTACTACTACTACTACTACTACTACTACTACTACTACTACTACTACTACTACTACTACTACTACTACTACTACTACTACTACTACTACTACTACTACTACTACTACTACTACTACTACTACTACTACTACTACTACTACTACTACTACTACTACTACTACTACTACTACTACTACTACTACTACTACTACTACTACTACTACTACTACTACTACTACTACTACTACTACTACTACTACTACTACTACTACTACTACTACTACTACTACTACTACTACTACTACTACTACTACTACTACTACTACTACTACTACTACTACTACTACTACTACTACTACTACTACTACTACTACTACTACTACTACTACTACTACTACTACTACTACTACTACTACTACTACTACTACTACTACTACTACTACTACTACTACTACTACTACTACTACTACTACTACTACTACTACTACTACTACTACTACTACTACTACTACTACTACTACTACTACTACTACTACTACTACTACTACTACTACTACTACTACTACTACTACTACTACTACTACTACTACTACTACTACTACTACTACTACTACTACTACTACTTGAGAACGGTTTTATTCACAACACCATGAAGTAAGAGTCAAAGCAAAAAGACAACCCAATTTCGGAATAAAATAGAACACTCAATTGAAATATAAAACTTTGAACTCAAAAGCTTCACACGAAATCATCACCTAATAACAATGCCTACGGGCATGCAAAGGCGAACGGTCAGAGCTCTGGCCGTGTCAGCAGAGCCGGCGGCAATAAGCTGCAAAGGGGCTCCCGACCCTGCGGCGAATGTAAGAGGCCCTGCAGCCCCTGAAGCACGTGACTGCCCATCGCAGCAGGCAAAATGAAACTCGGGTGCGTAACTCACCCATCACAGCAGAATATACCAAGTCTTTGTTTTTGTCTACAACGAGAGCAGCTAGCGACTTCAGAAATATAGAAGTTTCCTTGCCCGCCACACCCGAGGTCGAAAACACCAGTGGGGTGAATGATGCCCTCTCCACCTGGTTGACTCTGGCACCATACGCCGCCTTCTTCATTCTCTCATGTGTTCTCAGGTGGCTAAGGATTTCCGGACGAGACAGCAAGGACGGCCCAAGGTCAGTGACCCTTACATCAAAATAGGCGTCCTGCTGCCGCGACCAGAAACCCCTAGCCCGTATGTCCAGGCGTGCCTCTGGCTGACGATTCGCGGAGACGGCAGAGATGTCCTCACCGTGTAGCGGGAGCAGATGTGGCTCAACCTCCACATCGGGCAGTACCTCCTGCAGCACTCCCGCCAGGAGGTCCCGAAGCTCGTTATGGCGAGCCGACGGATAGCCGCCGGTCGGGCACGTGAGGGCGTGGTGGGTGGTCATGGACTTCCCACAGACACAATGATCACTTACACCGTCCAGTGGGAGACCATATCGTATGCATAGCGCATCTCTAAAATCCGACTTTTTCAGCACGGTGCGGTTTGTCCAAGACGGCTGTGCTGTTAACCATGTTGAGACGCCTTTCTCATCCGCTACTGCGAGCAGCTGCCGCTGGACAGGTGAAAGCCCCTCAGCCAGCTCCGTCTGCATCCGCCGGCATCCACCGATTTTTTCATGGCGCTTTTGTCGGGCGATGCCTCGTGCCTCGCCAACGGCTTCTTGAACAGGATTGGCCATGCCCTCTGCGATGGCCACGATGCTCTGCGTGTTTTGGTCCGGACTGATGGCTGGAGAGTCTCGGACGCTCACGTTACGGTGGGCGTCGATCAGGTTCACCATTGACGCCGTGATGGCAAGTGATGCTTGATGGTCTGCCTCTGCAGACTTTGCTACCATCGGGATAGCCAGGCCCCCGAATCTTGTCGGGAGGGACAGAAGCTTTCTCAGCGAGCTGTCAGCTGCCATTCCCTGGCCCAAAAGGGCAGGAAGAAAATGATCATCCAATGCCTCATCTAGAGGGGCCAGGGTGACAGAGTTTATCGATGAGGCTCTCAAATGATAGGACCATTTGGACGATAAGCCCTTTGTTAGCACAGTGTAGGCGGCCTGGGGTTGCATTTCGGCCATTGCAGTGAGATTCATCAGCTCCCGTCGCCAGTTGCTGACGTACCTGTCTCCGACACGATGGCAATAATCTTCATCGCCAATGATCCCACCAAGATATTGATGACCCGCCGCCGTGACGCAGACTCCCGTCCCCTGGAACACTTCCTCAGCCCGGTCCAGGTACTGAGGCTTCACCAGGAGAGTTGTCTTGGTGGGATTGGGATTGTATCCATACTCGGGTCCGATAATGTTCACATCTTTCCAGTAGCTGGCGAGGGAGCTAATATCACCGCCCGCTGCGTCGTCGTCGGCATACCACTCCTGGTCGACATCGGGGTTTGCCTCCTGCAACCTCTGCACTAGCGGTACAGTTGCTACAGCATAATAGGCCATGGCCAGGGGATCGCCCTGACAAGTTCCTTCTTGGGAGAGAACCTCGCCGCCACCAGCCACAAACAGTCTAGTCTTATCCGAGTAAGTATTCTGAAATATTTTTCCCAGAGCTGGACAGATCCTTGGAATATTGTGAAGTGCTGCAGTGCGGTTCAGGGAGTTAAATGCATTTGTTGCCTCCACGAAGAGAATCGCCTCTGTATCATCACGGTTGAAAATCTTGCGCATAGCGTGTACAGCAGCTTCGCAGGCAGACGGCACACCCACACAGAGCTGCAAGGGGGCGACAGCACGTAGAACGTCGGGCTTGATCACAGACATTACTGCCCGACCGATCAGACGACGGAACACTTCGCCGACCGCAATAGGGCGAACACCAGACGGCTTCTTGGCCAACGGGATGAGCCTAGATGCGGTAAATGCACTCACATCGGAAGCCGGTATTGCCTCTGTACACAAGCACTGCGCTGCGAGCGCCAATGCTCGACAGAGGTGATCAGATGCAGCTTTGTAACTGGTGAGCATTCTACACCACCCATCAGCATCAACACCGGATGGGCCAGAAGAACCCTTCATCTGTCGAGACATCTTGCGAATTAACTCCGGCGTTATCCTCTGGAATAATATAGGGTTGACTATTGCTGCATCGCCCTCCAGTAAGATGGATTCCGGAGGGTCAACGGGTGTGGGGTGCTTTGATACCAACACATCTCTAACTGTTCTTGTGGAAGATTCGTCCACCGGGTCATCTAAATGCAAGACACCATCGGCTGACTCTGGAGATAGATACCGAATTGCTGAATGGATTTTCCCGCCAAACACTAGATTAGAGAACACAACATCACTCTTGTCGGACGCCTCATTGGAACAAGACGTGTGCATCGGCGGTAAATGATTCTGAATGCAAGCACCCTCCGCCACCAGATCCACGATCTTGTTGTCCTTCCAGAGCTCTAACCGCCGAAGAAGATGAGTTGACTGATCCGCCATGATCTTGGAGTTGTGCGTCTTCTGCAACAGTACGTGAGAAGCGACGCAGACTGCCTTCCACGCTATGCACCGAAGTGGAGAGCCATCCGCAAAGTTCTGAATATACTGCGCCAACAATTCAGTGAACTTCTGCCCTGCCGAGCCAAATGGGATCATGAAAAGGTTCCGCCTCCACTTCATGACGACTTCGTACGCGGTGTTAATCTCGCGAATAACTTCAGAGGTTACATCCTCAACCGGCGGTGTGTTTGTCGTGGGCGGTGATTCCGCATCCTGGGCTTGAGATGTAACGACTGATCCGTGCCCTTGCGGTGGGTTATCCGATGATGCTGGCTGGGACTGGTCCAATGCTGCCAACAAATTGACATCGCTGTTGTAGGATCCATCCAGCGAACTGCCTCCTGACGTTGTCCCTGCCGTAGTCCCCTGTAATGGAGGGCAACTCAATGGCAGCTGCACATCACCTACTGGCGTCGGTGAGATGCCCGGCTGAGTGACTGGCTGGCTGGAGGAGACTGAATGACATACTGTGGTGGAGAGATTCCTGCACTTTGATTTTGCACTTGGCACACAGTTAGTACATTTTCTGTTGTTCTTCACACAAACACAAGCCTGGCAGGTTCCAAGAGCACTGCAGGCGCAACATTTAGGCATGCTCTCTGGCATGAGGCAGCTGGAAGTGCGGACGATGCATACGATGCAGGTGAAAATGCTAAGATTGAAGATTCGGCAACAAGAGAATACCGCAAAGTAGCGCCAATTAGACAGCCAGCTAGGCAGCAAGAGAATAGCAGAATATTGCAATGGCGTGCTATATAGCGTGATATATAATGGTACGTCATAAACCTAGGAGAATAACTAACACAGGCCACTAGGACCGTGAGGCAATAACCTACCAAAATAAGCGCAGGAATAACAGTGCTAATAACAGTGCTAATGCCAACGAAACCCACCAAGAAGGTGAGACAATGAAAACCCAAACCCCACAGGAGAATGCTGCAGGGCACACACTGAATGCAACCAAAGGTGAAAACGCTGGACAGCACCAGCAAACAGGTGAGAAACGTGAAATCAATAGGGACTGAAGCGCAGAACACAACACAACTCAACACAGCGAAGAATAAAAAGCAACGTACCATGAACAATCCTTCAGAAAACCGTCCAAGCTTCCTCATCAGCTTCCTCATCAGCCAGAGCTCCCAAATCACCAACCGTCCTCCACCAGCGCAACTCCAGTACTACTACTACTACTACTACTACTACTACTACTACTACTACTACTACTACTACTACTACTACTACTACTACTACTACTACTACTACTACTACTACTACTACTACTACTACTACTACTACTACTACTACTACTACTACTACTACTACTACTACTACTACTACTACTACTACTACTACTACTACTACTACTACTACTACTACTACTACTACTACTACTACTACTACTACTACTACTACTACTACTACTACTACTACTACTACTACTACTACTACTACTACTACTACTACTACTACTACTACTACTACTACTACTACTACTACTACTACTACTACTACTACTACTACTACTACTACTACTACTACTACTACTACTACTACTACTACTACTACTACTACTACTACTACTACTACTACTACTACTACTACTACTACTACTACTACTACTACTACTACTACTACTACTACTACTACTACTACTACTACTACTACTACTACTACTACTACTACTACTACTACTACTACTACTACTACTACTACTACTACTACTACTACTACTACTACTACTACTACTACTACTACTACTACTACTACTACTACTACTACTACTACTACTACTACTACTACTACTACTACTACTACTACTACTACTACTACTACTACTACTACTACTACTACTACTACTACTACTACTACTACTACTACTACTACTACTACTACTACTACTACTACTACTACTACTACTACTACTACTACTACTACTACTACTACTACTACTACTACTACTACTACTACTACTACTACTACTACTACTACTACTACTACTACTACTACTACTACTACTACTACTACTACTACTACTACTACTACTACTACTACTACTACTACTACTACTACTACTACTACTACTACTACTACTACTACTACTACTACTACTACTACTACTACTACTACTACTACTACTACTACTACTACTACTACTACTACTACTACTACTACTACTACTACTACTACTACTACTACTACTACTACTACTACTACTACTACTACTACTACTACTACTACTACTACTACTACTACTACTACTACTACTACTACTACTACTACTACTACTACTACTACTACTACTACTACTACTACTACTACTACTACTACTACTACTACTACTACTACTACTACTACTACTACTACTACTACTACTACTACTACTACTACTACTACTACTACTACTACTACTACTACTACTACTACTACTACTACTACTACTACTACTACTACTACTACTACTACTACTACTACTACTACTACTACTACTACTACTACTACTACTACTACTACTACTACTACTACTACTACTACTACTACTACTACTACTACTACTACTACTACTACTACTACTACTTGGAAGCGTGTTTTTATTGACCACATAAAATGATGATGCAAAGAAAGAAAAGAACACCGGAAACATAATGCTGGATTTGAAAGAAGAAGAGAAAAAGGAAGATTAAAAGAAACCTGACCAAGAGAACTCAAGCATTGCACCCAGGAGGCAAAAATGAACTCAATCCCTAGCATAGGCTCAATGAGGTCGTGTAATTGCACAAATTTCAACGGATCCAAGTAAAACTCCAACCAACAAGTGGAACGAATTCAAATATTACAAAGCAACAGCGAAAATAGAATAACAACACAGTGAACAAAAAAAGAAAAGAATACTATTCGATAGACAAGTCCAGTTACTGCACACGTGACATGTGCGCCAGTGCACGGCACTCGGTTACGAAACCATGACGGCCTGTACCGGAGACACCACGGGCATACGACGATCTTGACTACTACTACTACTACTACTACTACTACTACTACTACTACTACTACTACTACTACTACTACTACTACTACTACTACTACTACTACTACTACTACTACTACTACTACTACTACTACTACTACTACTACTACTACTACTACTACTACTACTACTACTACTACTACTACTACTACTGCTACTGCTACTGCTACTGCTACTGCTACTGCTACTGCTACTGCTACTGCTACTGCTACTGCTACTGCTACTGCTACTGCTACTGCTACTGCTACTGCTACTGCTACTGCTACTGCTACTGCTACTGCTACTGCTACTGCTACTGCTACTGCTACTGCTACTGCTACTGCTACTGCTACTGCTACTGCTACTGCTACTGCTACTGCTACTGCTACTGCTACTGCTACTGCTACTGCTACTGCTACTGCTACTGCTACTGCTACTGCTACTGCTACTGCTACTGCTACTGCTACTGCTACTGCTACTGCTACTGCTACTGCTACTGCTACTGCTACTGCTACTGCTACTGCTACTGCTACTGCTACTGCTACTGCTACTGCTACTGCTACTGCTACTGCTACTGCTACTGCTACTGCTACTGCTACTGCTACTGCTACTGCTACTGCTACTGCTACTGCTACTGCTACTGCTACTGCTACTGCTACTGCTACTGCTACTGCTACTGCTACTGCTACTGCTACTGCTACTGCTACTGCTACTGCTACTGCTACTGCTACTGCTACTGCTACTGCTACTGCTACTGCTACTGCTACTGCTACTGCTACTGCTACTGCTACTGCTACTGCTACTGCTACTGCTACTGCTACTGCTACTGCTACTGCTACTGCTACTGCTACTGCTACTGCTACTGCTACTGCTACTGCTACTGCTACTGCTACTGCTACTGCTACTGCTACTGCTACTGCTACTGCTACTGCTACTGCTACTGCTACTGCTACTGCTACTGCTACTGCTACTGCTACTGCTACTGCTACTGCTACTGCTACTGCTACTGCTACTGCTACTGCTACTGCTACTGCTACTGCTACTGCTACTGCTACTGCTACTGCTACTGCTACTGCTACTGCTACTGCTACTGCTACTGCTACTGCTACTGCTACTGCTACTGCTACTGCTACTGCTACTGCTACTGCTACTGCTACTACTACTACTACTACTACTACTACTACTACTACTACTACTACTACTACTACTACTACTACTACTACTACTACTACTACTACTACTACTACTACTACTACTACTACTACTACTACTACTACTACTACTACTACTACTACTACTACTACTACTACTACTACTACTACTACTACTACTACTACTACTACTACTACTACTACTACTACTACTACTACTACTACTACTACTACTACTACTACTACTACTACTACTACTACTACTACTACTACTACTACTACTACTACTACTACTACTACTACTACTACTACTACTACTACTACTACTACTACTACTACTACTACTACTACTACTACTACTACTACTACTACTACTACTACTACTACTACTACTACTACTACTACTACTACTACTACTACTACTACTACTACTACTACTACTACTACTACTACTACTACTACTACTACTACTACTACTACTACTACTACTACTACTACTACTACTACTACTACTACTACTACTACTACTACTACTACTACTACTACTACTACTACTACTACTACTACTACTACTACTACTACTACTACTACTACTACTACTACTACTACTACTACTACTACTACTACTACTACTACTACTACTACTACTACTACTACTACTACTACTACTACTACTACTACTACTACTACTACTACTACTACTACTACTACTACTACTACTACTACTACTACTACTACTACTACTACTACTACTACTACTACTACTACTACTACTACTACTACTACTACTACTACTACTACTACTACTACTACTACTACTACTACTACTACTACTACTACTACTACTACTACTACTACTACTACTACTACTACTACTACTACTACTACTACTACTACTACTACTACTACTACTACTACTACTACTACTACTACTACTACTACTACTACTACTACTACTACTACTACTACTACTACTACTACTACTACTACTACTACTACTACTACTACTACTACTACTACTACTACTACTACTACTACTACTACTACTACTACTACTACTACTACTACTACTACTACTACTACTACTACTACTACTACTACTACTACTACTACTACTACTACTACTACTACTACTACTACTACTACTACTACTACTACTACTACTACTACTACTACTACTACTACTACTACTACTACTACTACTACTACTACTACTACTACTACTACTACTACTACTACTACTACTACTACTACTACTACTACTACTACTACTACTACTACTACTACTACTACTACTACTACTACTACTACTACTACTACTACTACTACTACTACTACTACTACTACTACTACTACTACTACTACTACTACTACTACTACTACTACTACTACTACTACTACTACTACTACTACTACTACTACTACTACTACTACTACTACTACTACTACTACTACTACTACTACTACTACTACTACTACTACTACTACTACTACTACTACTACTACTACTACTACTACTACTACTACTACTACTACTACTACTACTACTACTACTACTACTACTACTACTACTACTACTACTACTACTACTACTACTACTACTACTACTACTACTACTACTACTACTACTACTACTACTACTACTACTACTACTACTACTACTACTACTACTACTACTACTACTACTACTACTACTACTACTACTACTACTACTACTACTACTACTACTACTACTACTACTACTACTACTACTACTACTACTACTACTACTACTACTACTACTACTACTACTACTACTACTACTACTACTACTACTACTACTACTACTACTACTACTACTACTACTACTACTACTACTACTACTACTACTACTACTACTACTACTACTACTACTACTACTACTACTACTACTACTACTACTACTACTACTACTACTACTACTACTACTACTACTACTACTACTACTACTACTACTACTACTACTACTACTACTACTACTACTACTACTACTACTACTACTACTACTACTACTACTACTACTACTACTACTACTACTACTACTACTACTACTACTACTACTACTACTACTACTACTACTACTACTACTACTACTACTACTACTACTACTACTACTACTACTACTACTACTACTACTACTACTACTACTACTACTACTACTACTACTACTACTACTGAGAACGTTGACTTTATTTGATAACAAACTGGGTGCCAGAATGAAGAATTCAAAAAACGGAAGCAAAGAAAGCAATGGTGACAAATCCAATCAAGTATATCGTAGATAGGAAAATCAAATCAAATAAATCGGAAAATCCAATAAGAAAATAAAATAAAAGAATCAAGTCAACTATCGAATACCAAAACAAAGAGTAAACCCGCATCCGCAAACACAATCAAAGCAGCACCGTTTACCCAACTCATCCAACAACCCAGACAAGAGAAAACCAGATAAGGTACACAAAGAAAACGGGCAAGTCAACCATCAAATCATGACCAACATATAATAGCAAAATTGCTACAACAAAAATACAGACAATATCATGAAACAGTTAGGTCAGGCATGCTAAACAGCCAGGTGGGCACGGGCCCTACACTCCACCACAAAACCGCCATGACCAGCACCCATGAGCCTTCGGCGGTACGAGTGCCGTGACCCCCGCAGACAAGTTAATTGCCAGCGAATCAGGCACACACTGATCCGGGCACGAAGCTGGCGCATGATCAGTGAGTAGGGGAGATCACGGTTCCTCTCACTGATTTGAGCTGCTAACGACTTCAGGAATATTGACGCCTCCGGCGCACACTGCCCATTGGTGGCGAAAACCAACGGCGTGAACGAACCGCGGTCGACGTTGTTGATCCGGCTCGAGTACTGGCGTTTCTTCTGCCTCTCGTTGTCAGACAACTGGCTCGCTACTCCCGAACGCGACAGCAAAGACGGCCTTGGGTGGGTAACCCGAACATCAAAGAAGGCGTTTTGCTGTCGCGTCCAGAAACCGCGAGCCCGTATGTCTGCACGAGCGGCATCAGCTCTAATACCTGAGACCGTCTCACCATCGAGAGGCAGCAGAACAGGCTCCAACTCGACATCATACGCCACCTCGGACATGGCACTAGCCAGCAGGTCCCGAACCTCGTTGTGACGTTGCGTTGGGTACCCGCCACAGCGGCATGTCATAGCGTGGTGGCTTGTCATGTCTTTGCCACACACGCATGATGCTGGCAAACCTTCCAAGGGAAGGCCATATCGTAGGCCCACAGCATCACGGAAATCCGTCCTGCTGAAAACGGTCCCAGGCATTGTAGTCGCAGGTGGAGTCGTCAACCAACTTGAGACGCCATCTTCACCTGCGACCTCTACCAGTAGCCGTTGCGTGGGCGGGAGGCCGGATCGGATCTCCTCTGCCAAGTTCCGCTGCTGAACACGGCGCGCCGCCCGAGCACCTGCAGCCAATGTCTTGCATGCTGTTACCACAGACGACACCTCATGCGTGGAGGTGCCACCGACTACCAACTCCACCATGGGTGCAATGGCGTCTCGGCACAAGGTGCGCTCAGCAGCCGCCCGTGACACATTGCTACGGACCGCAAGACCACCAAGCTTTGCTGGAAGGGAAAGCAGTGCTCGCAAACCTCCCTCAACCGGCACAGAATGGCCCGTGAATGCAGGCAGCAGCTGATCATTTAGGACGCGATCCAGGGGTGCGTAGAGTGCCCCGTCAGCATTAGCAACGCGCTGCAAGTATGACCACCGAGACTGAATGGCAGAGATGAATAAGTGGTAAGCCGCGTGGGGCTGAGTCTCTGCAACACTCGCCAGCCTCTTGGTTAAAGCACACCAGTCACCCACACGGCTTCCCACAAACCCATCACAGAACTCAGTGCTGCCGATGACTCCACCGAGATACCGGACGCCATCAGAGCAAATCCGGATGCCAGTGCCAGCAAATACCCGCTCAGCGTCTGACACCAGATGGCTCTTGACGAGGAGCACGGTCTTGGCAGCATTAGGCTTGTAGCCATACTTCGGGCCCTCAGCCGAGATGCAGTTCCAGTACTCACCGAGTGCCACAACGCGGTCCACAGCGGCATCGTCGTCAGCATACCACACCTGCATGGAACCACTGCATGTTGTGGACAGATGCTTGGCCAGAGGGACGGTAGCCAAAGCATAAAATGCCATGGCCAGTGGATCTCCTTGGCACGTGCCCTCTCTTGAGTAGAGTGTCTCGCCACCATCCAGGTACAGGGGGATATCCGCTTGGTACGTGTTCACAAATACCCGCCCTGCAGCTGGGCACACGCGTGGTATGTTGTTCAGTGCAGCTGCCCGGTTCACTGAATTAAAGGCGTTAGTGGCGTCGACGAGGAGTATTGCCTCTGACTCCTCCTTGGCAAATACCGATGACAGCGCCTCCACAGCCACTTCACATGCCGATGGTATCCCGACGCACAGCTGGGTTGGCGCCGTCGCAATCACCACATCCTTCTCAATCGCCGCCATGATTGCCTTGCCAACTGCACGCCGAAACACCTCACCCACAGCGATGGGCCGCACGCCAGGTCGCTTATCCAGTGGTATCAGTCGCGCTGCCAGAAACGGGCGCAGATGCAAAGCGTCCAGCCTCTCCGTGCACAGGCATTTGGCCACGCGAGAGAGGGCCGAACAGAGCTCGTCAGAAGCTGACTTGAACATGCCAACCATCCGACGCCAGGCAGCCGCATCCAAAGCCGAAGGTCCAGCAGCTCCCTTCATTCCCAATATCGTCTTCTTCATAGCTGCTGGTGTTATCGCCTCAAACATAACTGGATCCGGGGGGTCGGGGCTACAGTCCAGTAGGATGTCTGGATCAGCCGGCTGGGGAGCAGGGTGCTTATCCCGCAGGTGCTCTAGAACTGACTTCCCACTCACCTCTTCATCCAGGGGAAGAACGCCACCAGCACCATCAGCATCCAGGTATTGGGCAGCACTGCCAACTCGGTCATTGAAAACCATGTTCGCTAAGCGAACATCGTCCAAAGCACGTGGACTCGAATCACCCACGGCTGCATCAGAGAGATGAGCCTGAATGCATCGGGACTCCCGTAGCAATGGAGAGAGATCACCGGCAGTCCACAGCCCAAGCCGCTTGGCCAAAAACGTCTTGTGGTCGCTAGCCGCAGATCCACGAAACGGCTTCTGCAACAACAGATGACAGGCGACGACCACCGCCGACCACGCAAAGGCCCGAGCACCCGAGCCAGAGCCATCCGTAAATAAGCCAATGAGGCGTGCAATCTCCTTGACGAACTCTTTGCCTTCCGAGCCGAAGGGGACCATAAACACGTTTCTTCTCCATGAGATGACTTCACGGTATGCAGAATCGAACATGCTCACAGTCTCATCAGTAGTCTGACTCCAAAACCCTTCATCTGCAGATGAGTTACTGCCACCCTCAACCACCGTACTCGGCTCACGCGACGCTTGCTACTACTACTACTACTACTACTACTACTACTACTACTACTACTACTACTACTACTACTACTACTACTACTACTACTACTACTACTACTACTACTACTACTACTACTACTACTACTACTACTACTACTACTACTACTACTACTACTACTACTACTACTACTACTACTACTACTACTACTACTACTACTACTACTACTACTACTACTACTACTACTACTACTACTACTACTACTACTACTACTACTACTACTACTACTACTACTACTACTACTACTACTACTACTACTACTACTACTACTACTACTACTACTACTACTACTACTACTACTACTACTACTACTACTACTACTACTACTACTACTACTACTACTACTACTACTACTACTACTACTACTACTACTACTACTACTACTACTACTACTACTACTACTACTACTACTACTACTACTACTACTACTACTACTACTACTACTACTACTACTACTACTACTACTACTACTACTACTACTACTACTACTACTACTACTACTACTACTACTACTACTACTACTACTACTACTACTACTACTACTACTACTACTACTACTACTACTACTACTACTACTACTACTACTACTACTACTACTACTACTACTACTACTACTACTACTACTACTACTACTACTACTACTACTACTACTACTACTACTACTACTACTACTACTACTACTACTACTACTACTACTACTACTACTTGAGAACGGTTTTATTCACAACACCATGAAGTAAGAGTCAAAGCAAAAAGACAACCCAATTTCGGAATAAAATAGAACACTCAATTGAAATATAAAACTTTGAACTCAAAAGCTTCACACGAAATCATCACCTAATAACAATGCCTACGGGCATGCAAAGGCGAACGGTCAGAGCTCTGGCCGTGTCAGCAGAGCCGGCGGCAATAAGCTGCAAAGGGGCTCCCGACCCTGCGGCGAATGTAAGAGGCCCTGCAGCCCCTGAAGCACGTGACTGCCCATCGCAGCAGGCAAAATGAAACTCGGGTGCGTAACTCACCCATCACAGCAGAATATACCAAGTCTTTGTTTTTGTCTACAACGAGAGCAGCTAGCGACTTCAGAAATATAGAAGTTTCCTTGCCCGCCACACCCGAGGTCGAAAACACCAGTGGGGTGAATGATGCCCTCTCCACCTGGTTGACTCTGGCACCATACGCCGCCTTCTTCATTCTCTCATGTGTTCTCAGGTGGCTAAGGATTTCCGGACGAGACAGCAAGGACGGCCCAAGGTCAGTGACCCTTACATCAAAATAGGCGTCCTGCTGCCGCGACCAGAAACCCCTAGCCCGTATGTCCAGGCGTGCCTCTGGCTGACGATTCGCGGAGACGGCAGAGATGTCCTCACCGTGTAGCGGGAGCAGATGTGGCTCAACCTCCACATCGGGCAGTACCTCCTGCAGCACTCCCGCCAGGAGGTCCCGAAGCTCGTTATGGCGAGCCGACGGATAGCCGCCGGTCGGGCACGTGAGGGCGTGGTGGGTGGTCATGGACTTCCCACAGACACAATGATCACTTACACCGTCCAGTGGGAGACCATATCGTATGCATAGCGCATCTCTAAAATCCGACTTTTTCAGCACGGTGCGGTTTGTCCAAGACGGCTGTGCTGTTAACCATGTTGAGACGCCTTTCTCATCCGCTACTGCGAGCAGCTGCCGCTGGACAGGTGAAAGCCCCTCAGCCAGCTCCGTCTGCATCCGCCGGCATCCACCGATTTTTTCATGGCGCTTTTGTCGGGCGATGCCTCGTGCCTCGCCAACGGCTTCTTGAACAGGATTGGCCATGCCCTCTGCGATGGCCACGATGCTCTGCGTGTTTTGGTCCGGACTGATGGCTGGAGAGTCTCGGACGCTCACGTTACGGTGGGCGTCGATCAGGTTCACCATTGACGCCGTGATGGCAAGTGATGCTTGATGGTCTGCCTCTGCAGACTTTGCTACCATCGGGATAGCCAGGCCCCCGAATCTTGTCGGGAGGGACAGAAGCTTTCTCAGCGAGCTGTCAGCTGCCATTCCCTGGCCCAAAAGGGCAGGAAGAAAATGATCATCCAATGCCTCATCTAGAGGGGCCAGGGTGACAGAGTTTATCGATGAGGCTCTCAAATGATAGGACCATTTGGACGATAAGCCCTTTGTTAGCACAGTGTAGGCGGCCTGGGGTTGCATTTCGGCCATTGCAGTGAGATTCATCAGCTCCCGTCGCCAGTTGCTGACGTACCTGTCTCCGACACGATGGCAATAATCTTCATCGCCAATGATCCCACCAAGATATTGATGACCCGCCGCCGTGACGCAGACTCCCGTCCCCTGGAACACTTCCTCAGCCCGGTCCAGGTACTGAGGCTTCACCAGGAGAGTTGTCTTGGTGGGATTGGGATTGTATCCATACTCGGGTCCGATAATGTTCACATCTTTCCAGTAGCTGGCGAGGGAGCTAATATCACCGCCCGCTGCGTCGTCGTCGGCATACCACTCCTGGTCGACATCGGGGTTTGCCTCCTGCAACCTCTGCACTAGCGGTACAGTTGCTACAGCATAATAGGCCATGGCCAGGGGATCGCCCTGACAAGTTCCTTCTTGGGAGAGAACCTCGCCGCCACCAGCCACAAACAGTCTAGTCTTATCCGAGTAAGTATTCTGAAATATTTTTCCCAGAGCTGGACAGATCCTTGGAATATTGTGAAGTGCTGCAGTGCGGTTCAGGGAGTTAAATGCATTTGTTGCCTCCACGAAGAGAATCGCCTCTGTATCATCACGGTTGAAAATCTTGCGCATAGCGTGTACAGCAGCTTCGCAGGCAGACGGCACACCCACACAGAGCTGCAAGGGGGCGACAGCACGTAGAACGTCGGGCTTGATCACAGACATTACTGCCCGACCGATCAGACGACGGAACACTTCGCCGACCGCAATAGGGCGAACACCAGACGGCTTCTTGGCCAACGGGATGAGCCTAGATGCGGTAAATGCACTCACATCGGAAGCCGGTATTGCCTCTGTACACAAGCACTGCGCTGCGAGCGCCAATGCTCGACAGAGGTGATCAGATGCAGCTTTGTAACTGGTGAGCATTCTACACCACCCATCAGCATCAACACCGGATGGGCCAGAAGAACCCTTCATCTGTCGAGACATCTTGCGAATTAACTCCGGCGTTATCCTCTGGAATAATATAGGGTTGACTATTGCTGCATCGCCCTCCAGTAAGATGGATTCCGGAGGGTCAACGGGTGTGGGGTGCTTTGATACCAACACATCTCTAACTGTTCTTGTGGAAGATTCGTCCACCGGGTCATCTAAATGCAAGACACCATCGGCTGACTCTGGAGATAGATACCGAATTGCTGAATGGATTTTCCCGCCAAACACTAGATTAGAGAACACAACATCACTCTTGTCGGACGCCTCATTGGAACAAGACGTGTGCATCGGCGGTAAATGATTCTGAATGCAAGCACCCTCCGCCACCAGATCCACGATCTTGTTGTCCTTCCAGAGCTCTAACCGCCGAAGAAGATGAGTTGACTGATCCGCCATGATCTTGGAGTTGTGCGTCTTCTGCAACAGTACGTGAGAAGCGACGCAGACTGCCTTCCACGCTAACTTCTGCCCTGCCGAGCCAAATGGGATCATGAAAAGGTTCCGCCTCCACTTCATGACGACTTCGTACGCGGTGTTAATCTCGCGAATAACTTCAGAGGTTACATCCTCAACCGGCGGTGTGTTTGTCGTGGGCGGTGATTCCGCATCCTGGGCTTGAGATGTAACGACTGATCCGTGCCCTTGCGGTGGGTTATCCGATGATGCTGGCTGGGACTGGTCCAATGCTGCCAACAAATTGACATCGCTGTTGTAGGATCCATCCAGCGAACTGCCTCCTGACGTTGTCCCTGCCGTAGTCCCCTGTAATGGAGGGCAACTCAATGGCAGCTGCACATCACCTACTGGCGTCGGTGAGATGCCCGGCTGAGTGACTGGCTGGCTGGAGGAGACTGAATGACATACTGTGGTGGAGAGATTCCTGCACTTTGATTTTGCACTTGGCACACAGTTAGTACATTTTCTGTTGTTCTTCACACAAACACAAGCCTGGCAGGTTCCAAGAGCACTGCAGGCGCAACATTTAGGCATCGCTCTCTGGCATGAGGCAGCTGGAAGTGCGGACGATGCATACGATGCAGGTGAAAATGCTAAGATTGAAGATTCGGCAACAAGAGAATACCGCAAAGTAGCGCCAATTAGACAGCCAGCTAGGCAGCAAGAGAATAGCAGAATATTGCAATGGCGTGCTATATAGCGTGATATATAATGGTACGTCATAAACCTAGGAGAATAACTAACACAGGCCACTAGGACCGTGAGGCAATAACCTACCAAAATAAGCGCAGGAATAACAGTGCTAATAACAGTGCTAATGCCAACGAAACCCACCAAGAAGGTGAGACAATGAAAACCCAAACCCCACAGGAGAATGCTGCAGGGCACACACTGAATGCAACCAAAGGTGAAAACGCTGGACAGCACCAGCAAACAGGTGAGAAACGTGAAATCAATAGGGACTGAAGCGCAGAACACAACACAACTCAACACAGCGAAGAATAAAAAGCAACGTACCATGAACAATCCTTCAGAAAACCGTCCAAGCTTCCTCATCAGCTTCCTCATCAGCCAGAGCTCCCAAATCACCAACCGTCCTCCACCAGCGCAACTCCACTACTACTACTACTACTACTACTACTACTACTACTACTACTACTACTACTACTACTACTACTACTACTACTACTACTACTACTACTACTACTACTACTACTACTACTACTACTACTACTACTACTACTACTACTACTACTACTACTACTACTACTACTACTACTACTACTACTACTACTACTACTACTACTACTACTACTACTACTACTACTACTACTACTACTACTACTACTACTACTACTACTACTACTACTACTACTACTACTACTACTACTACTACTACTACTACTACTACTACTACTACTACTACTACTACTACTACTACTACTACTACTACTACTACTACTACTACTACTACTACTACTACTACTACTACTACTACTACTACTACTACTACTACTACTACTACTACTACTACTACTACTACTACTACTACTACTACTACTACTACTACTACTACTACTACTACTACTACTACTACTACTACTACTACTACTACTACTACTACTACTACTACTACTACTACTACTACTACTACTACTACTACTACTACTACTACTACTACTACTACTACTACTACTACTACTACTACTACTACTACTACTACTACTACTACTACTACTACTACTACTACTACTACTACTACTACTACTACTACTACTACTACTACTACTACTACTACTACTACTACTACTACTACTACTACTACTACTACTACTACTACTACTACTACTACTACTACTACTACTACTACTACTACTACTACTACTACTACTACTACTACTACTACTACTACTACTACTACTACTACTACTACTACTACTACTACTACTACTACTACTACTACTACTACTACTACTACTACTACTACTACTACTACTACTACTACTACTACTACTACTACTACTACTACTACTACTACTACTACTACTACTACTACTACTACTACTACTACTACTACTACTACTACTACTACTACTACTACTACTACTACTACTACTACTACTACTACTACTACTACTACTACTACTACTACTACTACTACTACTACTACTACTACTACTACTACTACTACTACTACTACTACTACTACTACTACTACTACTACTACTACTACTACTACTACTACTACTACTACTACTACTACTACTACTACTACTACTACTACTACTACTACTACTACTACTACTACTACTACTACTACTACTACTACTACTACTACTACTACTACTACTACTACTACTACTACTACTACTACTACTACTACTACTACTACTACTACTACTACTACTACTACTACTACTACTACTACTACTACTACTACTACTACTACTACTACTACTACTACTACTACTACTACTACTACTACTACTACTACTACTACTACTACTACTACTACTACTACTACTACTACTACTACTACTACTACTACTACTACTACTACTACTACTACTACTACTACTACTACTACTACTACTACTACTACTACTACTACTACTACTACTACTACTACTACTACTACTACTACTACTACTACTACTACTACTACTACTACTACTACTACTACTACTACTACTACTACTACTACTACTACTACTACTACTACTACTACTACTACTACTACTACTACTACTACTACTACTACTACTACTACTACTACTACTACTACTACTACTACTACTACTACTACTACTACTACTACTACTACTACTACTACTACTACTACTACTACTACTACTACTACTACTACTACTACTACTACTACTACTACTACTACTACTACTACTACTACTACTACTACTACTACTACTACTACTACTACTACTACTACTACTACTACTACTACTACTACTACTACTACTACTACTACTACTACTACTACTACTACTACTACTACTACTACTACTACTACTACTACTACTACTACTACTACTACTACTACTACTACTACTACTACTACTACTACTACTACTACTACTACTACTACTACTACTACTACTACTACTACTACTACTACTACTACTACTACTACTACTACTACTACTACTACTACTACTACTACTACTACTACTACTACTACTACTACTACTACTACTACTACTACTACTACTACTACTACTACTACTACTACTACTACTACTACTACTACTACTACTACTACTACTACTACTACTACTACTACTACTACTACTACTACTACTACTACTACTACTACTACTACTACTACTACTACTACTACTACTACTACTACTACTACTACTACTACTACTACTACTACTACTACTACTACTACTACTACTACTACTACTACTACTACTACTACTACTACTACTACTACTACTACTACTACTACTACTACTACTACTACTACTACTACTACTACTACTACTACTACTACTACTACTACTACTACTACTACTACTACTACTACTACTACTACTACTACTACTACTACTACTACTACTACTACTACTACTACTACTACTACTACTACTACTACTACTACTACTACTACTACTACTACTACTACTACTACTACTACTACTACTACTACTACTACTACTACTACTACTACTACTACTACTACTACTACTACTACTACTACTACTACTACTACTACTACTACTACTACTACTACTACTACTACTACTACTACTACTACTACTACTACTACTACTACTACTACTACTACTACTACTACTACTACTACTACTACTACTACTACTACTACTACTACTACTACTACTACTACTACTACTACTACTACTACTACTACTACTACTACTACTACTACTACTACTACTACTACTACTACTACTACTACTACTACTACTACTACTACTACTACTACTACTACTACTACTACTACTACTACTACTACTACTACTACTACTACTACTACTACTACTACTACTACTACTACTACTACTACTACTACTACTACTACTACTACTACTACTACTACTACTACTACTACTACTACTACTACTACTACTACTACTACTACTACTACTACTACTACTACTACTACTACTACTACTACTACTACTACTACTACTACTACTACTACTACTACTACTACTACTACTACTACTACTACTACTACTACTACTACTACTACTACTACTACTACTACTACTACTACTACTACTACTACTACTACTACTACTACTACTACTACTACTACTACTACTACTACTACTACTACTACTACTACTACTACTACTACTACTACTACTACTACTACTACTACTACTACTACTACTACTACTACTACTACTACTACTACTACTACTACTACTACTACTACTACTACTACTACTACTACTACTACTACTACTACTACTACTACTACTACTACTACTACTACTACTACTACTACTACTACTACTACTACTACTACTACTACTACTACTACTACTACTACTACTACTACTACTACTACTACTACTACTACTACTACTACTACTACTACTACTACTACTACTACTACTACTACTACTACTACTACTACTACTACTACTACTACTACTACTACTACTACTACTACTACTACTACTACTACTACTACTACTACTACTACTACTACTACTACTACTACTACTACTACTACTACTACTACTACTACTACTACTACTACTACTACTACTACTACTACTACTACTACTACTACTACTACTACTACTACTACTACTACTACTACTACTACTACTACTACTACTACTACTACTACTACTACTACTACTACTACTACTACTACTACTACTACTACTACTACTACTACTACTACTACTACTACTACTACTACTACTACTACTACTACTACTACTACTACTACTACTACTACTACTACTACTACTACTACTACTACTACTACTACTACTACTACTACTACTACTACTACTACTACTACTACTACTACTACTACTACTACTACTACTACTACTACTACTACTACTACTACTACTACTACTACTACTACTACTACTACTACTACTACTACTACTACTACTACTACTACTACTGAGAACGTTGACTTTATTTGATAACAAACTGGGTGCCAGAATGAAGAATTCAAAAAACGGAAGCAAAGAAAGCAATGGTGACAAATCCAATCAAGTATATCGTAGATAGGAAAATCAAATCAAATAAATCGGAAAATCCAATAAGAAAATAAAATAAAAGAATCAAGTCAACTATCGAATACCAAAACAAAGAGTAAACCCGCATCCGCAAACACAATCAAAGCAGCACCGTTTACCCAACTCATCCAACAACCCAGACAAGAGAAAACCAGATAAGGTACACAAAGAAAACGGGCAAGTCAACCATCAAATCATGACCAACATATAATAGCAAAATTGCTACAACAAAAATACAGACAATATCATGAAACAGTTAGGTCAGGCATGCTAAACAGCCAGGTGGGCACGGGCCCTACACTCCACCACAAAACCGCCATGACCAGCACCCATGAGCCTTCGGCGGTACGAGTGCCGTGACCCCCGCAGACAAGTTAATTGCCAGCGAATCAGGCACACACTGATCCGGGCACGAAGCTGGCGCATGATCAGTGAGTAGGGGAGATCACGGTTCCTCTCACTGATTTGAGCTGCTAACGACTTCAGGAATATTGACGCCTCCGGCGCACACTGCCCATTGGTGGCGAAAACCAACGGCGTGAACGAACCGCGGTCGACGTTGTTGATCCGGCTCGAGTACTGGCGTTTCTTCTGCCTCTCGTTGTCAGACAACTGGCTCGCTACTCCCGAACGCGACAGCAAAGACGGCCTTGGGTGGGTAACCCGAACATCAAAGAAGGCGTTTTGCTGTCGCGTCCAGAAACCGCGAGCCCGTATGTCTGCACGAGCGGCATCAGCTCTAATACCTGAGACCGTCTCACCATCGAGTGGCAGCAGAACAGGCTCCAACTCGACATCATACGCCACCTCGGACATGGCACTAGCCAGCAGGTCCCGAACCTCGTTGTGACGTTGCGTTGGGTACCCGCCACAGCGGCATGTCATAGCGTGGTGGCTTGTCATGTCTTTGCCACACACGCATGATGCTGGCAAACCGTCCAAGGGAAGGCCATATCGTAGGCCCACAGCATCACGGAAATCCGTCCTGCTGAAAACGGTCCCAGGCATTGTAGTCGCAGGTGGAGTCGTCAACCAACTTGAGACGCCATCTTCACCTGCGACCTCTACCAGTAGCCGTTGCGTGGGCGGGAGGCCGGATCGGATCTCCTCTGCCAAGTTCCGCTGCTGAACACGGCGCGCCGCCCGAGCACCTGCAGCCAATGTCTTGCATGCTGTTACCACAGACGACACCTCATGCGTGGAGGTGCCACCGACTACCAACTCCACCATGGGTGCAATGGCGTCTCGGCACAAGGTGCGCTCAGCAGCCGCCCGTGACACATTGCTACGGACCGCAAGACCACCAAGCTTTGCTGGAAGGGAAAGCAGTGCTCGCAAACCTCCCTCAACCGGCACAGAATGGCCCGTGAATGCAGGCAGCAGCTGATCATTTAGGACGCGATCCAGGGGTGCGTAGAGTGCCCCGTCAGCATTAGCAACGCGCTGCAAGTATGACCACCGAGACTGAATGGCAGAGATGAATAAGTGGTAAGCCGCGTGGGGCTGAGTCTCTGCAACACTCGCCAGCCTCTTGGTTAAAGCACACCAGTCACCCACACGGCTTCCCACAAACCCATCACAGAACTCAGTGCTGCCGATGACTCCACCGAGATACCGGACGCCATCAGAGCAAATCCGGATGCCAGTGCCAGCAAATACCCGCTCAGCGTCTGACACCAGATGGCTCTTGACGAGGAGCACGGTCTTGGCAGCATTAGGCTTGTAGCCATACTTCGGGCCCTCAGCCGAGATGCAGTTCCAGTACTCACCGAGTGCCACAACGCGGTCCACAGCGGCATCGTCGTCAGCATACCACACCTGCATGGAACCACTGCATGTTGTGGACAGATGCTTGGCCAGAGGGACGGTAGCCAAAGCATAAAATGCCATGGCCAGTGGATCTCCTTGGCACGTGCCCTCTCTTGAGTAGAGTGTCTCGCCACCATCCAGGTACAGGGGGATATCCGCTTGGTACGTGTTCACAAATACCCGCCCTGCAGCTGGGCACACGCGTGGTATGTTGTTCAGTGCAGCTGCCCGGTTCACTGAATTAAAGGCGTTAGTGGCGTCGACGAGGAGTATTGCCTCTGACTCCTCCTTGGCAAATACCGATGACAGCGCCTCCACAGCCACTTCACATGCCGATGGTATCCCGACGCACAGCTGGGTTGGCGCCGTCGCAATCACCACATCCTTCTCAATCGCCGCCATGATTGCCTTGCCAACTGCACGCCGAAACACCTCACCCACAGCGATGGGCCGCACGCCAGGTCGCTTATCCAGTGGTATCAGTCGCGCTGCCAGAAACGGGCGCAGATGCAAAGCGTCCAGCCTCTCCGTGCACAGGCATTTGGCCACGCGAGAGAGGGCCGAACAGAGCTCGTCAGAAGCTGACTTGAACATGCCAACCATCCGACGCCAGGCAGCCGCATCCAAAGCCGAAGGTCCAGCAGCTCCCTTCATTCCCAATATCGTCTTCTTCATAGCTGCTGGTGTTATCGCCTCAAACATAACTGGATCCGGGGGGTCGGGGCTACAGTCCAGTAGGATGTCTGGATCAGCCGGCTGGGGAGCAGGGTGCTTATCCCGCAGGTGCTCTAGAACTGACTTCCCACTCACCTCTTCATCCAGGGGAAGAACGCCACCAGCACCATCAGCATCCAGGTATTGGGCAGCACTGCCAACTCGGTCATTGAAAACCATGTTCGCTAAGCGAACATCGTCCAAAGCACGTGGACTCGAATCACCCACGGCTGCATCAGAGAGATGAGCCTGAATGCATCGGGACTCCCGTAGCAATGGAGAGAGATCACCGGCAGTCCACAGCCCAAGCCGCTTGGCCAAAAACGTCTTGTGGTCGCTAGCCGCAGATCCACGAAACGGCTTCTGCAACAACAGATGACAGGCGACGACCACCGCCGACCACGCAAAGGCCCGAGCACCCGAGCCATCCGTAAATAAGCCAATGAGGCGTGCAATCTCCTTGACGAACTCTTTGCCTTCCGAGCCGAAGGGGACCATAAACACGTTTCTTCTCCATGAGATGACTTCACGGTATGCAGAATCGAACATGCTCACAGTCTCATCAGTAGTCTGACTCCAAAACCCTTCATCTGCAGATGAGTTACTGCCACCCTCAACCACCGTACTCGGCTCACGCGACGCTTGCTACTACTACTACTACTACTACTACTACTACTACTACTACTACTACTACTACTACTACTACTACTACTACTACTACTACTACTACTACTACTACTACTACTACTACTACTACTACTACTACTACTACTACTACTACTACTACTACTACTACTACTACTACTACTACTACTACTACTACTACTACTACTACTACTACTACTACTACTACTACTACTACTACTACTACTACTACTACTACTACTACTACTACTACTACTACTACTACTACTACTACTACTACTACTACTACTACTACTACTACTACTACTACTACTACTACTACTACTACTACTACTACTACTACTACTACTACTACTACTACTACTACTACTACTACTACTACTACTACTACTACTACTACTACTACTACTACTACTACTACTACTACTACTACTACTACTACTACTACTACTACTACTACTACTACTACTACTACTACTACTACTACTACTACTACTACTACTACTACTACTACTACTACTACTACTACTACTACTACTACTACTACTACTACTACTACTACTACTACTACTACTACTACTACTACTACTACTACTACTACTACTACTACTACTACTACTACTACTACTACTACTACTACTACTACTACTACTACTACTACTACTACTACTACTACTACTACTACTACTACTACTACTACTACTACTACTACTACTACTACTACTACTACTACTACTACTACTACTACTACTACTACTACTACTACTACTACTACTACTACTACTACTACTACTACTACTACTACTACTACTACTACTACTACTACTACTACTACTACTACTACTACTACTACTACTACTACTACTACTACTACTACTACTACTACTACTACTACTACTACTACTACTACTACTACTACTACTACTACTACTACTACTACTACTACTACTACTACTACTACTACTACTACTACTACTACTACTACTACTACTACTACTACTACTACTACTACTACTACTACTACTACTACTACTACTACTACTACTACTACTACTACTACTACTACTACTACTACTACTACTACTACTACTACTACTACTACTACTACTACTACTACTACTACTACTACTACTACTACTACTACTACTACTACTACTACTACTACTACTACTACTACTACTACTACTACTACTACTACTACTACTACTACTACTACTACTACTACTACTACTACTACTACTACTACTACTACTACTACTACTACTACTACTACTACTACTACTACTACTACTACTACTACTACTACTACTACTACTACTACTACTACTACTACTACTACTACTACTACTACTACTACTACTACTACTACTACTACTACTACTACTACTACTACTACTACTACTACTACTACTACTACTACTACTTGACACAATCTTTATTAGGAAACTTGAAATGGAGATGTGAAACACAAATACAGCCATGTAGATGGAGCAGCAATGCAATACAATGTCCAAAAACTCAAGAATTCATTATCATGGGGCAATGTTGGGCAAATGTCTGTCAGGTACTATCACGCTCAGGCTGCCCGCAACCTGCACATCGTCGTGAAATTCATCCTGTTGCGGCGGTATGACGATCTTGAACCACGCAAACAGGTGACTGCCCATCGCATAAGGCAGACTGACAGCTTACAACGGAGCTGACCCATGATAACCGATACGTGTAGGTCTACTACTACTACTACTACTACTACTACTACTACTACTACTACTACTACTACTACTACTACTACTACTACTACTACTACTACTACTACTACTACTACTACTACTACTACTACTACTACTACTACTACTACTACTACTACTACTACTACTACTACTACTACTACTACTACTACTACTACTACTACTACTACTACTACTACTACTACTACTACTACTACTACTACTACTACTACTACTACTACTACTACTACTACTACTACTACTACTACTACTACTACTACTACTACTACTACTACTACTACTACTACTACTACTACTACTACTACTACTACTACTACTACTACTACTACTACTACTACTACTACTACTACTACTACTACTACTACTACTACTACTACTACTACTACTACTACTACTACTACTACTACTACTACTACTACTACTACTACTACTACTACTACTACTACTACTACTACTACTACTACTACTACTACTACTACTACTACTACTACTACTACTACTACTACTACTACTACTACTACTACTACTACTACTACTACCCTATTGGTTTATGATGTTTTTACACATATACCCCCAATAGGCTATTTATCAGACTCGAGTTTTCAACTTACACATTCCACATTCACCACTCAATCGGCTTTTGGTTTGTTCACACATACGTACCATACGCGATCTATTGGACTTGAGTTTTGCCTTGTGTCCTTTTTTGCAGTCTGCAGATTCTTTTGTTGGACATTGTGGCACCGCGCTCTGCTGTTGGATCAGAGCCGGTTTCTAACGCCCCTGGTGCACGTGGTTCTGTGCCGGATCCGGGACCGGATCCTGCTGCTGCTGCTGTTACTACTGAGTCTGTTCTCAGCGCATATGAAGAGGTCATCACGTGGCGTCGGAATCTATTTATTGTGCCATATGGAGCCGTGGGTCGGCGGTTTGTGGCTCTGCTGGCTGACCTAATGCACTCGTTTGCTGTTGGTGGTGCAGCGCGCCGGCATGCCTGGGCGGCTGTGGTCGTGGCTTCCCAGTTGCTCCTGCAGAAGCCATGTGCTACCCAGTACGGGGCTTCGGCACCGCACCTTGATCGGCGTCTCGGCCTATGGGAATCTGGGCGGATTGGTGAGCTGCTGCGCGAGGGACGGTGCCTCCAGGCACATTTGCCCCCTCTTCGGGACTCTGGGCCTCGGGAGGCAGATGGGCAAATTGATGATATGAGATTCAGCAAGCTGGTCTTCTCCGGCAGAATACAATCGGCCATTCGTCTCGCCTCATCAGCCTCGTCCGGTGGGGTATTGGCGATGGATGAGGTCATGGACGCCGACACTGGGAAGACCGTGAGAGATGCACTTCTCGAAAAGCACCCATTACCTGCTAGCCCTGACCCGAGCGTTCTGGTGGATGCGGCGGACAGGCCTGAATGTGATCCCATTCTGTTTGAGAGGCTGACACCCGCCTTGATTAAACGCGTCGCTCGCGAGATGTCCGGCTCATCCGGCCCGTCTGGCCTTGACGCAGAGGCTTGGCAGCGAATGCTGACATGCTACGGAACTTGTTCGGACCGGCTGGCTTCTTCCATGGCGGAGACCGCCAGGCTTCTGTGCAGGGAGGATGTTGACCCGGATTCCTTGGCAGCCTTCACTGCGGCCCGGCTGATTCCGCTCAATAAGAACCCGGGCGTGCGGCCAATCGCAGTGGGTGAGGTGTTCCGTAGGATCATCTGCAAGGCTGTCGCCCGAGTGATAGAGCCTGACATGCTCATGGTCACGGCTCCTCTGCAGCTGTGCGCGGGTGTCCCATCTGGCTGCGAGGCTGCGGTACATGCCATGGAGCACCTCTTTGAGCAACCAGCGACTGAGGCGATCCTACTGGTAGATGCAGGGAACGCTTTCAACTCGCTGAACCGTGCCGTCGCCATGCATAATGTACCCGTGGTCTGCCCGCCGCTTGGCCAGATCTTCCACAACACCTACCGTTCGCCAAGCCGATTGTTTGTTGCTGGTGGTGGCGAAGTGCTGTCGCGCGAGGGTACCTGTCAGGGCGATCCCTTGGCGATGGGAATATACGCTGTGGCCATAACGCCTCTCATACGCCGCTTGGGAGAACTCTGCCCCGATATCGTGCAGGAGTGGTACGCTGACGACGATTCCGCCGCTGGCCGTGTCCGGTCTCTGTTGCGCTATTGGAACAGTGTGAAGGAGCTTGGCCCGGCCTACGGATATACCCCTAACCCAAGGAAAACGGTGCTGCTGGTCAAGGAGGAGTGTTTGGAGGAGGCGTCCACCCTGTTCGCCGGCACCGGCATCAAAATCGTAACCTCCGGTTGTCGATATCTGGGAGGAGTGCTCGGCACAGGAAGCTTCAAGGCCGCGTACCTTGAGGAGGCGGTATCCGCCTGGTGCAGGCAGGTGGTGAACCTGGTATCTGTGGCCCGTACTCAGCCTCATGCAGTTTACGCCACGCTGCAGGGTGTCTACTCCAAGTGGCGCTACGTGCTCCGAGTGGCATCCTGCCCGCCTGCGTTACTAGAGCGCCTGGATACCCTGGTCAACCGTGACCTGCTACCCCTCCTCTTGGGTCGGGAGGTGCCTGATGAGGCAAGCCTTCGGCGACTCCTCTCAGTGCCCACCCGCCTTGGAGGCCTAAACATCCCGATTCTGGCGGCTGAGGCGGAGCGGGAGTATTCCACTTCTGTTGCGGTGACGGAGCCGCTTGTACGTCTGATGGTCGGTGATGGTTCGGGGAGTGCCGTCCCCGATGGCGAGGAGGTATCTTTGGCATCGCCTCAGAATCCACCATTGTCGGTTGCTTCTGCTTCTGCTGCGTCCGTACCCGATGGCGAGGAGGTGTCTTTGGCATCGCACCGGAATCCACCATTGTCGGTTGCTTCTGCTTCTGCTGCGTCTTCTGCTGCGTCCGTTCGTGATCCTCCTGGACCTGTGACCCGGCCAGAACCTGGGGTCCACACCACCCAGCCGGTTCGTGATAACCCGTCGGTCGCAGCCGTTACCGAGTCCCGCAAGCGAGCGGTCTCACGTCGCAAGGACAAGGAGAAGTCGCAGAAGGCACTAGTCGCGGCGTTGTATCCCGATCTGCCACCGCCTCAGAAATGCCTCACACATATCGCCGGTGAGAAGGGTGTGTCGTCATGGCTGACGTGTGCCCCGCTTACTGCGCACCGGACAATCCTAAACAAGTCCGACTTTCGAGATGCGGTGTGCATACGCTATGGGTACCTGCCACTGGATGTCCCGTGCAAATGCGCTTGTGGAGCGGACACCACCCTACACCACTCGATGACGTGTCCACATGGGGGGTACCCGATGGCACGTCATGACGAAATCCGGGACACCCTGGCGGCTGTCCTTGACGATGTCGTGCCAGACGTGGAGGTCGAGCCTAGACTGCTCCCTCTCGATGGCGAGGTGCTCGCCGGCCGGACCGCCAATCGCAGCGCTGAAGCTCGTTTGGACATCAGGGCCGGGGGTTTCTGGACAAGGCAGCAGGACGCTTTCTTTGATGTCAGGGTCACCCACCCTAAAGCGTCCCTGCTGTCGCGTTCGGAAGCCCTTGGCCAACTGCGCACCAACGAGTTGGAGAAGAAGCGAAAATACTGCCAGAGGATCACGGACGTCGAGCGAAGTGCCTTCACTCCGTTGGTGTTTGCTACGAATGGCATGGCTGGGGCAGAGTGTGGAATGTTCCTGAAGCGGCTTGTTCAGCGCGTGGTGGAGAAGCACTCTGACCTACAGTACTCTGTCGTCATGCACCATCTTCGTGCCAAGATTGCCTTCTGCCTCCTCCGCTGGGCCGTAACCTGTCTGCGTGGATGCCGGGGAGCTCGGGGCGTACGCCGTGGCAATTCGTTTGTCACGGAGTGCAGGCTGCTCCGGTAGTGGCATGGGGCTGTGTGGCCGATCCTAAACGGATGTTGTGACGTAACGGACATATCTGTTTTTGAGCATGTCTTTGTTTTTTTTTGTTTTTTTGGTTCTACTTTTATAATAGTTTGTTTTGTTTTGTTTATCGGACAGATCGAAATAAGCATTCACACGCAGACAAATTATACATCCACCACCCTATTGGTTTATGATGTTTTTACACATATACCCCCAATAGGCTATTTATCAGACTCGAGTTTTCAACTTACACATTCCACATTCACCACTCAATTGGCTTTTGGTTTGTTCACACATACGTACCATACGCGATCTATTGGACTTGAGTTTTACCTTGTGTCCTTTTTTTGCAGTCTGCAGATTCTTTTGTTGGACATTGTTTATTGAGGTTCTTGTTGCTTTTGGTTTACGCATATGCGTCATTTGCCCGTAAAAGAGGCCTTGTTACTACTACTACTACTACTACTACTACTACTACTACTACTACTACTACTACTACTACTACTACTACTACTACTACTACTACTACTACTACTACTACTACTACTACTACTACTACTACTACTACTACTACTACTACTACTACTACTACTACTACTACTACTACTACTACTACTACTACTACTACTACTACTACTACTACTACCGCCTTCGGTATTCATTCATATGTTGGCCTATTTAACATTGGCATGCTCTGCGGATTTGTAGACATGCTAGGCAATTTAAATATTATCCTGCAAAGTATTTTGTAGGTGCTTGACTACTATACTACGTCATGTATTACAATTGGTACATGACTTAATAATAGCCGTTTGGCATGGTACAATAACCTTTTTTGTTTTATTTTTTATTTTTAATGGCTTTCTCTTCTTCCTCGGATGGTTTACAATTTGTATCACAATTATTTGTGGGTTCAGCAATAATGGATGTGACTACTACTACTACTACTACTACTACTACTACTACTACTACTACTACTACTACTACTACTACTACTACTACTACTACTACTACTACTACTACTACTACTACTACTACTACTACTACTACTACTACTACTACTACTACTACTACTACTACTACTACTACTACTACTACTACTACTACTACTACTACTACTACTACTACTACTACTACTACTACTACTACTACTACTACTACTACTACTACTACTACTACTACTACTACTACTACTACTACTACTACTACTACTACTACTACTACTACTACTACTACTACTACTACTACTACTACTGCTGCTGCTGCTGCTGCTGCTGCTGCTGCTACTACTACTACTACTACTACTACTACTACTACTACTACTACTACTACTACTTCTACTACTACTACTACTACTACTACTACTACTACTACTACTACTACTACTACTAGTGACAAGCCTCTTTTACGGGCAAAATAGCGGAAACGTGAAATCGTAAATCATTGAAGATCAATTCAATTAAAAAAAAGAAAACTTCTTTAAATAACGTCAAATCAATTAGTAAATCCAATGTCAAATCCAATGTCAAATCCAATGTCAAAAGAAGAAAACTTTAAACTCAAAGTGAAAATTAAAGTAACAGGTCCCGTCATGTATGCAAGTCTAAGCCAATGTCAATATAAATTACCTGTCATGAATGTTATGAATGGATGTGCATGCATTGTGGAGAACTGTCCGTACACCTATCCAATTCAACAAATAGACAGACAAATGACAACAGAGTGAAGTACCTACATTGTACATACATCCTACACCGTACCATCGGCAGCGAGTCCACCCGGTGCCAAGCCGGCGTCTCAGCAGCCCCCTTGCCATGGCAACAGCTCATCGGCCACCCATCTGCCGGCACTCCACCAGGAAAGACGACTGGCGACGCCGCTGATACGAGGCCCGGCACCCGCGGAAACAGGTGACGGCCCACCGAAGTAAGCAAAATGAGATACGTACCCGCAACCGGTTGATGAGGATGGAGTACGGGATATCGGTGTGACGCCTGGACAGGTATGTCGCCAACGTCGATAGAAATTTCGCGCACTCCGGTGCCGCCAGGCCCTGCGTCGTAAACACAAGCGGCGTAAATGACGCACGCTCGATGTTGACGATCCGTTGCCCATACTCGGCCTTCTTACGCCGCTCGTGAGACCTGAGCTGGCCAAGGACTTCTGAACGAGACAGCACAGACGCCTTAGGGTGGGTTACCCTAACATCAAAATAGGCGTCCTGCTGCCTTGTCCAGAAGCCCCTGGCTCGGATGTCCGCTCGGGCCTCGTCCTGGCGATTCAGCTGGCGTCCGGGTAGATCCTCCCCATGCATGGCCGCCAGCCTAGGCTCCTTTTCAACGTCCTGGGCGACATCAACCAACACCTCCGCGAGCAGATCACGGATGTTGTCGTGACGCGCACCAGGATAGCCGCCGGTCGGGCATACAAACATGTGATCCCGCACGGCAGGCTGACCACACACACAGGTTGCCGCGGTGTCCCTGAGATCCAGGTCGTAACGGATACAGAGGGCGTCTCTGAAGTCATTACAATTCAGCACGGTGCCGTACCGGGACATCGGGTCCGCCGTCAGCCATGACGATATGCCGGGCTCACCCGCAATCTCGATTAACAACTGCTGCGGGGGCGATAGCTCACGAGAAACGGCAGCAGCCAGATCCGATGCCTGGCGGTCCCTCTCCCGCCGCATGGCAACAGCACGAGTCCGTGCGAGGGCAAGGGCAGCGAGGATGGGATGGTCATCCCCAGGCCGAGGATCTCGAGATGCTCCAATATTCTGAGGCTCAGTGCGAGAGCGATGGAGTAGATCCCGCATGGGCTCAGTCGCACGCAGGGCACGCTGGTGCTCATGCTCTGCAACAACCGAGGCGATTGGCAACCCAATTCCACCACGTCGACAGGGCAGAGACAGCAAACGCCGCAGCGGGGAGTCGTCCGAGAAGTGATGGCCGGTGACAGCAGGTAACAACTTGTCAGTCACACTGCTGTCAATGGGTGCCAACACCCCCGGAACGCACTCCATGGCCCGTGATAGAAATTTCCACCTTGGCACCAGGGATCTTACGGCAACGGCGTAGCTGGCATGAGGCTGGGTAATGGCGTACTCTCCACAGCGATTCATCTGGGCTTTAAGTCCCTGAACCCGCTGATCCAGAAACTCACGACGGAACTCGACTGTGCCAAAGGCACCACCCAGGCAACGAGCGCCGTCCGTCCGGATAGAGACGCCAGTATCCCGGAAAAGATCCCGGGCCTCCACCTCGACTTCCGGCTTCACAACGAGCACCGTCTTCGTGGGGTTGGGCAAGTACCCATACACCGGACCCAGGTTGCTGATGCTCCGCCAGTACTTACGTAGAGCACGAAGACGTCCCAGTGCGGAATCGTCATCAGCATACCATAACTGCTCAGCATCTGGGACAAGCTCCTGCAGTCGATGGATAAGTGGCATGATGGCTAGTGCATACATAGCCATGGCAATTGGGTCACCTTGGCATGTACCCTCACGAGATTGAACCTCACCACCACCGTCACGAAAAGCCGGATCGGTTCTCGGTAGGTGTTTCCCACGATCAGTGACATAGCGGGACAAGTACGGGCGATGTTGTAAATAGCTGCTGAACGGTTAACGCTGTTAAAGGCATTGCTGGCGTCAACCAGCAATACGCCCTCCACATCATCCTGGGCGAAACGTGATGTTATGTGATGGACACCAACCTCACAGGCAGAGGGTACGCCCACACACAGCTGATGGGGCACGGTGATACCGACAACGTCCGTCTCCACAATCTGCATAATGGCTCGTGAGATGATCCGCCGGAATACTTCACCCACGGCAATGGGCCTAACCCCAGGGCGCTTGTCAAGGGGAATCAGTCTCGCAGCAGTGAAACCCTCCATCTCACCATCCGCTGTCCGCTCCGTACAAATCAGCCGGCCAGCAGCCGCCAGGGCGCTGCATAGTTGGTCTGAAGCAGCATCAAAGCACGTCGTCATTCGTCTCCACCCATCGGCATCGACACCGGATGGCCCAGAGGAACCCTGAACAACTCGGGAGACCTTCTTGATCCGATCGGCTGTAAGTCCAGCAAATATAGCTGCACGAGGCTGTACAGGGTCGCCAGCAACCTCACACTCCGGAACAAGGTCAGCAGGCGCAGGGTGCTTCTCCCTCAGGACATCCATGACCGTCCTGTCCCCTGTGGCGTCAACAACATCATCCAGTCGAAGAACTCCACCCCCAGCCTCATCGGAGAGACCACGGGCCGCTGAATGTAGTTTGCCATCAAAGACCAACTTGGCAAACTGGGTGTCGGGCATGCGCCTGTCATCCCCTACCGAACCTCAAACCCTGGGTTTCAGATGGGCCTGGATGCAGCGGGCCTCTGCGAGGAGTTCCTGAACCCGGCCAGCTCTCCACAACACCAGGCGCTCCCTCAGCACCTTGGCCAGGTCACTGCCGTTGCCAGAGCCCAAAGGCTTCTGGAGCAGTAAGTGACAGGCAACGGTGACCATTTTCCAGGCCATGGGGCGCCAGCCAGCTCCCTCCGCAAATCCACGGACAATACGGGCCAACTCCAGGACAAACTCTTTTCCCGACTTGCCATATGGCACGAGAAGCAGATTCCTCCTATAATGCACCACCTCATCGTAGATGGTACTGACGGCGGCATTCAGCGTCCCGGACGACCACGGATCACCACCGCCACCACCACCACCACCAGAATCCGCAGTGCCAGGTGCATCAGAAGCAGCAGCGCCATCACGATCACTGAACTGATGGGTCGAGGCACCATTGGCATCCACACTGGGGACATCCACTGCCGCAATGGAGACAGCAGCAGCTGCAGCACCATCAACACACCCGGCGTGTGGTGGAGTGGAAGCGCTACGCACAGGGCCATCAATGGGTCTCAATCGGGGCGACAGTGCACGACGGCTACGACCACGGCGTCCCTGTACACGAGCCACCGGAGACCTTGAGGCCGACCCATCCGGAGCATGACTCCTGCCCCTTCCGACAGCGCCAGGTGATGAGCGGCGCCGCCTGCTCAAAAAGCCTGGCCTCTCAGGAGATCTATCCGAATGGAATGCTGGATTCGGATCTGCAACCGGCACAATTGGAATCAGCTGAGCATTGCCAAAATTGCGGCACCTACCCGCGCGACCAGGGTAGCAGCTCTCGCAGGCCCTGGCCGACACAGCACACGAGCAGCCACGGCAGCTCCCAGTCGACTTGCTGCACACACAGCATGGCTTCGATCCACCAGCGGGCTGCGACATGCTACCAGAGCGCTAGAGATCGATCACAACTGCACAGTGCACACGGTAACCATGCACACGGTAACCATGGCGAGAAAGCTGATTAGAAAGCTGATCCGACGCGCTCCACAAGCTGAAGATGTATGTGCGACGCCACTCGCCAGCTGATTAGAAAGCTGATCCGACGCGCTCCACAAGCTGAAGATGTGTGTGCGACGCCACTCGCCAACACTGGGCGCGATGAAGCTGCGACACCAGCAAGGCAGCGCTAGTACTGTAATACGGCTGGGACTAGAATATTGTAGAAATTTCGCAAAACTCTCGATGCTCTCCAAGTCCCTAACTGAAGGGACTACCGCTGAAAGGATAATGACCAGGCTAGATAGCTAGCAGGCTAGATATCGACGAGCACCGCAAGCCAAGGAACCGAGGGAAATGCACACTGGGCACTCAAATTTACAGAACACGGGAGCACTGAAAAGTGCATCCACCTCCGAAAAGTGCACTACTACTACTACTACTACTACTACTACTACTACTACTACTACTACTACTACTACTACTACTACTACTACTACTACTACTACTACTACTACTACTACTACTACTACTACTACTACTACTACTACTACTACTACTACTACTACTACTACTGACCAAACCACTTTTACGGGCAAAAAAATACCATGGTAAGCACACAAGTGATGGAAAAGAGTGAGTAAGAACGAAAGAGAGAAAGAAAGAGAGAATGCACTAGTATGTCAAGAGAAGTAATCAATTGTTAAGGTCTTTGAGCTATTGTTATATTGTCCAGATTGACGCATGGACACTGAATCTCAGCCGGCAGCCTGTCGACACTGCACCAACAACGACGAGCGGACGCGACGCTGGTAGGATGATCGGCAACCGCGAAAGCAGGTTATTGCCCACCGTACGAGGCAGAATGCCAGCCGAACACGCAATGCACTGACGATGCTTGAATACCGGATGTCTTTATTGCGCTCCGCGAGCCGACCGGCAAGTGTCGCCAGGAATCGTGAGCACTCCGGCCCCGCCATCCCATTCGTGGCGAACACAAGAGGGGTGAAAGAGCCTCTCTCGACTTCAGTGACCCTGGCACCGTACTGCTGCTTCTTTTGCCGTTCATGGGCCCTGAGTTGGTTAAGGACTTCTGGACCAGACAGCACAGACGCCTTAGGGTGGGTTACCCTAACATCAAAATAAGCGTCTTGCTGCCTTGTCCAGAAGCCCCGGGCACGAATGTCCAGCCGAGCCTCATCAGTCCGGTTAGCCGTCGCATAGGGCAGATCCTCGCCAGACAGCGGCCGGAGACGTGGCTCTGTCTCGACATCGCGAACAGCTTCGGAGAGCGTCTCCGCCAGGATGTCACGCACATTATCGTGCCGGGCAGATGGATACCCGCCGGCGGGGCAGGTTAGCAAATGGTCCATCGTGGAGGCATCACCACAGACACAAGTGGACGGTAGCCCAGGGAGCTGCAGACCATACCGTAGAGCAAGTGCATCACGGAAGTCACTGGCATTCAAGACGGTGCCGTGCGCCAGACGAGGCTCCGCCGTAAGCCAGGAAGACACACCGGCAGAGCCGGCAACGTCCATCAAAAGCTGCTGTGTGGCGGATAGATGATCCTGCAGACCGGCCAAAGATGCTTTGCCAGCCCGACGCCTTGATTGTACAGCAGCCCGCTGTGCGCCTTCCGCCTCCTGGAGCGCCTCCGCCATCTCCCGTAGGCCAGACGAACCACCACCATCCGCCCCGCCATCAGCAGCTGATCCCACACGACCAGTCTCAGGCACGTCCGGGAACCTGTATAGCCCCCGCACTGGCCGAGTCGTCTTAACTGTATCAGTGTACATTACCGTGGCAGTGTCCGCCAACATCGGGATGGCTATGCCGCCACACTTGGAAGGTGCCGACATCAATCTGCGCAAGGCGCTCCCGGAGGCAATTGGCTGACCCAACAGCGGAGGCAAAAGATGATTATCCACTGCACTGTCGAGGGCGCCATGGTTTCGCCGGAGCAGAGCGAAGCACGCATGAGATATCTCCACTTGGGGACCAGCCCTCTCACTACTGCTACTACTGGTGACAAGCCTCTTTTACGGGCAAAATAGCGGAAACGTGAAATCGTAAATCATTGAAGATCAATTCAGAAAACTCCTTTAAATAACGTCAAATCAATTAGTAAATCCAATGTCAAATCCAATGTCAAATCCAATGTCAAAAGAAGAAAACTTTAAACTCAAAGTTAAAATTAAAGTAACAGGTCCCGTCATGTATGCAAGTCTATGCCAATGTCAATATAAATTACCTGTCATGAATGGTATGAATGGATGTGCATGCACTGTCCGTACACCTATCCAATTCAACAAATGGACAGACAAATGACAACAGAGTGAAGTACCTACATTGTACATACATCCTACACCGTACCATCGGCAGCGAGTCCACCCAGTGCCAAGCCGGCGTCTCAGCAGCCCCCAGACCCACCAGGACTCGAACGCGGGACCTTGCTTGTCATGAGGAATGCTCTAACCACTGAGCTATGGGACCGGGCTGAACCTAGAAGGCGCTGACAAGCTTTTCACACCACTCTGCGATTCTAAACATGTTGAGTATGGTTTGAGAGGTCAAATTGTGTAATATGCATTTCATGACGACCGGTTTATGTAGCACATTGGCTCAGGGAATGGAAAAAATTAATTAATTAATTCTGCGATTCTAAACAGGTTGAGTACGGTTTGAGAGGTCAAGGTGTTGTAAAATACTTTCGGTTTTCTACAGCTACTGGTAACTTAAGATGTCCAAAAAATCTAATGATCTCAAATGGAAAAGTACTCTACCCGTCAGACAATGTCTTTCCATCTCAAGCAGTGTACATATGCAACCCAGGATACAAGTTTACTGGCTTTAGATGGGGCAACTGCGACCAACATGGCAGATTTACTACTTTTTTTAAAACTTGCACAGGTATGTAAGTTGTTTCACAGTACTTCTTCATGTGGGGCAATGCTTTTTTCAATATTTCAATAATGGGGATCAATTGTAGAGTAGAGCAACGTTCATCCGTTCAAGGATTATTTTCCCACAATACTGTTCCCAATATCATTATACTTTATCCTGAATCTTTAGGAGATATTGCATAGCTTTGACATTAATTTTTCTGAATGACATTTTAGGGTAGTTTTATAGACAACAACGCAGTGTGAAAAAACCCTACTATTCTACAAAAGATTAAAAATGTATATATCTACCTGGTTGTCTTGTTTTGTTTTGGAAACGCTAGAAGGAGGCTAAATACGTCAGTAATACAATCCATTGTACAATGCCGTTTCTCAGGACACTATAAGGTTGCTCCTACTCTCTGTGCGCCCACCATTTGAAAACTGTAGATATAGGCCAAAAAGGAAGACATATAATCACCCCGAATTTGGTCCGCCTGCCATTCGAAGATGCCGAGACCTCCAGTCGGTTGAGCATGGCAGGCCCACCAGCACCATCTCACCCCATGCTAGCTCCATATGCCTGCCGGTGAGGTGTGTAACGTGTAAAATAAAAAATAAAAAAACACAAATGAAATAGAAAAAATCATATGGAAACGAGTTATGAAGTAACTATCCACGGCTGTAACAATGTACTTCTTTGAAGTAATAAGCAGTCAGAGAGTGCGATAACAGGGCAAAAAATTGACATGTTACTGAGACATTTGACGACCTAGATCTAGCTCTCACACACCTCCAGTGCGCACTCCAACAGCCTTCCAGCTTGGAAGATTCAAGGTTATGGTAGGAACAATGAGGGGAAGGTGAGCGCAGCTAAAATGTGCCCAAGTCTCAGGTCGTTGAATGTCAAAGTAACTTGTCAGTTTTGTGCCCTGTTATGGCACTTTTAAACTGCTTTTTATCTTGTTAAAGTCGGGGATAGTTTATTTTTGATTGATTCACGGAGATCGGAAGTAAATGGTTCGCAACACTTCGAGCACGTTTCAGGATGCAGATAAGAAAGGAGACAGGATTGGGTCTTGGAAATATTTTAGAACAATTCATGTACTACGCTGTGGGAATCGCGGATTATTTTTGGCTACACGACTTTCTATGCCGTCTCTCCGATCACATTCTGTAGTTGCGTCTTACAAAATTAATGGTTTCGTGCTTCAAGTAATAAGCTGTAAAACTTTCCCTCGATCTAGGGCTTGTTTATTTTTTGCAGTACGGCTGTCCATGCGGTTTCTCCGTGTGCACATATCACGAGGAACATAGATTGTATTGCACTGGAGCTGAACTCGATTTTGCGTATTAAAATATCTACCGTCATCAAACCGGTGAGAGGTGGGTAATCCACATTCATTGCTGCCTTGAAGTTTGTAGTGCCGCTCAACTCTCAAATACAGACCTGATGCTGGCATTTTCTCCCAACTGAAAATTGATGAATTTGGTTGTTCCTACATGGCAAACATGCTTCCTGTGGAAGGGGAGAATCGGCAGGAAAGGTGGGGGTGTTGCCATATACCCGCACGGATGTTTACCTGTGAGGGCCCCGAGTTGACCTGCTGGTACCCGAGATGAAGTTTCTTTGGCTGGAGGTTCAGCAATGACCTTATTACACTCTTTGAATGTGGGTACCGTCCTCCATCAGCTCCGGTACAATTTTGGATAGATTTTGAAGATCTAGTAGAGCGAGCAGTGGAAGAGCCTCAAACCTAGAATCGGCGGATTAAAATAAACAACAACAGCAATAACAAATCTCCACCATCTTGATGGGTGATTTCAATATTGACGTTGCCCCACAGACTTTTGCGTCGCAGCACACCTTCCAGGACATTCAAACACAATTCAATCTAACCAAATATATAACATTTTCCACTAGAATTACTCCTGGCGTCCAGCCGTACTCTCGACTTACTGCTTGCCGAAGCAGATTTGCCAATAACCTGGACGATTGATACTGTACACATCAGTGATCACTTTGCCGTAGTAGCCAAACTAGCTATATACTGGACCTCACCTGCTAGGAGCAAGAACATCACTGTCAGTTACAAGAAACTTCATCTGATTAACTGGCCCTGCTTTAAGGCAGATCTGTTGCACCATCTGAGTACATTTAAACGTTCCGAAGATCTTGACACCTCTTAATCTGTCTGGCAGAGCACCATCACTGCTGTTATTGACAAACATGCACCAATTGTATCATTAACAAGAAAGAAAAGGCGAGCATATTAATGTTGACAGGTGAACGTATTGGCATCGTCCGCGAGCGAAATTGTCTCCATAAGCGCTTGATCCGAGACCCAGGAAATGACGACTTGAGGCAGCATCACCGCATTGCTCGTGCATAAGTTCGCCGACTTGACAGACTTCCTCTGTCCGTAAAACTAATGTGCTACTTCAGATCAGCGTAAACTGTTTCAAGTCATGAACAACGTCACTGGAAGTCGGGAACCTAGACAGCAACCAAAGGTGCCAGTTGAGGAAGTAAGCGAATTTGTTGGGGACATTGTTCATGATGTAAGCAGGCCATCACAGTTAATGGTTCCTGAGGGCCCACATACGCCAGACGCCTTCATGTGTTTCCAGTCCGTCACTATCAGTGATGTCTGCAAGCTGCTACAAAGTGTGAACCCCCATAAAGCGACAGGTAGTGATGCAATCCCAGGCATTGTGCTACGTGATTGTGCACATTACTTGGCGCCTATTTTGACTTTGATCCTCAGCAGATCACTAGCCACTGGGCGTGTTCCATCAATGTTCAAGCTTTCCCAAGTCACTCACCTCTTTAAAGGAGGCAATCCAAATGGCTGTGGCAATTATAGACCAGTGTCCCTCTTGCCCGTAGTTTCCCGATTGCTGGAGAAAATCATCAAACAGCAACTTACGGTTTACCTTTATACCTGTCGAGCTATCCCTAACAGTTAGAACACAATTTGCGTATCGAAAACATCACTCTCGCTCTAGCTGCTAATCGCTGGTTGAGGAATCGATCTGATCTCAAAGTCACTGGATACAAACCTACAGAGACGCTCCGTTTCCAGCTCAACAAACACCTCGTGAACACCAGATAGCAGCGTGGACGTGCTGAACAAAAGCTGGGGACCGAAGGCCATTCACAACGCTGTTGCCTCCAACCATCTAATTCTCAAGCCGGCGCCGGGGACAACAATGTGAAGAATCAGGTATTCACTGGAATAATAATGATTCCTGGCAGAGGCTATAGTCGCTTTTAAGCAGGATTCTTCTCACGTCTACTGCTGTTGTTGGTAGTTTGCTATTGTCCTGATTTTTCCGCGCTAAGGAACACAGGGTAACTACGAGTGGAAGGACCAAATTCTTGTTTTTCTTGTAACGTTGGCCTAATTTTTCATTAATATATTAGTAGAGGTATGGCATGTCTTGGCCCTCCCTTGGCCTGATGGCCTACCCCGCCTGCAGAACTTGATAGAATTTGTTTCGGCACACTAAAAATGTATTTAAAGGGGGGGTTGTCAACTGACAACCGCTCTCTTCAGTTGTTTTTCACTGTTGGCACATGCGTTGCATGAAAATTCTTTTATTAGTGAAGACGAAAAATTATAGAGCGGTTGTCAGTTGACAAAACCCATTTTATTTCAAATGCAGTTTCGGGGTGTCCACCACTTTCTGAATAAAAATAAATGTATTACGGAATAATGCGCAATCGTTTCTACTTGTAGCCACAAGCATATTTTGGACCACCAAGCTGGAGTCATCTGAAGCAGTCATGTCATACCACTCAACAAGACTGATCACACAGCATAGGGCTGTGCTCCCAAAAACAAACAAAACAAAAGGTAGAAACAGATTGAATACAAATATCCGGATCGACGAGGGAACCGGATAATCATACACACATGCTGTATATATGCATGAGATATGCTGTATATCAGTAACTGACGTGGAAGGAGGAGCCTTGCTGTCCAGGCCAGATGGAAGTCCTACTTATCAGTAGTCCAGAGCTAGCTCGAGTACGCCAGCACTGCCAATGTACACCGTCTTGCTGACAACGTGAGAGATCAGCTGCTACGCATAAGTAAGAGAGCACTTAGATGCATATTTGAGCATGACACATTCACGCGCACACCATACTTGCTTGAGAGGTACCACATAATTATTATTTTTGTAATTATTCACACATATCCGCCGGATGAGTACGCGAGGCCCATGCACCATGGGAACGCACGAATATAAACCAGCATATGTTCCCTCAGCAATACAAGCAAGCAAAGATAAATTATAGCCCAGGCTGCGAAAAACAAGCGAAGAGAGATAAAGACATAGGCAACGAATACAGTTACAAAGCGAAGCCAGGGATTGGATGTGTTCAAATGGGTACGATGACCACATGATTAGCTTAGACAAAAGATATCATACTAAGTCCATAACCTTCGTTTTCCGTTGCATCCACAATATCTGCAGTTCACTCCTCTCTGACATGTTCTTCCTTCGCCGTGACTGTGCTCACACAGATAGAATCACCCGCGGCCAAGTCAAAAACTCCCTTCTTTCTTTACCCATTGTGCAAGATTAAGCTTGATACAAATCTATTTCATTCCTTGGTGCTGACCGCTTTAATGCGCTTCCCGAATCCCTTCGCACAAAATCATATCCACAATTCATTTCTCCGGGAACATAACAAATCCATGCATCATGGGCACCCTGTAAGAAGACCTTAGGGTCTGTTGGGAATGCTCAAGTAAAAAACAATACAAAATACAAGTACACCCAACGATTTTATTTCGGAGTGCGAGGGATCCGGATAAACGAGGTCTCACTGTATCTCCTTTCCAATCAATGCCCCAAAGCCAAGAGCCTTCTATGGTGATACGTACGCGTCAGTTACGAATTGTGTAGTTATGTGAGTATCTTAATACGAGCGCTCTTATGTACTGTTTGTGTGCGTTTTCACCTCCAGCATACAATTGCCCTGCGCCAACACTAGCTAATGGTACCATCACGGGTACTGCTCCTGTATACACGGCATCATGCAACAGTGGATACCTGATATCTGGCAGCATCAATGTCACATGCGTTAATGCCACCACAACCACACCTCTACCTAAATGTGTCGGTGCGTAGCATATCTGAGTGGTATTTGAGCTATTCGACGTTTACAAGATAACTAGCTAAATATCATGTGATCGTGCTTTTAGAGAAGGACAACGAGAGTTAAAATAAAAGTGATCTGCTAAAACAAAACTTTACTCTCTTGACAGTACTGAGTACTTTTCTAACATCATAATCATCAACTTAAACGGAAATGTGAGATGTGAAATGTGTGTCAAGCTGTGTTTACAAGGTCAACTTGCGAATATACTGCTATGAACTTCGCAACCCCGCAGATGTCCTTGACATGCGACTAGCTAGAAATTATGAGATCTGGTCCTTCCTGGAGCCAACAATCAGCATGTTCTGCAGCATTGGCAGCAGCGGTGGAGTGCAAACTGCGGGTAAAATTGGTCACAAGCCAGCTTTAGTGCGCAGGTATGAGTTCGGACATATCAGCATGATGCAGTGGAACATTTCGTTCTGGACAAAAACCCAAAAAGGGCAATGGAGGGTGATGTCCGCAGTGCTAGAATAGATGTTCTACTATCTTCCGGTGTACTGCTCTATGTAATTGGGAATGTGGCTGGCTGTGCAATCACGGTTTGTAAATGGACTGCTTTCAAGATGTGAATTTGTGGCGTCAGGAGGTTTTCTTAGGTAAGTTGATGTTGGCTGGATGGACATTTACAAAGTTCTCAGCCAAATTTATAATACACACGTACAGTTTGTTCGTGTACGTTCCGCCGCTCATTTGTAGACCCAGAAATGGGTTTTTGTTCACATTCAAGAATTTACTCAGATGGAGAGCCAAGCGTAACTTGTATTTCCTTGGTCTTTCTCTTTTTGTATAAATTCAAGAATGTGAGTCAAATTATCAAAACGGACAGTTGGGTGATCTCTTGATATCTTGAGCAATCCATGGCTTCATTCTTGCAATGGCATTTTGTGGTTGGTTGATTTGCAGTAAGATCATGTACAGTGCCTACCCCTCCAACGAATGGCTCAATTGTTAGCAGCTCCTCGTCACCATATGGCGTGACTATATTCGCATGCAACGACGGCTATCAAATGACAGGAAGCAGTGCAACAGTGTGCTTGGCAAGCTGGATTTGGTCAACCACAGCGCCAATATGCACAAGTAAGGTTTGTACGCTACTGCTTTGTCTGGCATAACTACTACTGTATTGAACAAGCTAGAAACCCGTAACTGCATGGTCCTTAAAACCATTTTAGCAAAGATCGTCGCTTTCCCTCCGCTAGCCTTTACGAAATTGCCAAGATCAGTCCCCTTTCCACTCGACATAAGTATCACCTCTGTGTTCTCATACATAAAATATTACTGAATAAAATACCCTTGCATATACAGGCTTATACTTGGTTCTCCGAAACACGGAATACCCGGAACTCATTCGGTCTCCCAGGCGCTGCCTCCACCCTATTCACTAGATCCCCGATCTTTGCTGGCTATGTGTTTTGGGCAACATTACCAACGCAGGTCAAGACCAGCACGTCGATGGATAAATGTGTTGCTAAAATCTCTATTACAGGGTTTGACAGAGCTCTCGGCCATTGAAAAAAATGTTGAGTCACCTCCACCATTAAACTGCGCTCTTTAGCCGACTAGACTCTCCTGTACACAACCATCACCATTGCGAGGACACTTCCGTAGGCGATATTGATAAAAGAAAAGCTACATGCATGTCCAATGCGCGTCAACAGTACTTCACACTTTTCTTTTTCCTGCGTTATCATCTCAGCTATGCCAGTTGTGTATGTGAAAACCCCCTATATAATAGCAGTTTGGTCTATATTTTTAATCATTCAACATCTACCTTCACTGATGAGCTATGTATTAGCAAAACAGCTGTCTGAAGGAGTTTATCAATAATTATCGTCTACGGAAGTGTCCTCGCAATGGTGATGGTTGTGTGCAGGAGGGTCTAGTCGGCTAAAGAGCGCAGTGTAATGGTGGAGGTATGTATGTATGTATGTATGTATGTATGTATATTTTTATTTGAATTCGCAAGTACACACGGGCTACAAGCCCAATTACATGGAAGCGAATGCCATAATGAGGCCAATTAAGAAAAAAAAAGGTGGAGGAAGGAGGAGGACGGTAGCAAAGCAACAGGGAGGACAATTCAGGACTAAAATCAACAATTGCACAAATGTGAGAACACCTGAGACTGAGGGTACCTGTGGAGCGATAAAATGCCAAGCAAACAGAAGAAAGGAAATCACAAGCCAATACACGCTAAACTGCACTTGAGTTAGAATGAAGGGGAAAACCGGAGCTCAACAAAATTATAACGTACAAAGTCATAATAAGAAGTCAACTGGATGAGAAGTAGCACAAGCAAACATTTCCTGACAACGAGAGGGGCTGTAACTACAGCCACAGCAGTAGCTGCTGTAGCAGCAGCAGCAGCAACAGCAACAACAACAACAACAACAACAACAACAACAACAACAACAACAACAACAACAACAACAACAACAACAACAACAACAACAACAACAACAACAACAACAACAACAACAACAACAACAACAACAGCAGCAACAACAGCACCAACAGCAACAACAGCAACAACAACAACAACAACAACAACAACAACAACAACAACAACAACAACAACAACAACAACAACAACAACAACAACAACAACAACAACAACAACAACAACAACAACAACAACAACAACAACAACAACAACAACAACAGCAACAGCAGCAGCAGCGCCGTGCAGACTACTCCAAGGGGAGTATGGGACTGTGAACACAGAAGGCGAAGGTGACTCAACATTTTCTTCAATGGCCGAGAGCTTTCTTTCGACGCGTTTGCTGTGCAGTGAAACCGAGACCCTAGGTCGGTGGAGCACATCAGACCCCGTCACCACGTCCACGATTCATGCCTGCGATGCTGCACCGCTGCTGTGGCCTTAGTAAAAAATAAAATAAAAAGCTCTGTCGCACCCTGTAATAATGATACGTGCGCCGTTAGCGTCAGAGCAAGAAGAGGGACAAGACGAGTCAAGGGACAATCCGGAGGACACAATACCATACGACCAACTGTTTGTTTCTACCAGCGTTATTGTACCGTCGACACAGCTCTGACGACGATATACTGGGCGAATGCCGTGGGCCTCCCAGCGTGTCAGCGGCAGTGGGTGATGGGCAGATAACAAGGTAGCTTGCGGACAACATCGGTGGCATGAAGCCTAGTGACTGCCAAGCGTCTTGGCGCGACGGGCGAGCAGTACAGTGTCATACCCCAGGGGCTTCTGTGGCTGTCGACGTCGGCGAGTCGTGAGGTGCGTTCGCAGGCCTTCATGCCGGCACTCGGACAACTGCAATACTAGTACACAGACTCTCACTAGCTACATAGTACTCTGATTCTGGCAAGTTACTTCTGCATTGACTAGTGATTGATTTTCCGTGCCGAATTTCCGACACTGCAACGCTGCATGCATGTCCAATGCGCGTCAACAGTACTTCACACTTTTCTTTTTCCCGCGTTATCACCTCAGCTATGCCAGTTTTGTATGTGGAAACCCCCTATATAATAGCAGTTTGGTCTATAGTTTTAATCATTCAACATCTACCTTCACTGATGAGCTATGTATGACGAAACAGCTGTCTGAAGGAGTTTATCAATATCGTCTACGGAAGTGTCCTCGCAATGGTGATGGTTGTGTGCAGGAGGGTCTAGTCGGCTAAAGAGCGCAGTTTAACGGTGGAGGTGAATCAACATTTTCTTCAATGGCAGAGAGCTCTGTCGCCACCCTGCGGAAGACCAGGCAGCATTACTCCATGATTGGCCGTATGAAGCCGTTGTAAACAGCAATACGGCCAGGTGCTGTCAGAAGTGGCGCCACCTTCCGGAGAGAGTGGAGGCGTTGGAAGGCCCTGGTGGCAACCTGGCGTATGTGGGCCGAGAATCGCAGCGTGATGTCGAAGGGACAGCACTAGCATGGTTCGCCTCATACCTGTGTGATCGTCGGCAGAAAGTCACTCCGCCACATGCTACATCCAGAGTCCTCCCAGTTTCGCGTGGAGTCCCGCAAGGTACTGTTCTGGGTCCTGTACTCTTTAATGTCGAGATAAGCCACCTCCCTACCATAGCGGATTCCTTCACCTGTTCCCTTCCCATGTTCGCAGATGATATGACCCTCTACCGAAGTGCCCCCTCACTCAAACTGTGTATTGCCTCCGTCATTCCCTGCTTGAATGTACTATGTGGCGAGCTACAAACGCTCCACATGATGATCAATGTTAAAAAGTCAGGTGTTATAATCATTTCCCCCGGCCGAAACCCCACGACGCACCCAAGTGTCATTAGCCTTCAAGGTGAGCCACTTAATTTTGTGACCGAAACTCGTCTCCTTGGTATCCAAGTTGACAACTGCCTGTTATGGACCAAGCATATCGATGTAATTGTTAGAAAAGTATCCCAGAAGGTGGGTGTCTTACGTCGCACCTTCCGGCAACTGAGCAAACTTGCACGCCGCCAGTACATCCTGTCTGTCGTTCTTCCTGACATTCTGTACTGCATCTGTTCCTTCGTCACACTCATTACTGCGAAGGATCACAATCGTCTAGTAAGCGTGTACAATAGAGCTATCCGAGCGGCTTGTGGGGCTTCGAGCCGGGACAGTATTTCTGGTCTTCTGAAAAACCTTGATGTTAAGCCCCTGGACTACTATTTTCTGGTGTCAACTGGGAAGTTCATTTTCATTAATCATATTCTTCGCCCTTTGTCTGTATTTACATCGTTATTTCCAGCCCCGCAATCTACCCGGAGCACGCGTAATCGCGACACACATGATATCCCTTATTTAAAAATGCAGAACAACACTCGGTCAAAAATCCTTTGTGCTTCGTGCTGCTCTGTTTTTTAATGCTCTACCTAATGACTTGAAATCCTCTGTGTTTGCCTCTCAGTTCGATCGTGGTTTTAAGCGCTTATTGGATGATCCAGTTTGGTTTGAACGATATCGTGCAATTTTGTTTGACAACGTTGGCAACGTTTAGTCATTCATCAGCTACATGTATATATTGCCCAGGTTCATTCAGCATACGTTTTTCTTCTTTTCTCTTTATGTTCACCACTCATCCCCCTTTTCTTCTAAACATTTGAACATTTACACTGATGTACATGTACATGTATATTATACACTGTTTATTTTTTTATTTTTTTTGTCCCATCGGCCTCTTCATATTTGTGCAGCTGCACTGTTGAGCTTCCGATGTAAAACAAAATAATAATAATAATAATAATAATAATACGAAGTAGTGGTTGCGACTTCGGCGATGATTTGTAAGAAAGGGTTTGCTCCCTACACCGGAGCTCGCGCTAATAATAAACAAAACACCGAGGAGCTTGATCTCGCCAGCTTCAGGCACCCTGGTACCATTCACCCGCTATACCCCTTTAACATCCATCCAGAAAAATGCATCGTGCTTGCCCTATACATGTAACACTTGGTCAGATGTTCGCGAAAAGCCTAAAGGATGATAAAAGCTATAATGAGAAAATTGGAGAGTAATGGGAATGTTTTGTTCAGCTCTAACGCCTTCCTAGTATAAGACGTCATTATGAAGAAATACTTCGGTATGGCCAACGTGCCTGTACAGATTTTGCCACTCCGAGTTTCGTGTTTCCTGGCAAAACCATTGGACAAAACAGCTAAACCACGATTCAAGGACGCAAAGCAACTTTCAACACAATTTTTTGTTTTGAGATGCATGCAAAACCAAATCCTCAGTATGACAGCACTGTGCTTCGACTATGACACTTTAGATGGACAATGCGCAGTACTAGTGGACATGAGCAAGGCATTCGATAAAGTACGGCACCAGCTCATGATCCAAGATTTGTTTGCTTTGGGTGTATCTTCGACTGTTTTGCGTTGGTTTGCGAGCTACTTCACGGACCGTCGGCAGAGAGTAGTTCTGGCGAGTGGGCAGTGCTCGGGCCTAACTGCATGCGAGTGTGGAGTCCCTCAGGGTAGTGTACTGGGTCCTTTGCTGTTTTCACTATATACCATGGACGTCCATAGCGTCACCAGCCCAGCACACTCCCAGCTGTTTGCGGATGACATCCTTCTCGACACGGCAAGCAGATCCGTAGCAACCCTAAATCAAGTCTTATCAGTTGCTGTGTCAAACTTGGCTGACTACCTACACGGGAAAGGCCTGGTTTTAAACCCTGACAAGACGCAGGTCTTAGCCATTGAGGCATCACGCCGTAGTACCCTGGAACTCAACGTTAACTGCAACGGGACGCCTCTTACCCAGACCACCACTGCTCGCTTTCTGGGCCTACAGATCGATTCCTGTCTTCGGTGGGACGCGCAGGTCTCCAGCATAGTACGTAAAACTTCCCAGAAGCTAACCACCCTGAGAACCATCCGCCCGTCGCTATCTGAACGCCAGTCGCTCCTCTTCTATTCTGCCCTTATACTTCCTGACATGCTTTATGGATCAAACGCGTTCTTCTCTGCCCTCACGGCTTAGCAGCGGCACCAGCTCACTGTCCTCGACAAGCGATGTGTTCGCTGCGTAGCCAATCTGCCCTTCCCGTCCCATACCACTCCTATATACACTCGCCTTTCCCTGACCCCTGTAATTGAACGTGCCAAATGCAAACTCCGTTTCCTTATGCACCGTGTCCACACCAGCAGCATCAGCCCTCTTCTGAAAGATAGAGTAGCCCTCCAACCTCCCAGTAACACCCGTGGCAATGACAATTGCAAATACGTTGTTCCGCTAACTCGGCGAACATCTGGCGGCAGCCGACCATTGGTTTCCGCCGTGAAGCTTTGGAACACCCTGCCGCAGGAACTCACGTCCGCTCGTCGTCCAACCCCGTTTAAAAGATTGCTGAAAGTGTTTTTCTACGGTTAATATGGCCGAATAGCACCTCCCTCTGGCATAGGTCCTCATCTTCCTATTTCTCCCTGATTGTTACTTCGTTCGAACTTGACTTGTAATTACCGGTACAAATACTTCCTTTTGACTGTTTTCTCATTTTCGCAAGTGAAGCTTTATCGAGCTACACTTTTTATTCTATCGCCATCATAATATTGGGCATCAATGCCCGTTTGGTTTGCGATGTAAAATAAAACTTCAAACAAACAAACAAACATTAACCAGCAGTAACAAGCAGACGCTTCACATGAGGATCGTTTCGCCGTATAGCCAAGGACTGTATTGATCGTATTGCCCAATGGTCTTGCCAGTATCGTCATCGACTGCATGTATCGGTACATCCGCCAACGTCCTTCTCAGCTGAGACTTTCCGCTTGTGCTTGTCTTGGTTGCGCTCACCTTTCCCTCCTATGTTATCATAATTATCACTTAGAACCTTCCAAGTTGGAAGGCTGTTGGAGTGCACAACCAAGACGTGCTATAGCTGGTAGCCAGTTAGTTGTAGAACGTCAGTACCGTCGGTCAGTGTCGTGCAATTTTATAGCATGTGCTGATTGTTTAGTAGCTGGTAGTGTTAGTGGAAATTATATAGTAACGTGCGCTCTAGTCCCTTCGTCCGTTTTCTTTTCTACAAATTTATCCTTCGCTCTCCATCCGAGTCTATTTTTGTTTTCTGTTATTTCAATTCGCTTAATCATAGCACGGGAAATACTGCCTTCTAACCAGAGATGTGCTCTGTCGGATTCCTAACAAAACGAACGTAGTTTAATATAATATTTGAAAAATGAAAGTGTGAAAAGTGAAGAAGATTGCAACTATGAAGGTTTTCCTTTACGATCGTTACACGTACATGTGCCTACTTCGAAGTACACGAAATTTACCAACTCAACTGGTGTATTGTACTGGATGATACTTGAAATGCATTGTCGCATGAATCTTGGATGCGGCCTTGTGACACCGAACAGTACTTACATAAATGTGAACTTGTTAAATAACTGAGATTCACTCAACGAATACATGTTATGTTGATTTTTGCTGGCACAGAAATTCAATGTCCTGCAAATCCAACGTCTCCTGTAAATGGCGCTGTGTCTAGTGGTGCTCGAGATCCTTTCACGATCAGAACATACTCGTGCAATACCGGATATCAACTATCTGGATCAACAACAACTGTTTGTCAAACAACTGGAGCATGGTCTGGGACACCACCAACTTGCACTCGTCAGTACTGTTGGTAGAATGTGTCACAACGTGCTACATTGTAGTCTTTTAATCGAGAAGCGAGCGTTAAAGTCAGCATCAACAATTATGGAAGCTTTAGAACAAGATTTTAAATGACTGAACACAGGTTAAACTTTTCTAAGTGTCCGCAAACTCTAACGCAGACACTTAAACATTTAGGGAACTTTACTTCCCAACTCCAAGCTCCAATAATGGTCTCCTCACTGCGATTCAAATTAACATTAAGATTAACACTACACCTCATTTCCGGCTCTGATTTTTGAGCATATTTGGGCTCTCCCTAACTAACACAGGTTACTAGTACTTTGATCGAGAGACGAGCGTTAAAGTCGCCAGCAATATAATGATATGGAAGCTTTTGGACAAGATGATGACTGAACACGGGACCGGAGGACGCTGCAGAACTGATCAGGTAGCTGCCCAGGAGTACAGTGACAACACAACACTGGCGTGGATTTGGGGCGATGCTCTAGATCTATGTAATCACGTTTTTTAGCCACGTATTGGGCTGCAGGACTTTTGCCAGCACCATCGTGACGTTGCAGATATGTGGCTTGATTATTGTAGTTGACGTTGATTTAGTGACTTCGGCAAGTTTGAGTCGTGTCAAGAAGTCAGGTAGGATTCAGTACTAGGCTGTAGTGGAACGTGAGTTGTAGTCTTTGCCGATTTTTCAGGGTGTCCTGGATTTGGTGTGCAGCGCTGTGGAAATGGCTTGCTGTGGAGGTACCGGCACTGGATGTTGTATCAAAGGTACGAACTCGTACCACGTGCCAAACCTAAACAAATTCAAAAATTGACTTGGGTCTGTGGGAGTCTGTGAGAGTACGCCCATTCGTTCCGTTGTGACAGATTCCAGGGCCACGTTGAGGGGCCCTACCTTACCACTCATGGCTGCTTCTGGACTTGTTTTAGGTTTTGATCCCGCGCACGGACAGAATGGGCACGAAAATGTGAAACAATTGTAAATGCATCTTTTGGCTCCTGGGTGACTCGCACACTGTGGCAATGTGTCGGAATTTTGTGTTTTTCCGGCCTGGAAAGCCTGTCAGTGAGGCGCAAGAACTTTAAATCATGTCCAGAGTGCCAGCATATTGGCAGGAGTGTGTGGTCAAAATGTCACTCAAATTCATTGAGAGACACCAAAGTTACGGTCAATTGAATTATTATTATTGTTATTACGAGCATTTTAGCGTTGAAGTCGACCGATAGATCCACTTCTTCGCTTGTGCTGGACAACGAAGGCAGGAGGATAACAAATGACACGCTGTGGGAAAAAATCAAACGATCACTGTATCAGTACCAAAACAGCACGAATCAGAAGAAAAGGGGCAAAGGAGCCGCAGAAGTATAAAGTCAGTGGTGGGTGAACAATGCAGTAGAGAGCATTGAGTGATGGTGTGGTGGTGTGGTGGTGTGGTGGTGTGATGGTGTGATGGTGTGGTTGATCAGCAACCATCCAAACATACAAGGTTACATGTACTTGTACGCTGAGAAGAAGACAGATATTGCAGTGTCATCCGTCCCTTACAGATCCTTTCTGTCACTCGTTGACACAGAGCTCGCCACTCGGCCCTATCCACTGTAATCTTCCTGTTTCTGTGCAAGTTCTCCAGACTACTCAGCTTTCCGGCATCTGCTGCCTCCAAGTCAGCAGATAGTGTACCCGGCAGGTTGGTCCTCCGCCGTCCTCTCCAGCCCTTTTTTTAATTGAATGCCATTATGAAATTTATGGGTAGGCTGCCCCTGAAGTGGTAATCTCGAAGAACTAACAACATCGAGAAGGAGTGGTGATTTTTTGTTCTTGTATTGGTTTCTCCTTTTCAATTGAGTTTTTTGAGCTTATTGATTGAGTTCTTTTTAATTATATAAAGATTGATTTGAAATTTTATTGGTTTAGGTTTGAAAATCTTTATTTTACAAATGCATTTTTCTGATTTCTTCTCCAGTGTATGATTTATTGCATTCTAGACCATTGTGTTAATTTGCCCCTAAAAGAGGCCTGTAAAAATGAGAACCGGGTTTGAAACCCTGCAAAAAAAAACAAAAAAAAACAAACAAAGAAAAAAGAAAAAAAGAGTGGTGTCGTTTATTCTCAGTAGCCAAAATAAGTAAAACTGCTCCTGCGAGCTGTGTTATTCACCCGCAATATCCTCTTAAGATCCATCCAGAAAATGCATTGTACTTGCCGTATACGTGCAACACTTGGTGAGATGTTCGCGACAAGCCTAAAGGATGATAAAAGGTATAATGAGAAAATTGGAGAGTAATGGGAATTGTTTTTTTTTGTCAGCTCTAACGCCTTCCTAGTATAAGAAGTCATTTAGAAAGCATACTTCGGTATGGACAACGTGTCTGTAACGTGGGAAATACTGCCTTCTCACCAGAGATTTGCTCTTTCGGATCCCTACCAAAACGAAGGGAGTGTAATGTATTTGTAAAATGAGAGTGTGAAAGTGAAGAAGATAGCAACTATGAAAGTGGTCCTCTACGACCGTTACACGTACATGTGCATACTTCGAAGTAGTACGAAATTTACCAACTTTACCTGGGCTATTGTACTGGATGTTACTTGAAATGCATTGTCGCATGAATCTTGGATGCGGCCTTGTGACACAGAACGGTATTTGCTTCGTAGCACATAAAATGTGAATGTTTAAAATAAGCGAGAGTAACTCATTGAATACATTTTATGTCGATTCTTTGCTGGCACAGTAATTCAATGTCCTGCATATCCAACTTCTCCTGTAAATGGTGCCGTATCTAGTGGCGGTCGCAATGCTTTCACGATCAGAACATACTCATGCAATATTGGATATCAACTGTCTGGAGCAACAACAACTGTGTGTCAGACAACTGGAGCATGGTCTGGAACATCACCAACATGCACCCGTCAGTACTGTTGTTAGAATTTGTCACTACTTACTACACTCTATTACTTTATTCAAGAGGCGAGCGTTAAAGTCAGCATCGATAATTATGGAAGCTTTAGAACAAGATAATGACTGAACACGGGCCCGGAGGGCGATGCAGAACTGATCAGGTAGCTGCCCAGGGGTAGAGTGACAACACAACTTGATTTTGGTTTTGGATTGATTTACTTTTATTTCATTTTCATTTTCATTTTAACTTGCCATATTTTGCGTGTGCATTTTGCCTTCTTGTTCTTTTATTCCATGGCTGGTAGCCCTCATTCATAATATTGGTTGACACCATCTCACCCATGAATTGAGAATAATAATAATAATATCCTGTGTGGATTCACAGGAAGTGTGAGTTACGAAGTCTGAAGAAAATGTTGAACGGCCTCTGCTGGGATGACGACTACACCATAGCTCAGTGGTTAGAGCATCGCTGCAGAAGTACAGTCATCACGGAAGCATGCTCTTTTTAAAACACACATGTGTTTGCACTGGTATTGATGAATAACTTGGTGTACTCATTGCCAATTTACTGTTATTCGGTCCCCCGATGAGATGATTATTGAAATATTTCAAAATTTCGAACAATTTCGGATGTACCTGAGGGATAACTACAAAATCCGTTGTGCTAATCAACTCAAACACACACACATACACACACGCACCATTAGTCGCACTTTAACCCATGGAAGGCTGTTGCAATAAGCTGGGGTTGTGCATAAGTAATGAAAATTGAATGTTGTGTTTGTCTTCCAAATGGGACTTGGTCGACTTCCCCACCATCTTGCCAACGTACGTATTATGACAATCGATTTATCTGCCTTCTATGTTTCGTCGCTTAGTCCGAGGAGGAGTGTGTGGGGGGGGGGAGTGGTTAACAGAAACTACAAGGATTGGGGCCGTTCATACCCAGTTGCCGAAATACGTAATATTGCTGCTGCCAGGTGTGTCATTCCCCTGTTACATCCCGGTGAGATCCACAATGATAACAAATATGATAGACATTCACTACATGCATGCTCACAGGACAGCAGGGCAGATTCAGAAAATGCGCTTCCATAGAATTGGGCACCATTGCCCGTTTGGCCTTGCGAAGCAAAATAAAAATCAGCAACAACAACAACTTCAAAAGAGAACGTTTTTTTCAGTGTACGGCTTTTGAGACCCACAAGTAAATCATGAAACAACTGATGCAAGGATGGGCAACGTGCATAGGATGCCATTTGTTCTTTTTACTTTTGTACTCTTTTAGCTTCAGATGAATGATGTATTGTACGTCTCTTACTCTTTCTATACAGGTATACAATGTCCGACGACTGTTCCTACGCCTACATTTGGAGCAGTTATTGCAGGAAGTAATGATGTGTTCAGCTCCAGGCAATATATCTGCAATCCTGGATATCAACTGCAAGGTAGTTCGCATACAATTTGTCTCTCAACTGGTGCATGGTCAGGTCCAACACCTATATGCAAACGTAAGGGAGAATTTGAGCAATCCAGATTCGCTTGAATTTGGAACTTTCCGTTTCAACACCGTGAATAAATTCATTTCAGGCTTCAGTTGGCCGAATCTGTTAGGTCTTTAACTCTTATCACTTGCTGCTTACAAGGGTAGATTTCCAATTAAATCCGAATTATACGAAAGCTTGGTCCATCTTCATCAATCTCCTGAAATTTATGGAGAATATGACACAAAAGCAGTAGTCACCTGTCCGCTCTCCTTATTGTTATCCTAGGTTTGGTGTCTCCTCGCTGTTTGTTCAGTTATAACACACGTTGCTTTTCTGGCCGCCAGCGTCGTCACCAATCCTCGGCGGCGCTTTCAACTGATACAGTGTTACTTGCACTGTACTTGTCACCAATGTTATTACTATCATGCATCGGCACTATAGATAATCGGAAACGTGTGTATCGACTCAAAGTGTTCCGCAAATGGGATAAGCCGTGGCATTAACATTACATAGCAGGTATAGTCTATAAGCACAGGAAAGTACTAACCCTCTCTATCACATCTATGATCGTTAATAAGCTATGAACGCCTTAGCTATGTACAGTGTATGTATGCCACTTCTGGTGACTGTAATATGCAGCCATAGCAACGCAATGTCCTGCCAATCCACCGTCTCCGGTAAATGGGGTCGTATCTGTTGGCGGTCGAAATGCTTTCACGATCAGAACCTACTCCTGTAACACCGGATATCAACTGTCTGGAGCCACAACAACTGTGTGTCAAACAACTGGAGCATGGTCTGGAACACCACCAACATGCACTCGTTAGTACTGCGTAATTGATTAATTTTACGACGGCCCAAAGCATGATCATAAAATCGTGTAAAGTATTAGTATTGCCCACCTAGACATTGTTAGGAAATTAGAGGCCACATGCCACGTACTGCTCTTTTCTCTCCGAACCTCAACACTTGCAAGCCAGATATGAAAGAAAGAAAGAAATCATCAGTCACACCACCGGGACTCGAACCAGGGACCTTGCTATTCGCGAGCAATGCTCTAACCAAACTGAGCTACAGTATGACTCTTATCCACAGTGATGGTAAATCTATCCTTCTTCGATCAATCCACATCTGGCTTGCATCATACTGGCAACTCACACCCATCAAGGGGGCCCTCGGCCATTCGCTTGATATAATGGGGAGCGCGTCCAACTATGTCCACTACGAGCAAATACAAATTTCAATTTCAAATTTGGACTTCACGGAGAATTTCAAAGTGTTAGGAAATTAGAGGACCTAGACATTTCCCATATATTCGGAAAAACATGTATCCCCCTTTTGGTGTGTGGTATCGACTTGTTATGAGCATTTGACGGCACTTACATGGCCGTTATTCAACATTTTATAATTTTTATTTTACACACATAACAGAGGCGAAGGCTGTGTTAGCTGTAACTTCAAGTTTCACGCATTTCAGCGGTCATCAGACAGCAGCATTCACAATCGAATTCTCTACGAGCAGGCCTATATATCTCATGCTAGTGTGGACGTTAGTGCATCGTGCGAAGTGAAGACGTGGTATTGGGACAGTGGTATTGAGTTGTTTGTGAGGTTAACGGAATAGGTGAGAATAGAGGCGATAGCAGGGCAGTGTTACCGAGTCATCGATGGCGATAGCGACAGTAGCGCAAGACCACATCAGGCGTGAAGAGGGAGAGAGAAAGCACTATGGCGCCAAACCTGACGTTACAGCTAACACAGCCTTTCGCCTCTGTTGTGTGTGTATACTGCTCTGTACATTCGTACATTGATTCGTGCATTGAGCCCTTTACCTCGAGCTTCCCAGACCGGCCTTGTTTGTACATTATATGTTATATTTTTACTTGGCTAACATGGAATGAATGGAGTGAATGTTTGAGTGCTCTTTCGACCTACACTCTATCTCGGAGATGGTCGATCATGTAGCTTAGAATCACTGCGAACTTGTAGATATTTGGTTTGTTGAATTTGGTTGCGATTTGAGCTATGACTGGTTGTTCATTCATGGCATAGGCGCACCGCTCGATTTCGAACTATCACCTCCACACGGCTATGCGTATCTCAATGACGTGTTAATGACTTTTATCTCAGTTTTAAAACACTGTCACACACAGTCAGGGTATCTCGAAAGGGCCCATAACTTGTTTCACTTAACCAATGTTCTGTATGAGTACTGAAAGTTGGATCTTGTTGAAGATAAGTGCTATAATTTTATTTCCTTCGATTTGTAGGTGTTTTGTGTAGAAGTCAAGTGGCTCCTTCTAATGGAGCTATTGCTAGTATGTCCTTGGAGATTAATGGTGCAACAATTTTCACATGCAATCCGGGATACAATGTATCCGGCAGCAGTGCATCTGTTTGTCTTCCCACTGGAACATGGTCGACTTCACCACCAACGTGCCAGCGTACGTATCTCCTATTATAGTTGTGATATAGTCAAGTGGTTTGCTTCACTGTCCGAAGAGTGCTCAATACCCATGTAGGGCAGAGCGTTGTACACAAGAGAGAGAGAGAGAGATTTGAAGCTTTGTCACAATTCTGCGTTTCACGTATTGCTACGATCATCGTGGCCTGATGATCGTAGTAATACGTAAAACTCAGAGTTGTGACAAAGCTTCCAATCTCTCTTGTGTATAGTTGTGACAGTGGAAATACCAGGAAAGCTGTGTTACATGCTTGTCTTGGTAAAACAAAAATTAATGCTGCCATTAGTGTCAGTAGCTCCTAGGCGTGGCAGAAGCTGTCACAATATAATAATTATTCCCGTAGCTATGCAGAAGACGTTACAGAAGACGTTACTTCAGAGTATTCAGGAGTGAATACTCTTGGGTCCACCCGCGTGTTGGGCTGTGACGCTGGATATATACTTCAAGGATCCAGTCGAGCCATTGTGTGTCAAGCTGACAAAACATGGTCAACGACTAGTGCTACTTGCGTCCGTACGTTCTTAACGTTTTTTAATCTTTCACTGGTGGCTGCTTGGTTAACGACTACACCCTAGTTTTGTATCAGAGCATCGTTGGGCATAATCGAGAGTTACTTCTTCTAGACCTAGAGTTGACAAACATTTTTTTCTCCAGACTTCCCGTTTGAAACTTTTCCTCAAGCGAATGAATGAGCTCATAATGACAACTGTAAATTTTAGAATTGTATCCTGCTCTCAAACCAATGAATAACTTGTAGAAGGTATGTTGTGTTGGACATTGATTATCAGGCCACCTCTCCGAAAAACACGACAGCCTTTGACCACAGTGTTTGTCATCGCACCATTTTTTCTTGCCAAATCTATAATATCCGTTAGACAAAACCGATCAACAGAACGCAAAATCACCCCATAGCATTCCTCTGCACGTAACGCAATGGAAAATGCTCATTTGTTTGCGAATTGGAACATGTGAAAAAGTTCTATTGTGTTTAACATCCTGCTTGCAGGAGTGTTGTGCCCTGACCTCTCTGCACTTGCAAACGGAGCAATATCCGCTGGTAACAACGAGGTGTTCACCGTGCGACGATTCACATGTAATGCAGGGTTCAATCTTGTAGGTAATCCAGCAACAGTGTGCTTGCAAACGGGAAGTTGGTCCGATGGTACACCTCATTGTATTGGTAAGTTCACTCTTTGGGCTTTAGTGAAATAAGTTTTAAATTTTCTAATGCAATGGCAGTGATTTTGCTGGTCGCGACTGGTATTTTTATATGAATTTCTGTCTTGCATTGTGGTGGGTTATAATAATTGCTGTTTGCTGATATGCCAGTGTAGGTGCAAATGAAGTTTGATTAGGGGTTTGTGGAACTATGTCTTAGAGACAATGCTCAATGTTGCCAGTGTTGCCGTAACATTAATGTTTTTATGCCATGCCAGCCGGCTATTATGAAGTCATGTATGAACCCACAAAGGTGTAGGCAAATATCGTATTACATACCCACAGTATAACTACGGCAGGAAGATATTGAAATTACCAGAACATGTGGTATACGTACAGGCAACCAAATGACACGGCAAACGTGTTCCCAGAATTACGTGTTCGAATGTTGAAAATATTGTCAGAGTTCAGAGCAGGTAGAAGGAGGACGTCAGGAAGGATCTATTTGAAGGTTGAAATAAAAACTGGCGGAAACCACCAATCGCTAATTGGTACAGCTACCCAAAATCCATCAATGAAGGGGACTCTCAATTGCAGCTCGTCCCCTTGTGTTGAATTTGAAACGTCTTACTTCACAATACATGCCTTCTGAATGTTTTAAACTACTTTTCTTTCAATATCGTCAATCTCTCACAGAGAAACCAACCACGTGCCCGAAATTGCTAGCGCCAGCCAATGGATTTATTGATAACGGGAGCCTAGATGTTGGGTCCGCCCGTGAATATTCATGTGCTGCCGGTTACATGACAGAGGATTTACTACAGACGGCTTGCTTGAAAAACGGACGTTGGTCTCAACCGGTTCCAGCCTGCTATAGAGGACCCACCACAGGTAGGTCATAACTACGTTTTTGTCATGAATGGTTTCATCTAAACCGAGCCTTACACAAGTTAGAAATGGAGCTAGAATAGGAAAGTAAAATATGGTTCGGCACAATTTGTGGTGGGTCTTATCTACTCACCTCCCACCGCATCAGGAGGGCTGATGCGGTGGGAGGTGCAGGAGATGCTTCTGCGCCTTGTTCCTTGATGATTGTGGCGGTTCTACGTATGGGGTCAAATGAGTCTGATTCTCACGCGAAACGTGATTTCTGTTCGCCAGCATTCCCTGAACGTGGTGCACTGGGTTTGCTGTAGACCACATATGAAGCAGTAGTTCTACAAAACATATAAAAAATACATGTACTTCGGGATCTCACAGTCTAGTATTCCCCTCTAGTTGTCCTGCCCTACCACAACTCAATTCACACGTCCATTGAAAGTTCACTTTAGTGGCCAATGTTAAGATGATCCTTACCCTGAGAGATTCCTAAGCTCACTGTGGTTGTTGTTCTTCATTTTGTTTGAACAACAACAACAACAACAACAACAACGACGACGACGACGACGACGACGACGACGACGACGACGACAACAACAACAACAACAACAACAACAACAACAACAACAACAACAACAACAACAACAACAACAACAACAACAACAACAACGCGTCGACGACGACGACGACGACGACGACGACGACGACGACGACGACGACGACGACGACGACGACGACGACGACGACGACGACGACGACGACGACGACGACGACGACGACGACGACGACGACGACGACGACGACGACGACGACGACGACGACGACGACGACGACGACGACGACGACGACGACGACGACGACGACGACGACGACGACGACGACGACGACGACGACGACGACGACGACGACGACGACGACGACGACGACGACGACGACGACGACGACGACGACGACGACGACGACGACGACGACGACGACAACAACAACAACAACAGTGAGCACTGTTTTTCTTCACACCACCTATCCAGGTTATCTAATCTTGTCACCCGAGTCTTACATCCTTTCTCCCTTTCCATCGTCATCATAACAGTGGGCATGATTGCCCGTTTGACATGCGATGTACACTAAAAACAAATACAAAATTACAATAGTAAACAAACACACTCTGAGTAGGAAGAGTATAATGGTTCTCTTGATTGTGCCATTTCACCATTAGAATACTAATCAGTTGAATATGCACCGGTCTAGTGTCTACGTTTCTGGACTTTGGAAACATATCCCATTGATCCTAAAACGCTTCATGAGCTTTTGAAAAAGAAACGCCTAACAACTTTGTTGAGTGTGTTGGCTAGTGCAGTTTTATCGGTATCCTGTTTCTTTATGCAAGAAAGACTTTCCTCGCTTTAATCTGGTAAATGTTTGGCAACGGGTGCAGTGTGGAGTGGAGGATTTTTTAAAGCGTTTCAAAATACTTTTTGGTGAAAAAAAGGAGGACAAATTGTTACGAGTTATGACTAACTGTCCACCAACGTAACCAGATCTTATACAGTCAGCGAGTGCGACAAAATGGTACAAAACTGACGAAGGAGTACCGAGACATTCGGCGACCTGACACCTAGCTCCAACACTTCTCCAAGGCGCAAACCAACAACCTTCCAACTTGGAAGGCTCAGTTTTGTGCCATTTTGTCGCGCTCGCTGACTGTATAAGACCTGGTTATGTTGGTGGACAGTTAGTCATAACTCGTAACATTTTGTCCTCCTTTTTCACCATAATTTAATTGGCTCACCACCCGAGTTAAATTACTTTTTTCTCAGTTTTATGTGCGGGATCGCGTTGACGTATCCATCCTCCATCAAAATAAAGTCATGCAAGAACAGGGAAAGAGAACATTGCGTATAGGACTAGAAGGAGAAATTATGGTGAAGTTCGCAAATGTGCGACTAAGGTAGACAGCAGGCTGTGATTTTGTTCATAACTATCAAATCTTGTTATGTGCCTTTTTTTCGTCCTCAGGTGCACAAACAACAACATGTTCAACATCTTCTAATGTCATTGCAGGAGCAATCGGCTTTTTTATTGGCTTGTTAATTCCTGGTAGCTTTGTTCTAGTTCACCTTTTCCGCTCGCGACGCGGGAGTAAGAGAATCACGATGACAGACAACATCGGCCAGCCACCGACCATTTTCAGGAACCAATTGACCAAGAGTCAAGCATATGGAATGGACCTGACCACGATTGAGCCGACCCAAGAGCCAGAGTATGAAGCGGTAGAGCAAACCTAATCTCCTGTTACTCTCTTCTATCACTTTTTTTGCGTTTGGAACACAGCGTGCCAAACAATTTTTGCACTTTCCTCATCCCTAACGTTAGCCTATTGACATAGTGCAAAGCCCAAACCCGCAGAAAAGGCACAGAGTGAACTTATCACAAAATTCTAAATGATTCTTTCAATGGCGTTCTATTTTATACGTATAATGCACGTTTTGGGAGTCTTATTTTATCAGATAGCATGAGAACATCAACATCTTTTAAAAATTATTTTGGTATCGTTCAATGTCTCCATTGCTTTTATCCAATTTGTTCACAGTTAACAAACTTCGAATTTTGTTATGCCCACCATGTTTGTACCCATTGTTCAAAATTCCTTACCTCATGCTTTGGGCCATTAAATACGCCAGCGGTTGAAGGATCTGTTAGACCCATCGCAGGGTTGAAAGCTCCTTTCCACGCAGTTCAGCTAGCTCCTTTGATTCAGCTTTGATCAAAGGGATGTGCATATTCTTGCATCTACTCAGAGCACTTTGAGAACAATTTTTGGGCAATTATCTTGTTCCTTCAAGTGTTTATTCCATTTTTTATATCAGGGCAATAAAGGATACAGTATTATTGATTATTGTTGTCAACATGCCATTTCGTTCAATGTGTATGTGGCTTTTTTCCTTTGATTTAACCACATGGTATTATGAATAGTCACCACCACTACGCAAAGGTCGTTTAACCACATTGCTTGATACCATTCGATGATTGTTTGAGTATACACACTTTCACATGCTACACACAACACAATTCTAACTCGAATCTGACTACTAACGGATGTCACGAGTTTAAATCCGCTGCTTGTTGCCTACGCCATGTGATCTCTGCTACTGTACTCGGCGTGATGGCGGCATGGATGCAGCTTACGGGGTTTGATCTCCTGCTGGGAAAATGGTGTTCTCAATTACTCACTCACCCTCGCAGCTAGGCGCTGAATCTGCCACGCTATGCAATCAAGCATGGTGGTGGTCTAACGTAGCGAATTCTCCTAAGTGGGCGGTGTCTCTTGGATCCATTGCATACTAGAAGCGTATGGTAACGCAGATTCGCGTAGTGTACCACTTACGCAGCATTGGTGGCACTATGGCATTGTGTACTGCATGCGTTAGGGTCTTTTTCTGCGCCTTGTCACGGAATCCAATTGCATTCTCCCTTGCCCAAGTGAAGGTAATTATTATTGCCCGCTAGTAGGGATGACAAATCAGAGTTGATCTAAGGAGAATATGATTGAAAACGTTCACACACGACACATTTAATGTCCGCTTCCGTGATACTTTTGATCGCACTTATGAAAATCTTGCATCCACGTTTGTCCTTGCCTTGAATACTAAGCAAATCTGGTTTATAGAAAAGAAGAAGGAACAATGAACTACACTTGAAGTTAGGCTATAATGTCCACCAACACCACCAGTTACTAAACAATCAGCTCATGCGTTAACATTGAACGCCACACGGTGGTCATTGCTGTAATTTGTATCGCCACTCGCTTATACTCTGATTATCATGACATTCGGCGCTGAATAATGTGCTTTTTGTTTTGAATTTGTTTTTACCTCGGCTGTATTCCCATCCCCTGATAGTCGATATTATCGCTATAGGCTGAATTTTTATCGCGCTGCCTCTCACACCCAGCTCTGACTGATAGGGGAGTTGGCCTTTATCAATGCTGGTTTGAGAGCTTGGAGCCTTGGACTCTCTCTCTCTCTCTCTCTCGCTCGCTCGCTCGCTCGCTCTCTCCCGCTCTCTCTCTCTCGCTCTCCCTCCCCCCCCCCACTCTTGGTGCGTCTAGGTGGCTATGAAGTCGAGTCCCTAGGTCGGCGGAGCTCCCTAAACCTCACCACCACTGCCACGATTCAGGTTGTGCGTGCTTGCCCTAGCTGCATCTCATGTTTGGCATTAAGTGGTCTTTGTAAAAGAAAAGAAAAAATAAATAAACATCATTGTGAATCTGATGAAGGCAATGAGCCGAAACGTTATAATATTGTGAAATGAGTTGATTTATTGCAGTGTTAATGGAAGAGAGCGTGTGGGCTCTACTCTTACCTCTTGTAGCTTTTTGGTTCTCTTTTCTTCTTATTTACTTGATTTGATTCGTCTTACTCACTGGCCTGGATTTTGTCACCATTGCTTTCTTAGAGTCGCGCGCTGAAGAACGCGGAGCCCAAGAACGCCAAGAAAATCTAAGTTGTTTCTATAAGAACGCAGCCAGATTGCTGAGAAATAGGAACGTCCCAGTCTAACACCTTGGAAACAACGTTCTTGGGCGTGCGACTCTACTGCAGCGCTCTTCGAGCTCTTCATCCCGTGTATCGTCCCCAGTTTCCGACACCCAAGTTTATTATCAAACAAACGCAAACCTATTATCCTGTACTACGAAAAGGAATCTCTTGGATCCAGAGGTCAGTCGTGGCTCACCTCCTATCTCAACAATAGGACTCAATCAGTCAAGTTTGGTCCAGTTCTCTCGGATTTTTCCCTATTTGCTCAGGTGCACCGCAAGGGTCCACTCTACAATTACACGACCGTTACTTTTCCTGGATTTCGTCAACGACCTCCGTGTCCTTAACCCTGGCGTGTCTCTGTTTGCAGACGACACTTGTATGCTGCGCAGTAGTTAGGGTCCAGCGGATAATGCCGGCATTATATTCGGCATTATAAGACAATCCGAGCATCAGAGCATTATGGAGCATTAGAAAAGAACAAAACGAGCATTATGTAAGGTTTGAGCGGCATAACGAGTTTCATAGTAGATAATATTATCGGGAAATCCAAGGTTTTTGGCAACAATCGGCTACAGTCATGGTCATGAGGTGCAACCTTATGCATTCTACCGACACACAACTTTGTGATTGTGTAGAAACGTAACACCTTTAGCACTGATGCTACATAATTATAATTATACAATGTACACTTACCTGACCACATTGCTACGTAAAGACGTTATGATTGTAGCGATGTGGTCAGGTAAATGTATACAAGCTGTTGGCAAAACTACTGCTGTTCAACCACCTGACACCTCTTTCTACTGTGTGATTATGTTATCATTCATGGCCGTTAGTAGTGATTCCCGTTGTATCCATGCTGCTGGTTGCACTTGTGATCATCATAACTGTATTGCGTGAATGCATGATCCTTCTCGTGTTTCATTGCGGTGCCACTATGGATCTATGGCCCGATGCTTAGGTTATAGTGCATTGTAGACTTACTTTTCTTTGTGTAGTTTCAGTCCACACCGCGGACTGCGTGATCTGCCTGTAGCTGTGCACAGAATCCTGACGCTGCGCGCGTGGTATTTGTTTCTTTCGCTTCCGGTGCATTCTTACTGTACGGTGTGGATCTACCCTTGTGCATATATTAGCCTGTAGCACTCTTTAGTCGGGGGCTTTTTTCCTTTGTTCCTTGTTGGCAGAGTGTGCAATTATTTAGTTGTGTGAAAAGAGAATCTTCCAATACTCAACTTCAGAACTCGTGGATGTTCTAAACTTGTGGGGTACAGTTGAGCCCTGGGCTCGACTTGTACAAGAAACACAAGCCATGCATGTAGCATGCCCAACCGAGGCAGTTGCACATATCCGGAGAAATGTCAAATGGTTTACGAGGTTTTTATTAGATTAGTGGAGAGGTATGGAGGAGACGTACAGACTGTATGCGAAGTGCATATCAAACAGACGGAGAGGAGTTTTCTCGTTGTGCCATAGGCTCTGGCGATAGCATCTCTAGGGATACTAAAGTAGACACTGATGCATTGATAAATTTGGACCAGGATGAAGGAGCGGCTATAAACAGAAAGAGCTCGTTCGAAAAGAACTGCCTTTGCCGGGTACAGCTGAGGAGGCTCGAAAACTAGAATTTCTCATGGACTCAGTGCCGCAAGTCGATTTGAGCGCTCAGCAGCGCATGTCTTGCTTTCCTGGTGAAGCACGCACAGTTAGTTGTTGACGAATGTAATGCCAGGCCTACAGTCAAATGCTACCAGACAAGAAAAGTATTGTGGCCAACCATATGTCTACACACCATCTCAAGGAGAAGAAGACAGCACAAGCAAAGATGTAGAGCGGCAAAATAACTTCTGATCAAGTGTTTTCAGGATTTTCGTAAATGGGAGGGATCTCGATCTGAGATCGGCTCTCAGGAGCTGGCCTGACTTCTGGTGTTTCAGATGAAGACATTATACACAGAGTGGAAGCAGTGAAAGCTTGTCTGCCGGCAGGAATACTATTTGCCAAGGTAAACGTCATCCCAACAATGAATGACTACCCGCAATAGTGTTTTCGACTCTCCCGGCCTACATGGATAATAAGGGGAAATATTTGATACAACACCGACTATTCTGCCACAACCCTGCATCAAAGTCGGAATGTAGAGCAGCCAATGGAGAAGTAATCATGTCTTAAAGTGCTAAGAAGTGGTGGAGCTCGTGAGAGATAAGGTGGCAGCTTCAGTGGCAGATCGACGATATGCATAATTTCCTAGAAGTTTGACAATGTGCAGACTTTCTTCCATTTTTGTACCAAACCAAGAGCATTATATCCCTTGCTGAAGCATTATAATCAGCATTATAAGGTAGTTTTTGGAGCATTATGGTTAGCAATATACGACCATTTTCGGAGCATTATCCGCTGGACCCTAGCAGTAGTCCCTCTGTTTCCCGTCTCATATTAGACCTCCAAGCGGGTATCACGGATATCACCTAGTGGATGGCATTGTGGAAGCTAAAACCTAACGTCGGGAAGACCAAGGTAATGATCATTCCCCCTCTGTCTACTACTCTCTACTACCCTCTCCCTCCCCTAGTATTCCATTTCTCCACCACTCCCATAGAATATGTAGATCGTCACAGGCATCTTGGTGTCGTTTTTGACACCTATCTCTCCTGAACTCACCATGTTGCCCACATATGTACTTCGAAGTAAGAAGACTAGTCAAGTCATAGGTATAATTATACTCACACCGTGCCCACCTTCCTGACAGCTGCCGTGCTCTTTTTTATAATGCATATAATTATCTTGCCGCATTTTGACTACTGCTGTACTGCCTGGACAAATCTATGTATTGCCCAACAGCAGAAACTGGAAATTCACAATCGTTCCCTCCTTAAGATTCTTTATCATATGCCCAAGTCCCCTTCTAGTGCCGCTCTCTATATGTTATCCTCAACCAGACCTCTCCTAGAAAGACGACGAACCATGGTCCCCTACTATTTATAATTTTTTTAAAGTAAATTATCGTATCCGTTCCCGAAGGGAACTCACGACGGCCGCTAACACCCGATAAACCCTAGCGGCAGATGCAGCGCCTAAATACTTATTATTTACGTAAACGACTTACCTGCAGTCTTCCCTGGAACGTCTCTGTTTGCTGACGACACGACCCTTCTCACCTCATCAGCTTCCCTCACTGGCCTGAAAAACAACTTGCGTGCTGGCATTCAGGAAGTTCTTTCCTGGATGTCGTCTTGGAGATTGTCCCCAAATCTATCAAAAACAAAGATCATGCTCTTCACGCCCCAGCCACAGTTCACAACCCTCATCCATGCCAACTTTCCAAATCCAATTGACATAGTGTCTTCTCACAAACACCTTGGCATTGTGATTGACTCTGCACTCTCTTGGGTACCCCACGTCGAATATATCTGTAAAAAAATCAAGTAAATCCCCCCACTGCTACTACCTCCCACTTTCTTGCAAGCTTCATTTTTATTTAGCCTACCTTCGCCCAATAATAATTTTGATTATGCCGATACGTCTTGGGTTGGATTGTCCTCTTCCGCTGCTGCAAAGCTTTATTTATTTTATTTATTTATTACAGCATCTCATAGCACAGTGAGAACACCGGCCAATACAAAGAGAGAGGATGTTAGCCAACCACGGCAAGGAAGGGAGAAGGGAAGGAGAAGAAAAAAAGGAACCGGCATGGATAAGTAGTGATTCCAACAAAATGAGAAACACAAAATGAAAGTCAAGGCGCGACAAGGATCTTAAAAAGGCGGAGGGAAGAAAGGTCCTTAGCTTCTTGGGGAAGCGCCAGCCACGCAGAGTACGCAGTGAAAAAGGGAGAGTGAAGTAGAAAGGAGGACTTAGGTTTCGGAAGGGAAGGGAGTTTCTCGTGCTACGGGAAGAAAACCAGTTGAAACAGTGGAGGTGAGGTGGACACGGATTGAGTTTGAGAGAATGGATAAGGGTGACAAGATGTGAATTACGTCTCTTAGACAAAGGGGTAGTGTCAGCAAGGGCGTAAAGGGTGGAAGATGGGAGCATGCGGGGTTTTGGAGGAGGATTTTGAGAACCTTTTTGTGGTGAATTTCGAGCTTGGCAGCACGGGTTGTGGAAATTCCAGCCCAAGCAGTATCTGCATAATCAAAAATGGGGCGTAGGTAAGCTGAGTAAAAGAGGAGTTTACAAGAGATTGGGAGATGGTAACAGTGAGAAGAGAGGATTCCTAAAGATGAACTTGATCGTTTATATATGTAATCGATGTGGGATTCCCATGAAAGATTAGAGTCAATGAAAATGCCAAGATGCTTATGGCTGGAGACTATGTCTATAGGCTGGGGGAAAAGGGGATAGAGGAGGGGCGGAACATCGGGCTGAGAAGGAAAGAGCATGATTTTAGTTTTAGACAGATTGGGCGATAACCGCCAAGACGACATCCAGGTAATTACTCTTTGAATCCCGTTAGCTAGGTTACTCATCAGGCCAGTGATGTTAGGAGATGCCCGTAGGAGCGTTGTGTCGTCTGCGAACAGTGATGTGCCCGGGGCAGCTGCGGGCAGATCATTGACGTATAAGATAAAAAGAAGGGGGCCGAGGATGGAACCCTGGGGAACTCCGGATAGCTTGAAATACACCACAAGAGAATCCTTAAAATTCTCCTCCGTCAACCCCGCATGATCTCATCATCCGGCATCCGCCCTTTATAAAATCGCTCACACAACCCCGTTATCTAGGCCTCGACCAAATATGCTAAAAAAAAGAGCATAATTATTATGCTCGTCGCATATCAGGGAAAACGGCCATAGCATGCCAAAGGCTTAGCAAGATATGCAAAAGATATGCCAAAATATGCTCGACATAAGCAGAAAGTGTAGATCATTTCAGCAAAATTACAACCTTGGAATAGTCATTGGCTTCACGGCTATCATGCTTATGGTGCAAATCAAAACATATGCGGAATAGTGTGGCTGGGGTATGTCCCTAGCAACCGTAGCGATAGTGTTCATCCATGGGGAAATGTAGCAAACGCCTCAACCATTCCAAATTCAGTTCATCCATGGGGAAATGTAGCAAACGCCTCAACCATTCCAAATTCATCCATAAAAGGCATTTCTGAACGCATTTTGTCTATAACATGAATGTTTTTCCTCATTTTCTTCAAACTATTTGCATTATATGCTGGCTTCATTCCAATATTCCCTTTGTCGTCTCAATATGCCAGATATGAACTGTCTCACAAAAATATGCGGAAATATGCGCAAGCATATTTGGTCGAGGCCTACCGTTATCACATGGACGCAGTGCTCACCTGGCTTCTCTTGCCCATTCTATTAAGCTTGAGTTGTGCCCACCTCATCTCATGTGTTTTAATTGGTTCTCTTCTCTAAGAACTAGAAACTCGCTCTTACTCCCTAAGTGTAACTCATCCACTCTTTTGCGCTCCCCTCTCTTTATTGCTTTTTCTGTTTGGCTCACTCTACCCAGAGATGTTAAGGATCTGACCTCACTCCGCCTGTTTAAGATCCGAGCCGCCCCTTATTTACTACGGCATAAATAGCTCACTATCCACATGTCCTTAGCGTCTCCGTGTTTTTCACTGTTTTTATTTGACATTATCTTTCTTTACGGAGTTGTTGTTGCTGTTCATTTTGCTAATCTTTCTTTTTCCCTCCCCTAATTTTTATTTATCGCCGTGGTTGGCAATCACCCACTCTCTTAACATTGGCCGGTGTTTCCACCGAGTCTTGAGATGTTGTAATAAATATAATACTCAATCTGCGGACAGAACTGTTTCGTCCTTTGTGGACTCGTCAGCGCAGCACAGAGGAAATGAGGCCGAACCTGATAGCAATGGAAATAAAAATTTCCAATCAGGCCCGAACGTACCTTGCCAGAGTGCTCAAACTGACAAGTCAGTGAGCTCTGCATAACGCAAACAGCAATAATAAATATAATATAAATATATGATGTGCTGTCTTATCCATCGTATTCGACTTTCCAAAATACCCCCGCATCTTAAACCATTTGACTGGTTCCGACGGGATAGCTCCACTAGGAACCAACCCTCCCTTCCTCTAGCCCGCTCTTCTGCATGGCTACACTCCCCCCTTTTCAATGGCTTTAAATTTTGCATTGGCTTAAGCTGCACCAGGAGACAAAGGGCCTTTCCAAGCATTCAGGAACGCCTTGCTTTACCAGTAGACTACAATTTTAGTCCATAATGCTTCTTTCTTATTTTCCTTTTCTCTTTGACTTCTTACTCTTTTCCTTGTTAGCCGTGGTTGGCTATAAAACCCTGCAATCGCCACGCAAAGTGGTCATTGGCTACCCCAGCCATGCTTGGAATAAAATAAATAAAGCAGTGACTTTCCCACTCTAGAAAGGTAAGCCTGACCTCCCGTTTTGGAACAGTCACTGAACACGCAGACCATAACGGGAATCTTTGAACGCACTCCATTCGCTGAGGAATGATGACTAGTCGACTCGTAGTGGACTAGATTCAATACGATGAGCCTTGTATGGGGTGCGAAGCTCTCTACCACTGTACCAGGAGTCATATACGGGGCCAGTGTCCTCCTTTGGGTAGCCGGAGGATCAATGAGGGTGACGTGTACAAATTTGGTGCGGAATTTGATTCTTTGAGAGAGACGGATTATTGATTACACAACGCAACATTCACCACTGCGGGCGTTATGACGCGTTTCCCGTACGCGAAATGAATAACAAACAGGTCTAAATCGGGCCATAGATGGCCAGAAGCGATACGTGTGCGCTTATATAGCGCAACTAAGCCCGAATTATACTTTGTGCTGCGTACGGGAAAGTCGCTACAACGCCCTTCGAAGCTTCGTGACCAAGGAGTTGCCTTTTGCAAAAATCAGGCGACTTTCGCCAGCTCACACTCATCGAAAAGCGTTTCCTTTCACGAACGGGAGAAAAATAGGGGGAATGCCGAATGGGAAAATGCTTAGAAGAAGATTAATTGTAAGTCAAAAGTTTGAACTTGATGAATGCAACAGTTTGAGAGCAGGGGCACCAGCACCCAGTATGGGCTTAGTGGAAGCGATACTTGAACAATAACTATAAGCTACCAGTAGTATTGAGAGGAGCTGATCATACCACAGTTGAATCGGAGAGTGCGAAATCAACTGAAAATGAGGTGAGTGAAATGTTACCAGTCGGGGTATGGCTCAATGGTTTTCTAAGCTAGTGTAGGACGAGCGGTGAGGCATATTGCGCTCCTCCAGTGTGGGACGGTGATCGACACCACTGGCCTTTCGTAAACTCCAGAATCAGCGTCTGCTACTCCAATGATTGAAGACGAACCTCCAAAATTCATATCGTAAAGTATCGATACAAATCCGTTGATCCCCGAGCTGCAGAGAGTGGGCAGTGTCATAGACAGAGCTTAGAGTTTAGTTTACTGGTCTGATGATGTCTAGCGGCAGGTTTCGACCTGAACGTCCTCCGCCGAGTCTGCTAGGTCAGAACAATAATCGATACGTAACAATCCTTGATACCGTAGAGAGCTGGAGAGCAAGTTTAGTTTGCTGATTTTCGTGTCAGAATCCGCGTCGATGTGTGGCACACATAATGACACGCATTGGGACACACATCATAATATGAGCCAGAGCACGCCAAAATATGACCACAGACCAAAAATTTGATCTTCAGTTTTTTGTTCAAAAATGATCTAACACGCCTAATGTTCACTGTCGGAAAGTTTTGGATTGATCCGACATGTCTAAGTGTTGCTACAATGGTATTATATGCAGCACTGTTGAAATGGTGAAATTCTATGTACAGCAATGGGATTGTCATTTTTGCACACAATTGATATGCCCCTTGGTTCATCCTTTCCGGGTCAGTTCCTCTGTCCAGGGTCTTATAGCATGAGCTGACAGGTACTCAGCCACATCCAAATTGTCTATAGGCAGCTGAGCTGGGTGTCCGAAATACCTCCTGTTTGGAGCACCACTGGAGAACCGCCAGCGAAAACACGGTCAACATCTGTAGATGGCCGAAGAAGTTGGCACTCCATGTCCTCTCCATCACACTCCACCTGTACTTTCAGATATACAGTATACACTGCTGCACACAGTGTTCCTCAACATACTAGACGTCGCACTCATATTCCTCACACCAAAGCCCATCTGTACACGGTTTTCTCCGCTCGCCAGAGAGTACTGCTTTCGCTGCATACTGCTCATGCTAGCGATGTTCCGCATAAGGGTACTCAAATTATCGACTTGAGCAAGTTGAGGTAGCAGCAGAGTCCAGTGATTGTTTTTGAACTTGCAACCAATACTGGCATTGTCCCGGATATGTGCAACGATGTCCATTCTGGCCAAATCATCGGCCGACTCACCTCCCAAGTCAGTGTCGATGCCAATCGCTTGCCAGGTTGTCATCAGAGTAGAATTCCTCGTCACTGCAGATCGTGGGACTACCAGCATCAATTCCTTTTACGCTCGATGAAAGTGTCGCCCTCAAATGACTCGTCGCTATAGCCATCATCGTCTTCCTTCTGTTTCCGACTCGAATCCTCAAAATATTTTATCCTGCGCATGGATTGCGATGATGTCGTCTTCTTCCGCTCCGCCGTACATTACCACTACTAGGCTTTTCTGTCGATACATCGATGACGATCAGTTTTAGGCGACTCAGCGCAACATGGAATACAAACTCTAACAAATAAACTTACTTGCAACAAAGGATATGCATCCGGAACAGTCCAGTCGACCGAGGAGAACAACAACAGCGACTCGCGTTGCACTGTACTTCGTATTTTTTGCCGCGGAATTCAAATCGCGATTATCTCGACTTTTTCAAAAAAAGCTGTGGTCATGTTTTAGCGCGCTCGGGCTCATATACAGTCCTGCTCAATGAAATCCAGTAGTCTCACTCAAGTTCCCAGCCCAGTGTTCGCAGGTCTAGCGCTGCGCCATGTAGGCCCAGACAGATTCTGCTCCGGTCGCCTCGATATTTTGCGGCAAAATATTGCTGCGAAATCTTCGATATTTTGCCGAGCCTGGCACAAGAAACTCGATATTTTGCTCCGGGAAAACGTGTATTATATCCACATCCCGTACAATCCCGTACGACGTTTCATAAAAATCGCAGGGACGGTTTCTCAACACGGGTTTCAACTCATGTGTCCCTGAATTCTTCCAAAACCAAGTCGATCCACAGTGAATCCCAGAGATATTTCGGTGACATGACCTCGGCCTGGGCAGTGTATTCTGCTGATCTGAACGGGTAAAAAACAAGGAGATCCAAGTATCAGGCATCGGTTTTACCCAACATCTCGATATTTTGCTCCGATTTTGCCGCCAATTTC